>NC_139226.1:29398057-29998057 GCF_055691185.1 Crinia signifera
AACCCAAAGCGGAAGTGGGTGGGTCCTGGCCCCCTTAAGCCCCCAGCCATGCCCAGGGTTGCCCTGGCAACTGTTGCTGGCCCCCAAAGCGGAAGTGGGCGGATCCAGGCGCCCTTAAGCCCCCTGCCATGCCCAGGGTTGCCCTGCCAACTGTTGCTGGCCCCCAAAGCGGAAGTGGGCGGGTCCAGGCCCCCTTAAGCCCTCTGCCTTGGCCAGGGTTTCCCTGGCAACTGTTGCTGGCCCCCAAACTGAAGTGGGCGGGTCCAGGCGCCCATAAGCCCCCTGCCATGCCCAGGGTTGCCGTGGCAACTGTTGCTGGCCCCCAAAGCGGAAGTGGGCGGGTCCAGGCCCCATTAAGTCCCCTGCCATGCCCAGGGTTGCCCTGGCAACTGTTGCTGGCCACAAAGCGGAAGTGGGCGGGTCCAGGCGCCCTTAAGCCCCCTGCCATGCCCAGGGTTGCCCTGGCAACTGTTGCTGGCCCCCAAAGCGGAAGTGGGCGGGTCCAGGCGCCCTTTAGCCCCCTGCCATGCCCAGGGTTGCCCTGGCAACTGTTTCTGGCCCCCAAAGCGGAAGTGGGCGGGTCCAGGCCCCCTGCCATGCCGATGGTTGCCCTGGCAACTGTTGCTGGCCCCCAAAGCGGAAGTGGGCGGGTCCAGGCCCCCTTAAACCCCCTGCCATGCCCAGGGTTGCCCTGGCAACTGTTGCTGGCCCCCAAAGCGGAAGTGGGCGGGTCCAGGCGCCCTTAAGCCCCCTGCCATGCCCAGGGTTGCCCTGGCAACTGTTGCTGGCCCCCAAAGCGGATGTGGGCGGGTCCAGGCCCCCTTAAGCCCCCTGCCATGCCCCGGGTTGCCCTGGCAGCTGTTGCTGGCCCCCAAAGCGGAAGTGGGCGGGTCCAGGCGCCCTTTAGCCCCCTGCCATGCCCAGGGTTGCCCTGGCAACTGTTGCTGACCCCCAAAGCGGAAGTGGGCGGGTCCAGGCCCCCTTAAGCCCCCTGCCATGCCCAGGGTTGCCCTGGCAACTGTTGCTGGCCCCCAAAGCGGAAGTGGGCGGGTCCAGGCCCCCTTAAGCCCCCTGCCATGCCCGGGGTTGCCCTGGCAACTGTTGCTGGCCCCCAAAGCAGAAGTGGGCGGGTCCAGGCGCCCCTAAGCCCCCTGCCATGCCCAGGGTCACCCTGGCAACTGTTGCTGGCCCCCAAAGCGGATGTGGTCGGGTCCAGGCCCCCTTAAGCCCCCTGCCATGCCCAGGGTCGCCCTGGCAACTGTTGCTGGCCCCCAAAGCGGAAGAGGGCGGGTCCAGGCCCCCTTACGCCCCTTGCTATGCCCAGGGTCGCCCTGGCAACTGTTGCTGGCCCCAAAGCGGAAGTGGGCGGGTCCAGGCGCCCTTAAGCCCCCTGCCATGCCCAGGGTTGCCCTGGCAACTCTTGCTGGCCCCCAAAGCGGAAGTGGGCGGGTCCTGGCCCCCTTAAGCCCCCAGCCATGCCCAGGGTTGCCCTGGCAACTGTTGCTGGCCCCCAAAGCGGAAGTGGGCGGATCCATGCGCCCTTAAGCCCCCTGCCATGCCCAGGGTTGCCCTGCCAACTGTTGCTGGCCCCCAAAGCGGAAGTGGGCGGGTCCAGGCCCCCTTAAGCCCCCTGCCTTGGCCAGGGTTGCCCTGGCAACTGTTGCTGGCCCCCAAAGCGGAAGTGGGCGGGTCCAGGCCCCCTTAAGCCCCCTGCCATGCCCAGGGTTGCCCTGGCAACTCTTGCTGGCCCCCAAAGCGGAAGTGGGCGGGTCCAGGCGCCCTTAAGCCCCCTGCCATGCCCAGGGTTGCCCTGGCAACTGTTGCTGGCCCCCAAAGCGGATGTGGGCGGGTCCAGGCCCCCTTAAGCCCCCTGCCATGCCCCGGGTTGCCCTGGCAGCTGTTGCTGGCCCCCAAAGCGGAAGTGGGCGGGTCCAGGCGCCCTTTAGCCCCCTGCCATGCCCAGGGTTGCCCTGGCAACTGTTGCTGGCCCCCAAAGCGGAAGTGGGCGGGTCCAGGCCCCCTTAAGCCCCCTGCCATGCCCAGGGTTGCCCTGGCAACTGTTGCTGGCCCCCAAAGCGGAAGTGGGCGGGTCCAGGCGCCCTTAAGCCCCCTGCCATGCCCAGGGTTGCCCTGCCAACTGTTGCTGGCCCCCAAAGCGGAAGTGGGCGGGTCCAGGCCCCCTTAAGCCCCCTGCCTTGGCCAGGGTTGCCCTGGCAACTGTTGCTGGCCCCCAAAGCGGAAGTGGGCGGGTCCAGGCCCGCTTAAGCCCCCTGCCATGCCCAGGGTTTCCCTGGCAACTGTTGCTGGCCCCCAAAGCGGAAGTGCGCGGGTCCTGGCCCCCTTAAGACCACTGCCATGCCCAGGGTTGCCCTGGCAACTGAAGTGGGCGGGTCCAGGCGCCCTTAAGCCCCCTGCCATGCCCAGAGTTGCCCTGGCAACTGTTGCTGGCCCCCAAAGCGGAAGTGGGCGGGTCCAGGCCCCATTAAGTCCCCTGCCATGCCCAGGGTTGCCCTGGCAACTGTTGCTGGCCCTAAAGCGGAAGTGGGCGGGTCCAGGCGCCCTTAAGCCCCCTGCCATGCCCAGGGTTGCCCTGGCAACTGTTGCTGGCCCCCAAAGCGGAAGTGGGCGGGTCCAGGCGCCCTTTAGCCACCTGCCATGCCCAGGGTCACCCTGGCAACTGTTGCTGGCCCCCAAAGCGGAAGTGGGTAGGTCCAGGCGCCCTTAAGCCCCCTGCCATGCCCAGGGTCGCCCTGGCAACTGTTGCTGGCCCCCAAAGCGGAAGTGGGCGGGTCCAGGCCCCCTTAAGCCCCCTGCCATGCCCAGGGTAGCCATGGCAACTGTTGCTGGCCCACAAAGCGGAAGTGGGCGGGTCCAGGCCCCCTTAAGCCCCCTGCCATACCCAGTGTCGCCCTGGCAACTGTTGCTGGCCCAAACTGTTGCTGGCCCCCAAAGCGGAAGTGGGCGGGTCCAGGCCCCCTTAAGCCCCCTGCCATGCCCAGGGTCGCCCTGGCAACTGTTGCTGGGCCCCAAAGCGGAAGTGGGCGGGTCCAGGCCCCCTTAAGCCCCCTGCCATGCCCAGGGTCGCCCTGGCAACTGTTGCTGGCCCCCAAAGCGGAAGTGGGCGGGTCCAGGCCCCCTTAAGCCCCCTGCCATGCCCAGGATCACCCTGGCAACTGTTGCTGGCCCCCAAAGCGGAAGTGGGCGGGTCCAGGCCCCCTTAAGCCCCCTGCCATGCCCAGGGTCGCCCTGGCAACTGTTGCTGGCCCCCAAAGCGGAAGTGGGCGGGTCCAGGCCCCCTTAAGCCCCCTGCCATGCCCAGGGTCGCCCTGGCAACTGTTGCTGGCCCCCAAAGCGGAAGTGGGCGGGTCCAGGCCCCCTTAAGCCCCCTGCCATGCCCAGGGTCGCCCTGGCAACTGTTGCTGGCCCCCAAAGCGGAAGTGGGCGGATCCAGGCGCCCTTAAGCCCCCTGCCATGCCCAGGGTCGCCCTGGCAGCTGTTGCTGGCCCCCAAAGCGGAAGTGGGCGGGTCCTGGCCCCCTTAAGCCCACTGCCATGCCCAGGGTCGCCCTGGCAACTGTTGCTGGCCCCCAAAGCGGAAGTGGGCGGGTCCAGGCGCCCTTAAGCCCCCTGCCATGCCCAGGGTCGCCCTGGCAACTGTTGCTGGCCCCCAAAGCGGAAGTGGGCGGGTCCAGGCGCCATTAAGTCCCCTGCCATGCCCAGGGTTGCCCTGGCAACTGTTGCTGGCCCCAAAGCGGAAGTGGGCGGGTCCAGGCGCCCTTAAGCCCCCTGCCATGCCCAGGGTTGCCCTGGCAACTGTTGCTGGCCCCCAAAGCGGCAGTGGGCGGGTCCAGGCGCCCTTTAGCCCCCTGCCATGCCCAGGGTTGCCCTGGCAACTGTTGCTGGCCCCCAAAGCGGAAGTGGGCGGGTCCAGGCGCCCTTAAGCCCCCTGCCATGCCCAGGGTTGCCCTGGCAACTGTTGCTGGCCCCCAAAGCGGGTGTGGGCGGGTCCAGGCCCCCTTAAGCCCCCTGCCATGCCCGGGGTTGCCCTGGCAGCTGTTGCTGGCCCCCAAAGCGGAAGTGGGCGGGTCCAGGCGCCCTTTAGCCCCCTGCCATGCCCAGGGTTGCCCTGGCAACTGTTGCTGGCCCCCAAAGCGGAAGTGGGCGGGTCCAGGCCCCCTTAAGCCCCCTGCCATGCCCAGGGTCGCCCTGGCAACTGTTGCTGGCCCCCAAAGCGGAAGTGGGCGGGTCCAGGCGCCCTTAAGCCCCCTGCCATGCCCAGGGTCGCCCTGGCAACTGTTGCAGGCCCCCAAAGCGGAAGTGGGCAGGTCCAGGCCCCCTTAAGCCCCCTGCCATGCCCAGGGTAGCCATGGCAACTGTTGCTGGCCCCCAAAGCGGAAGTGGGCGGATCCAGGCGCCCTTAAGCCCCCTGCCATGCCCAGGGTCGCCCTGGCAACTGTTGCTGGCCACCAAAGCGGAAGTGGGCGGGTCCAGGCCCCCTTAAGCCCCCTGCCTTGGCCAGGGTCTCCCTGGCAACTGTTGCTGGCCCCCAAAGCGGAAGTGGGCGGGTCCAGGCCCCCTTAAGCCCCCTGCCATACCCAGGGTCGCCCTGGCAACTGTTGCTGGCCCAAACTGTTGCTGGCCCCCAAAGCGGAAGTGGGCGGGTCCAGGCCCCCTTAAGCCCCCTGCCATGCCCAGGGTCGCCCTGGCAACTGTTGCTGGCCCCCAAAGCGGAAGTGGGCGGGTCCTGGCCCCCTTAAGCCCCCAGCCATGCTCAGGGTTGCCCTGGCAACTGTTGCTGGCCCCCAAAGTGGAAGTGGGCGGGTCCAGGCCCCCTTAAGCCCCCAGCCATGCCCAGGGTCGCCCTGGCAACTGTTGCTGGCCCCCAAAGCGGAAGTGGGCGGGTCCAGGCCCCCTTAAGCCCCCTGCCATGCCCAGGGTCGCCCTGGCAACTGTTGCTGGCCCCCAAAGCGGAAGTGGGCGGGTCCAGGCCCCCTTAAGCCTCCTGCCATGCCCAGGGTCGCCCTGGCAACTGTTGCTGGCCCCCAAAGCGGAAGTGGGCGGGTCCAGGCCCCCTTAAGCCCCCTGCCATGCCCAGGGTCGCCCTGGCAACTGTTGCTGGCCCCCAAAGCGGAAGTGGGCGGATCCAGGCGCCCTTAAGCCCCCTGCCATGCCCAGGGTCGCCCTGGCAGCTGTTGCTGGCCCCCAAAGCGGAAATGGGCGGGTCCTGGCCCCCTTAAGCCCACTGCCATGCCCAGGGTCGCCTTGGCAACTGTTGCTGGCCCCCAAAGCGGAAGTGGGCGGGTCCAGGCGCCCTTAAGCCCCCTGCCATGCCCAGGGTCGCCCTGGCAACTGTTGCTGGCCCCCAAAGCGGAAGTGGGCGGGTCCAGGCGCCATTAAGTCCCCTGCCATGCCCAGGGTTGCCCTGGCAACTGTTGCTGGCCCCAAAGCGGAAGTGGGCGAATCCAGGCGCCCTTAAGCCCCCTGCCATGCCCAGGGTTGCCCTGGCAACTGTTGCTGGCCCCCAAAGCGGAAGTGGGCGGGTCCAGGCGCCCTTTAGCCCCCTGCTATGCCCAGGGTTGCCCTGGCAACTGTTGCTGGCCCCCAAAGCGGAAGTGGGCGGGTCCAGGCGCCCTTAAGCCCCCTGCCATGCCCAGGGTTGCCCTGGCAACTGTTGCTGGCCCCCAAAGCGGGTGTGGGCGGGTCCAGGCCCCCTTAAGCCCCCTGCCATGCCTGGGGTTGCCCTGGCAGCTGTTGCTGGCCCCCAAAGCGGAAGTGGGCGGGTTCAGGCGCCCTTTAGCCCCCTGCCATGCCCAGGGTTGCCCTGGCAACTGTTGCTGGCCCCCAAAGCGGAAGTGGGCGGGTCCAGGCCCCCTTAAGCCCCCTGCCATGCCCAGGGTCGCCCTGGCAACTGCTGCTGGCCCCCAAAGCGGAAGTGGGCGGGTCCAGGCGCCCTTAAGCCCCCTTTCATGCCCAGGGTCGCCCTGGCAACTGTTGCTGGCCCCCAAAGCGGAAGTGGGCGGGTCCAGGCCCCCTTAAGCCCCCTGCCATGCCCAGGGTAGCCATGGCAACTGTTGCTGGCCCCCAAAGCGGAAGTGGGCGGGTCCTGGCACCCTTAAGCCCCCTGCCATGCCCAGGGTCGCCCTGGCAACTGTTGCTGGCCCCCAAAGCGGAAGTGGGCGGGTCCAGGCGCCCTTAAGCCCCCTGCCATGCCCAGGGTCGCCCTGGCAACTGTTGCTGGCCACCAAAGCGGAAGTGGGCGGGTCCAGGCCCCCTTAAGCCCCCTGCCTTGGCCAGGGTTGCCCTGGCAACTGTTGCTGGCCCCCAAAGCGGAAGTGGGCGGGTCCAGGCCCCCTTAAGCCCCCTGCCATACCCAGGGTCGCCCTGGCAACTGTTGCTGGCCCAAACTGTTGCTGGCCCCCAAAGCGGAAGTGGGCGGGTCCAGGCCCCCTTAAGCCCCCTGCCATGCCCAGGGTCGCCCTGGCAACTGTTGCTGGCCCCCAAAGCGGAAGTGGGCGGGTCCAGGCCCCCTTAAGCCCCCTGCCATGCCCAGGGTCGCCCTAGCAACTGTTGCTGCCCCCAAAGCGGAAGTGGGCGGGCCCAGGCCCCCATAAGCCCCCTGCCATGCCCAGGCTTGCCCTGGCAACTGTTGCTGGCCCCCAAAGCGGAAGTGGGCGGGCCCAGGCCCCCATAAGCCCCCTGCCATGCCCAGGCTTACCCTGGCAACTGTTGCTGGCCCCCAAAGTGGAAGTGGGCGGGCCCAGGCCCCCTTAAGCCCCCTGCCATGCCCAGGCTTGCCCTGGCAACTGTTGCTGGCCCCCAAAGCGGAAGTGGGCGGGCCCAGTCCCCCTTAAGCCCCCTGCCATGCCCAGGCTTGCCCTGGCAACTGTTGCTGGCCCCCAAAGCGGAAGTGGGCGGGCCCAGGCCCCCATAAGCCCCCTGCCATGCCCATGCTTGCCCTGGCAACTGTTGCTGGCCCCCAAAGCGGAAGTGGGCGGGCTTAGTCCCCCTTAAGCCCCCTGCCATGCACTTGCTTGCCCTGGCAACTGTTGCTGGCCCCCAAAGCGGAAGTGGGCGGGCCCAGGCCTCCTTAAGCCCCCTGCCATGCCCAGGCTTGCCCTGGCAACTGTTGCTGGCCCCCAAAGCGGAAGTGGGCGGGCCCAGGCCCCCTTAAGCCCCCTGCCATGCCCAGGCTTGCCCTGGCAACTGTTGCTGGCCCCCAAAGCGGAAGTGGGCGGGCCCAGGCCCCCTTAAGCACCCTGCCATGCCCAGGCTTGACCTGGCAACTGTTCCTGGCCCCCAAAGCGGAAGTGGGCGGGCCCAGGCCCCCATAAGCCCCCTTCCATGCCCAGGCTTGCCCTGGCAACTGTTGCTGGCCCCCAAAGCGGAATTGGGCGGGCCCAGGCCCCCTTAAGCCCCCTGCCATGCCCAGGCTTGCCCTGGCAACTGTTGCTGGCCCCCAAAGTGGAAGTGGGCGGGCCCAGGCCCCCTTAAGCCCCCTGCCATGCCCAGGCTTGCCCTGGCAACTGTTGCTGGCCCCCAAAGCGGAAGTGGGCGGGCCCAGTCCCCCTTAAGCCCCCTGCCATGCCCAGGCTTGCCCTGGCAACTGTTGCTGGCCCCCAAAGCGGAAGTGGGCGGGCCCAGGCCCCCATAAGCCCCCTGCCATGGCCATGCTTGCCCTGGCAACTGTTGCTGGCCCCCAAAGCAGAAGTGGGCGGGCTTAGTCCCCCTTAAGCCCCCTGCCATGCCCTTGCTTGCCCTGGCAACTGTTGCTGGCCCCCAAAGCGGAAGTGGGCGGGCCCAGGCCCCCTTAAGCCCCCTGCCATGCCCAGGCTTGCCCTAGCAACTGTTGCTGGCCCCCAAAGCGGAAGTGGGCGGGCCCAGGCCCCCTTAAGCCCCCTGCCATGCCCAGGGTTGCCCTGGCAACTGTTGCTGGCCCCCAAAGCGGAAGTGGGCGGGCCCAGGCCCCCTTAAGCCCCCTGCCATGCCCGGGGTTGCCCTGGCAACTGTTGCTGGCCCCCAAAGCAGAAGTGGGCGGGTCCAGGCGCCCCTAAGCCCCCTGCCATGCCCATGGTCACCCTGGCAACTGTTGCTGGCCCCCAAAGCGGATGTGGTCGGGTCCAAGCCCCCTTAAGCCCCCTGCCATGCCCAGGGTCGCCCTGGCAACTGTTGCTGGCCCCCAAAGCGGAAGTGGGCGGGTCCAGGCCCCCTTACGCCCCCTGCCATGCCCAGGATCGCCCTGTCAATTGTTGCTGGCCCCCAAAGCGGAAGTGGGCGGGTCCAGGCGCCCTTAAGCCCCCTGCCATGCCCAGGGTCGCCCTGGCAACTGTTGCTGGCCCCCAAAGCGGAAGTGGGCGGGTCCAGGCCCCCTTAAGCCCCCTGCCATGCCCAGGGTAGCCATGGCAACTGTTGCTGGCCCCCAAAGCGGAAGTGGGCGGATCCAGGCGCCCTTAAGCCCCCTGCCATTCCCAGGGTCTCCCTGGCAACTGTTGCTGGCCCCCAAAGCGGAACTTGGCGGGTCCAGGCCCCCTTAAGCCCCCTGGCTTGGCCAGGGTTGCCCTGGCAACTGTTGCTGGCCCCCAAAGCGGAAGTGGGCGGGTCCAGGCCCCCTTAAGCCCCCTGCCATACCCAGGGTCGCCCTGGCAACTGTTGCTGGCCCAAACTGTTGCTGGCCCCCAAAGCGGAAGTGGGCGGGTCCAGGCCCCCTTTAGCCCCCTGCCATGCCCAGGGTTGCCCTGGCAACTGTTGCTGGCCCCCAAAGCGGAAGTGGGCGGGTCCAGGCCCCCTTAAGCCCCCTGCCATGCCCAGGGTCGCCCTGGCAACTGTTGCTGGCCCCCAAAGCGGAAGTGGGCGGGTCCAGGCGCCCTTAAGCCCCCTGCCATGCCCAGGGTCGCCCTGGCAACTGTTGCTGGCCCCCAAAGCGGAAGTGGGCGGGTCCAGGCCCCCTTAAGCCCCCTGCCATGCCCAGGGTAGCCATGGCAACTGTTGCTGGCCCCCAAAGCGGAAGTGGGCGGGTCCAGGCCCCCTTAAGCCCCCTGCCATGCCCAGGGTTGCCCTGGCAACTGTTGCTGGCCCCCAAAGCGGAAGTGGGCGGGTCCAGGCCCCCTTAAGCCCCCTGCCATGCCCAGGGTTGCCCTGGCAACTGTTGCTGGCCCCCAAAGCGGAAGTGGGCGGGTCCAGGCGCCCTTAAGCCCCCAGCCATGCCCGGGGTTGCCCTGGCAACTGTTGCTGGCCCCCAAAGCGGAAGTGGGCGGATCCAGGCGCCCTTAAGCCCCCTGCCATGCCCAGGGTCGCCCTGGCAACTGTTGTTGGCCCCCAAAGCGGAAGTGGGCGGGTCCAGGCCCCCTTAAGCCCCCTGCCATGCCCAGGGTCGCCCTGGCAACTGTTGCTGGCCCCCAAAGCGGAAGTGGGCAGGTCCAGGCCCCCTTAAGCCCCCTGCCATGCCCAGGGTAGCCATGGCAACTGTTGCTGGCCCCCAAAGCGGAAGTGGGCGGGTCCAGGCGCCCTTAAGCCCCCAGCCATGCCCGGGGTTGCCCTGGCAACTGTTGCTGGCCCCCAAAGCGGAAGTGGGCGGGTCCAGGCGCCCTTAAGCCCCCTGCCATGCCCAGGGTCGCCCTGGCAACTGTTGCTGGCCCCCAAAGCGGAAGTGGGCGGGTCCAGGCCCCCTTAAGCCCCCTGCCATGCCCAGGGTAGCCATGGCAACTGTTGCTGGCCCCCAAAGCGGAAGTGGGCGGGTCCAGGCGCCCTTTAGCCCCCTGCCATGCCCAGGGTTGCCCTGGCAACTGTTGCTGGCCCCCAAAGCGGAAGTGGGCGGGTCCAGGCCCCCTTAAGCCCCCTGCCATGCCCAGGGTCGCCCTGGCAACTGTTGCTGGCCCCCAAAGCGGAAGTGGGCGGGTCCAGGCGCCCTTAAGCCCCCTGCCATGCCCAGGGTCGCCCTGGCAACTGTTGCTGGCCCCCAAAGCGGAAGTGGGCGGGTCCAGGCCCCCTTAAGCCCCCTGCCATGCCCAGGGTAGCCATGGCAACTAATGCTGGCCCCCAAAGCGGAAGTGGGCGGGTCCTGGCACCCTTAAGCCCCCTGCCATGCCCAGGGTCGCCCTGGCAACTGTTGCTGGCCCCCAAAGCGGAAGTGGGCGGGTCCAGGCGCCCTTAAGCCCCCTGCCATGCCCAGGGTCGCCCTGGCAACTGTTGCTGGCCACCAAAGCGGAAATGGGCGGGTCCAGGCCCCCTTAAGCCCCCTGCCTTGGCCAGGGTTGCCCTGGCAACTGTTGCTGGCCCCCAAAGCGGAAGTGGGCGGGTCCAGGCCCCCTTAAGCCCCCTGCCATACCCAGGGTCGCCCTGGCAACTGTTGCTGGCCCAAACTGTTGCTGGCCCCCAAAGCGGAAGTGGGCGGGTCCAGGCCCCCTTAAGCCCCCTGCCATGCCCAGGGTCGCCCTGGCAACTGTTGCTGGCCCCCAAAGCGGAAGTGGGCGGGTCCAGGCCCCCTTAAGCCCCCTGCCATGCCCAGGGTCGCCCTGGCAACTGTTGCTGGCCCCAAAGCGGAAGTGGGCGGGTCCAGGCGCCCTTAAGCCCCTGCCATGCCCAGGGTTGCCCTGGCAACTGTTGCTGGCCCCCAAAGCGGAAGTGGGCGGGTCCTGGCACCCTTAAGCCCCCTGCCATGCCCAGGGTCGCCCTGGCAACTGTTGCTGGCCCCCAAAGCGGAAGTGGGCGGGTCCAGGCCCCCTTAAGCCCCCTGCCATGCCCAGGGTCGCCCTGGCAACTGTTGCTGGCCCCCAAAGCGGAAGTGGGCGGATCCAGGCGCCCTTAAGCCCCCTGCTATGCCCAGGGTCGCCCTGGCAACTGTTGCTGGCCCCCAAAGTGGAAGTGGGCGAGTCCAGGCCCCATTAAGTCCCCTGCCATGCCCAGGGTCGCCCTGGCAACTGTTGCTGGCCCAAACTGTTGCTGGCCCCCAAAGCGGAAGTGGGCGGGTCCAGGCCCCCTTAAGCCCCCTGCCATGCCCAGGGTCGCCCAGGCAACTGTTGCTGGCCCCCAAAGCGGAAGTGGGCGGGTCCAGGCCCCCTTAAGCCCCCTGCCATGCCCAGGCTTGCCCTGGCAACTGTTGCTGGCCCCCAAAGTGGAAGTGGGCGGGCCCAGGCCCCCATAAGCCCCCTGCCATGCCCAGGCTTACCCTGACAACTGTTGCTGGCCCCCAAAGTGGAAGTGGGCGGGCCCAGGCCCCCTTAAGCCCCCTGCCATGCCCAGGCTTGCCCTGGCAACTGTTGCTGGCCCCCAAAGCGGAAGTGGGCGGGCCCAGTCCACCTTAAGCCCCCTGCCATGCCCAGGCTTGCCCTGGCAACTGTTGCTGGCCCCCAAAGCGGAAGTGGGCGGGCCCAGGCCCCCATAAGCCCCCTGCCATGCCCATGCTTGCCCTGGCAACTGTTGCTGGCCCCCAAAGCGGAAGTGGGCGGGCTTAGTCCCCCTTAAGCCCCCTGCCATGCACTTGCTTGCCCTGGCAACTGTTGCTGGCCCCCAAAGCGGAAGTGGGCGGGCCCAGGCCCCCTTAAGCCCCCTGCCATGCCCAGGCTTGCCCTGGCAACTGTTGCTGGCCCCCAAAGCGGAAGTGGGCGGGCCCAGGCCCCCTTAAGCCCCCTGCCATGCCCAGGCTTGCCCTGGCAACTGTTGCTGGCCCCCAAAGTGGAAGTGGGCGGGCCCAGGCCCCCTTAAGCCCCCTGCCATGCCCAGGCTTGCCCTGGCAACTGTTGCTGGCCCCCAAAGCGGAAGTGGGCGGATCCAGGCGCCCTTAAGCCCCCTGCCATGCCCAGGGTCGCCCTGGCAGCTGTTGCTGGCCCCCAAAGCGGAAGTGGGCGGGTCATGGCCCCCTTAAGCCCACTGCCATGCCCAGGGTCGCCCTGGCAACTGTTGCTGGCCCCCAAAGCGGAAGTGGGCGGGTCCAGGCGCCCTTAAGCCCCCAGCCATGCCCGGGGTTGCCCTGGCAACTGTTGCTGGCCCCCAAAGCGGAAGTGGGCGGATCCAGGCGCCCTTAAGCCCCCTGCCATGCCCAGGGTCGCCCTGGCAACTGTTGCTGGCCCCCAAAGCGGAAGTGGGCGGGTCCAGGCCCCCTTAAGCCCCCTGCCATGCCCAGGGTTGCCCTGGCAACTGTTGCTGGCCCCCAAAGCGGAAGTGGGCGGGTCCAGGCCCCCTTAAGCCCCCTGCCATGCCCAGGGTTGCCCTGGCAACTGTTGCTGGCCCCCAAAGCGGAAGTGGGCGGGTCCTGGCCCCCTTAAGCCCCCAGCCATGCTCAGGGTTGCCCTGGCAACTGTTGCTGGCCCCCAAAGCGGAAGTGGGCGGGTCCAGGCCCCCTTAAGGCCCCAGCCATGCCCAGGGTCGCCCTGGCAACTGTTGCTGGCCCCCAAAGCGGAAGTGGGCGGGTCCAGGCCCCCTTAAGCCCCCTTCCATGCCCAGGGTCGCCCTGGCAACTGTTGCTGGCCCCCAAAGCGGAAGTGGGCGGGTCCAGGCCCCCTTAAGCCCCCTGCCATGCCCAGGGTCGCCCTGGCAACTGTTGCTGGCCCCCAAAGCGGAAGTGGGCGGGTCCAGGCCCCCTTAAGCCCCCTGCCATGCCCAGGGTCGCCCTGGCAACTGTTGCTGGCCCCCAAAGCGGAAGTGGGCGGATCCAGGCGCCCTTAAGCCCCCTGCCATGCCCAGGGTCGCCCTGGCAGCTGTTGCTGGCCCCCAAAGCGGAAGTGGGCGGGTCATGGCCCCCTTAAGCCCACTGCCATGCCCAGGGTCGCCCTGGCAACTGTTGCTGGCCCCCAAAGCGGAAGTGGGCGGGTCCAGGCGCCCTTAAGCCCCCTGCCATGCCCAGGGTCGCCCTGGCAACTGTTGCTGGCCCCCAAAGCGGAAGTGGTCGGGTCCAGGCGCCCTTAAGCCCCCTGCCATGCCCAGGGTCGCCCTGGCAACTGTTGCTGGCCCCCAAAGCGGAAGTGGGCAGGTCCAGGCCCCCTTAAGCCCCCTGCCATGCCCAGGGTAGCCATGGCAACTGTTGCTGGCCCCCAAAGCGGAAGTGGGCGGATCCAGGCGCCCTTAAGCCCCCTGCCATGCCCAGGGTCGCCCTGGCAACTGTTGCTGGCCACCAAAGCGGAAGTGGGCGGGTCCAGGCCCCCTTAAGCCCCCTGCCTTGGCCAGGGTCGCCCTGGCAACTGTTGCTGGCCCCCAAAGCGGAAGTGGGCGGGTCCAGGCCCCCTTAAGCCCCCTGCCATGCCCAGGGTCGCCCTGGCAACTGTTGCTGGCCCCCAAAGCGGAAGTGGGCGGGTCCAGGCCCCCTTAAGCCCCCTGCCATGCCCAGGGTAGCCATGGCAACTGTTGCTGGCCCCCAAAGCGGAAGTGGGCGGGTCCAGGCCCCCTTAAGCCCCCTGCCATGCCCAGGGTTGCCCTGGCAACTGTTGCTGGCCCCCAAAGCGGAAGTGGGCGGGTCCAGGCGCCATTAAGTCCCCTGCCATGCCCAGGGTTGCCCTGGCAACTGTTGCTGGCCCCAAAGCGGAAGTGGGCGAATCCAGGCGCCCTTAAGCCCCCTGCCATGCCCAGGGTTGCCCTGGCAACTGTTGCTGGCCCCCAAAGCGGAAGTGGGCGGGTCCAGGCGCCCTTTAGCCCCCTGCTATGCCCAGGGTTGCCCTGGCAACTGTTGCTGGCCCCCAAAGCGGAAGTGGGCGGGTCCAGGCGCCCTTAAGCCCCCTGCCATGCCCAGGGTTGCCCTGGCAACTGTTGCTGGCCCCCAAAGCGGGTGTGGGCGGGTCCAGGCCCCCTTAAGCCCCCTGCCATGCCTGGGGTTGCCCTGGCAGCTGTTGCTGGCCCCCAAAGCGGAAGTGGGCGGGTCCAGGCGCCCTTTAGCCCCCTGCCATGCCCAGGGTTGCCCTGGCAACTGTTGCTGGCCCCCAAAGCGGAAGTGGGCGGGTCCAGGCCCCCTTAAGCCCCCTGCCATGCCCAGGGTCGCCCTGGCAACTGTTGCTGGCCCCCAAAGCGGAAGTGGGCGGGTCCAGGCGCCCTTAAGCCCCCTGCCATGCCCAGGGTCGCCCTGGCAACTGTTGCTGGCCCCCAAAGCGGAAGTGGGCGGGTCCAGGCCCCCTTAAGCCCCCTGCCATGCCCAGGGTAGCCATGGCAACTAATGCTGGCCCCCAAAGCGGAAGTGGGCGGGTCCTGGCACCCTTAAGCCCCCTGCCATGCCCAGGGTCGCCCTGGCAACTGTTGCTGGCCCCCAAAGCGGAAGTGGGCGGGTCCAGGCGCCCTTAAGCCCCCTGCCATGCCCAGGGTCGCCCTGGCAACTGTTGCTGGCCACCAAAGCGGAAGTGGGCGGGTCCAGGCCCCCTTAAGCCCCCTGCCTTGGCCAGGGTTGCCCTGGCAACTGTTGCTGGCCCCCAAAGCGGAAGTGGGCGGGTCCAGGCCCCCTTAAGCCCCCTGCCATGCCCAGGCTTGCCCTGGCAACTGTTGCTGGCCCCCAAAGCGGAAGTGGGCGGGCCCAGTCCACCTTAAGCCCCCTGCCATGCCCAGGCTTGCCCTGGCAACTGTTGCTGGCCCCCAAAGCGGAAGTGGGCGGGCCCAGGCCCCCATAAGCCCCCTGCCATGCCCATGCTTGCCCTGGCAACTGTTGCTGGCCCCCAAAGCGGAAGTGGGCGGGCTTAGTCCCCCTTAAGCCCCCTGCCATGCACTTGCTTGCCCTGGCAACTGTTGCTGGCCCCCAAAGCGGAAGTGGGCGGGCCCAGGCCCCCTTAAGCCCCCTGCCATGCCCAGGCTTGCCCTGGCAACTGTTGCTGGCCCCCAAAGCGGAAGTGGGCGGGCCCAGGCCCCCTTAAGCCCCCTGCCATGCCCAGGCTTGCCCTGGCAACTGTTGCTGGCCCCCAAAGCGGAAGTGGGCGGGCCCAGGCCCCCTTAAGCACCCTGCCATGCCCAGGCTTGACCTGGCAACTGTTCCTGGCCCCCAAAGCGGAAGTGGGCGGGCCCAGGCCCCCATAAGCCCCCTGCCATGCCCAGGCTTGCCCTGGCAACTGTTGCTGGCCCCCAAAGCGGAAGTGGGCGGGCCCAGGCCCCCTTAAGCCCCCTGCCATGCCCAGGCTTGCCCTGGCAACTGTTGCTGGCCCCCAAAGTGGAAGTGGGCGGGCCCAGGCCCCCTTAAGCCCCCTGCCATGCCCAGGCTTGCCCTGGCAACTGTTGCTGGCCCCCAAAGCGGAAGTGGGCGGGCCCAGTCCCCCTTAAGCCCCCTGCCATGCCCAGGCTTGCCCTGGCAACTGTTGCTGAACCCAAAGCGGAAGTGGGCGGGCCCAGGCCCCCATAAGCCCCCTGCCATGGCCATGCTTGCCCTGGCAACTGTTGCTGGCCCCCAAAGCGGAAGTGGGCGGGCTTAGTCCCCCTTAAGCCCCCTGCCATGCCCTTGCTTGCCCTGGCAACTGTTGCTGGCCCCCAAAGCGGAAGTGGGCGGGCCCAGGCCCCCTTAAGCCCCCTGCCATGCCCAGGCTTGCCCTGGCAACTGTTGCTGGCCCCCAAAGCGGAAGTGGGCGGGCCCAGGCCCCCTTAAGCCCCCTGCCATGCCCGGGGTTGCCCTGGCAACTGTTGCTGGCCCCCAAAGCAGAAGTGGGCGGGTCCAGGCGCCCCTAAGCCCCCTGCCATGCCCATGGTCACACTGGCAACTGTTGCTGGCCCCCAAAGCGGATGTGGTCGGGTCCAGGCCCCCTTAAGCCCCCTGCCATGCCCAGGGTAGCCCTGGCAACTGTTGCTGGCCCCCAAAGCGGAAGTGGGCGGGTCCAGGCCCCCTTACGCCCCCTGCCATGCCCAGGATCGCCCTGTCAATTGTTGCTGGCCCCCAAAGCGGAAGTGGGCGGGTCCAGGCGCCCTTAAGCCCCCTGCCATGCCCAGGGTCGCCCTGGCAACTGTTGCTGGCCCCCAAAGCGGAAGTGGGCGGGTCCAGGCCCCCTTAAGCCCCCTGCCATGCCCAGGGTAGCCATGGCAACTGTTGCTGGCCCCCAAAGCGGAAGTGGGCGGATCCAGGCGCCCTTAAGCCCCCTGCCATTCCCAGGGTCTCCCTGGCAACTGTTGCTGGCCCCCAAAGCGGAACTTGGCGGGTCCAGGCCCCCTTAAGCCCCCTGGCTTGGCCAGGGTTGCCCTGGCAACTGTTGCTGGCCCCCAAAGCGGAAGTGGGCGGGTCCAGGCGCCCTTAAGCCCCCAGCCATGCCCGGGGTTGCCCTGGCAACTGTTGCTGGCCCCCAAAGCGGAAGTGGGCGGATCCAGGCGCCCTTAAGCCCCCTGCCATGCCCGGGGTTGCCCTGGCAACTGTTGCTGGCCCCCAAAGCGGAAGTGGGCGGATCCAGGCGCCCTTAAGCCCCCTGCCATGCCCAGGGTCGCCCTGGCAACTGTTGCTGGCCCCCAAAGCGGAAGTGGGCGGGTCCAGGCCCCCTTAAGCCCCCTGCCATGCCCAGGGTTGCCCTGGCAACTGTTGCTGGCCCCCAAAGCGGAAGTGGGCGGGTCCAGGCCCCCTTAAGCCCCCTGCCATGCCCAGGGTTGCCCTGGCAACTGTTGCTGGCCCCCAAAGCGGAAGTGGGCGGGTCCTGGCCCCCTTAAGCCCCCAGCCATGCTCAGGGTTGCCCTGGCAACTGTTGCTGGCCCCCAAAGCGGAAGTGGGCGGGTCCAGGCCCCCTTAAGGCCCCAGCCATGCCCAGGGTCGCCCTGGCAACTGTTGCTGGCCCCCAAAGCGGAAGTGGGCGGGTCCAGGCCCCCTTAAGCCCCCTTCCATGCCCAGGGTCGCCCTGGCAACTGTTGCTGGCCCCCAAAGCGGAAGTGGGCGGGTCCAGGCCCCCTTAAGCCCCCTGCCATGCCCAGGGTCGCCCTGGCAACTGTTGCTGGCCCCCAAAGCGGAAGTGGGCGGGTCCAGGCCCCCTTAAGCCCCCTGCCATGCCCAGGGTCGCCCTGGCAACTGTTGCTGGCCCCCAAAGCGGAAGTGGGCGGATCCAGGCGCCCTTAAGCCCCCTGCCATGCCCAGGGTCGCCCTGGCAGCTGTTGCTGGCCCCCAAAGCGGAAGTGGGCGGGTCATGGCCCCCTTAAGCCCACTGCCATGCCCAGGGTCGCCCTGGCAACTGTTGCTGGCCCCCAAAGCGGAAGTGGGCGGGTCCAGGCGCCCTTAAGCCCCCTGCCATGCCCAGGGTCGCCCTGGCAACTGTTGCTGGCCCCCAAAGCGGAAGTGGTCGGGTCCAGGCGCCCTTAAGCCCCCTGCCATGCCCAGGGTCGCCCTGGCAACTGTTGCTGGCCCCCAAAGCGGAAGTGGGCAGGTCCAGGCCCCCTTAAGCCCCCTGCCATGCCCAGGGTAGCCATGGCAACTGTTGCTGGCCACCAAAGCGGAAGTGGGCGGGTCCAGGCGCCCTTAAGCCCCCTGCCTTGGCCAGGGTCGCCCTGGCAACTGTTGCTGGCCCCCAAAGCGGAAGTGGGCGGGTCCAGGCCCCCTTAAGCCCCCTGCCATACCCAGGGTCGCCCTGGCAACTGTTGCTGGCCCAAACTGTCGCTGGCCCCCAAAGCGGAAGTGGGCGGGTCCAGGCCCCCTTAAGCCCCCTGCCATGCCCAGGGTCGCCCTGGCAACTGTTGCTGGCCCCCAAAGCGGAAGTGGGCGGGTCCTGGCCCCCTTAAGCCCCCAGCCATGCTCAGGGTTGCCCTGGCAACTGTTGCTGGCCCCCAAAGCGGAAGTGGGCGGGTCCAGGCCCCCTTAAGCCCCCAGCCATGCCCAGGGTCGCCCTGGCAACTGTTGCTGGCCCCCAAAGCGGAAGTGGGCGGGTCCAGGCCCCCTTAAGCCCCCTGCCATGCCCAGGGTCGCCCTGGCAACTGTTGCTGGCCCCCAAAGCGGAAGTGGGCGGGTCCAGGCCCCCTTAAGCCTCCTGCCATGCCCAGGGTCGCCCTGGCAACTGTTGCTGGCCCCCAAAGCGGAAGTGGGCGGGTCCAGGCCCCCTTAAGCCCCCTGCCATGCCCAGGGTCGCCCTGGCAACTGTTGCTGGCCCCCAAAGCGGAAGTGGGCAAATCCAGGCGCCCTTAAGCCCCCTGCCATGCCCAGGGTCGCCCTGGCAACTGTTGCTGGCCCCCAAAGCGGAAGTGGGCGGGTCCAGGCGCCATTAAGTCCCCTGCCATGCCCAGGGTTGCCCTGGCAACTGTTGCTGGCCCCAAAGCGGAAGTGGGCGAATCCAGGCGCCCTTAAGCCCCCTGCCATGCCCAGGGTTGCCCTGGCAACTGTTGCTGGCCCCCAAAGCGGAAGTGGGCGGGTCCAGGCCCCCTTAAGCCCCCTGCCATGCCCAGGGTCGCCCTGGCAACTGTTGCTGGCCCCCAAAGCGGAAGTGGGCGGATCCAGGCGCCCTTAAGCTCCCTGCCATGCCCAGGGTCGCCCTGGCAACTGTTGCTGGCCCCCAAAGCGGAAGTGGGCGGGTCCAGGCCCCCTTAAGCCCCCTGCCATACCCAGGGTCGCCCTGGCAACTGTTGCTGGCCCAAATTGTTGCTGGCCCCCAAAGCGGAAGTGGGCGGGTCCAGGCCCCCTTAAGCCCCCTGCCATGCCCATGGTCGCCCTGGCAACTGTTGCTGGCCCCCAAAGTGGAAGTGGGCGGATCCAGGCGCCCTTAAGCTCCCTGCCATGCCCAGGGTCGCCCTGGCAACTGTTGCTGGCCCCCAAAGCGGAAGTGGGCGGGTCCAGGCCCCCTTAAGCCCCCTGCCATACCCAGGGTCGCCCTGGCAACTGTTGCTGGCCCAAACTGTTGCTGGCCCCCAAAGCGGAAGTGGGCGGGTCCAGGCCCCCTTAAGCCCCCTGCCATGCCCAGGGTCGCCCTGGCAACTGTTGCTGGCCCCCAAAGTGGAAGTGGGCGGGTCCAGGCCCCCTTAAGCCCCCTGACATGCCCAGGGTCGCTCTGGCAACTGTTGCTGGCCCCCAAAGCGGAAGTGGGCGGGTCCAGGCCCCCTTAAGCCCCCTGCCATGCCCAGGATCACCCTGGCAACTTTTGCTGGCCCCCAAAGCGGAAGTGGGCGGGTCCAAGCCCCCTTAAGCCCCCTGCCATGCCCAGGGTCGCCCTGGCAACTGTTGCTGGCCCCCAAAGCGGAACTGGGCGGGTCCAGGCCCCCTTAAGCCCCCTGCCATGCCCATGGTTGCCATGGCAACTGTTGCTGGCCCCCAAAGCGGAAGTGGGCGGGTCCAGGCCCCCTTAAGCCCCCTGCCATGCACAGGATCACCCTGGCAACTGTTGCTGGCCCCAAAAGCGGAACTGGGCGGGTCCAGGCCTCCTTAAGCCCCCTCCCATGCCCATGGTTGCCATGGCAACTGTTGCTGGCCCCCAAAGCGGAAGTGGGCGGGTCCAGGCCCCCTTAAGCCCCCTGCCATGCCCAGGGTTGCCCTGGCAACTATTGCTGGCCCCCAAAGCGGAAGTGGGCGGGTCCAGGCGCCCTTAAGCCCCCTGCCATGCCCAGGGTTGCCCTGGCAACTGTTGCTGGCCCCCAAAGCGGAAGTGGGCGGGTCCAGGCGCCCTTAAGCCCCCTGCCATGCCCAGGGTTGCCCTGGCAACTGTTGCTGGCCCCCAAAGTGGAAGTGGGCGGATCCAGGCGCCCTTAAGCCCCCTGCCATGCCCAGGGTCGCCCTGGCAACTGTTGCTGGCCCCCAAAGTGGAAGTGGGCGGGTCCAGGCCCCATTAAGTCCCCTGCCATGCCCAGGGTTGCCCTGGCAACTGTTGCTGGCCCCAAAGCGGAAGTGGGCGGGTCCAGGCCCCCTTAAGCCCCCTGCCATGCCCAGGGTTGCCCTGGCAACTGTTGCTGGCCCCCAAAGCGGAAGTGGGCAGGTCCAGGCCCCCTTTAGCCCCCTGCCATGCCCAGGGTTGCCCTGGCAACTGTTACTGGCCCCCAAAGCGGAAGTGGGCAGATCCAGGCGCCCTTAAGCCCCCTGCCATGCCCTGGGTAACCCTGGCAACTGTTGCTGGCCCCCAAAGCGGAAGTGGGCGGGTCCTGGCCCCCTTAAGCCCCCAGCCATGCTCAGGGTTGCCCTGGCAACTGTTGCTGGCCCCCAAAGCGGAAGTGGGCGGGTCCAGGCCCCCTTAAGCCCCCTGCCATGCCCAGGGTCGCCCTGGCAACTGTTGCTGGCCCCCAAAGTGGAAGTGGGCGGGTCCAGGCCCCCTTAAGCCCCCTGCCATGCCCAGGGTCGCCCTGGCAACTGTTGCTGGCCCCCAAAGCGGAACTGGGCGGGTCCAGGCCCCCTTAAGCCCCCTGCCATGCCCATGGTTGCCATGGCAACTGTTGCTGGCCCCCAAAGCGGAAGTGGGCGGGTCCAGGCCCCCTTAAGCCCCCTGCCATGCCCAGGGTTGCCCTGGCAACTGTTGCTGGCCCCCAAAGCGGAAGTGGGCGGGTCCAGGCGCCCTTAAGCCCCCTGCCATGCCCAGGGTTGCCCTGGCAACTGTTGCTGGCCCCCAAAGCGGAAGTGGGCGAGTCCAGGCCCCCTTAAGCCCCCTGCCATGCCCAGGGTCGCCCTGGCAACTGTTGCTGGGCCCCAAAGCGGAAGTGGGCGGGTCCAGGCCCCCTTAAGCCCCCTGCCATGCCCAGGGTCGCCCTGGCAACTGTTGCTGGCCCCCAAAGCGGAAGTGGGCGGGTCCAGGCCCCCTTAAGCCCCCTGCCATGCCCAGGGTCGCCCTGGCAACTGTTGCTGGCCCCCAAAGCGGAAGTGGGCGGGTCCAGGCCCCCTTAAGCCCCCTGCCATGCCCATGGTCGCCCTGGCAACTGTTGCTGGCCCCCAAAGCGGAAGTGGGCGGATCCAGGCGCCCTTAAGCCCCCTGCCATGCCCAGGGTCGCCCTGGCAACTGTTGCTGGCCCCCAAAGTGGAAGTGGGCGGGTCCAGGCCCCATTAAGTCCCCTGCCATGCCCAGGGTTGCCCTGGCAACTGTTGCTGGCCCCAAAGCGGAAGTGGGCGGGTCCAGGCCCCCTTAAGCCCCCTGCCATGCCCAGGGTTGCCCTGGCAACTGTTGCTGGCCCCCAAAGCGGAAGTGGGCGGGTCCAGGCCCCCTTAAGCCCCCTGCCATGCCCAGGGTTGCCCTGGCAACTGTTCCTGGCCCCCAAAGCGGAAGTGGGCGGGTCCAGGCGCCCTTAAGCCCCTGCCATGCCCAGGGTTGCCCTGGCAACTGTTGCTGGCCCCCAAAGCGGAAGTGGGCGGGTCCTGGCCCCCTTAAGCCCCCAGCCATGCTCAGGGTTGCCCTGACAACTGTTGCTGGCCCCCAAAGCGGAAGTGGGCGGGTCCAGGCCCCCTTAAGCCCCCTGCCATGCCCAGGGTCGCCCTGGCAACTGTTGCTGGCCCCCAAAGCGGAAGTGGGCGGGTCCAGGCCCCCTTAAGCCCCCTGCCATGCCCAGGGTCGCCCTGGCAACTGTTGCTGGCCCCCAAAGCGGAAGTGGGCGGATCCAGGCGCCCTTAAGCTCCCTGCCATGCCCAGGGTCGCCCTGGCAACTGTTGCTGGCCCCCAAAGCGGAAGTGGGCGGGTCCAGGCCCCCTTAAGCCCCCTGCCATACCCATGGTCGCCCTGGCAACTGTTGCTGGCCCAAATTGTTGCTGGCCCCCAAAGCGGAAGTGGGCGGGTCCAGGCCCCCTTAAGCCCCCTGCCATGCCCATGGTCGCCCTGGCAACTGTTGCTGGCCCAAACTGTTGCTGGCCCCCAAAGCGGAAGTGGGCGGGTCCAGGCCCCCTTAAGCCCCCTGCCATGCCCAGGGTCGCCCTGGCAACTGTTGCTGGCCCCCAAAGTGGAAGTGGGCGGGTCCAGGCCCCCTTAAGCCCCCTGACATGCCCAGGGTCGCCCTGGCAACTGTTGCTGGCCCCCAAAGCGGAAGTGGGCGGGTCCAGGCCCCCTTAAGCCCCCTGCCATGCCCAGGATCACCCTGGCAACTTTTGCTGGCCCCCAAAGCGGAAGTGGGCGGGTCAAAGCCCCCTTAAGCCCCCTGCCATGCCCAGGGTCGCCCTGGCAACTGTTGCTGGCCCCCAAAGCGGAACTGGGCGGGTCCAGGCCCCCTTAAGCCCCCTGCCATGCCCATGGTTGCCATGGCAACTGTTGCTGGCCCCCAAAGCGGAAGTGGGCGGGTCCAGGCCCCCTTAAGCCCCCTGCCATGCACAGGATCACCCTGGCAACTGTTGCTGGCCCCAAAAGCGGAACTGGGCGGGTCCAGGCCTCCTTAAGCCCCCTCCCATGCCCATGGTTGCCATGGCAACTGTTGCTGGCCCCCAAAGCGGAAGTGGGCGGGTCCAGGCCCCCTTAAGCCCCCTGCCATGCCCAGGGTTGCCCTGGCAACTATTGCTGGCCCCCAAAGCGGAAGTGGGCGGGTCCAGGCGCCCTTAAGCCCCCTGCCATGCCCAGGGTTGCCCTGGCAACTGTTGCTGGCCCCCAAAGCGGAAGTGGGCGGGTCCAGGCGCCCTTAAGCCCCCTGCCATGCCCAGGGTTGCCCTGGCAACTGTTGCTGGCCCCCAAAGCGGAAGTGGGCGGATCCAGGCGCCCTTAAGCCCCCTGCCATGCCCAGGGTCGCCCTGGCAACTGTTGCTGGCCCCCAAAGTGGAAGTGGGCGGGTCCAGGCCCCATTAAGTCCCCTGCCATGCCCAGGGTTGCCCTGGCAACTGTTGCTGGCCCCAAAGCGGAAGTGGGCGGGTCCAGGCCCCCTTAAGCCCCCTGCCATGCCCAGGGTTGCCCTGGCAACTGTTGCTGGCCCCCAAAGCGGAAGTGGGCAGGTCCAGGCCCCCTTTAGCCCCCTGCCATGCCCAGGGTTGCCCTGGCAACTGTTACTGGCCCCCAAAGCGGAAGTGGGCAGATCCAGGCGCCCTTAAGCCCCCTGCCATGCCCTGGGTAACCCTGGCAACTGTTGCTGGCCCCCAAAGCGGAAGTGGGCGGGTCCTGGCCCCCTTAAGCCCCCAGCCATGCTCAGGGTTGCCCTGGCAACTGTTGCTGGCCCCCAAAGCGGAAGTGGGCGGGTCCAGGCCCCCTTAAGCCCCCTGCCATGCCCAGGGTCGCCCTGGCAACTGTTGCTGGCCCCCAAAGTGGAAGTGGGCGGGTCCAGGCCCCCTTAAGCCCCCTGCCATGCCCAGGGTCGCCCTGGCAACTGTTGCTGGCCCCCAAAGCGGAACTGGGCGGGTCCAGGCCCCCTTAAGCCCCCTGCCATGCCCATGGTTGCCATGGCAACTGTTGCTGGCCCCCAAAGCAGAAGTGGGCGGGTCCAGGCCCCCTTAAGCCCCCTGCCATGCCCAGGGTTGCCCTGGCAACTGTTGCTGGCCCCCAAAGCGGAAGTGGGCGGGTCCAGGCGCCCTTAAGCCCCCTGCCATGCCCAGGGTTGCCCTGGCAACTGTTGCTGGCCCCCAAAGCGGAAGTGGGCGAGTCCAGGCCCCCTTAAGCCCCCTGCCATGCCCAGGGTCGCCCTGGCAACTGTTGCTGGCCCCCAAAGCGGAAGTGGGCGGATCCAGGCGCCCTTAAGCCCCCTGCCATGCCCAGGGTCGCCCTGGCAACTGTTGCTGGCCCCCAAAGCGGAAGTGGGCGGGTCCCGGCCCCATTAAGTCCCCTGCCATGCCCAGGGTCGCCCTGGCAACTGTTGCTGGCCCCAAAGCGGAAGTGGGCGGGTCCAGGCGCCCTTAAGCCCCCTGCCATGCCCAGGGTTGCCCTGGCAACTGTTGCTGGAACCCAAAGCGGAAGTGGGTGGGTCCTGGCCCCCTTAAGCCCCCAGCCATGCCCAGGGTTGCCCTGGCAACTGTTGCTGGCCCCCAAAGCGGAAGTGGGCGGATCCAGGCGCCCTTAAGCCCCCTGCCATGCCCAGGGTTGCCCTGCCAACTGTTGCTGGCCCCCAAAGCGGAAGTGGGCGGGTCCAGGCCCCCTTAAGCCCTCTGCCTTGGCCAGGGTTTCCCTGGCAACTGTTGCTGGCCCCCAAACTGAAGTGGGCGGGTCCAGGCGCCCATAAGCCCCCTGCCATGCCCAGGGTTGCCGTGGCAACTGTTGCTGGCCCCCAAAGCGGAAGTGGGCGGGTCCAGGCGCCCTTAAGCCCCCTGCCATGCCCAGGGTCGCCCTGGCAACTGTTGCTGGCCCCCAAAGTGGAAGTGGGCGGGTCCAGGCCCCATTAAGTCCCCTGCCATGCCCAGGGTTGCCCTGGCAACTGTTGCTGGCCCCCAAAGCGGAAGTGGGCGGATCCAGGCGCCCTTAAGCCCCCTGCCATGCCCAGGGTCGCCCTGGCAACTGTTGCTGGCCCCCAAAGTGGAAGTGGGCGGGTCCAGGCCCCATTAAGTCCCCTGCCATGCCCAGGGTTGCCCTGGCAACTGTTGCTGGCCCCAAAGCGGAAGTGGGCGGGTCCAGGCCCCCTTAAGCCCCCTGCCATGCCCAGGGTTGCCCTGGCAACTGTTGCTGGCCCCCAAAGCGGAAGTGGGCGGGTCCAGGCCCCCTTAAGCCCCCTGCCATGCCCAGGGTTGCCCTGGCAACTGTTCCTGGCCCCCAAAGCGGAAGTGGGCGGGTCCAGGCGCCCTTAAGCCCCTGCCATGCCCAGGGTTGCCCTGGCAACTGTTGCTGGCCCCCAAAGCGGAAGTGGGCGGGTCCTGGCCCCCTTAAGCCCCCAGCCATGCTCAGGGTTGCCCTGACAACTGTTGCTGGCCCCCAAAGCGGAAGTGGGCGGGTCCAGGCCCCCTTAAGCCCCCTGCCATGCCCAGGGTCGCCCTGGCAACTGTTGCTGGCCCCCAAAGCGGAAGTGGGCGGGTCCAGGCCCCCTTAAGCCCCCTGCCATGCCCAGGGTCGCCCTGGCAACTGTTGCTGGCCCCCAAAGCGGAAGTGGGCGGATCCAGGCGCCCTTAAGCTCCCTGCCATGCCCAGGGTCGCCCTGGCAACTGTTGCTGGCCCCCAAAGCGGAAGTGGGCGGGTCCAGGCCCCCTTAAGCCCCCTGCCATACCCAGGGTCGCCCTGGCAACTGTTGCTGGCCCAAATTGTTGCTGGCCCCCAAAGCGGAAGTGGGCGGGTCCAGGCCCCCTTAAGCCCCCTGCCATGCCCATGGTCGCCCTGGCAACTGTTGCTGGCCCAAACTGTTGCTGGCCCCCAAAGCGGAAGTGGGCGGGTCCAGGCCCCCTTAAGCCCCCTGCCATGCCCAGGGTCGCCCTGGCAACTGTTGCTGGCCCCCAAAGTGGAAGTGGGCGGGTCCAGGCCCCCTTAAGCCCCCTGACATGCCCAGGGTCGCCCTGGCAACTGTTGCTGGCCCCCAAAGCGGAAGTGGGCGGGTCCAGGCCCCCTTAAGCCCCCTGCCATGCCCAGGATCACCCTGGCAACTTTTGCTGGCCCCCAAAGCGGAAGTGGGCGGGTCAAAGCCCCCTTAAGCCCCCTGCCATGCCCAGGGTCGCCCTGGCAACTGTTGCTGGCCCCCAAAGCGGAACTGGGCGGGTCCAGGCCCCCTTAAGCCCCCTGCCATGCCCATGGTTGCCATGGCAACTGTTGCTGGCCCCCAAAGCGGAAGTGGGCGGGTCCAGGCCCCCTTAAGCCCCCTGCCATGCACAGGATCACCCTGGCAACTGTTGCTGGCCCCAAAAGCGGAACTGGGCGGGTCCAGGCCTCCTTAAGCCCCCTCCCATGCCCATGGTTGCCATGGCAACTGTTGCTGGCCCCCAAAGCGGAAGTGGGCGGGTCCAGGCCCCCTTAAGCCCCCTGCCATGCCCAGGGTTGCCCTGGCAACTATTGCTGGCCCCCAAAGCGGAAGTGGGCGGGTCCAGGCGCCCTTAAGCCCCCTGCCATGCCCAGGGTTGCCCTGGCAACTGTTGCTGGCCCCCAAAGCGGAAGTGGGCGGGTCCAGGCGCCCTTAAGCCCCCTGCCATGCCCAGGGTTGCCCTGGCAACTGTTGCTGGCCCCCAAAGCGGAAGTGGGCGGATCCAGGCGCCCTTAAGCCCCCTGCCATGCCCAGGGTCGCCCTGGCAACTGTTGCTGGCCCCCAAAGTGGAAGTGGGCGGGTCCAGGCCCCATTAAGTCCCCTGCCATGCCCAGGGTTGCCCTGGCAACTGTTGCTGGCCCCAAAGCGGAAGTGGGCGGGTCCAGGCCCCCTTAAGCCCCCTGCCATGCCCAGGGTTGCCCTGGCAACTGTTGCTGGCCCCCAAAGCGGAAGTGGGCAGGTCCAGGCCCCCTTCAGCCCCCTGCCATGCCCAGGGTTGCCCTGGCAACTGTTACTGGCCCCCAAAGCGGAAGTGGGCAGATCCAGGCGCCCTTAAGCCCCCTGCCATGCCCTGGGTAACCCTGGCAACTGTTGCTGGCCCCCAAAGCGGAAGTGGGCGGGTCCTGGCCCCCTTAAGCCCCCAGCCATGCTCAGGGTTGCCCTGGCAACTGTTGCTGGCCCCCAAAGCGGAAGTGGGCGGGTCCAGGCCCCCTTAAGCCCCCTGCCATGCCCAGGGTCGCCCTGGCAACTGTTGCTGGCCCCCAAAGTGGAAGTGGGCGGGTCCAGGCCCCCTTAAGCCCCCTGCCATGCCCAGGGTCGCCCTGGCAACTGTTGCTGGCCCCCAAAGCGGAACTGGGCGGGTCCAGGCCCCCTTAAGCCCCCTGCCATGCCCATGGTTGCCATGGCAACTGTTGCTGGCCCCCAAAGCAGAAGTGGGCGGGTCCAGGCCCCCTTAAGCCCCCTGCCATGCCCAGGGTTGCCCTGGCAACTGTTGCTGGCCCCCAAAGCGGAAGTGGGCGGGTCCAGGCGCCCTTAAGCCCCCTGCCATGCCCAGGGTTGCCCTGGCAACTGTTGCTGGCCCCCAAAGCGGAAGTGGGCGAGTCCAGGCCCCCTTAAGCCCCCTGCCATGCCCAGGGTCGCCCTGGCAACTGTTGCTGGCCCCCAAAGCGGAAGTGGGCGGATCCAGGCGCCCTTAAGCCCCCTGCCATGCCCAGGGTCGCCCTGGCAACTGTTGCTGGCCCCCAAAGCGGAAGTGGGCGGGTCCCGGCCCCATTAAGTCCCCTGCCATGCCCAGGGTCGCCCTGGCAACTGTTGCTGGCCCCAAAGCGGAAGTGGGCGGGTCCAGGCGCCCTTAAGCCCCCTGCCATGCCCAGGGTTGCCCTGGCAACTGTTGCTGGAACCCAAAGCGGAAGTGGGTGGGTCCTGGCCCCCTTAAGCCCCCAGCCATGCCCAGGGTTGCCCTGGCAACTGTTGCTGGCCCCCAAAGCGGAAGTGGGCGGATCCAGGCGCCCTTAAGCCCCCTGCCATGCCCAGGGTTGCCCTGCCAACTGTTGCTGGCCCCCAAAGCGGAAGTGGGCGGGTCCAGGCCCCCTTAAGCCCTCTGCCTTGGCCAGGGTTTCCCTGGCAACTGTTGCTGGCCCCCAAACTGAAGTGGGCGGGTCCAGGCGCCCATAAGCCCCCTGCCATGCCCAGGGTTGCCGTGGCAACTGTTGCTGGCCCCCAAAGCGGAAGTGGGCGGGTCCAGGCCCCATTAAGTCCCCTGCCATGCCCAGGGTTGCCCTGGCAACTGTTGCTGGCCACAAAGCGGAAGTGGGCGGGTCCAGGCGCCCTTAAGCCCCCTGCCATGCCCAGGGTTGCCCTGGCAACTGTTGCTGGCCCCCAAAGCGGAAGTGGGCGGGTCCAGGCGCCCTTTAGCCCCCTGCCATGCCCAGGGTTGCCCTGGCAACTGTTTCTGGCCCCCAAAGCGGAAGTGGGCGGGTCCAGGCCCCCTGCCATGCCGATGGTTGCCCTGGCAACTGTTGCTGGCCCCCAAAGCGGAAGTGGGCGGGTCCAGGCCCCCTTAAACCCCCTGCCATGCCCAGGGTTGCCCTGGCAACTGTTGCTGGCCCCCAAAGCGGAAGTGGGCGGGTCCAGGCGCCCTTAAGCCCCCTGCCATGCCCAGGGTTGCCCTGGCAACTGTTGCTGGCCCCCAAAGCGGATGTGGGCGGGTCCAGGCCCCCTTAAGCCCCCTGCCATGCCCCGGGTTGCCCTGGCAGCTGTTGCTGGCCCCCAAAGCGGAAGTGGGCGGGTCCAGGCGCCCTTTAGCCCCCTGCCATGCCCAGGGTTGCCCTGGCAACTGTTCCTGACCCCCAAAGCGGAAGTGGGCGGGTCCAGGCCCCCTTAAGCCCCCTGCCATGCCCAGGGTTGCCCTGGCAACTGTTGCTGGCCCCCAAAGCGGAAGTGGGCGGGTCCAGGCCCCCTTAAGCCCCCTGCCATGCCCGGGGTTGCCCTGGCAACTGTTGCTGGCCCCCAAAGCAGAAGTGGGCGGGTCCAGGCGCCCCTAAGCCCCCTGCCATGCCCAGGGTCACCCTGGCAACTGTTGCTGGCCCCCAAAGCGGATGTGGTCGGGTCCAGGCCCCCTTAAGCCCCCTGCCATGCCCAGGGTCGCCCTGGCAACTGTTGCTGGCCCCCAAAGCGGAAGAGGGCGGGTCCAGGCCCCCTTACGCCCCTTGCTATGCCCAGGGTCGCCCTGGCAACTGTTGCTGGCCCCAAAGCGGAAGTGGGCGGGTCCAGGCGCCCTTAAGCCCCCTGCCATGCCCAGGGTTGCCCTGGCAACTCTTGCTGGCCCCCAAAGCGGAAGTGGGCGGGTCCTGGCCCCCTTAAGCCCCCAGCCATGCCCAGGGTTGCCCTGGCAACTGTTGCTGGCCCCCAAAGCGGAAGTGGGCGGATCCATGCGCCCTTAAGCCCCCTGCCATGCCCAGGGTTGCCCTGCCAACTGTTGCTGGCCCCCAAAGCGGAAGTGGGCGGGTCCAGGCCCCCTTAAGCCCCCTGCCTTGGCCAGGGTTGCCCTGGCAACTGTTGCTGGCCCCCAAAGCGGAAGTGGGCGGGTCCAGGCCCCCTTAAGCCCCCTGCCATGCCCAGGGTTGCCCTGGCAACTCTTGCTGGCCCCCAAAGCGGAAGTGGGCGGGTCCAGGCGCCCTTAAGCCCCCTGCCATGCCCAGGGTTGCCCTGGCAACTGTTGCTGGCCCCCAAAGCGGATGTGGGCGGGTCCAGGCCCCCTTAAGCCCCCTGCCATGCCCCGGGTTGCCCTGGCAGCTGTTGCTGGCCCCCAAAGCGGAAGTGGGCGGGTCCAGGCGCCCTTTAGCCCCCTGCCATGCCCAGGGTTGCCCTGGCAACTGTTGCTGGCCCCCAAAGCGGAAGTGGGCGGGTCCAGGCCCCCTTAAGCCCCCTGCCATGCCCAGGGTTGCCCTGGCAACTGTTGCTGGCCCCCAAAGCGGAAGTGGGCGGGTCCAGGCGCCCTTAAGCCCCCTGCCATGCCCAGGGTTGCCCTGCCAACTGTTGCTGGCCCCCAAAGCGGAAGTGGGCGGGTCCAGGCCCCCTTAAGCCCCCTGCCTTGGCCAGGGTTGCCCTGGCAACTGTTGCTGGCCCCCAAAGCGGAAGTGGGCGGGTCCAGGCCCCCTTAAGCCCCCTGCCATGCCCAGGGTTTCCCTGGCAACTGTTGCTGGCCCCCAAAGCGGAAGTGCGCGGGTCCTGGCCCCCTTAAGACCACTGCCATGCCCAGGGTTGCCCTGGCAACTGAAGTGGGCGGGTCCAGGCGCCCTTAAGCCCCCTGCCATGCCCAGAGTTGCCCTGGCAACTGTTGCTGGCCCCCAAAGCGGAAGTGGGCGGGTCCAGGCCCCATTAAGTCCCCTGCCATGCCCAGGGTTGCCCTGGCAACTGTTGCTGGCCCCCAAAGCGGAAGTGGGCGGGTCCTGGCCCCCTTAAGCCCCCAGCCATGCTCAGGGTTGCCCTGACAACTGTTGCTGGCCCCCAAAGCGGAAGTGGGCGGGTCCAGGCCCCCTTAAGCCCCCTGCCATGCCCAGGGTCGCCCTGGCAACTGTTGCTGGCCCCCAAAGCGGAAGTGGGCGGGTCCAGGCCCCCTTAAGCCCCCTGCCATGCCCAGGGTCGCCCTGGCAACTGTTGCTGGCCCCCAAAGCGGAAGTGGGCGGATCCAGGCGCCCTTAAGCTCCCTGCCATGCCCAGGGTCGCCCTGGCAACTGTTGCTGGCCCCCAAAGCGGAAGTGGGCGGGTCCAGGCCCCCTTAAGCCCCCTGCCATACCCAGGGTCGCCCTGGCAACTGTTGCTGGCCCAAATTGTTGCTGGCCCCCAAAGCGGAAGTGGGCGGGTCCAGGCCCCCTTAAGCCCCCTGCCATGCCCATGGTCGCCCTGGCAACTGTTGCTGGCCCAAACTGTTGCTGGCCCCCAAAGCGGAAGTGGGCGGGTCCAGGCCCCCTTAAGCCCCCTGCCATGCCCAGGGTCGCCCTGGCAACTGTTGCTGGCCCCCAAAGTGGAAGTGGGCGGGTCCAGGCCCCCTTAAGCCCCCTGACATGCCCAGGGTCGCCCTGGCAACTGTTGCTGGCCCCCAAAGCGGAAGTGGGCGGGTCCAGGCCCCCTTAAGCCCCCTGCCATGCCCAGGATCACCCTGGCAACTTTTGCTGGCCCCCAAAGCGGAAGTGGGCGGGTCAAAGCCCCCTTAAGCCCCCTGCCATGCCCAGGGTCGCCCTGGCAACTGTTGCTGGCCCCCAAAGCGGAACTGGGCGGGTCCAGGCCCCCTTAAGCCCCCTGCCATGCCCATGGTTGCCATGGCAACTGTTGCTGGCCCCCAAAGCGGAAGTGGGCGGGTCCAGGCCCCCTTAAGCCCCCTGCCATGCACAGGATCACCCTGGCAACTGTTGCTGGCCCCAAAAGCGGAACTGGGCGGGTCCAGGCCTCCTTAAGCCCCCTCCCATGCCCATGGTTGCCATGGCAACTGTTGCTGGCCCCCAAAGCGGAAGTGGGCGGGTCCAGGCCCCCTTAAGCCCCCTGCCATGCCCAGGGTTGCCCTGGCAACTATTGCTGGCCCCCAAAGCGGAAGTGGGCGGGTCCAGGCGCCCTTAAGCCCCCTGCCATGCCCAGGGTTGCCCTGGCAACTGTTGCTGGCCCCCAAAGCGGAAGTGGGCGGGTCCAGGCGCCCTTAAGCCCCCTGCCATGCCCAGGGTTGCCCTGGCAACTGTTGCTGGCCCCCAAAGCGGAAGTGGGCGGATCCAGGCGCCCTTAAGCCCCCTGCCATGCCCAGGGTCGCCCTGGCAACTGTTGCTGGCCCCCAATGGAAGTGGGCGGGTCCAGGCCCCATTAAGTCCCCTGCCATGCCCAGGGTTGCCCTGGCAACTGTTGCTGGCCCCAAAGCGGAAGTGGGCGGGTCCAGGCCCCCTTAAGCCCCCTGCCATGCCCAGGGTTGCCCTGGCAACTGTTGCTGGCCCCCAAAGCGGAAGTGGGCAGGTCCAGGCCCCCTTTAGCCCCCTGCCATGCCCAGGGTTGCCCTGGCAACTGTTACTGGCCCCCAAAGCGGAAGTGGGCAGATCCAGGCGCCCTTAAGCCCCCTGCCATGCCCTGGGTAACCCTGGCAACTGTTGCTGGCCCCCAAAGCGGAAGTGGGCGGGTCCTGGCCCCCTTAAGCCCCCAGCCATGCTCAGGGTTGCCCTGGCAACTGTTGCTGGCCCCCAAAGCGGAAGTGGGCGGGTCCAGGCCCCCTTAAGCCCCCTGCCATGCCCAGGGTCGCCCTGGCAACTGTTGCTGGCCCCCAAAGTGGAAGTGGGCGGGTCCAGGCCCCCTTAAGCCCCCTGCCATGCCCAGGGTCGCCCTGGCAACTGTTGCTGGCCCCCAAAGCGGAACTGGGCGGGTCCAGGCCCCCTTAAGCCCCCTGCCATGCCCATGGTTGCCATGGCAACTGTTGCTGGCCCCCAAAGCGGAAGTGGGCGGGTCCAGGCCCCCTTAAGCCCCCTGCCATGCCCAGGGTCGCCCTGGCAACTGTTGCTGGCCCCCAAAGTGGAAGTGGGCGGGTCCAGGCCCCCTTAAGCCCCCTGCCATGCCCAGGGTCGCCCTGGCAACTGTTGCTGGCCCCCAAAGCGGAACTGGGCGGGTCCAGGCCCCCTTAAGCCCCCTGCCATGCCCATGGTTGCCATGGCAACTGTTGCTGGCCCCCAAAGCGGAAGTGGGCGGATCCAGGCGCCCTTAAGCCCCCTGCCATGCCCAGGGTTGCCCTGCCAACTGTTGCTGGCCCCCAAAGCGGAAGTGGGCGGGTCCAGGCCCCCTTAAGCCCTCTGCCTTGGCCAGGGTTTCCCTGGCAACTGTTGCTGGCCCCCAAACTGAAGTGGGCGGGTCCAGGCGCCCATAAGCCCCCTGCCATGCCCAGGGTTGCCGTGGCAACTGTTGCTGGCCCCCAAAGCGGAAGTGGGCGGGTCCAGGCCCCATTAAGTCCCCTGCCATGCCCAGGGTTGCCCTGGCAACTGTTGCTGGCCACAAAGCGGAAGTGGGCGGGTCCAGGCGCCCTTAAGCCCCCTGCCATGCCCAGGGTTGCCCTGGCAACTGTTGCTGGCCCCCAAAGCGGTAGTGGGCGGGTCCAGGCGCCCTTTAGCCCCCTGCCATGCCCAGGGTTGCCCTGGCAACTGTTTCTGGCCCCCAAAGCGGAAGTGGGCGGGTCCAGGCCCCCTGCCATGCCGATGGTTGCCCTGGCAACTGTTGCTGGCCCCCAAAGCGGAAGTGGGCGGGTCCAGGCCCCCTTAAACCCCCTGCCATGCCCAGGGTTGCCCTGGCAACTGTTGCTGGCCCCCAAAGCGGAAGTGGGCGGGTCCAGGCGCCCTTAAGCCCCCTGCCATGCCCAGGGTTGCCCTGGCAACTGTTGCTGGCCCCCAAAGCGGATGTGGGCGGGTCCAGGCCCCCTTAAGCCCCCTGCCATGCCCCGGGTTGCCCTGGCAGCTGTTGCTGGCCCCCAAAGCGGAAGTGGGCGGGTCCAGGCGCCCTTTAGCCCCCTGCCATGCCCAGGGTTGCCCTGGCAACTGTTCCTGACCCCCAAAGCGGAAGTGGGCGGGTCCAGGCACCCTTAAGCCCCCTGCCATGCCCAGGGTTGCCCTGGCAACTGTTGCTGGCCCCCAAAGCGGAAGTGGGCGGGTCCAGGCCCCCTTAAGCCCCCTGCCATGCCCGGGGTTGCCCTGGCAACTGTTGCTGGCCCCCAAAGCAGAAGTGGGCGGGTCCAGGCGCCCCTAAGCCCCCTGCCATGCCCAGGGTCACCCTGGCAACTGTTGCTGGCCCCCAAAGCGGATGTGGTCGGGTCCAGGCCCCCTTAAGCCCCCTGCCATGCCCAGGGTCGCCCTGGCAACTGTTGCTGGCCCCCAAAGCGGAAGAGGGCGGGTCCAGGCCCCCTTACGCCCCTTGCTATGCCCAGGGTCGCCCTGGCAACTGTTGCTGGCCCCAAAGCGGAAGTGGGCGGGTCCAGGCGCCCTTAAGCCCCCTGCCATGCCCAGGGTTGCCCTGGCAACTCTTGCTGGCCCCCAAAGCGGAAGTGGGCGGGTCCTGGCCCCCTTAAGCCCCCAGCCATGCCCAGGGTTGCCCTGGCAACTGTTGCTGGCCCCCAAAGCGGAAGTGGGCGGATCCATGCGCCCTTAAGCCCCCTGCCATGCCCAGGGTTGCCCTGCCAACTGTTGCTGGCCCCCAAAGCGGAAGTGGGCGGGTCCAGGCCCCCTTAAGCCCCCTGCCTTGGCCAGGGTTGCCCTGGCAACTGTTGCTGGCCCCCAAAGCGGAAGTGGGCGGGTCCAGGCCCCCTTAAGCCCCCTGCCATGCCCAGGGTTGCCCTGGCAACTCTTGCTGGCCCCCAAAGCGGAAGTGGGCGGGTCCAGGCGCCCTTAAGCCCCCTGCCATGCCCAGGGTTGCCCTGGCAACTGTTGCTGGCCCCCAAAGCGGATGTGGGCGGGTCCAGGCCCCCTTAAGCCCCCTGCCATGCCCCGGGTTGCCCTGGCAGCTGTTGCTGGCCCCCAAAGCGGAAGTGGGCGGGTCCAGGCGCCCTTTAGCCCCCTGCCATGCCCAGGGTTGCCCTGGCAACTGTTGCTGGCCCCCAAAGCGGAAGTGGGCGGGTCCAGGCCCCCTTAAGCCCCCTGCCATGCCCAGGGTTGCCCTGGCAACTGTTGCTGGCCCCCAAAGCGGAAGTGGGCGGGTCCAGGCGCCCTTAAGCCCCCTGCCATGCCCAGGGTTGCCCTGCCAACTGTTGCTGGCCCCCAAAGCGGAAGTGGGCGGGTCCAGGCCCCCTTAAGCCCCCTGCCTTGGCCAGGGTTGCCCTGGCAACTGTTGCTGGCCCCCAAAGCGGAAGTGGGCGGGTCCAGGCCCCCTTAAGCCCCCTGCCATGCCCAGCGTTTCCCTGGCAACTGTTGCTGGCCCCCAAAGCGGAAGTGCGCGGGTCCTGGCCCCCTTAAGACCACTGCCATGCCCAGGGTTGCCCTGGCAACTGAAGTGGGCGGGTCCAGGCGCCCTTAAGCCCCCTGCCATGCCCAGAGTTGCCCTGGCAACTGTTGCTGGCCCCCAAAGCGGAAGTGGGCGGGTCCAGGCCCCATTAAGTCCCCTGCCATGCCCAGGGTTGCCCTGGCAACTGTTGCTGGCCCCCAAAGCGGAAGTGGGCGGGTCCTGGCCCCCTTAAGCCCCCAGCCATGCTCAGGGTTGCCCTGACAACTGTTGCTGGCCCCCAAAGCGGAAGTGGGCGGGTCCAGGCCCCCTTAAGCCCCCTGCCATGCCCAGGGTCGCCCTGGCAACTGTTGCTGGCCCCCAAAGCGGAAGTGGGCGGGTCCAGGCCCCCTTAAGCCCCCTGCCATGCCCAGGGTCGCCCTGGCAACTGTTGCTGGCCCCCAAAGCGGAAGTGGGCGGATCCAGGCGCCCTTAAGCTCCCTGCCATGCCCAGGGTCGCCCTGGCAACTGTTGCTGGCCCCCAAAGCGGAAGTGGGCGGGTCCAGGCCCCCTTAAGCCCCCTGCCATACCCAGGGTCGCCCTGGCAACTGTTGCTGGCCCAAATTGTTGCTGGCCCCCAAAGCGGAAGTGGGCGGGTCCAGGCCCCCTTAAGCCCCCTGCCATGCCCATGGTCGCCCTGGCAACTGTTGCTGGCCCAAACTGTTGCTGGCCCCCAAAGCGGAAGTGGGCGGGTCCAGGCCCCCTTAAGCCCCCTGCCATGCCCAGGGTCGCCCTGGCAACTGTTGCTGGCCCCCAAAGTGGAAGTGGGCGGGTCCAGGCCCCCTTAAGCCCCCTGACATGCCCAGGGTCGCCCTGGCAACTGTTGCTGGCCCCCAAAGCGGAAGTGGGCGGGTCCAGGCCCCCTTAAGCCCCCTGCCATGCCCAGGATCACCCTGGCAACTTTTGCTGGCCCCCAAAGCGGAAGTGGGCGGGTCAAAGCCCCCTTAAGCCCCCTGCCATGCCCAGGGTCGCCCTGGCAACTGTTGCTGGCCCCCAAAGCGGAACTGGGCGGGTCCAGGCCCCCTTAAGCCCCCTGCCATGCCCATGGTTGCCATGGCAACTGTTGCTGGCCCCCAAAGCGGAAGTGGGCGGGTCCAGGCCCCCTTAAGCCCCCTGCCATGCACAGGATCACCCTGGCAACTGTTGCTGGCCCCAAAAGCGGAACTGGGCGGGTCCAGGCCTCCTTAAGCCCCCTCCCATGCCCATGGTTGCCATGGCAACTGTTGCTGGCCCCCAAAGCGGAAGTGGGCGGGTCCAGGCCCCCTTAAGCCCCCTGCCATGCCCAGGGTTGCCCTGGCAACTATTGCTGGCCCCCAAAGCGGAAGTGGGCGGGTCCAGGCGCCCTTAAGCCCCCTGCCATGCCCAGGGTTGCCCTGGCAACTGTTGCTGGCCCCCAAAGCGGAAGTGGGCGGGTCCAGGCGCCCTTAAGCCCCCTGCCATGCCCTGGGTTGCCCTGGCAACTGTTGCTGGCCCCCAAAGCGGAAGTGGGCGGATCCAGGCGCCCTTAAGCCCCCTGCCATGCCCAGGGTCGCCCTGGCAACTGTTGCTGGCCCCCAATGGAAGTGGGCGGGTCCAGGCCCCATTAAGTCCCCTGCCATGCCCAGGGTTGCCCTGGCAACTGTTGCTGGCCCCAAAGCGGAAGTGGGCGGGTCCAGGCCCCCTTAAGCCCCCTGCCATGCCCAGGGTTGCCCTGGCAACTGTTGCTGGCCCCCAAAGCGGAAGTGGGCAGGTCCAGGCCCCCTTTAGCCCCCTGCCATGCCCAGGGTTGCCCTGGCAACTGTTACTGGCCCCCAAAGCGGAAGTGGGCAGATCCAGGCGCCCTTAAGCCCCCTGCCATGCCCTGGGTAACCCTGGCAACTGTTGCTGGCCCCCAAAGCGGAAGTGGGCGGGTCCTGGCCCCCTTAAGCCCCCAGCCATGCTCAGGGTTGCCCTGGCAACTGTTGCTGGCCCCCAAAGCGGAAGTGGGCGGGTCCAGGCCCCCTTAAGCCCCCTGCCATGCCCAGGGTCGCCCTGGCAACTGTTGCTGGCCCCCAAAGTGGAAGTGGGCGGGTCCAGGCCCCCTTAAGCCCCCTGCCATGCCCAGGGTCGCCCTGGCAACTGTTGCTGGCCCCCAAAGCGGAACTGGGCGGGTCCAGGCCCCCTTAAGCCCCCTGCCATGCCCATGGTTGCCATGGCAACTGTTGCTGTCCCCCAAAGCAGAAGTGGGCGGGTCCAGGCCCCCTTAAGCCCCCTGCCATGCCCAGGGTTGCCCTGGCAACTGTTGCTGGCCCCCAAAGCGGAAGTGGGCGGGTCCAGGCGCCCTTAAGCCCCCTGCCATGCCCAGGGTTGCCCTGGCAACTGTTGCTGGCCCCCAAAGCGGAAGTGGGCGAGTCCAGGCCCCCTTAAGCCCCCTGCCATGCCCAGGGTCGCCCTGGCAACTGTTGCTGGCCCCCAAAGCGGAAGTGGGCGGATCCAGGCGCCCTTAAGCCCCCTGCCATGCCCAGGGTCGCCCTGGCAACTGTTGCTGGCCCCCAAAGCGGAAGTGGGCGGGTCCCGGCCCCATTAAGTCCCCTGCCATGCCCAGGGTCGCCCTGGCAACTGTTGCTGGCCCCAAAGCGGAAGTGGGCGGGTCCAGGCGCCCTTAAGCCCCCTGCCATGCCCAGGGTTGCCCTGGCAACTGTTGCTGGAACCCAAAGCGGAAGTGGGTGGGTCCTGGCCCCCTTAAGCCCCCAGCCATGCCCAGGGTTGCCCTGGCAACTGTTGCTGGCCCCCAAAGCGGAAGTGGGCGGATCCAGGCGCCCTTAAGCCCCCTGCCATGCCCAGGGTTGCCCTGCCAACTGTTGCTGGCCCCCAAAGCGGAAGTGGGCGGGTCCAGGCCCCCTTAAGCCCTCTGCCTTGGCCAGGGTTTCCCTGGCAACTGTTGCTGGCCCCCAAACTGAAGTGGGCGGGTCCAGGCGCCCATAAGCCCCCTGCCATGCCCAGGGTTGCCGTGGCAACTGTTGCTGGCCCCCAAAGCGGAAGTGGGCGGGTCCAGGCCCCATTAAGTCCCCTGCCATGCCCAGGGTTGCCCTGGCAACTGTTGCTGGCCACAAAGCGGAAGTGGGCGGGTCCAGGCGCCCTTAAGCCCCCTGCCATGCCCAGGGTTGCCCTGGCAACTGTTGCTGGCCCCCAAAGCGGAAGTGGGCGGGTCCAGGCGCCCTTTAGCCCCCTGCCATGCCCAGGGTTGCCCTGGCAACTGTTTCTGGCCCCCAAAGCGGAAGTGGGCGGGTCCAGGCCCCCTGCCATGCCGATGGTTGCCCTGGCAACTGTTGCTGGCCCCCAAAGCGGAAGTGGGCGGGTCCAGGCCCCCTTAAACCCCCTGCCATGCCCAGGGTTGCCCTGGCAACTGTTGCTGGCCCCCAAAGCGGAAGTGGGCGGGTCCAGGCGCCCTTAAGCCCCCTGCCATGCCCAGGGTTGCCCTGGCAACTGTTGCTGGCCCCCAAAGCGGATGTGGGCGGGTCCAGGCCCCCTTAAGCCCCCTGCCATGCCCCGGGTTGCCCTGGCAGCTGTTGCTGGCCCCCAAAGCGGAAGTGGGCGGGTCCAGGCGCCCTTTAGCCCCCTGCCATGCCCAGGGTTGCCCTGGCAACTGTTCCTGACCCCCAAAGCGGAAGTGGGCGGGTCCAGGCCCCCTTAAGCCCCCTGCCATGCCCAGGGTTGCCCTGGCAACTGTTGCTGGCCCCAAAGCGGAAGTGGGCGGGTCCAGGCCCCCTTAAGCCCCCTGCCATGCCCGGGGTTGCCCTGGCAACTGTTGCTGGCCCCCAAAGCAGAAGTGGGCGGGTCCAGGCGCCCCTAAGCCCCCTGCCATGCCCAGGGTCACCCTGGCAACTGTTGCTGGCCCCCAAAGCGGATGTGGTCGGGTCCAGGCCCCCTTAAGCCCCCTGCCATGCCCAGGGTCGCCCTGGCAACTGTTGCTGGCCCCCAAAGCGGAAGAGGGCGGGTCCAGGCCCCCTTACGCCCCTTGCTATGCCCAGGGTCGCCCTGGCAACTGTTGCTGGCCCCAAAGCGGAAGTGGGCGGGTCCAGGCGCCCTTAAGCCCCCTGCCATGCCCAGGGTTGCCCTGGCAACTCTTGCTGGCCCCCAAAGCGGAAGTGGGCGGGTCCTGGCCCCCTTAAGCCCCCAGCCATGCCCAGGGTTGCCCTGGCAACTGTTGCTGGCCCCCAAAGCGGAAGTGGGCGGATCCATGCACCCTTAAGCCCCCTGCCATGCCCAGGGTTGCCCTGCCAACTGTTGCTGGCCCCCAAAGCGGAAGTGGGCGGGTCCAGGCCCCCTTAAGCCCCCTGCCTTGGCCAGGGTTGCCCTGGCAACTGTTGCTGGCCCCCAAAGCGGAAGTGGGCGGGTCCAGGCCCCCTTAAGCCCCCTGCCATGCCCAGGGTTGCCCTGGCAACTCTTGCTGGCCCCCAAAGCGGAAGTGGGCGGGTCCAGGCGCCCTTAAGCCCCCTGCCATGCCCAGGGTTGCCCTGGCAACTGTTGCTGGCCCCCAAAGCGGATGTGGGCGGGTCCAGGCCCCCTTAAGCCCCCTGCCATGCCCCGGGTTGCCCTGGCAGCTGTTGCTGGCCCCCAAAGCGGAAGTGGGCGGGTCCAGGCGCCCTTTAGCCCCCTGCCATGCCCAGGGTTGCCCTGGCAACTGTTGCTGGCCCCCAAAGCGGAAGTGGGCGGGTCCAGGCCCCCTTAAGCCCCCTGCCATGCCCAGGGTTGCCCTGGCAACTGTTGCTGGCCCCCAAAGCGGAAGTGGGCGGGTCCAGGCGCCCTTAAGCCCCCTGCCATGCCCAGGGTTGCCCTGCCAACTGTTGCTGGCCCCCAAAGCGGAAGTGGGCGGGTCCAGGCCCCCTTAAGCCCCCTGCCTTGGCCAGGGTTGCCCTGGCAACTGTTGCTGGCCCCCAAAGCGGAAGTGGGCGGGTCCAGGCCCCCTTAAGCCCCCTGCCATGCCCAGGGTTTCCCTGGCAACTGTTGCTGGCCCCCAAAGCGGAAGTGCGCGGGTCCTGGCCCCCTTAAGACCACTGCCATGCCCAGGGTTGCCCTGGCAACTGAAGTGGGCGGGTCCAGGCGCCCTTAAGCCCCCTGCCATGCCCAGAGTTGCCCTGGCAACTGTTGCTGGCCCCCAAAGCGGAAGTGGGCGGGTCCAGGCCCCATTAAGTCCCCTGCCATGCCCAGGGTTGCCCTGGCAACTGTTGCTGGCCCTAAAGCGGAAGTGGGCGGGTCCAGGCGCCCTTAAGCCCCCTGCCATGCCCAGGGTTGCCCTGGCAACTGTTGCTGGCCCCCAAAGCGGAAGTGGGCGGGTCCAGGCGCCCTTTAGCCACCTGCCATGCCCAGGGTCACCCTGGCAACTGTTGCTGGCCCCCAAAGCGGAAGTGGGTAGGTCCAGGCGCCCTTAAGCCCCCTGCCATGCCCAGGGTCGCCCTGGCAACTGTTGCTGGCCCCCAAAGCGGAAGTGGGCGGGTCCAGGCCCCCTTAAGCCCCCTGCCATGCCCAGGGTAGCCATGGCAACTGTTGCTGGCCCACAAAGCGGAAGTGGGCGGGTCCAGGCCCCCTTAAGCCCCCTGCCATACCCAGTGTCGCCCTGGCAACTGTTGCTGGCCCAAACTGTTGCTGGCCCCCAAAGCGGAAGTGGGCGGGTCCAGGCCCCCTTAAGCCCCCTGCCATGCCCAGGGTCGCCCTGGCAACTGTTGCTGGGCCCCAAAGCGGAAGTGGGCGGGTCCAGGCCCCCTTAAGCCCCCTGCCATGCCCAGGGTCGCCCTGGCAACTGTTGCTGGCCCCCAAAGCGGAAGTGGGCGGGTCCAGGCCCCCTTAAGCCCCCTGCCATGCCCAGGATCACCCTGGCAACTGTTGCTGGCCCCCAAAGCGGAAGTGGGCGGGTCCAGGCCCCCTTAAGCCCCCTGCCATGCCCAGGGTCGCCCTGGCAACTGTTGCTGGCCCCCAAAGCGGAAGTGGGCGGGTCCAGGCCCCCTTAAGCCCCCTGCCATGCCCAGGGTCGCCCTGGCAACTGTTGCTGGCCCCCAAAGCGGAAGTGGGCGGGTCCAGGCCCCCTTAAGCCCCCTGCCATGCCCAGGGTCGCCCTGGCAACTGTTGCTGGCCCCCAAAGCGGAAGTGGGCGGATCCAGGCGCCCTTAAGCCCCCTGCCATGCCCAGGGTCGCCCTGGCAACTGTTGCTGGCCCCCAAAGCGGAAGTGGGCGGGTCCAGGCGCCATTAAGTCCCCTGCCATGCCCAGGGTTGCCCTGGCAACTGTTGCTGGCCCCAAAGCGGAAGTGGGCGGGTCCAGGCGCCCTTAAGCCCCCTGCCATGCCCAGGGTTGCCCTGGCAACTGTTGCTGGCCCCCAAAGCGGCAGTGGGCGGGTCCAGGCGCCCTTTAGCCCCCTGCCATGCCCAGGGTTGCCCTGGCAACTGTTGCTGGCCCCCAAAGCGGAAGTGGGCGGGTCCAGGCGCCCTTAAGCCCCCTGCCATGCCCAGGGTTGCCCTGGCAACTGTTGCTGGCCCCCAAAGCGGGTGTGGGCGGGTCCAGGCCCCCTTAAGCCCCCTGCCATGCCCGAGGTTGCCCTGGCAGCTGTTGCTGGCCCCCAAAGCGGAAGTGGGCGGGTCCAGGCGCCCTTTAGCCCCCTGCCATGCCCAGGGTTGCCCTGGCAACTGTTGCTGGCCCCCAAAGCGGAAGTGGGCGGGTCCAGGCCCCCTTAAGCCCCCTGCCATGCCCAGGGTCGCCCTGGCAACTGTTGCTGGCCCCCAAAGCGGAAGTGGGCGGGTCCAGGCGCCCTTAAGCCCCCTGCCATGCCCAGGGTCGCCCTGGCAACTGTTGCTGGCCCCCAAAGCGGAAGTGGGCAGGTCCAGGCCCCCTTAAGCCCCCTGCCATGCCCAGGGTAGCCATGGCAACTGTTGCTGGCCCCCAAAGCGGAAGTGGGCGGATCCAGGCGCCCTTAAGCCCCCTGCCATGCCCAGGGTCGCCCTGGCAACTGTTGCTGGCCACCAAAGCGGAAGTGGGCGGGTCCAGGCCCCCTTAAGCCCCCTGCCTTGGCCAGGGTCGCCCTGGCAACTGTTGCTGGCCCCCAAAGCGGAAGTGGGCGGGTCCAGGCCCCCTTAAGCCCCCTGCCATACCCAGGGTCGCCCTGGCAACTGTTGCTGGCCCAAACTGTTGCTGGCCCCCAAAGCGGAAGTGGGCGGGTCCAGGCCCCCTTAAGCCCCCTGCCATGCCCAGGGTCGCCCTGGCAACTGTTGCTGGCCCCCAAAGCGGAAGTGGGCGGGTCCTGGCCCCCTTAAGCCCCCAGCCATGCTCAGGGTTGCCCTGGCAACTGTTGCTGGCCCCCAAAGTGGAAGTGGGCGGGTCCAGGCCCCCTTAAGCCCCCAGCCATGCCCAGGGTCGCCCTGGCAACTGTTGCTGGCCCCCAAAGCGGAAGTGGGCGGGTCCAGGCCCCCTTAAGCCCCCTGCCATGCCCAGGGTCGCCCTGGCAACTGTTGCTGGCCCCCAAAGCGGAAGTGGGCGGGTCCAGGCCCCCTTAAGCCTCCTGCCATGCCCAGGGTCGCCCTGGCAACTGTTGCTGGCCCCCAAAGCGGAAGTGGGCGGGTCCAGGCCCCCTTAAGCCCCCTGCCATGCCCAGGGTCGCCCTGGCAACTGTTGCTGGCCCCCAAAGCGGAAGTGGGCGGATCCAGGCGCCCTTAAGCCCCCTGCCATGCCCAGGGTCGCCCTGGCAACTGTTGCTGGCCCCCAAAGTGGAAGTGGGCGGGTCCAGGCCCCATTAAGTCCCCTGCCATGCCCAGGGTTGCCCTGGCAACTGTTGCTGGCCCCAAAGCGGAAGTGGGCGGGTCCAGGCCCCCTTAAGCCCCCTGCCATGCCCAGGGTTGCCCTGGCAACTGTTGCTGGCCCCCAAAGCGGAAGTGGGCAGGTCCAGGCCCCCTTTAGCCCCCTGCCATGCCCAGGGTTGCCCTGGCAACTGTTACTGGCCCCCAAAGCGGAAGTGGGCAGATCCAGGCGCCCTTAAGCCCCCTGCCATGCCCTGGGTAACCCTGGCAACTGTTGCTGGCCCCCAAAGCGGAAGTGGGCGGGTCCTGGCCCCCTTAAGCCCCCAGCCATGCTCAGGGTTGCCCTGGCAACTGTTGCTGGCCCCCAAAGCGGAAGTGGGCGGGTCCAGGCCCCCTTAAGCCCCCTGCCATGCCCAGGGTCGCCCTGGCAACTGTTGCTGGCCCCCAAAGCGGAAGTGGGCGGGTCCAGGCGCCCTTAAGCCCCCTGCCATGCCCAGGGTCGCCCTGGCAACTGTTGCTGGCCCCCAAAGCGGAAGTGGGCAGGTCCAGGCCCCCTTAAGCCCCCTGCCATGCCCAGGGTAGCCATGGCAACTGTTGCTGGCCCCCAAAGCGGAAGTGGGCGGATCCAGGCGCCCTTAAGCCCCCTGCCATGCCCAGGGTCGCCCTGGCAACTGTTGCTGGCCACCAAAGCGGAAGTGGGCGGGTCCAGGCCCCCTTAAGCCCCCTGCCTTGGCCAGGGTCGCCCTGGCAACTGTTGCTGGCCCCCAAAGCGGAAGTGGGCGGGTCCAGGCCCCCTTAAGCCCCCTGCCATACCCAGGGTCGCCCTGGCAACTGTTGCTGGCCCAAACTGTTGCTGGCCCCCAAAGCGGAAGTGGGCGGGTCCAGGCCCCCTTAAGCCCCCTGCCATGCCCAGGGTCGCCCTGGCAACTGTTGCTGGCCCCCAAAGCGGAAGTGGGCGGGTCCTGGCCCCCTTAAGCCCCCAGCCATGCTCAGGGTTGCCCTGGCAACTGTTGCTGGCCCCCAAAGTGGAAGTGGGCGGGTCCAGGCCCCCTTAAGCCCCCAGCCATGCCCAGGGTCGCCCTGGCAACTGTTGCTGGCCCCCAAAGCGGAAGTGGGCGGGTCCAGGCCCCCTTAAGCCCCCTGCCATGCCCAGGGTCGCCCTGGCAACTGTTGCTGGCCCCCAAAGCGGAAGTGGGCGGGTCCAGGCCCCCTTAAGCCTCCTGCCATGCCCAGGGTCGCCCTGGCAACTGTTGCTGGCCCCCAAAGCGGAAGTGGGCGGGTCCAGGCCCCCTTAAGCCCCCTGCCATGCCCAGGGTCGCCCTGGCAACTGTTGCTGGCCCCCAAAGCGGAAGTGGGCGGATCCAGGCGCCCTTAAGCCCCCTGCCATGCCCAGGGTCGCCCTGGCAACTGTTGCTGGCCCCCAAAGTGGAAGTGGGCGGGTCCAGGCCCCATTAAGTCCCCTGCCATGCCCAGGGTTGCCCTGGCAACTGTTGCTGGCCCCAAAGCGGAAGTGGGCGGGTCCAGGCCCCCTTAAGCCCCCTGCCATGCCCAGGGTTGCCCTGGCAACTGTTGCTGGCCCCCAAAGCGGAAGTGGGCAGGTCCAGGCCCCCTTTAGCCCCCTGCCATGCCCAGGGTTGCCCTGGCAACTGTTACTGGCCCCCAAAGCGGAAGTGGGCAGATCCAGGCGCCCTTAAGCCCCCTGCCATGCCCTGGGTAACCCTGGCAACTGTTGCTGGCCCCCAAAGCGGAAGTGGGCGGGTCCTGGCCCCCTTAAGCCCCCAGCCATGCTCAGGGTTGCCCTGGCAACTGTTGCTGGCCCCCAAAGCGGAAGTGGGCGGGTCCAGGCCCCCTTAAGCCCCCTGCCATGCCCAGGGTCGCCCTGGCAACTGTTGCTGGCCCCCAAAGTGGAAGTGGGCGGGTCCAGGCCCCCTTAAGCCCCCTGCCATGCCCAGGGTCGCCCTGGCAACTGTTGCTGGCCCCCAAAGCGGAACTGGGCGGGTCCAGGCCCCCTTAAGCCCCCTGCCATGCCCATGGTTGCCATGGCAACTGTTGCTGGCCCCCAAAGCGGAAGTGGGCGGGTCCAGGCCCCCTTAAGCCCCCTGCCATGCCCAGGGTTGCCCTGGCAACTGTTGCTGGCCCCCAAAGCGGAAGTGGGCGGGTCCAGGCGCCCTTAAGCCCCCTGCCATGCCCAGGGTTGCCCTGGCAACTGTTGCTGGCCCCCAAAGCGGAAGTGGGCGAGTCCAGGCCCCCTTAAGCCCCCTGCCATGCCCAGGGTCGCCCTGGCAACTGTTGCTGGCCCCCAAAGCGGAAGTGGGCGGATCCAGGCGCCCTTAAGCCCCCTGCCATGCCCAGGGTCGCCCTGGCAACTGTTGCTGGCCCCCAAAGCGGAAGTGGGCGGGTCCCGGCCCCATTAAGTCCCCTGCCATGCCCAGGGTCGCCCTGGCAACTGTTGCTGGCCCCAAAGCGGAAGTGGGCGGGTCCAGGCGCCCTTAAGCCCCCTGCCATGCCCAGGGTTGCCCTGGCAACTGTTGCTGGAACCCAAAGCGGAAGTGGGTGGGTCCTGGCCCCCTTAAGCCCCCAGCCATGCCCAGGGTTGCCCTGGCAACTGTTGCTGGCCCCCAAAGCGGAAGTGGGCGGATCCAGGCGCCCTTAAGCCCCCTGCCATGCCCAGGGTTGCCCTGCCAACTGTTGCTGGCCCCCAAAGCGGAAGTGGGCGGGTCCAGGCCCCCTTAAGCCCTCTGCCTTGGCCAGGGTTTCCCTGGCAACTGTTGCTGGCCCCCAAACTGAAGTGGGCGGGTCCAGGCGCCCATAAGCCCCCTGCCATGCCCAGGGTTGCCGTGGCAACTGTTGCTGGCCCCCAAAGCGGAAGTGGGCGGGTCCAGGCCCCATTAAGTCCCCTGCCATGCCCAGGGTTGCCCTGGCAACTGTTGCTGGCCACAAAGCGGAAGTGGGCGGGTCCAGGCGCCCTTAAGCCCCCTGCCATGCCCAGGGTTGCCCTGGCAACTGTTGCTGGCCCCCAAAGCGGAAGTGGGCGGGTCCAGGCGCCCTTTAGCCCCCTGCCATGCCCAGGGTTGCCCTGGCAACTGTTTCTGGCCCCCAAAGCGGAAGTGGGCGGGTCCAGGCCCCCTGCCATGCCGATGGTTGCCCTGGCAACTGTTGCTGGCCCCCAAAGCGGAAGTGGGCGGGTCCAGGCCCCCTTAAACCCCCTGCCATGCCCAGGGTTGCCCTGGCAACTGTTGCTGGCCCCCAAAGCGGAAGTGGGCGGGTCCAGGCGCCCTTAAGCCCCCTGCCATGCCCAGGGTTGCCCTGGCAACTGTTGCTGGCCCCCAAAGCGGATGTGGGCGGGTCCAGGCCCCCTTAAGCCCCCTGCCATGCCCCGGGTTGCCCTGGCAGCTGTTGCTGGCCCCCAAAGCGGAAGTGGGCGGGTCCAGGCGCCCTTTAGCCCCCTGCCATGCCCAGGGTTGCCCTGGCAACTGTTGCTGACCCCCAAAGCGGAAGTGGGCGGGTCCAGGCCCCCTTAAGCCCCCTGCCATGCCCAGGGTTGCCCTGGCAACTGTTGCTGGCCCCCAAAGCGGAAGTGGGCGGGTCCAGGCCCCCTTAAGCCCCCTGCCATGCCCGGGGTTGCCCTGGCAACTGTTGCTGGCCCCCAAAGCAGAAGTGGGCGGGTCCAGGCGCCCCTAAGCCCCCTGCCATGCCCAGGGTCACCCTGGCAACTGTTGCTGGCCCCCAAAGCGGATGTGGTCGGGTCCAGGCCCCCTTAAGCCCCCTGCCATGCCCAGGGTCGCCCTGGCAACTGTTGCTGGCCCCCAAAGCGGAAGAGGGCGGGTCCAGGCCCCCTTACGCCCCTTGCTATGCCCAGGGTCGCCCTGGCAACTGTTGCTGGCCCCAAAGCGGAAGTGGGCGGGTCCAGGCGCCCTTAAGCCCCCTGCCATGCCCAGGGTTGCCCTGGCAACTCTTGCTGGCCCCCAAAGCGGAAGTGGGCGGGTCCTGGCCCCCTTAAGCCCCCAGCCATGCCCAGGGTTGCCCTGGCAACTGTTGCTGGCCCCCAAAGCGGAAGTGGGCGGATCCATGCGCCCTTAAGCCCCCTGCCATGCCCAGGGTTGCCCTGCCAACTGTTGCTGGCCCCCAAAGCGGAAGTGGGCGGGTCCAGGCCCCCTTAAGCCCCCTGCCTTGGCCAGGGTTGCCCTGGCAACTGTTGCTGGCCCCCAAAGCGGAAGTGGGCGGGTCCAGGCCCCCTTAAGCCCCCTGCCATGCCCAGGGTTGCCCTGGCAACTCTTGCTGGCCCCCAAAGCGGAAGTGGGCGGGTCCAGGCGCCCTTAAGCCCCCTGCCATGCCCAGGGTTGCCCTGGCAACTGTTGCTGGCCCCCAAAGCGGATGTGGGCGGGTCCAGGCCCCCTTAAGCCCCCTGCCATGCCCCGGGTTGCCCTGGCAGCTGTTGCTGGCCCCCAAAGCGGAAGTGGGCGGGTCCAGGCGCCCTTTAGCCCCCTGCCATGCCCAGGGTTGCCCTGGCAACTGTTGCTGGCCCCCAAAGCGGAAGTGGGCGGGTCCAGGCCCCCTTAAGCCCCCTGCCATGCCCAGGGTTGCCCTGGCAACTGTTGCTGGCCCCCAAAGCGGAAGTGGGCGGGTCCAGGCGCCCTTAAGCCCCCTGCCATGCCCAGGGTTGCCCTGCCAACTGTTGCTGGCCCCCAAAGCGGAAGTGGGCGGGTCCAGGCCCCCTTAAGCCCCCTGCCTTGGCCAGGGTTGCCCTGGCAACTGTTGCTGGCCCCCAAAGCGGAAGTGGGCGGGTCCAGGCCCGCTTAAGCCCCCTGCCATGCCCAGGGTTTCCCTGGCAACTGTTGCTGGCCCCCAAAGCGGAAGTGCGCGGGTCCTGGCCCCCTTAAGACCACTGCCATGCCCAGGGTTGCCCTGGCAACTGAAGTGGGCGGGTCCAGGCGCCCTTAAGCCCCCTGCCATGCCCAGAGTTGCCCTGGCAACTGTTGCTGGCCCCCAAAGCGGAAGTGGGCGGGTCCAGGCCCCATTAAGTCCCCTGCCATGCCCAGGGTTGCCCTGGCAACTGTTGCTGGCCCTAAAGCGGAAGTGGGCGGGTCCAGGCGCCCTTAAGCCCCCTGCCATGCCCAGGGTTGCCCTGGCAACTGTTGCTGGCCCCCAAAGCGGAAGTGGGCGGGTCCAGGCGCCCTTTAGCCACCTGCCATGCCCAGGGTCACCCTGGCAACTGTTGCTGGCCCCCAAAGCGGAAGTGGGTAGGTCCAGGCGCCCTTAAGCCCCCTGCCATGCCCAGGGTCGCCCTGGCAACTGTTGCTGGCCCCCAAAGCGGAAGTGGGCGGGTCCAGGCCCCCTTAAGCCCCCTGCCATGCCCAGGGTAGCCATGGCAACTGTTGCTGGCCCACAAAGCGGAAGTGGGCGGGTCCAGGCCCCCTTAAGCCCCCTGCCATACCCAGTGTCGCCCTGGCAACTGTTGCTGGCCCAAACTGTTGCTGGCCCCCAAAGCGGAAGTGGGCGGGTCCAGGCCCCCTTAAGCCCCCTGCCATGCCCAGGGTCGCCCTGGCAACTGTTGCTGGGCCCCAAAGCGGAAGTGGGCGGGTCCAGGCCCCCTTAAGCCCCCTGCCATGCCCAGGGTCGCCCTGGCAACTGTTGCTGGCCCCCAAAGCGGAAGTGGGCGGGTCCAGGCCCCCTTAAGCCCCCTGCCATGCCCAGGATCACCCTGGCAACTGTTGCTGGCCCCCAAAGCGGAAGTGGGCGGGTCCAGGCCCCCTTAAGCCCCCTGCCATGCCCAGGGTCGCCCTGGCAACTGTTGCTGGCCCCCAAAGCGGAAGTGGGCGGGTCCAGGCCCCCTTAAGCCCCCTGCCATGCCCAGGGTCGCCCTGGCAACTGTTGCTGGCCCCCAAAGCGGAAGTGGGCGGGTCCAGGCCCCCTTAAGCCCCCTGCCATGCCCAGGGTCGCCCTGGCAACTGTTGCTGGCCCCCAAAGCGGAAGTGGGCGGATCCAGGCGCCCTTAAGCCCCCTGCCATGCCCAGGGTCGCCCTGGCAGCTGTTGCTGGCCCCCAAAGCGGAAGTGGGCGGGTCCTGGCCCCCTTAAGCCCACTGCCATGCCCAGGGTCGCCCTGGCAACTGTTGCTGGCCCCCAAAGCGGAAGTGGGCGGGTCCAGGCGCCCTTAAGCCCCCTGCCATGCCCAGGGTCGCCCTGGCAACTGTTGCTGGCCCCCAAAGCGGAAGTGGGCGGGTCCAGGCGCCATTAAGTCCCCTGCCATGCCCAGGGTTGCCCTGGCAACTGTTGCTGGCCCCAAAGCGGAAGTGGGCGGGTCCAGGCGCCCTTAAGCCCCCTGCCATGCCCAGGGTTGCCCTGGCAACTGTTGCTGGCCCCCAAAGCGGCAGTGGGCGGGTCCAGGCGCCCTTTAGCCCCCTGCCATGCCCAGGGTTGCCCTGGCAACTGTTGCTGGCCCCCAAAGCGGAAGTGGGCGGGTCCAGGCGCCCTTAAGCCCCCTGCCATGCCCAGGGTTGCCCTGGCAACTGTTGCTGGCCCCCAAAGCGGGTGTGGGCGGGTCCAGGCCCCCTTAAGCCCCCTGCCATGCCCGGGGTTGCCCTGGCAGCTGTTGCTGGCCCCCAAAGCGGAAGTGGGCGGGTCCAGGCGCCCTTTAGCCCCCTGCCATGCCCAGGGTTGCCCTGGCAACTGTTGCTGGCCCCCAAAGCGGAAGTGGGCGGGTCCAGGCCCCCTTAAGCCCCCTGCCATGCCCAGGGTCGCCCTGGCAACTGTTGCTGGCCCCCAAAGCGGAAGTGGGCGGGTCCAGGCGCCCTTAAGCCCCCTGCCATGCCCAGGGTCGCCCTGGCAACTGTTGCAGGCCCCCAAAGCGGAAGTGGGCAGGTCCAGGCCCCCTTAAGCCCCCTGCCATGCCCAGGGTAGCCATGGCAACTGTTGCTGGCCCCCAAAGCGGAAGTGGGCGGATCCAGGCGCCCTTAAGCCCCCTGCCATGCCCAGGGTCGCCCTGGCAACTGTTGCTGGCCACCAAAGCGGAAGTGGGCGGGTCCAGGCCCCCTTAAGCCCCCTGCCTTGGCCAGGGTCTCCCTGGCAACTGTTGCTGGCCCCCAAAGCGGAAGTGGGCGGGTCCAGGCCCCCTTAAGCCCCCTGCCATACCCAGGGTCGCCCTGGCAACTGTTGCTGGCCCAAACTGTTGCTGGCCCCCAAAGCGGAAGTGGGCGGGTCCAGGCCCCCTTAAGCCCCCTGCCATGCCCAGGGTCGCCCTGGCAACTGTTGCTGGCCCCCAAAGCGGAAGTGGGCGGGTCCTGGCCCCCTTAAGCCCCCAGCCATGCTCAGGGTTGCCCTGGCAACTGTTGCTGGCCCCCAAAGTGGAAGTGGGCGGGTCCAGGCCCCCTTAAGCCCCCAGCCATGCCCAGGGTCGCCCTGGCAACTGTTGCTGGCCCCCAAAGCGGAAGTGGGCGGGTCCAGGCCCCCTTAAGCCCCCTGCCATGCCCAGGGTCGCCCTGGCAACTGTTGCTGGCCCCCAAAGCGGAAGTGGGCGGGTCCAGGCCCCCTTAAGCCTCCTGCCATGCCCAGGGTCGCCCTGGCAACTGTTGCTGGCCCCCAAAGCGGAAGTGGGCGGGTCCAGGCCCCCTTAAGCCCCCTGCCATGCCCAGGGTCGCCCTGGCAACTGTTGCTGGCCCCCAAAGCGGAAGTGGGCGGATCCAGGCGCCCTTAAGCCCCCTGCCATGCCCAGGGTCGCCCTGGCAGCTGTTGCTGGCCCCCAAAGCGGAAATGGGCGGGTCCTGGCCCCCTTAAGCCCACTGCCATGCCCAGGGTCGCCTTGGCAACTGTTGCTGGCCCCCAAAGCGGAAGTGGGCGGGTCCAGGCGCCCTTAAGCCCCCTGCCATGCCCAGGGTCGCCCTGGCAACTGTTGCTGGCCCCCAAAGCGGAAGTGGGCGGGTCCAGGCGCCATTAAGTCCCCTGCCATGCCCAGGGTTGCCCTGGCAACTGTTGCTGGCCCCAAAGCGGAAGTGGGCGAATCCAGGCGCCCTTAAGCCCCCTGCCATGCCCAGGGTTGCCCTGGCAACTGTTGCTGGCCCCCAAAGCGGAAGTGGGCGGGTCCAGGCGCCCTTTAGCCCCCTGCTATGCCCAGGGTTGCCCTGGCAACTGTTGCTGGCCCCCAAAGCGGAAGTGGGCGGGTCCAGGCGCCCTTAAGCCCCCTGCCATGCCCAGGGTTGCCCTGGCAACTGTTGCTGGCCCCCAAAGCGGGTGTGGGCGGGTCCAGGCCCCCTTAAGCCCCCTGCCATGCCTGGGGTTGCCCTGGCAGCTGTTGCTGGCCCCCAAAGCGGAAGTGGGCGGGTTCAGGCGCCCTTTAGCCCCCTGCCATGCCCAGGGTTGCCCTGGCAACTGTTGCTGGCCCCCAAAGCGGAAGTGGGCGGGTCCAGGCCCCCTTAAGCCCCCTGCCATGCCCAGGGTCGCCCTGGCAACTGCTGCTGGCCCCCAAAGCGGAAGTGGGCGGGTCCAGGCGCCCTTAAGCCCCCTTTCATGCCCAGGGTCGCCCTGGCAACTGTTGCTGGCCCCCAAAGCGGAAGTGGGCGGGTCCAGGCCCCCTTAAGCCCCCTGCCATGCCCAGGGTAGCCATGGCAACTGTTGCTGGCCCCCAAAGCGGAAGTGGGCGGGTCCTGGCACCCTTAAGCCCCCTGCCATGCCCAGGGTCGCCCTGGCAACTGTTGCTGGCCCCCAAAGCGGAAGTGGGCGGGTCCAGGCGCCCTTAAGCCCCCTGCCATGCCCAGGGTCGCCCTGGCAACTGTTGCTGGCCACCAAAGCGGAAGTGGGCGGGTCCAGGCCCCCTTAAGCCCCCTGCCTTGGCCAGGGTTGCCCTGGCAACTGTTGCTGGCCCCCAAAGCGGAAGTGGGCGGGTCCAGGCCCCCTTAAGCCCCCTGCCATACCCAGGGTCGCCCTGGCAACTGTTGCTGGCCCAAACTGTTGCTGGCCCCCAAAGCGGAAGTGGGCGGGTCCAGGCCCCCTTAAGCCCCCTGCCATGCCCAGGGTCGCCCTGGCAACTGTTGCTGGCCCCCAAAGCGGAAGTGGGCGGGTCCAGGCCCCCTTAAGCCCCCTGCCATGCCCAGGGTCGCCCTAGCAACTGTTGCTGCCCCCAAAGCGGAAGTGGGCGGGCCCAGGCCCCCATAAGCCCCCTGCCATGCCCAGGCTTGCCCTGGCAACTGTTGCTGGCCCCCAAAGCGGAAGTGGGCGGGCCCAGGCCCCCATAAGCCCCCTGCCATGCCCAGGCTTACCCTGGCAACTGTTGCTGGCCCCCAAAGTGGAAGTGGGCGGGCCCAGGCCCCCTTAAGCCCCCTGCCATGCCCAGGCTTGCCCTGGCAACTGTTGCTGGCCCCCAAAGCGGAAGTGGGCGGGCCCAGTCCCCCTTAAGCCCCCTGCCATGCCCAGGCTTGCCCTGGCAACTGTTGCTGGCCCCCAAAGCGGAAGTGGGCGGGCCCAGGCCCCCATAAGCCCCCTGCCATGCCCATGCTTGCCCTGGCAACTGTTGCTGGCCCCCAAAGCGGAAGTGGGCGGGCTTAGTCCCCCTTAAGCCCCCTGCCATGCACTTGCTTGCCCTGGCAACTGTTGCTGGCCCCCAAAGCGGAAGTGGGCGGGCCCAGGCCTCCTTAAGCCCCCTGCCATGCCCAGGCTTGCCCTGGCAACTGTTGCTGGCCCCCAAAGCGGAAGTGGGCGGGCCCAGGCCCCTTAAGCCCCCTGCCATGCCCAGGCTTGCCCTGGCAACTGTTGCTGGCCCCCAAAGCGGAAGTGGGCGGGCCCAGGCCCCCTTAAGCACCCTGCCATGCCCAGGCTTGACCTGGCAACTGTTCCTGGCCCCCAAAGCGGAAGTGGGCGGGCCCAGGCCCCCATAAGCCCCCTTCCATGCCCAGGCTTGCCCTGGCAACTGTTGCTGGCCCCCAAAGCGGAATTGGGCGGGCCCAGGCCCCCTTAAGCCCCCTGCCATGCCCAGGCTTGCCCTGGCAACTGTTGCTGGCCCCCAAAGTGGAAGTGGGCGGGCCCAGGCCCCCTTAAGCCCCCTGCCATGCCCAGGCTTGCCCTGGCAACTGTTGCTGGCCCCCAAAGCGGAAGTGGGCGGGCCCAGTCCCCCTTAAGCCCCCTGCCATGCCCAGGCTTGCCCTGGCAACTGTTGCTGGCCCCCAAAGCGGAAGTGGGCGGGCCCAGGCCCCCATAAGCCCCCTGCCATGGCCATGCTTGCCCTGGCAACTGTTGCTGGCCCCCAAAGCAGAAGTGGGCGGGCTTAGTCCCCCTTAAGCCCCCTGCCATGCCCTTGCTTGCCCTGGCAACTGTTGCTGGCCCCCAAAGCGGAAGTGGGCGGGCCCAGGCCCCCTTAAGCCCCCTGCCATGCCCAGGCTTGCCCTAGCAACTGTTGCTGGCCCCCAAAGCGGAAGTGGGCGGGCCCAGGCCCCCTTAAGCCCCCTGCCATGCCCAGGGTTGCCCTGGCAACTGTTGCTGGCCCCCAAAGCGGAAGTGGGCGGGCCCAGGCCCCCTTAAGCCCCCTGCCATGCCCGGGGTTGCCCTGGCAACTGTTGCTGGCCCCCAAAGCAGAAGTGGGCGGGTCCAGGCGCCCCTAAGCCCCCTGCCATGCCCATGGTCACCCTGGCAACTGTTGCTGGCCCCCAAAGCGGATGTGGTCGGGTCCAAGCCCCCTTAAGCCCCCTGCCATGCCCAGGGTCGCCCTGGCAACTGTTGCTGGCCCCCAAAGCGGAAGTGGGCGGGTCCAGGCCCCCTTACGCCCCCTGCCATGCCCAGGATCGCCCTGTCAATTGTTGCTGGCCCCCAAAGCGGAAGTGGGCGGGTCCAGGCGCCCTTAAGCCCCCTGCCATGCCCAGGGTCGCCCTGGCAACTGTTGCTGGCCCCCAAAGCGGAAGTGGGCGGGTCCAGGCCCCCTTAAGCCCCCTGCCATGCCCAGGGTAGCCATGGCAACTGTTGCTGGCCCCCAAAGCGGAAGTGGGCGGATCCAGGCGCCCTTAAGCCCCCTGCCATTCCCAGGGTCTCCCTGGCAACTGTTGCTGGCCCCCAAAGCGGAACTTGGCGGGTCCAGGCCCCCTTAAGCCCCCTGGCTTGGCCAGGGTTGCCCTGGCAACTGTTGCTGGCCCCCAAAGCGGAAGTGGGCGGGTCCAGGCCCCCTTAAGCCCCCTGCCATACCCAGGGTCGCCCTGGCAACTGTTGCTGGCCCAAACTGTTGCTGGCCCCCAAAGCGGAAGTGGGCGGGTCCAGGCCCCCTTTAGCCCCCTGCCATGCCCAGGGTTGCCCTGGCAACTGTTGCTGGCCCCCAAAGCGGAAGTGGGCGGGTCCAGGCCCCCTTAAGCCCCCTGCCATGCCCAGGGTCGCCCTGGCAACTGTTGCTGGCCCCCAAAGCGGAAGTGGGCGGGTCCAGGCGCCCTTAAGCCCCCTGCCATGCCCAGGGTCGCCCTGGCAACTGTTGCTGGCCCCCAAAGCGGAAGTGGGCGGGTCCAGGCCCCCTTAAGCCCCCTGCCATGCCCAGGGTAGCCATGGCAACTGTTGCTGGCCCCCAAAGCGGAAGTGGGCGGGTCCAGGCCCCCTTAAGCCCCCTGCCATGCCCAGGGTTGCCCTGGCAACTGTTGCTGGCCCCCAAAGCGGAAGTGGGCGGGTCCAGGCCCCCTTAAGCCCCCTGCCATGCCCAGGGTTGCCCTGGCAACTGTTGCTGGCCCCCAAAGCGGAAGTGGGCGGGTCCAGGCGCCCTTAAGCCCCCAGCCATGCCCGGGGTTGCCCTGGCAACTGTTGCTGGCCCCCAAAGCGGAAGTGGGCGGATCCAGGCGCCCTTAAGCCCCCTGCCATGCCCAGGGTCGCCCTGGCAACTGTTGTTGGCCCCCAAAGCGGAAGTGGGCGGGTCCAGGCCCCCTTAAGCCCCCTGCCATGCCCAGGGTCGCCCTGGCAACTGTTGCTGGCCCCCAAAGCGGAAGTGGGCAGGTCCAGGCCCCCTTAAGCCCCCTGCCATGCCCAGGGTAGCCATGGCAACTGTTGCTGGCCCCCAAAGCGGAAGTGGGCGGGTCCAGGCGCCCTTAAGCCCCCAGCCATGCCCGGGGTTGCCCTGGCAACTGTTGCTGGCCCCCAAAGCGGAAGTGGGCGGGTCCAGGCGCCCTTAAGCCCCCTGCCATGCCCAGGGTCGCCCTGGCAACTGTTGCTGGCCCCCAAAGCGGAAGTGGGCGGGTCCAGGCCCCCTTAAGCCCCCTGCCATGCCCAGGGTAGCCATGGCAACTGTTGCTGGCCCCCAAAGCGGAAGTGGGCGGGTCCAGGCGCCCTTTAGCCCCCTGCCATGCCCAGGGTTGCCCTGGCAACTGTTGCTGGCCCCCAAAGCGGAAGTGGGCGGGTCCAGGCCCCCTTAAGCCCCCTGCCATGCCCAGGGTCGCCCTGGCAACTGTTGCTGGCCCCCAAAGCGGAAGTGGGCGGGTCCAGGCGCCCTTAAGCCCCCTGCCATGCCCAGGGTCGCCCTGGCAACTGTTGCTGGCCCCCAAAGCGGAAGTGGGCGGGTCCAGGCCCCCTTAAGCCCCCTGCCATGCCCAGGGTAGCCATGGCAACTAATGCTGGCCCCCAAAGCGGAAGTGGGCGGGTCCTGGCACCCTTAAGCCCCCTGCCATGCCCAGGGTCGCCCTGGCAACTGTTGCTGGCCCCCAAAGCGGAAGTGGGCGGGTCCAGGCGCCCTTAAGCCCCCTGCCATGCCCAGGGTCGCCCTGGCAACTGTTGCTGGCCACCAAAGCGGAAATGGGCGGGTCCAGGCCCCCTTAAGCCCCCTGCCTTGGCCAGGGTTGCCCTGGCAACTGTTGCTGGCCCCCAAAGCGGAAGTGGGCGGGTCCAGGCCCCCTTAAGCCCCCTGCCATACCCAGGGTCGCCCTGGCAACTGTTGCTGGCCCAAACTGTTGCTGGCCCCCAAAGCGGAAGTGGGCGGGTCCAGGCCCCCTTAAGCCCCCTGCCATGCCCAGGGTCGCCCTGGCAACTGTTGCTGGCCCCCAAAGCGGAAGTGGGCGGGTCCAGGCCCCCTTAAGCCCCCTGCCATGCCCAGGGTCGCCCTGGCAACTGTTGCTGGCCCCAAAGCGGAAGTGGGCGGGTCCAGGCGCCCTTAAGCCCCTGCCATGCCCAGGGTTGCCCTGGCAACTGTTGCTGGCCCCCAAAGCGGAAGTGGGCGGGTCCTGGCACCCTTAAGCCCCCTGCCATGCCCAGGGTCGCCCTGGCAACTGTTGCTGGCCCCCAAAGCGGAAGTGGGCGGGTCCAGGCCCCCTTAAGCCCCCTGCCATGCCCAGGGTCGCCCTGGCAACTGTTGCTGGCCCCCAAAGCGGAAGTGGGCGGATCCAGGCGCCCTTAAGCCCCCTGCTATGCCCAGGGTCGCCCTGGCAACTGTTGCTGGCCCCCAAAGTGGAAGTGGGCGAGTCCAGGCCCCATTAAGTCCCCTGCCATGCCCAGGGTCGCCCTGGCAACTGTTGCTGGCCCAAACTGTTGCTGGCCCCCAAAGCGGAAGTGGGCGGGTCCAGGCCCCCTTAAGCCCCCTGCCATGCCCAGGGTCGCCCAGGCAACTGTTGCTGGCCCCCAAAGCGGAAGTGGGCGGGTCCAGGCCCCCTTAAGCCCCCTGCCATGCCCAGGCTTGCCCTGGCAACTGTTGCTGGCCCCCAAAGTGGAAGTGGGCGGGCCCAGGCCCCCATAAGCCCCCTGCCATGCCCAGGCTTACCCTGACAACTGTTGCTGGCCCCCAAAGTGGAAGTGGGCGGGCCCAGGCCCCCTTAAGCCCCCTGCCATGCCCAGGCTTGCCCTGGCAACTGTTGCTGGCCCCCAAAGCGGAAGTGGGCGGGCCCAGTCCACCTTAAGCCCCCTGCCATGCCCAGGCTTGCCCTGGCAACTGTTGCTGGCCCCCAAAGCGGAAGTGGGCGGGCCCAGGCCCCCATAAGCCCCCTGCCATGCCCATGCTTGCCCTGGCAACTGTTGCTGGCCCCCAAAGCGGAAGTGGGCGGGCTTAGTCCCCCTTAAGCCCCCTGCCATGCACTTGCTTGCCCTGGCAACTGTTGCTGGCCCCCAAAGCGGAAGTGGGCGGGCCCAGGCCCCCTTAAGCCCCCTGCCATGCCCAGGCTTGCCCTGGCAACTGTTGCTGGCCCCCAAAGCGGAAGTGGGCGGGCCCAGGCCCCCTTAAGCCCCCTGCCATGCCCAGGCTTGCCCTGGCAACTGTTGCTGGCCCCCAAAGTGGAAGTGGGCGGGCCCAGGCCCCCTTAAGCCCCCTGCCATGCCCAGGCTTGCCCTGGCAACTGTTGCTGGCCCCCAAAGCGGAAGTGGGCGGATCCAGGCGCCCTTAAGCCCCCTGCCATGCCCAGGGTCGCCCTGGCAGCTGTTGCTGGCCCCCAAAGCGGAAGTGGGCGGGTCATGGCCCCCTTAAGCCCACTGCCATGCCCAGGGTCGCCCTGGCAACTGTTGCTGGCCCCCAAAGCGGAAGTGGGCGGGTCCAGGCGCCCTTAAGCCCCCAGCCATGCCCGGGGTTGCCCTGGCAACTGTTGCTGGCCCCCAAAGCGGAAGTGGGCGGATCCAGGCGCCCTTAAGCCCCCTGCCATGCCCAGGGTCGCCCTGGCAACTGTTGCTGGCCCCCAAAGCGGAAGTGGGCGGGTCCAGGCCCCCTTAAGCCCCCTGCCATGCCCAGGGTTGCCCTGGCAACTGTTGCTGGCCCCCAAAGCGGAAGTGGGCGGGTCCAGGCCCCCTTAAGCCCCCTGCCATGCCCAGGGTTGCCCTGGCAACTGTTGCTGGCCCCCAAAGCGGAAGTGGGCGGGTCCTGGCCCCCTTAAGCCCCCAGCCATGCTCAGGGTTGCCCTGGCAACTGTTGCTGGCCCCCAAAGCGGAAGTGGGCGGGTCCAGGCCCCCTTAAGGCCCCAGCCATGCCCAGGGTCGCCCTGGCAACTGTTGCTGGCCCCCAAAGCGGAAGTGGGCGGGTCCAGGCCCCCTTAAGCCCCCTTCCATGCCCAGGGTCGCCCTGGCAACTGTTGCTGGCCCCCAAAGCGGAAGTGGGCGGGTCCAGGCCCCCTTAAGCCCCCTGCCATGCCCAGGGTCGCCCTGGCAACTGTTGCTGGCCCCCAAAGCGGAAGTGGGCGGGTCCAGGCCCCCTTAAGCCCCCTGCCATGCCCAGGGTCGCCCTGGCAACTGTTGCTGGCCCCCAAAGCGGAAGTGGGCGGATCCAGGCGCCCTTAAGCCCCCTGCCATGCCCAGGGTCGCCCTGGCAGCTGTTGCTGGCCCCCAAAGCGGAAGTGGGCGGGTCATGGCCCCCTTAAGCCCACTGCCATGCCCAGGGTCGCCCTGGCAACTGTTGCTGGCCCCCAAAGCGGAAGTGGGCGGGTCCAGGCGCCCTTAAGCCCCCTGCCATGCCCAGGGTCGCCCTGGCAACTGTTGCTGGCCCCCAAAGCGGAAGTGGTCGGGTCCAGGCGCCCTTAAGCCCCCTGCCATGCCCAGGGTCGCCCTGGCAACTGTTGCTGGCCCCCAAAGCGGAAGTGGGCAGGTCCAGGCCCCCTTAAGCCCCCTGCCATGCCCAGGGTAGCCATGGCAACTGTTGCTGGCCCCCAAAGCGGAAGTGGGCGGATCCAGGCGCCCTTAAGCCCCCTGCCATGCCCAGGGTCGCCCTGGCAACTGTTGCTGGCCACCAAAGCGGAAGTGGGCGGGTCCAGGCCCCCTTAAGCCCCCTGCCTTGGCCAGGGTCGCCCTGGCAACTGTTGCTGGCCCCCAAAGCGGAAGTGGGCGGGTCCAGGCCCCCTTAAGCCCCCTGCCATGCCCAGGGTCGCCCTGGCAACTGTTGCTGGCCCCCAAAGCGGAAGTGGGCGGGTCCAGGCCCCCTTAAGCCCCCTGCCATGCCCAGGGTAGCCATGGCAACTGTTGCTGGCCCCCAAAGCGGAAGTGGGCGGGTCCAGGCCCCCTTAAGCCCCCTGCCATGCCCAGGGTTGCCCTGGCAACTGTTGCTGGCCCCCAAAGCGGAAGTGGGCGGGTCCAGGCGCCATTAAGTCCCCTGCCATGCCCAGGGTTGCCCTGGCAACTGTTGCTGGCCCCAAAGCGGAAGTGGGCGAATCCAGGCGCCCTTAAGCCCCCTGCCATGCCCAGGGTTGCCCTGGCAACTGTTGCTGGCCCCCAAAGCGGAAGTGGGCGGGTCCAGGCGCCCTTTAGCCCCCTGCTATGCCCAGGGTTGCCCTGGCAACTGTTGCTGGCCCCCAAAGCGGAAGTGGGCGGGTCCAGGCGCCCTTAAGCCCCCTGCCATGCCCAGGGTTGCCCTGGCAACTGTTGCTGGCCCCCAAAGCGGGTGTGGGCGGGTCCAGGCCCCCTTAAGCCCCCTGCCATGCCTGGGGTTGCCCTGGCAGCTGTTGCTGGCCCCCAAAGCGGAAGTGGGCGGGTCCAGGCGCCCTTTAGCCCCCTGCCATGCCCAGGGTTGCCCTGGCAACTGTTGCTGGCCCCCAAAGCGGAAGTGGGCGGGTCCAGGCCCCCTTAAGCCCCCTGCCATGCCCAGGGTCGCCCTGGCAACTGTTGCTGGCCCCCAAAGCGGAAGTGGGCGGGTCCAGGCGCCCTTAAGCCCCCTGCCATGCCCAGGGTCGCCCTGGCAACTGTTGCTGGCCCCCAAAGCGGAAGTGGGCGGGTCCAGGCCCCCTTAAGCCCCCTGCCATGCCCAGGGTAGCCATGGCAACTAATGCTGGCCCCCAAAGCGGAAGTGGGCGGGTCCTGGCACCCTTAAGCCCCCTGCCATGCCCAGGGTCGCCCTGGCAACTGTTGCTGGCCCCCAAAGCGGAAGTGGGCGGGTCCAGGCGCCCTTAAGCCCCCTGCCATGCCCAGGGTCGCCCTGGCAACTGTTGCTGGCCACCAAAGCGGAAGTGGGCGGGTCCAGGCCCCCTTAAGCCCCCTGCCTTGGCCAGGGTTGCCCTGGCAACTGTTGCTGGCCCCCAAAGCGGAAGTGGGCGGGTCCAGGCCCCCTTAAGCCCCCTGCCATGCCCAGGCTTGCCCTGGCAACTGTTGCTGGCCCCCAAAGCGGAAGTGGGCGGGCCCAGTCCACCTTAAGCCCCCTGCCATGCCCAGGCTTGCCCTGGCAACTGTTGCTGGCCCCCAAAGCGGAAGTGGGCGGGCCCAGGCCCCCATAAGCCCCCTGCCATGCCCATGCTTGCCCTGGCAACTGTTGCTGGCCCCCAAAGCGGAAGTGGGCGGGCTTAGTCCCCCTTAAGCCCCCTGCCATGCACTTGCTTGCCCTGGCAACTGTTGCTGGCCCCCAAAGCGGAAGTGGGCGGGCCCAGGCCCCCTTAAGCCCCCTGCCATGCCCAGGCTTGCCCTGGCAACTGTTGCTGGCCCCCAAAGCGGAAGTGGGCGGGCCCAGGCCCCCTTAAGCCCCCTGCCATGCCCAGGCTTGCCCTGGCAACTGTTGCTGGCCCCCAAAGCGGAAGTGGGCGGGCCCAGGCCCCCTTAAGCACCCTGCCATGCCCAGGCTTGACCTGGCAACTGTTCCTGGCCCCCAAAGCGGAAGTGGGCGGGCCCAGGCCCCCATAAGCCCCCTGCCATGCCCAGGCTTGCCCTGGCAACTGTTGCTGGCCCCCAAAGCGGAAGTGGGCGGGCCCAGGCCCCCTTAAGCCCCCTGCCATGCCCAGGCTTGCCCTGGCAACTGTTGCTGGCCCCCAAAGTGGAAGTGGGCGGGCCCAGGCCCCCTTAAGCCCCCTGCCATGCCCAGGCTTGCCCTGGCAACTGTTGCTGGCCCCCAAAGCGGAAGTGGGCGGGCCCAGTCCCCCTTAAGCCCCCTGCCATGCCCAGGCTTGCCCTGGCAACTGTTGCTGAACCCAAAGCGGAAGTGGGCGGGCCCAGGCCCCCATAAGCCCCCTGCCATGGCCATGCTTGCCCTGGCAACTGTTGCTGGCCCCCAAAGCGGAAGTGGGCGGGCTTAGTCCCCCTTAAGCCCCCTGCCATGCCCTTGCTTGCCCTGGCAACTGTTGCTGGCCCCCAAAGCGGAAGTGGGCGGGCCCAGGCCCCCTTAAGCCCCCTGCCATGCCCAGGCTTGCCCTGGCAACTGTTGCTGGCCCCCAAAGCGGAAGTGGGCGGGCCCAGGCCCCCTTAAGCCCCCTGCCATGCCCGGGGTTGCCCTGGCAACTGTTGCTGGCCCCCAAAGCAGAAGTGGGCGGGTCCAGGCGCCCCTAAGCCCCCTGCCATGCCCATGGTCACACTGGCAACTGTTGCTGGCCCCCAAAGCGGATGTGGTCGGGTCCAGGCCCCCTTAAGCCCCCTGCCATGCCCAGGGTAGCCCTGGCAACTGTTGCTGGCCCCCAAAGCGGAAGTGGGCGGGTCCAGGCCCCCTTACGCCCCCTGCCATGCCCAGGATCGCCCTGTCAATTGTTGCTGGCCCCCAAAGCGGAAGTGGGCGGGTCCAGGCGCCCTTAAGCCCCCTGCCATGCCCAGGGTCGCCCTGGCAACTGTTGCTGGCCCCCAAAGCGGAAGTGGGCGGGTCCAGGCCCCCTTAAGCCCCCTGCCATGCCCAGGGTAGCCATGGCAACTGTTGCTGGCCCCCAAAGCGGAAGTGGGCGGATCCAGGCGCCCTTAAGCCCCCTGCCATTCCCAGGGTCTCCCTGGCAACTGTTGCTGGCCCCCAAAGCGGAACTTGGCGGGTCCAGGCCCCCTTAAGCCCCCTGGCTTGGCCAGGGTTGCCCTGGCAACTGTTGCTGGCCCCCAAAGCGGAAGTGGGCGGGTCCAGGCGCCCTTAAGCCCCCAGCCATGCCCGGGGTTGCCCTGGCAACTGTTGCTGGCCCCCAAAGCGGAAGTGGGCGGATCCAGGCGCCCTTAAGCCCCCTGCCATGCCCGGGGTTGCCCTGGCAACTGTTGCTGGCCCCCAAAGCGGAAGTGGGCGGATCCAGGCGCCCTTAAGCCCCCTGCCATGCCCAGGGTCGCCCTGGCAACTGTTGCTGGCCCCCAAAGCGGAAGTGGGCGGGTCCAGGCCCCCTTAAGCCCCCTGCCATGCCCAGGGTTGCCCTGGCAACTGTTGCTGGCCCCCAAAGCGGAAGTGGGCGGGTCCAGGCCCCCTTAAGCCCCCTGCCATGCCCAGGGTTGCCCTGGCAACTGTTGCTGGCCCCCAAAGCGGAAGTGGGCGGGTCCTGGCCCCCTTAAGCCCCCAGCCATGCTCAGGGTTGCCCTGGCAACTGTTGCTGGCCCCCAAAGCGGAAGTGGGCGGGTCCAGGCCCCCTTAAGGCCCCAGCCATGCCCAGGGTCGCCCTGGCAACTGTTGCTGGCCCCCAAAGCGGAAGTGGGCGGGTCCAGGCCCCCTTAAGCCCCCTGCCATGCCCAGGGTCGCCCTGGCAACTGTTGCTGGCCCCCAAAGCGGAAGTGGGCGGGTCCAGGCCCCCTTAAGCCCCCTGCCATGCCCAGGGTCGCCCTGGCAACTGTTGCTGGCCCCCAAAGCGGAAGTGGGCGGATCCAGGCGCCCTAAAGCCCCCTGCCATGCCCAGGGTCGCCCTGGCAGCTGTTGCTGGCCCCCAAAGCGGAAGTGGGCGGGTCATGGCCCCCTTAAGCCCACTGCCATGCCCAGGGTCGCCCTGGCAACTGTTGCTGGCCCCCAAAGCGGAAGTGGGCGGGTCCAGGCGCCCTTAAGCCCCCTGCCATGCCCAGGGTCGCCCTGGCAACTGTTGCTGGCCCCCAAAGCGGAAGTGGGCGGGTCCAGGCGCCCTTAAGCCCCCTGCCATGCCCAGGGTCGCCCTGGCAACTGTTGCTGGCCCCCAAAGCGGAAGTGGGCAGGTCCAGGCCCCCTTAAGCCCCCTGCCATGCCCAGGGTAGCCATGGCAACTGTTGCTGGCCCCCAAAGCGGAAGTGGGCGGATCCAGGCGCCCTTAAGCCCCCTGCCATGCCCAGGGTCGCCCTGGCAACTGTTGCTGGCCACCAAAGCGGAAGTGGGCGGGTCCAGGCCCCCTTAAGCCCCCTGCCTTGGCCAGGGTCGCCCTGGCAACTGTTGCTGGCCCCCAAAGCGGAAGTGGGCGGGTCCAGGCCCCCTTAAGCCCCCTGCCATACCCAGGGTCGCCCTGGCAACTGTTGCTGGCCCAAACTGTCGCTGGCCCCCAAAGCGGAAGTGGGCGGGTCCAGGCCCCCTTAAGCCCCCTGCCATGCCCAGGGTCGCCCTGGCAACTGTTGCTGGCCCCCAAAGCGGAAGTGGGCGGGTCCTGGCCCCCTTAAGCCCCCAGCCATGCTCAGGGTTGCCCTGGCAACTGTTGCTGGCCCCCAAAGCGGAAGTGGGCGGGTCCAGGCCCCCTTAAGCCCCCAGCCATGCCCAGGGTCGCCCTGGCAACTGTTGCTGGCCCCCAAAGCGGAAGTGGGCGGGTCCAGGCCCCCTTAAGCCCCCTGCCATGCCCAGGGTCGCCCTGGCAACTGTTGCTGGCCCCCAAAGCGGAAGTGGGCGGGTCCAGGCCCCCTTAAGCCTCCTGCCATGCCCAGGGTCGCCCTGGCAACTGTTGCTGGCCCCCAAAGCGGAAGTGGGCGGGTCCAGGCCCCCTTAAGCCCCCTGCCATGCCCAGGGTCGCCCTGGCAACTGTTGCTGGCCCCCAAAGCGGAAGTGGGCGGATCCAGGCGCCCTTAAGCCCCCTGCCATGCCCAGGGTCGCCCTGGCAGCTGTTGCTGGCCCCCAAAGCGGAAGTGGGCGGGTCCTGGCCCCCTTAAGCCCACTGCCATGCCCAGGGTCGCCCTGGCAACTGTTGCTGGCCCCCAAAGCGGAAGTGGGCGGGTCCAGGCGCCCTTAAGCCCCCTGCCATGCCCAGGGTCGCCCTGGCAACTGTTGCTGGCCCCCAAAGCGGAAGTGGGCGGGTCCAGGCGCCATTAAGTCCCCTGCCATGCCCAGGGTTGCCCTGGCAACTGTTGCTGGCCCTAAAGCGGAAGTGGGCGAATCCAGGCGCCCTTAAGCCCCCTGCCATGCCCAGGGTTGCCCTGGCAACTGTTGCTGGCCCCCAAAGCGGAAGTGGGCGGGTCCAGGCGCCCTTTAGCCCCCTGCTATGCCCAGGGTTGCCCTGGCAACTGTTGCTGGCCCCCAAAGCGGAAGTGGGCGGGTCCAGGCGCCCTTAAGCCCCCTGCCATGCCCGGGGTTGCCCTGGCAACTGTTGCTGGCCCCCAAAGCGGGTGTGGGCGGGTCCAGGCCCCCTTAAGCCCCCTGCCATGCCTGGGGTTGCCCTGGCAGCTGTTGCTGGCCCCCAAAGCGGAAGTGGGCGGGTCCAGGCGCCCTTTAGCCCCCTGCCATGCCCAGGGTTGCCCTGGCAACTGTTGCTGGCCCCCAAAGCGGAAGTGGGCGGGTCCAGGCCCCCTTAAGCCCCCTGCCATGCCCAGGGTCGCCCTGGCAACTGTTGCTGGCCCCCAAAGCGGAAGTGGGCGGGTCCAGGCGCCCTTAAGCCCCCTGCCATGCCCAGGGTCGCCCTGGCAACTGTTGCTGGCCCCCAAAGCGGAAGTGGGCGGGTCCAGGCCCCCTTAAGCCCCCTGCCATGCCCAGGGTAGCCATGGCAACTGTTGCTGGCCCCCAAAGCGGAAGTGGGCGGGTCCTGGCACCCTTAAGCCCCCTGCCATGCCCAGGGTCGCCCTGGCAACTGTTGCTGGCCCCCAAAGCGGAAGTGGGCGGGTCCAGGCGCCCTTAAGCCCCCTGCCATGCCCAGGGTCGCCCTGGCAACTGTTGCTGGCCACCAAAGCGGAAGTGGGCGGGTCCAGGCCCCCTTAAGCCCCCTGCCTTGGCCAGGGTTGCCCTGGCAACTGTTGCTGGCCCCCAAAGCGGAAGTGGGCGGGTCCAGGCCCCCTTAAGCCCCCTGCCATACCCAGGGTCGCCCTGGCAACTGTTGCTGGCCCAAACTGTTGCTGGCCCCCAAAGCGGAAGTGGGCGGGTCCAGGCCCCCTTAAGCCCCCTGCCATGCCCAGGGTCGCCCTGGCAACTGTTGCTGGCCCCCAAAGCGGAAGTGGGCGGGTCCAGGCCCCCTTAAGCCCCCTGCCATGCCCAGGGTCGCCCTGGCAACTGTTGCTGGCCCCAAAGCGGAAGTGGGCGGGTCCAGGCGCCCTTAAGCCCTTGCCATGCCCAGGGTTGCCCTGGCAACTGTTGCTGACCCCAAAGCGGAAGTGGGCGGGTCCTGGCACCCTTAAGCCCCCTGCCATGCCCAGGGTCGCCCTGGCAACTGTTGCTGGCCCCCAAAGCGGAAGTGGGCGGGTCCAGGCCCCCATAAGCCCCCTGCCATGCCCAGGGTCGCCCTGGCAACTGTTGCTGGCCCCCAAAGCGGAAGTGGGCGGATCCAGGCGCCCTTAAGCCCCCTGCTATGCCCAGGGTCGCCCTGGCAACTGTTGCTGGCCCCCAAAGTGGAAGTGGGCGGGTCCAGGCCCCATTAAGTCCCCTGCCATGCCCAGGGTCGCCCTGGCAACTGTTGCTGGCCCAAACTGTTGCTGGCCCCCAAAGCGGAAGTGGGCGGGTCCAGGCCCCCTTAAGCCCCCTGCCATGCCCAGGGTCGCCCAGGCAACTGTTGCTGGCCCCCAAAGCGGAAGTGGGCGGGTCCAGGCCCCCTTAAGCCCCCTGCCATGCCCAGGGTCGCCCTGGCAACTGTTGCTGGCCCCCAAAGCGGAAGTGGGCGGGTCCAGGCGCCCTTAAGCCCCCTGCCATGCCCAGGGTAGCCCTGGCAACTGTTGCTGGCCCCCAAAGTGGAAGTGGGCGGGTCCAGGCCCCATTAAGTCCCCTGCCATGCCCAGGGTTGCCCTGGCAACTGTTGCTGGCCCCAAAGCGGAAGTGGGCGGGTCCAGGCCCCCTTAAGCCCCCTGCCATGCCCAGGGTTGCCCTGGCAACTGTTGCTGGCCCCCAAAGCGGAAGTGGGCGGGTCCAGGCCCCCTTAAGCCCCCTGCCATGCCCAGGGTTGCCCTGGCAACTGTTGCTGGCCCCCAAAGCGGAAGTGGGCGGGTCCAGGCGCCCTTAAGCCCCCTGCCATGCCCAGGGTTGCCCTGGCAACTGTTGCTGGCCCCCAAAGCGAATGTGGGCGGGTCCAGGCCCCCTTAAGCCCCCTGCCATGCCCGAGGTTGCCCTGGCAGCTGTTGCTGGCCCCCAAAGCGGAAGTGGGCGGGTCCAGGCGCCCTTTAGCCCCCTGCCATGCCCAGGGTTGCCCTGGCAACTGTTGCTGGCCCCCAAAGCGGAGGTGGGCGGGTCCAGGCGCCCTTAAGCCCCCTGCCATGCCCAGGGTTGCCCTGGCAACTGTTGCTCTCCCCCAAAGCGGAAGTGGGCGGGTCCAGGCCCCCTTAATCCACCTGCCATGCCCAGGGTTGCCCTGGCAACTGTTGCTGGCCCCCAAAGGGGAAGTGGGCGGGACCTGGCGCCCTTAAGCCCCCTGCCATGCCCAGGGTTGCCCTCGCAACTGTTGCTGGCCCCCAAAGCGGAAGTGGGCGGGTCCTGGCCCCCTTAAGCCCACTGCCATGCCCAGGGTTGCCCTGGCAACTGTTGCTGGCCCCCAAAGCGGAAGTGGGCGGGTACAGGCCCCCTTAAGCCCCATGCCATGCCCAGGGTTGCCCTGGCAACTGTTGCTGGCCCCCAAAGCGGAAGTGGGCGGGTCCAGGCGCCCTTAAGCCCCTGCCATGCCCAGGGTTGCCCTGGCAACTGTTGCTGGCCCCCAAAGCGGATGTGGGCGGGTCCAGGCCCCCTTAAGCCCCCTGCCATGCCCGGGGTTGCCCTGGCAACTGTTGCTGGCCCCCAAAGCGGAAGTGGGCGGGTCCAGGCGCCCTTTAGCCCCCTGCCATGCCCAGGGTTGCCCTGGCAACTGTTGCTGGCCCCCAAAGCGGAAGTGGGCAGGTCCAGGCCCCCTTAAGCCCCCTGCCATGCCCAGGGTCGCCCTGGCAACTGTTGCTGGCCCCCAAAGCGGAAGTGGGCGGGTCCAGGCGCCCTCAAGCCCCTTGCCATGCCCAGGGTCGCCCTGGCAACTGTTGCTGGCCCCCAAAGCGGAAGTGGGCGGGTCCAGGCCCCCTTAAGCCCCCTGCCATGCCCAGGGTAGCCATGGCAACTGTTGCTGGCCCCCAAAGTGGAAGTGGGCAGATCCAGGCGCCCTTAAGCCCCCTGCCATGCCCAGGGTCGCCCTGGCAACTGTTGCTGGCCCCCAAAGCGGAAGTGGGCGGGTCCAGGCCCCCTTAAGCCCCCTGCCTTGGCCAGGGTTGCCCTGGCAACTGTTGCTGGCCCCCAAAGCGGAAGTGGGCGGGTCCAGGCCCCCTTAAGCCCCCTGCCATACCCAGGGTCGCCCTGGCAACTGTTGCTGGCCCAAACTGTTGCTGGCCCCCAAAGCGGAAGTGGGCGGGTCCAGGCCCCCTTAAGCCCCCTGCCATGCCCAGGGTCGCCCTGGCAACTGTTGCTGGCCCCCAAAGCGGAAGTGGGCGGGTCCAGGCCCCCTTAAGCCCCCTGCCATGCCCAGGGTCGCCCTGGCAACTGTTGCTGGCCCCCAAAGCGGAAGTGGGCGGATCTAGGCGCCCTTAAGCCCCCTGCCATGCCGAGGGTCGCCCTGGCAACTGTTGCTGGCCCCCAAAGTGGAAGTGGGCGGGTCCAGGCCCTATTAAGTCCCCTGCCATGCCCAGGGTTGCCCTGGCAACTGTTGCTGGCCCCAAAGCGGAAGTGGGCGGGTCCAGGCCCCCTTAAGCCCCCTGCCATGCCCAGGGTTGCCCTGGCAACTGTTGCTGGCCCCCAAAGTTGAAGTGGGCGGGTCCAGGCCCCCTTAAGCCCCCTGCCATGCCCAGTGTTGCCCTGGCAACTGTTGCTGGCCCCCAAAGCGGAAGTGGGCGGGTCCAGGCGCCCTTAAGCCCCTGCCATGCCCAGGGTTGCCCTGGCAACTGTTGCTGGCCCCCAAAGCGGAAGTGGGCGGGTCCTGGCCCCCTTAAGCCCCCAGCCATGCTCAGGGTTGCCCTGGCAACTGATGCTGGCCCCCAAAGCGGAAGTGGGAGGGTCCAGGCCCCCTTAAGCCCCCAGCCATGCCAAGGGGTCGCCCTGGCAGCTGTTGCTGGCCCCCAAAGCGGAAGTGGGCGGGTCCAGGCCCCCTTAAGCCCCTGCCATGCCTAGGGTTGCCCTGGCAACTGTTGCTGGCCCCCAAAGCGGAAGTGGGCGGGTCCTGGCACCCTTAAGCCCCCTGCCATGCCCAGGGTCGCCCTGGCAACTGTTGCTGGCCCCCAAAGCGGAAGTGGGCGGGTCCAGGCCCCCTTAAGCCCCCTGCCATGCCCAGGGTCGCCCTGGCAACTGTTGCTGGCCCCCAAAGCGGAAGTGGGCGGATCCAGGCGCCCTTAAGCCCCCTGCTATGCCCAGGGTCGCCCTGGCAACTGTTGCTGGCCCCCAAAGTGGAAGTGGGCGGGTCCAGGCCCCATTAAGTCCCCTGCCATGCCCAGGGTCGCCCTGGCAACTGTTGCTGGCCCAAACTGTTGCTGGCCCCCAAAGCGGAAGTGGGCGGGTCCAGGCCCCCTTAAGCCCCCTGCCATGCCCAGGGTCGCCCAGGCAACTGTTGCTGGCCCCCAAAGCGGAAGTGGGCGGGTCCAGGCCCCCTTAAGCCCCCTGCCATGCCCAGGGTCGCCCTGGCAACTGTTGCTGGCCCCCAAAGCGGAAGTGGGCAGATCCAGGCGCCCTTAAGCCCCCTGCCATGCCCAGGGTAGCCCTGGCAACTGTTGCTGGCCCCCAAAGTGGAAGTGGGCGGGTCCAGGCCCCATTAAGTCCCCTGCCATGCCCAGGGTTGCCCTGGCAACTGTTGCTGGCCCCAAAGCGGAAGTGGGCGGGTCCAGGCCCCCTTAAGCCCCCTGCCATGCCCAGGGTTGCCCTGGCAACTGTTGCTGGCCCCCAAAGCGGAAGTGGGCGGGTCCAGGCCCCCTTAAGCCCCCTGCCATGCCCAGGGTTGCCCTGGCAACTGTTGCTGGCCCCCAAAGCGGAAGTGGGCGGGTCCAGGCGCCCTTAATCCCCCTGCCATGCCCATGGTTGCCCTGGCAACTGTTTCTGGCCCCCAATGCGTATGTGGGCGGGTCCAGGCCCCCTTAAGCCCCCTGCCATGCCCGGGGTTGCCCTGGCAGCTGTTGCTGGCCCCCAAAGCGGAAGTGGGCGGGTCCAGGCGCCCTTTAGCCCCCTGCCATGCCCAGGGTTGCCCTGGCAACTGTTGCTGGCCCCCAAAGCGGAGGTGGGCGGGTCCAGGCGCCCTTAAGCCCCCTGCCATGCCCAGGGTTGCCCTGGCAACTGTTGCTCTCCCCCAAAGCGGAAGTGGGCGGGTCCAGGCCCCCTTAAGCCACCTGCCATGCCCAGGGTTGCCCTGGCAACTGTTGCTGGCCCCCAAAGGGGAAGTGGGCGGGACCTGGCGCCCTTAAGCCCCCTGCCATGCCCAGGGTTGCCCTCGCAACTGTTGCTGGCCCCCAAAGCGGAAGTGGGCGGGTCCTGGCCCCCTTAAGCCCACTGCCATGCCCAGGGTTGCCCTGGCAACTGTTGCTGGCCCCCAAAGCGGAAGTGGGCGGGTCCTGGCCCCCTTAAGCCCACTGCCATGCCCAGGGTTGCCCTGGCAACTGTTGCTGGCCCCCAAAGCGGAAGTGGGCGGGTACAGGCCCCCTTAAGCCCCTTGCCATGCCCAGGGTTGCCCTGGCAACTGTTGCTGGCCCCCAAAGCGGAAGTGGGCGGGTCCAGGCGCCCTTAAGCCCCTGCCATGCCCAGGGTTGCCCTGGCAACTGTTGCTGGCCCCCAAAGCGGATGTGGGCTGGTCCAGGCCCCCTTAAGCCCCCTGCCATGCCCGGGGTTGCCCTGGCAGCTGTTGCTGGCCCCCAAAGCGGAAGTGGGCGGGTCCAGGCGCCCTTAAGCCCCCTGCCATGCCCAGGGTTGCCCTGGCAACTGTTGCTGGCCCCCAAAGCGGAAGTGGGCGGGTTTAGGCCCCCTTAAGCCCCCTGCCATGCCCAGTGTTGCCCTGGCAACTGTTGCTGGCCCCCAAAGCGGAAGTGGGCGGGTCCAGGCGCCCTTAAGCCCCTGCCATGCCCAGGGTTGCCCTGGCAACTGTTGCTGGCCCCCAAAGCGGAAGTGGGCGGGTCCTGGCCCCCTTAAGCCCCCAGCCATGCTCAGGGTTGCCCTGGCAACTGTTGCTGGCCCCCAAAGCGGAAGTGGGCTGGTCCAGGCCCCCTTAAGCCCCCAGCCATGCCCAGGGTCGCCCTGGCAGCTGTTGCTGGCCCCCAAAGCGGAAGTGGGCGGGTCCAGGCCCCCTTAAGCCCCCTGCCATGCCCAGGGTCGCCCTGGCAACTGTTGCTGGCCCCAAAGCTGAAGTGGGCGGGTCCAGGCCCCCGTAAGCCCCCTGCCATGCCCAGGGTCGCCCTGGCAACTGTTGCTGGCCCCCAAAGCGGAAGTTGGCGGATCCAGGCGCCCTTAAGCCCCCTGCCATGCCAAGGGTCGCCCTGGCAACTGTTGCTGGCCCCCAAAGTGGAAGTGGGCAGGTCCAGGCCCCATTAAGTCCCCTGCCATGCCCAGGGTTGCCCTGGCAACTGTTGCTGGCCCCAAAGCGGAAGTGGGCGGGTCCAGGCCCCCTTAAGCCCCCTGCCATGTCCAGGGTTGCCCTGGCAACTGTTGCTGGCCCCCAAAGCGGAAGTGGGCGGGTCCAGGCCCCCTTAAGCCCCCTGCCATGCCCAGGGTTGCCCTGGCAACTGTTGCTGGCCCCAAAGCGGAAGTGGGCGGGTCCAGGCCCCCTTAAGCCCCCTGCCATGCCCAGGGTTGCCCTGGCAACTGTTGCTGGCCCCCAAAGCGGAAGTGGGCGGGTCCAGGCCCCCTTAAGCCCCCTGCCATGCCCAGTGTTGCCCTGGCAACTGTTGCTGGCCCCCAAAGCGGAAGTGGGCGGGTCCAGGCGCCCTTAAGCCCCTGCCATGCCCAGGGTTTCCCTGGCAACTGTTGCTGGCCCCCAAAGCGGAAGTGGGCGGGTCCTGGCCCCTTTAAGCCCCCAGCCATGCTCAGGGTTGCCCTGGCAACTGTTGCTGGCCCCCAAAGCGGAAGTGGGCGGGTCCAGGCCCCCTTAAGCCCCCAGCCATGCCCAGGGTCGCCCTGGCAGCTGTTGCTGGCCCCCAAAGCGGAAGTGGGCGGGTCCAGGCCCCCTTAAGCCCCCTGCCATGCCCAGGGTCGCCCTGGCAACTGTTGCTGGCCCCAAAGCGGAAGTGGGCGGGTCCAGGCGCCCTTAAGCCCCTGCCATGCCCAGGGTCGCCCTGGCAACTGTTGCTGGCCCCCAAAGCGGAAGTGGGCGGGTCCTGGCCCCCTTAAGCCCCCTGCCATGCCCAGGGTCGCCCTGGCAACTGTTGCTGGCCCCCAAAGCGGAAGTGGGCGGGTCCAGGCCCCCGTAAGCCCCCTGCCATGCCCAGGGTTGCCCTGGCAACTGTTGCTGGCCCCCAAAGCGGAAGTAGGCGGGTCCAGGCCCCCTTAAGCCCCATGCCATGCCCAGGGTCGCCCTGGCAACTGTTGCTGGCCCCCAAAGCGGAAGTGGGCGGGTCCAGGCGCCCTTAAGCCCCCTGCCATGCCCAGGGTCGCCCTGGCAACTGTTGCTGGCCCCCAAAGCGGAAGTGGGCGGGTCCAGGCCCCCTTAAGCCCCCTGCCATGCCCAGGGTAGCCATGGCAACTGTTGCTGGCCCCCAAAGCGGTAGTGGGCGGGTCCTGGCACCCTTAAGCCCCCTGCCATGCCCAGGGTCGCCCTGGCAACTGTTGCTGGCCCCCAAAGCGGAAGTGGGCGGGTCCAGGCGCCCTTAAGCCCCCTGCCATGCCCAGGGTCGCCCTGGCAACTGTTGCTGGCCACCAAAGCGGAAGTGGGCGGGTCCAGGCCCCCTTAAGCCCCCTGCCTTGGCCAGGGTTGCCCTGGCAACTGTTGCTGGCCCCCAAAGCGGAAGTGGGCGGGTCCAGGCCCCCTTAAGCCCCCTGCCATACCCAGGGTCGCCCTGGCAACTGTTGCTGGCCCAAACTGTTGCTGGCCCCCAAAGCGGAAGTGGGCGGGTCCAGGCCCCCTTAAGCCCCCTGCCATGCCCAGGGTCGCCCTGGCAACTGTTGCTGGCCCCCAAAGCGGAAGTGGGCGGGTCCAGGCCCCCTTAAGCCCCCTGCCATGCCCAGGGTCGCCCTGGCAACTGTTGCTGGCCCCAAAGCGGAAGTGGGCGGGTCCAGGCGCCCTTAAGCCCCTGCCATGCCCAGGGTTGCCCTGGCAACTGTTGCTGGCCCCCAAAGCGGAAGTGGGCGGGTCCTGGCACCCTTAAGCCCCCTGCCATGCCCAGGGTCGCCCTGGCAACTGTTGCTGGCCCCCAAAGCGGAAGTGGGCGGGTCCAGGCCCCCTTAAGCCCCCTGCCATGCCCAGGGTCGCCCTGGCAACTGTTGCTGGCCCCCAAAGCGGAAGTGGGCGGATCCAGGCGCCCTTAAGCCCCCTGCTATGCCCAGGGTCGCCCTGGCAACTGTTGCTGGCCCCCAAAGTGGAAGTGGGCGGGTCCAGGCCCCATTAAGTCCCCTGCCATGCCCAGGGTCGCCCTGGCAACTGTTGCTGGCCCAAACTGTTGCTGGCCCCCAAAGCGGAAGTGGGCGGGTCCAGGCCCCCTTAAGCCCCCTGCCATGCCCAGGGTCGCCCAGGCAACTGTTGCCGGCCCCCAAAGCGGAAGTGGGCGGGTCCAGGCCCCCTTAAGCCCCCTGCCATGCCCAGGGTCGCCCTGGCAACTGTTGCTGGCCCCCAAAGCGGAAGTGGGCAGATCCAGGCGCCCTTAAGCCCCCTGCCATGCCCAGGGTAGCCCTGGCAACTGTTGCTGGCCCCCAAAGTGGAAGTGGGCGGGTCCAGGCCCCATTAAGTCCCCTGCCATGCCCAGGGTTGCCCTGGCAACTGTTGCTGGCCCCAAAGCGGAAGTGGGCGGGTCCAGGCCCCCTTAAGCCCCCTGCCATGCCCAGGGTTGCCCTGGCAACTGTTGCTGGCCCCCTAAGCGGAAGTGGGCGGGTCCAGGCCCCCTTAAGCCCCCTGCCATGCCCAGGGTTGCCCTGGCAACTGTTGCTGGCCCCCAAAGCGGAAGTGGGCGGGTCCAGGCGCCCTTAAGCCCCCTGCCATGCCCAGGGTTGCCCTGGCAACTGTTGCTGGCCCCCAAAGCGAATGTGGGCGGGTCCAGGCCCCCTTAAGCCCCCTGCCATGCCCGGGGTTGCCCTGGCAGCTGTTGCTGGCCCCCAAAGCGGAAGTGGGCGGGTCCAGGCGCCCTTTAGCCCCCTGCCATGCCCAGGGTTGCCCTGGCAACTGTTGCTGGCCCCCAAAGCAGAGGTGGGCGGGTCCAGGCGCCCTTAAGCCCCCTGCCATGCCCAGGGTTGCCCTGGCAACTGTTGCTCTCCCCCAAAGCGGAAGTGGGCGGGTCCAGGCCCCCTTAATCCACCTGCCATGCCCAGGGTTGCCCTGGCAACTGTTGCTGGCCCCCAAAGGGGAAGTGGGCGGGACCTGGCGCCCTTAAGCCCCCTGCCATGCCCAGGGTTGCCCTCGCAACTGTTGCTGGCCCCCAAAGCGGAAGTGGGCGGGTCCTGGCCCCCTTAAGCCCACTGCCATGCCCAGGGTTGCCCTGGCAACTGTTGCTGGCCCCCAAAGCGGAAGTGGGCGGGTACAGGCCCCCTTAAGCCCCTTGCCATGCCCAGGGTTGCCCTGGCAACTGTTGCTGGCCCCCAAAGCGGAAGTGGGCGGGTCCAGGCGCCCTTAAGCCCCTGCCATGCCCAGGGTTGCCCTGGCAACTGTTGCTGGCCCCCAAAGCGGATGTGGGCGGGTCCAGGCCCCCTTAAGCCCCCTGCCATGCCCGGGGTTGCCCTGGCAGCTGTTGCTGGCCCCCAAAGCGGAAGTGGGCGGGTCCAGGCGCCCTTTAGCCCCCTGCCATCCCCAGGGTTGCCCTGGCAAATGTTGCTGGCCCCCAAAGCGGAAGTGGGCAGGTCCAGGCCCCCTTAAGCCCCCTGCCATGCCCAGGGTCGCCCTGGCAACTGTTGCTGGCCCCCAAAGCGGAAGTGGGCGGGTCCAGGCGCCCTTAAGCCCCCTGCCATGCCCAGGGTCGCCCTGGCAACTGTTGCTGGCCCCCAAAGCGGAAGTGGGCGGGTCCAGGCCCCCTTAAGCCCCCTTGCCATGCCCAGGGTAGCCATGGCAACTGTTGCTGGCCCCCAAAGTGGAAGTGGGCAGATCCAGGCGCCCTTAAGCCCCCTGCCATGCCCAGGGTCGCCCTGGCAACTGTTGCTGGCCCCCAAAGCGGAAGTGGGCGGATCCAGGCGCCCTTAAGCCCCCTGCCATGCCGAGGGTCGCCCTGGCAACTGTTGCTGGCCCCCAAAGTGGAAGTGGGCGGGTCCAGGCCCTATTAAGTCCCCTGCCATGCCCAGGGTTGCCCTGGCAACTGTTGCTGGCCCCAAAGCGGAAGTGGGCGGGTCCAGGCCCCCTTAAGCCCCCTGCCATGCCCAGGGTTGCCCTGGCAACTGTTGCTGGCCCCCAAAGCGGAAGTGGGCGGGTCCAGGCCCCCTTAAGCCCCCTGCCATGCCCAGTGTTGCCCTGGCAACTGTTGCTGGCCCCCAAAGCGGAAGTGGGCGGGTCCAGGCGCCCTTAAGCCCCTGCCATGCCCAGGGTTGCCCTGGCAACTGTTGCTGGCCCCCAAAGCGGAAGTGGGCGGGTCCTGGCCCCCTTAAGCCCCCAGCCATGCTCAGGGTTGCCCTGGCAACTGATGCTGGCCCCCAAAGCGGAAGTGGGCGGGTCCAGGCCCCCTTAGGCCCCCAGCCATGCCCAGGGTCGCCCTGGCAGCTGTTGCTGGCCCCCAAAGCGGAAGTGGGCGGGTCCAGGCCCCCTTAAGCCCCTGCCATGCCTAGGGTTGCCCTGGCAACTGTTGCTGGCCCCCAAAGCGGAAGTGGGCGGGTCCTGGCACCCTTAAGCCCCCTGCCATGCCCAGGGTCGCCCTGGCAACTGTTGCTGGCCCCCAAAGCGGAAGTGGGCGGGTCCAGGCCCCCTTAAGCCCCCTGCCATGCCCAGGGTCGCCCTGGCAACTGTTGCTGGCCCCCAAAGCGGAAGTGGGCGGATCCAGGCGCCCTTAAGCCCCCTGCTATGCCCAGGGTCGCCCTGGCAACTGTTGCTGGCCCCCAAAGTGGAAGTGGGCGGGTCCAGGCCCCATTAAGTCCCCTGCCATGCCCAGGGTCGCCCTGGCAACTGTTGCTGGCCCAAACTGTTGCTGGCCCCCAAAGCGGAAGTGGGCGGGTCCAGGCCCCCTTAAGCCCCCTGCCATGCCCAGGGTCGCCCAGGCAACTGTTGCTGGCCCCCAAAGCGGAAGTGGGCGGGTCCAGGCCCCCTTAAGCCCCCTGCCATGCCCAGGGTCGCCCTGGCAACTGTTGCTGGCCCCCAAAGCGGAAGTGGGCAGATCCAGGCGCCCTTAAGCCCCCTGCCATGCCCAGGGTAGCCCTGGCAACTGTTGCTGGCCCCCAAAGTGGAAGTGGGCGGGTCCAGGCCCCATTAAGTCCCCTGCCATGCCCAGGGTTGCCCTGGCAACTGTTGCTGGCCCCAAAGCGGAAGTGGGCGGGTCCAGGCCCCCTTAAGCCCCCTGCCATGCCCAGGGTTGCCCTGGCAACTGTTGCTGGCCCCCAAAGCGGAAGTGGGCGGGTCCAGGCCCCCTTAAGCCCCCTGCCATGCCCAGGGTTGCCCTGGCAACTGTTGCTGGCCCCCAAAGCGGAAGTGGGCGGGTCCAGGCGCCCTTAAGCCCCCTGCCATGCCCAGGGTTGCCCTGGCAACTGTTTCTGGCCCCCAAAGCGGATGTGGGCGGGTCCAGGCCCCCTTAAGCCCCCTGCCATGCCCGGGGTTGCCCTGGCAGCTGTTGCTGGCCCCCAAAGCGGAAGTGGGCGGGTCCAGGCGCCCTTTAGCCCCCTGCCATGCCCAGGGTTGCCCTGGCAACTGTTGCTGGCCCCCAAAGCGGAGGTGGGCGGGTCCAGGCGCCCTTAAGCCCCCTGCCATGCCCAGGGTTGCCCTGGCAACTGTTGCTCTCCCCCAAAGCGGAAGTGGGCGGGTCCAGGCCCCCTTAAGCCACCTGCCATGCCCAGGGTTGCCCTGGCAACTGTTGCTGGCCCCCAAAGGGGAAGTGGGCGGGACCTGGCGCCCTTAAGCCCCCTGCCATGCCCAGGGTTGCCCTCGCAACTGTTGCTGGCCCCCAAAGCGGAAGTGGGCGGGTCCTGGCCCCCTTAAGCCCACTGCCATGCCCAGGGTTGCCCTGGCAACTGTTGCTGGCCCCAAAGCAGAAGTGGGCGGGTCCAGGCCCCCGTAAGCCCCCTGCCATGCCCAGGGTCGCCCTGGCAACTGTTGCTGGCCCCCAAAGCGGAAGTTGGCGGATCCAGGCGCCCTTAAGCCCCCTGCCATGCCAAGGGTCGCCCTGGCAACTGTTGCTGGCCCCCAAAGTGGAAGTGGGCGGGTCCAGGCCCCATTAAGTCCCCTGCCATGCCCAGGGTTGCCCTGGCAACTGTTGCTGGCCCCACAGCGGAAGTGGGCGGGTCCAGGCCCCCTTAAGCCCCCTGCCATGCCCAGGGTTGCCCTGGCAACTGTTGCTGGCCCCCAAAGCGGAAGTGGGCGGGTCCAGGCCCCCTTAAGCCCCCTGCCATGCCCAGGGTTGCCCTGGCAACTGTTGCTGGCCCCCAAAGCGGAAGTGGGCGGGTCCAGGCCCCCTTAAGCCCCCTGCCATGCCCAGTGTTGCCCTGGCAACTGTTGCTGGCCCCCAAAGCGGAAGTGGGCGGGTCCAGGCGCCCTTAAGCCCCTGCCATGCCCAGGGTTTCCCTGGCAACTGTTGCTGGCCCCCAAAGCGGAAGTGGGCGGGTCCTGGCCCCCTTAAGCCCCCAGCCATGCTCAGGGTTGCCCTGGCAACTGTTGCTGGCCCCCAAAGCGGAAGTGGGCGGGTCCAGGCCCCCTTAAGCCCCCAGCCATGCCCAGGGTCGCCCTGGCAGCTGTTGCTGGCCCCCAAAGCGGAAGTGGGCGGGTCCAGGCCCCCTTAAGCCCCCTGCCATGCCCAGGGTCGCCCTGGCAACTGTTGCTGGCCCCAAAGCGGAAGTGGGCGGGTCCAGGCGCCCTTAAGCCCCTGCCATGCCCAGGGTCGCCCTGGCAACTGTTGCTGGCCCCCAAAGCGGAAGTGGGCGGGTCCTGGCCCCCTTAAGCCCCCTGCCATGCCCAGGGTCGCCCTGGCAACTGTTGCTGGCCCCCAAAGCGGAAGTGGGCGGGTCCAGGCCCCCGTAAGCCCCCTGCCATGCCCAGGGTCGCCCTGGCAACTGTTGCTGGCCCCCAAAGCGGAAGTGGGCGGATCCAGGCGCCCTTAAGCCCCCTGCCATGCCAAGGGTCGCCCTGGCAACTGTTGCTGGCCCCCAAAGCGGAAGTGGGCGGGTCCAGGCCCCATTAAGTCCCCTGCCATGCCCAGGGTCGCCCTGGCAACTGTTGCTGGCCCCAAAGCGGAAGTGGGCGGGTCCAGGCCCCCTTAAGCCCCCTACCATGCCCAGGGTTGCCCTGGCAACTGTTGCTGGCCCCCAAAGCGGAAGTGGGCGGGTCCTGGCCCCCTTAAGCCCCCAGCCATGCTCAGGGTTGCCCTGGCAACTGTTGCTGGCCCCCAAAGCGGAAGTGGGCGGGTCCAGGTCCCCTTAAGCCCCCAGCCATGCCCAGGGTCGCCCTGGCAGCTGTTGCTGGCCCCCAAAGCGGAAGTGGGCGGGTCCAGGCCCCCTTAAGCCCCCTGCCATGCCCAGGGTCGCCCTGGCAACTGTTGCTGGCCCCAAAGCAGAAGTGGGCGGGTCCAGGCCCCCGTAAGCCCCCTGCCATGCCCAGGGTCGCCCTGGCAACTGTTGCTGGCCCCCAAAGCGGAAGTTGGCGGATCCAGGCGCCCTTAAGCCCCCTGCCATGCCAAGGGTCGCCCTGGCAACTGTTGCTGGCCCCCAAAGTGGAAATGGGCGGATCCAGGCCCCATTAAGTCCCCTGCCATGCCCAGGGTTGCCCTGGCAACTGTTGCTGGCCCCAAAGCGGAAGTGGGCGGGTCCAGGCCCCCTTAAGCCCCCTGCCATGCCCAGGGTTGCCCTGGCAACTGTTGCTGGCCCCCAAAGCGGAAGTGGGCGGGTCCAGGCCCCCTTAAGCCCCCTGCCATGCCCATGGTTGCCCTGGCAACTGTTGCTGGCCCCAAAGCGGAAGTGGGCGGGTCCAGGCCCCCTTAAGCCCCCTGCCATGCCCAGGGTTGCCCTGGCAACTGTTGCTGGCCCCCAAAGCGGAAGTGGGCGGGTCCAGGCCCCCTTAAGCCCCCTGCCATGCCCAGTGTTGCCCTGGCAACTGTTGCTGGCCCCCAAAGCGGAAGTGGGCGGGTCCAGGCGCCCTTAAGCCCCTGCCATGCCCAGGGTTTCCCTGGCAACTGTTGCTGGCCCCCAAAGCGGAAGTGGGCGGGTCCTGGCCCCCTTAAGCCCCCAGCCATGCTCAGGGTTGCCCTGGCAACTGTTGCTGGCCCCCAAAGCGGAAGTGGGCGGGTCCAGGCCCCCTTAAGCCCCCAGCCATGCCCAGGGTCGCCCTGGCAGCTGTTGCTGGCCCCCAAAGCGGAAGTGGGCGGGTCCAGGCCCCCTTAAGCCCCCTGCCATGCCCAGGGTCGCCCAGGCAACTGTTGCTGGCCCCCAAAGCGGAAGTGGGCGGGTCCAGGCCCCCTTAAGCCCCCTGCCATGCCCAGGGTCGCCCTGGCAACTGTTGCTGGCCCCCAAAGCGGAAGTGGGCGGGTCCTGGCCCCCTTAAGCCCCCTTCCATGCCCAGGGTCGCCCTGGCAACTGTTGCTGGCCCCCAAAGCGGAAGTGGGCGGGTCCAGGCCCCCATAAGCCCCCTGCCATGCCCAGGGTCGCCCTGGCAACTGTTGCTGGCCCCCAAAGCGGAAGTGGGCGGATCCAGGCGCCCTTAAGCCCCCTGCCATGCCAAGGGTCGCCCTGGCAACTGTTGCTGGCCCCCAAAGCGGAAGTGGGCAGGTCCAGGCCCCATTAAGTCCCCTGCCATGCCCAGGGTCGCCCTGGCAACTGTTGCTGGCCCCAAAGCGGAAGTGGGCGGGTCCAGGCCCCCTTAAGCCCCCTGCCATGCCCAGGGTTGCCCTGGCAACTGTTGCTGGCCCCCAAAGCGGAAGTGGGCGGGTCCAGGCCCCCTTAAGCCCCCTGCCATGCCCAGGGTTGCCCTGGCAACTGTTGCTGGCTCCCAAAGCGGAAGTGGGCGGGTCCAGGCGCCCTTAAGCCCCTGCCATGCCCATGGTTGCCCTGGCAACTGTTGCTGGCCCCCAAAGCGGAAGTGGGCGGGTCCTGGCCCCCTTAAGCCCCCAGCCATGCTCAGGGTTGCCCTGGCAACTGTTGCTGGCCCCCAAAGCGGAAGTGGGCGGGTCCAGGCCCCCTTAAGCCCCCAGCCATGCCCAGGGTCGCCCTGGCAACTGTTGCTGGCCCCCAAAGCGGAAGTGGGCGGGTCAAGGCCCCCTTAAGCCCCCTGCCATGCCCAGGGTCGCCCTGGCAACTGTTGCTGGCCCCCAAAGCGGAAGTGGGCGGGTCCAGGCCCCCTTAAGCCCCCTGCCATGCCCAGGGTCGCCCTGGCAACTGTTGCTGGGCCCCAAAGCGGAAGTTGGCGGGTCCAGGCCCCCTTAAGCCCCCTGCCATGCCCAGGGTCGCCCTGGCAACTGTTGCTGGCCCCCAAAGCGGAAGTGGGCGGATCCAGGCGCCCTTAAGCCCCCTGCCATGCCCAGGGTCGCCCTGGCAGCTGTTGCTGGCCCCCAAAGCGGAAGTGGGCGGGTCCTGGCCCCCTTAAGCCCACTGCCATGCCCAGGGTCGCCCTGGCAACTGTTGCTGGCCCCCAAAGCGGAAGTGGGCGGGTCCAGGCGCCCTTAAGCCCCCTGCCATGCCCAGGGTCGCCCTGGCAACTGTTGCTGGCCCCCAAAGCGGAAGTGGGCGGGTCCAGGCCCCATTAAGTCCCCTGCCATGCCCAGGGTTGCCCGGGCAACTGTTGCTGGCCCCAAAGCGGAAGTGGGCGGGTCCAGGCGCCCTTAAGCCCCATGCCATGCCCAGGGTTGCCCTGGCTACTGTTGCTGGCCCCCAAAGCGGAAGTGGGCGGGTCCAGGCGCCCTTTAGCCCCCTGCCATGCCCAGGGTTGCCCTGGCAACTGTTGCTGGCCCCCAAAGCGGAAGTGGGCGGGTCCAGGCCCCCTTAAGCCCCCTGCCATGCCCAGGGTTGCCCTGGCAACTGTTGCTGGCCCCCAAAGCGGAAGTGGGCGGGTCCAGGCGCCCTTAAGCCCCCTGCCATGCCCAGGGTTGCCCTGGCAACTGTTGCTGGCCCCCAAAGCGGGTGTGGGCGGGTCCAGGCCCCCTTAAGCCCCCTGCCATACCCGGGGTTGCCCTGGCAGCTGTTGCTGGCCCCCAAAGCGGAAGTGGGCGGGTCCAGGCGCCCTTTAGCCCCCTGCCATGCCCAGGGTTGCCCTGGCAACTGTTGCTGGCCCCAAAAGCGGAAGTGGGCGGGTCCAGGCGCCCTTAAGCCCCCTGCCATGCCCAGGGTTGCCCTGGCAACTGTTGCTGGCCCCCAAAGCAGAAGTGGGCGGGTCCAGGCCCCCTTAAGCCACCTGCCATGCCCAGGGTTGCCCTGGCAACTGTTGCTGGCCCCCAAAGGGGAAGTGGGCGGGTCCTGGCGCCCTTAAGCCCCCTGCCATGCCCAGGGTTGCCCTCGCAACTGTTGCTGGCCCCCAAAGCGGAAGTGGGCGGGTCCTGGCCCCCTTAAGCCCACTGCCATGCCCAGGGTTGCCCTGGCAACTGTTGCTGGCCCCCAAAGCGGAAGTGGGCGGGTCCAGGCCCCTTAAGCCCATTGCCATGCCCAGGGTTGCCCTGGCTGTTGCTGGCCCCCAAAGCGGAAGTGGGCGGGTCCAGGCGCCCTTAAGCCCCTGCCATGCCCAGGGTTGCCCTGGCAACTGTTGCTGGCCCCCAAAGCGGAAGTGGGCGGTTCCTGGCCCCCTTAAGCCCACTGCCATGCCCAGGGTTGCCCTGGCAACTGTTGCTGGCCCCCAAAGCGGAAGTGGGCGGGTCCAGGCCCCCTTAAGCCCCCTGCCATGCCCAGGGTTGCCCTGGCAACTGTTGCTGGCCCCCAAAGCGGGTGTGGGCGGGTCCAGGCCCCCTTAAGTCCCCTGCCATGCCCAGGGTTGCCCTGGCAACTGTTGCTGGCCCCAAAGCGGAAGTGGGCGGGTCCAGGCCCCCTTAAGCCCCCTGCCATGCCCAGGGTTGCACTGGCAACTGTTGCTGGCCCCCAAAGCGGAAGTGGGCGGGTCCTGGCCCCCATTAGCCCCCAGCCATGCTCAGGGTTGCCCTGGCAACTGTTGCTGGCCCGCAAAGCGGAAGTGGGCGGGTCCAGGCCCCCTTAAGCCCCCAGCCATGCCCAGGGTCGCCATGGCAACTGTTTCTGGCCCCCAAAGCGGAAGTGGGCGGGTCCAGGCCCCCTTAAGCCCCCTGCCATGCCCAGGGTCGCCCTGGCAACTGTTGCTGGCCCCAAAGCGGAAGTGGGCGGGTCCAGGCGCCCTTAAGCCCCTGCCATGCCCAGGGTTGCCCTGGCAACTGTTGCTGGCCCCCAAAGCGGAAGTGGGCGGGTCCTGGCCCCCTTAAGCCCCCTGCCATGCCCAGGGTCGCCCTGGCAACTGTTGCTGGCCCCCAAAGCGGAAGTGGGCGGGTCCAGGCCCCCTTAAGCCCCCTGCCATGCCCAGGGTCGCCCTGGCAACTGTTGCTGGCCCCCAAAGCGGAAGTGGGCGGATCCAGGCTCCCTTAAGCCCCCTGCCATGCCCAGGGTCGCCCTGGCAACTGTTGCTGGCCCCCAAAGTGGAAGTGGGCGGGTCCAGGCCCCATTAAGTCCCCTGCCATGCCCAGGGTTGCCCTGGCAACTGTTGCTGGCCCCAAAGCGGAAGTGGGCGGGTCCAGGCCCCCTTAAGCCCCCTGCCATGCCCAGGGTTGCCCTGGCCACTGTTGCTGGCCCCCAAAGCGGAAGTGGTCGGGTCCAGGCCCCCTTAAGCCCCCTGCCATGCCCAGGGTTGCCCTGGCAACTGTTGCTGGCCCCCAAAGCGGAAGTGGGCGGGTCCAGGCGCCTTAAGCCCCTGCCATGCCCAGGGTTGCCCTGGCAACTGTTGCTGGCCCCCAAAGCGGAAGTGGGCGGGTCCTGGCCCCCTTAAGCCCCCTGCCATGCCCAGGGTTGCCCTGGCAACTGTTCCTGGCCCCCAAAGCGGATGTGGGCGGGTCCAGGCCCCCTTAAGCCCCCAGCCATGCCCAGGGTCGCCCTGGCAACTGTTGCTGGCCCCCAAAGCGGAAGTGGGCGGGTCCAGGCCCCCTTAAGCCCCCTGCCATGCCCAGGGTCGCCCTGGCAACTGTTGCTGGCCCCCAAAGCGGAAGTGGGCGGGTCCAGGCCCCGTTAAGCCCCCTGCCATGCCCAGGGTCGCCCTGGCAAATGTTGCTGGCCCAAACTGTTGCTGGCCCCCAAAGCGGAAGTGGGCGGGTCCAGGCCCCCTTAAGCCCCCTGCCAATTGTTGCTGGGCCCCAAAGCAGAAGTGGGCGGGTCCAGGCACCCCTAAGCCCCCTGCCATGCCCAGGGTCACCCTGGCAACTGTTGCTGGCCCCCAAAGCGGATGTGGTCGGGTCCAGGCCCCCTTAAGCCCCCTGCCATGCCCAGGGTCGCCCTGGCAACTGTTGCTGGCCCCCAAAGCGGAAGTGGGCGGGTCCAGGCCCCCTTACGCCCCCTGCCATGCCCAGGGTCGCCCTGGCAACTGTTGCTGGCCCCCAAAGCGGAAGTGGGCGGGGCCAGGCGCCCTTAAGCCCCCTGCCATTCCCAGGGTCGCCCTGGCAACTGTTGCTGGCCCCCAAAGCGGAAGTGGGCGTGTCCATGCCCCCTTAAGCCCCCTGCCATGCCCAGGGTAGCCATGGCAACTGTTGCTGGCCCCCAAAGCGGAAGTGGGCGGATCCAGGCGCCCTTAAGCCCCCTGCCATGCCCAGGGTCGCCCTGGCAACTGTTGCTGGCCCCCAAAGCGGAAGTTGGCGGGTCCAGGCCCCCTTAAGGCCCCTGGCTTGGCCAGGGTTGCCCTGGCAACTGTTGCTGGCCCCCAAAGCGGAAGTGGGCGGGTCCAGGCCCCCTTAAGCCCCCTGCCATACCCAGGGTCGCCCTGGCAACTGTTGCTGGCCCAAACTGTTGCTGGCCCCCAAAGCGGAAGTGGGCGGGTCCAGGCCCCCTTAAGCCCCCTGCCATGCCCAGGGTTGCCCTGGCAACTGTTGCTGGCCCCCAAAGCGGAAGTGGGCGGATCCAGGCGCCCTTAAGCCCCCTGCCATGCCCAGGGTCGCCCTGGCAACTGTTGCTGGCCCCCAAAGTGGAAGTGGTCGGGTCCAGGCCCCATTAAGTCCCCTGCCATGCCCAGGGTTGCCCTGGCAACTGTTGCTGGCCCCAAAGCGGAAGTGGGCGGGTCCAGGCCCCCTTAAGCCCCCTGCCATGCCCAGGGTTGCCCTGGCAACTGTTGCTGGCCCCCAAAGCGGAAGTGGGCGGGTCCTGGCCCCCTTAAGCCCCCAGCCATGCTCAGGGTTGCCCTGGCAACTGTTGCTGGCCCCCAAAGCGGAAGTGGGCGGGTCCAGGCCCCCTTAAGCCCCCAGCCATGCCCAGGGTCGCCCTGGCAACTGTTTCTGGCCCCCAAAGCGGAAGTGGGCGGGTCCAGGCCCCCTTAAGCCCCCTGCCATGCCCAGGGTCGCCCTGGCAACTGTTGCTGGCCCCAAAGCGGAAGTGGGCGGGTCCAGGCGCCCTTAAGCCCCTGCCATGCCCAGGGTCGCCCTGGCAACTGTTGCTGGCCCCCAAAGCGGAAGTGGGCGGGTCCAGGCCCCCTTAAGCCCCCTGCCATGCCCAGGGTCGCCCTGGCAACTGTTGCTGGCCCCCAAAGCGGAAGTGGGCGGATCCAGGCTCCCTTAAGCCCCCTGCCATGCCCAGGGTCGCCCTGGCAACTGTTGCTGGCCCCCAAAGTGGAAGTGGGCGGGTCCAGGCCCCATTAAGTCCCCTGCCATGCCCAGGGTTGCCCTGGCAACTGTTGCTGGCCCCAAAGCGGAAGTGGGCGGGTCCAGGCCCCCTTAAGCCCCCTGCCATGCCCAGGGTTGCCCTGGCCACTGTTGCTGGCCCCCAAAGCGGAAGTGGGCGGGTCCAGGCCCCCTTAAGCCCCCTGCCATGCCCAGGGTTGCCCTGGCCACTGTTGCTGGCCCCCAAAGCGGAAGTGGGCGGGTCCAGGCGCCCTTAAGCCCCTGCCATGCCCAGGGTTGCCCTGGCCACTGTTGCTGGCCCCCAAAGCGGAAGTGGGCGGGTCCTGGCCCCCTTAAGCCCCCTGCCATGCCCAGGGTTGCCCTGGCAACTGTTTCTGGCCCCCAAATCGTATGTGGGCGGGTCCAGGCCCCCTTAAGCCCCCAGCCATGCCCAGGGTTGCCCTGGCAACTTTTGCTGGCCCCAAAGCGGAAGTGGGCGGGTCCAGGCCCCATTAATTCCCCTGCCATGCCCAGGGTTGCCCTGGCAACTTTTGCTGGCCCCAAAGCGGAAGTGGGCGGGTCCAGGCGCCCTTAAGCCCCCTGCCATGCCCAGGGTTGCCCTGGCAACTGTTGCTGGCCCCAAAAGCGGAAGTGGGCGGGTCCAGGCGCCCTTTAGCCCCCTGCCATGCCCAGGGTTGCCCTGGCAACTGTTGCTGGCCCCCAAAGCGGAAGTGGGCGGGTCCAGGCCCCCTTAAGCCCCCTGCCATGCCCAGGGTTGCCCTGGCAACTGTTGCTAGCCCCCAAAGCGGAAGTGGGCGGGTCCAGGCGCCCTTAAGCCCCCTGCCATGCCCTGGGTTGGCCTGGCAACTGTTGCTGGCCCCCAAAGCGGGTGTGGGCGGGTCCAGGCCCCCTTAAGCCCCCTGCCATGCCCGGGGTTGCCCTGGCAGCTGTTGCTGGCCCCAAAGCGGAAGTGGGCGGGTCCAGGCGCCCTTAATCCCCCTGCCATGCCCAGGGTTGCCCTGGCAACTGTTGCTGGCCCCCAAAGCGGAAGTGGGCGGGTCCAGGCGCCCTTTAGCCCCCTGCCATACCCAGGGTTGCCCTGGCAACTGTTGCTGGCCCCCAAAGCGGAAGTGGGCGGGTCCAGGCCCCCTTAAGCCCCCTGCCATGCCCAGGGTTGCCCTGGCAACTGTTGCTGGCCCCCAAAGCGGAAGTGGGCGGGTCCAGGCGCCCTTTAGCCCCCTGCCATGCCCAGGGTTGCCCTGGCAACTGTTGCTGGCCCCCAAAGCGGAAGTGGGCGGGTCCAGGCCCCCTTAAGCCCCCTGCCATGCCCAGGGTTGCCCTGGCAACTGTTGCTGGCCCCAAAGCGGAAGTGGGCGGGTCCAGGCCCCCTTAAGCCCCCTGCCATGCCCAGGGTTGCCCTGGCAACTGGGCCCCCTTAAGCCCCCTGCCATGCCCAGGGTTGCCCTGGCAACTGTTGCTGGCCCCAAAGCGGAAGTGGGCGGGTCCAGGCCCCCTTAAGCCCCCTGCCATGCCCAGGGTTGCCCTGGCAACTGTTGCTGGCCCCCAAAGCGGAAGTGGGCGGTTCCAGGCGCCCTTTAGCCCCCTGCCATGCCCAGGGTTGCCCTGGCAACTGTTGCTGACCCCCAAAGCGGAAGTGGGCGGGTCCAGGCCCCCTTAAGCCCCCTGCCATGCCCAGGGTTGCCCTGGCAACTGTTGCTGGCCCCCAAAGCGGAAGTGGGCGGGTCCAGGCGCCCTTAAGCGCCCTGCCATGCCCTGGGTTGCCCTGGAAACTGTTGCTGGCCCCCAAAGCGGGTGTGGGCGGGTCCAGGCCCCCTTAAGCCCCCTGCCATGCCCAGGGTTGCCCTAGCAACTGTTGCTGGCCCCCAAAGCGGAAGTGGGCGGGTCCAGGCGCCCTTAAGCCCCCTGCCATGCCCTGGGTTGCCCTGGCAACTGTTGCTGGCCCCCAAAGCGGGTGTGGGCGGGTCCAGGCCCCCTTAAGCCCCCTGCCATGCCCGGGGTTGCCCTGGCAGCTGTTGCTGGCCCCAAAGCGGAAGTGGGCGGGTCCAGGCGCCCTTAAGCCCCCTGCCATGCCCAGGGTTGCCCTGGCAACTGTTGCTGGCCCCCAAAGCGGAAGTGGGCGGGTCCAGGCCCCCTTAAGCCCCCTGCCATGCCCAGGGTTGCCCTGGCAACTGTTGCTGGCCCCAAAGCGGAAGTGGGCGGTTCCAGGCGCCCTTAAGCCCCCTGCCATGCCCAGGGTTGTCCTGGCAACTGTTGCTGGCCCCCAAAGCGGAAGTGGGCGGGTCCAGGCGCCCTTTAGCCCCCTGCCATGCCCAGGGTTGCCCTGGCAACTGTTGCTGGCCCCCAAAGCGGGTGTGGGCGGGTCCAGGCCCCCTTAAGCCCCCTGCCATGCCCGGGGTTGCCCTGGCAGCTGTTGCTGGCCCCAAAGCGGAAGTGGGCGGGTCCAGGCGCCCTTAATCCCCCTGCCATGCCCAGGGTTGCCCTGGCAACTGTTGCTGGCCCCCAAAGCGGAAGTGGGCGGGTCCAGGCGCCCTTTAGCCCCCTGCCATACCCGGGGTTGCCCTGGCAACTGTTGCTGGCCCCCAAAGCGGAAGTGGGCGGGTCCAGGCCCCCTTAAGCCCCCTGCCATGCCCAGGGTTGCCCTGGCAACTGTTGCTGGCCCCCAAAGCGGAAGTGGGCGGGTCCAGGCGCCCTTTAGCCCCCTGCCATGCCCAGGGTTGCCCTGGCAACTGTTGCTGGCCCCCAAAGCGGAAGTGGGCGGGTCCAGGCCCCCTTAAGCCCCCTGCCATGCCAAGGGTTGCCCTGGCAACTGTTGCTGGCCCCAAAGCGGAAGTGGGCGGGTCCAGGCCCCCTTAAGCCCCCTGCCATGCCCAGGGTTGCCCTGGCAACTGGGCCCCCTTAAGCCCCCTGCCATGCCCAGGGTTGCCCTGGCAACTGTTGCTGGCCCCAAAGCGGAAGTGGGTGGGTCCAGGCCCCCTTAAGCCCCCTGCCATGCCCAGGGTTGCCCTGGCAACTGTTGCTGGCCCCCAAAGCGGAAGTGGGCGGTTCCAGGCGCCCTTTAGCCCCCTGCCATGCCCAGGGTTGCCCTGGCAACTGTTGCTGACCCCCAAAGCGGAAGTGGGCGGGTCCAGGCCCCCTTAAGCCCCCTGCCATGCCCAGGGTTGCCCTGGCAACTGTTGCTGGCCCCCAAAGCGGAAGTGGGCGGGTCCAGGCGCCCTTAAGCGCCCTGCCATGCCCTGGGTTGCCATGGCAACTGTTGCTGGCCCCCAAAGCGGGTGTGGGCGGGTCCAGGCCCCCTTAAGCCCCCTGCCATGCCCAGGGTTGCCCTAGCAACTGTTGCTGGCCCCCAAAGCGGAAGTGGGCGGGTCCAGGCGCCCTTAAGCCCCCTGCCATGCCCTGGGTTGCCCTGGCAACTGTTGCTGGCCCCCAAAGCGGGTGTGGGCGGGTCCAGGCCCCCTTAAGCCCCCTGCCATGCCCGGGGTTGCCCTGGCAGCTGTTGCTGGCCCCAAAGCGGAAGTGGGCGGGTCCAGGCGCCCTTAAGCCCCCTGCCATGCCCAGGGTTGCCCTGGCAACTGTTGCTGGCCCCCAAAGCGGAAGTGGGCGGGTCCAGGCCCCCTTAAGCCCCCTGCCATGCCCAGGGTTGCCCTGGCAACTGTTGCTGGCCCCAAAGCGGAAGTGGGCGGGTCCAGGCGCCCTTAAGCCCCCTGCCATGCCCAGGGTTGCCCTGGCAACTGTTGCTGGCCCCCAAAGCGGAAGTGGGCGGGTCCAGGCGCCCTTTAGCCCCCTGCCATGCCCAGGGTTGCCCTGGCAACTGTTGCTGGCCCCCAAAGCGGAAGTGGGCAGGTCCAGGCCCCCTTAAGCCCCCTGCCATGCCCAGGGTTGCCCTGGCAACTGTTGCTGGCCCCCAAAGCGGAAGTGGGCGGGTCCAGGCGCCCTTAAGCCCCCTGCCATGCCCTAGGTTGCCCTGGCAACTGTTGCTGGCCCCCAAAGCGGGTGTGGGCGGGTCCAGGCCCCCTTAAGCCCCCTTCCATGCCCGGGGTTGCCCTGGCAGCTGTTGCTGGCCCCCAAAGCGGAAGTGGGCGGGTCCAGGCGCCCTTTAGCCCCCTGCCATGCCCAGGGTTGCCCTGGCAACTGTTGCTGGCCCCCAAAGCGGAAGTGGGCGGGTCCAGGCCCCCTTAAGCCCCTTGCCATGCCCAGGGTTGCCCTGGCAACTGTTGCTGGCCCCGAAAGCGGAAGTGGGCGGGTCCAGGCGCCCTTAAGCCCCTTCCATGCCCAGGGTTGCCCTGGCAACTGTTGCTGGCCCCCAAAGCGGAAGTGGGCGTGTCCAGGCCCCCTTAAGCCCCCAGCCATGCCCTGGGTTGCCCTGGCAACTGTTGCTGGCCCCCAAAGCAGAAGTGGGCGGGTCCAGGCCCCCTTAAGCCCCCTGCCATGCCCAGGGTCGCCCTGGCAACTGTTGCTGGCCCCCAAAGCGGAAGTGGGCGGATCCAGGCGCCCTTAAGCCCCCTGCCATGCCCAGGGTCGCCCTGGCAACTGTTGCTGGCCCCCAAAGTGGAAGTGGGCGGGTCCAGGCCCCATTAAGTCCCCTGCCATGCCCAGGGTTGCCCTGGCAACTGTTGCTGGCCCCCAAAGCGGAAGTGGGCGGGTCCAGGCCCCCTTAAGCCCCTTGCCATGCACAGGGTTGCCCTGGCAACTGTTGCTGGCCCCCAAAGCGGAAGTGGGCGGGTCCAGGCGCCCTTAAGCCCTTGCCATGCCCCGGGTTGCCCTGGCAACTGTTGCTGTCCCCCAAAGCGGAAGTGGGCGGGTCCAGGCCCCCTTAAGCCCCCTGCCATGCCCGGGGTTGCCCTGGCAACTGTTGCTGGCCCCCAAAGCGGAAGTGGGCGGGTCCAGGCCCCCTTAAGCCCCCTGCCATACCCGGGGTTGCCCTGGCAACTGTTGCTGGCCCCCAAAGCAGAAGTGGGCGGGTCCAGGCGCCCCTAAGCCCCCTGCCATGCCCAGGGTCGCCCTGGCAACTGTTGCTGGCCCCCAAAGCGGATGTGGTCGGGTCCAGGCCCCCTCAAGCCCCCTGCCATGCCCAGGGTCGCCCTGGCAACTGTTGCTGGCCCCCAAAGCGGAAGTGGGCGGGTCCAGGCCCCCTTACGCCCCCTGCCATGCCCAGGGTCGCCCTGGCAACTGTTGCTGGCCCCCAAAGCGGAAGTGGGCGGGTCCAGGTGCCCTTAAGCCCCCTGCCATGCCCAGGGTCGCCCTGGCAACTGTTGCTGGCCCCCAAAGCGGAAGTGGGCGGGTCCAGGCCCCCTTAAGCCCCCTGCCATGCCCAGGGTAGCCATGGCAACTGTTGCTGGCCCCCAAAGCGGAAGTGGGCGGATCCAGGTGCCCTTAAGCCCCCTGCCATGCCCAGGGTCGCCCTGGCAACTGTTGCTGGCCCCCAAAGCGGAAGTTGGCGGGTCCAGGCCCCCTTAAGCCCCCTGGCTTGGCCAGGGTTGCCCTGGCAACTGTTGCTGGCCCCCAAAGCGGAAGTGGGCGGGTCCAGGCCCCCTTAAGCCCCCTGCCATACCCAGGGTCGCCCTGGCAACTGTTGCTGGCCCCCAAAGCGGAAGTGGGCGGGTCCAGGCCCCCTTAAGCCCCCTGCCATACCCAGGGTCGCCCTGGCAACTGTTGCTGGCCCAAACTGTTGCTGGCCCCCAAACGGAAGTGGGCGGGTCCAGGCCCCCTTAAGCCCCCTGCCATGCCCAGGGTCGCCCTGGCAACTGTTGCTGGCCCCCAAAGCGGAAGTGGGCGGGTCCAGGCCCCCTAGAGCCCAATGCCATGCCCAGGGTCGCCCTGGCAACTGTTGCTGGCCCCCAAAGCGGAAGTGGGTGGATTCAGGCGCCCTTAAGCCCCCTGCCATGCCCAGGGTCGCCCTGGCAACTGTTGCTGGCCCCCAAAGTGGAAGTGGGCGGGTCCAGGCCCCATTAAGTCCCCTGCCATGCCCAGGGTTGCCCTGGCAACTGTTGCTGGCCCCAAAGCGGAAGTGGGCGGGTCCAGGCCCCCTTAAGCCCCCTGCCATGCCCAGGGTTGCCCTGGCAACTGTTGCTGGCCCCCAAAGCGGAAGAGGGCGGGTCCTGGCCCCCTTAAGCCCCCTGCTATGCCCAGGGTTGCCCTGGCAACTGTTGCTGGCCCCCAAAGCGGAAGTGGGCGGGTCCAGGCGCCCTTAAGCCCCTGCCATGCCCAGGGTTGCCCTGGCAACTGTTGCTGGCCCCCAAAGCAGAAGTGGGCGGGTCCTGGCCCCCTTAAGCCCCCAGCCATGCTCAGGGTTGCCCTGGCAACTGTTGCTGGCCCCCAAAGCGGAAGTGGGCGGGTCCAGGCCCCATTAAGCCCCCAGTCATGCCCAGGGTCGCCCTGGCAACTGTTGCTGGCCCCCAAAGCGGAAGTGGGCGGGTCCAGGCCCCCTTAAGCCCCCTGCCATGCCCAGGGTCGCCCTGGCAACTGTTGCTGGCCCCCAAAGCGGAAGTGGGCGGGTCCAGGCCCCCTTAAGCCCCCTGCCATGCCCAGGGTCGCCCTGGCAAATGTTGCTGGCCCCCAAAGCGGAAGTGGGCGGATCCAGGCGCCCTTAAGCCCCCTGCCATGCCCAGGGTCGCCCTGGCAGCTGTTGCTGGCCCCCAAAGCGGAAGTGGGCGGGTCCAGGCGCCCTTTAGCCCCCTGCCATGCCCAGGGTTGCCCTCGCAACTGTTGCTGGCCCCCAAAGCGGAAGTGGGCGGGTCCAGGCCCCCTTAAGCCCCCTGCCATGCCCAGGGTTGCCCTGGCAACTGTTGCTGGCCCCCAAAGCGGAAGTGGGCGGGTCCAGGCCCCCTTAAGCCCCCAGCCATGCCCGGGGTTGCCCTTGCAACTGTTGCTGGCCCCCAAAGCAGAAGTGGGCGGGTCCAGGCCCCCTTAAGCCCCCTGCCATGCCCAGGGTCGCCCTGGCAACTGTTGCTGGCCCCCAAAGCGGAAGTGGGCAGATCCAGGCGCCCTTAAGCCCCCTGCCATGCCCAGGGTCGCCCTGGCAACTATTGCTGGCCCCCAAAGTGGAAGTGGGCGGGTCCAGGCCCCATTAAGTCCCCTGCCATGCCCAGGGTCGCCCTGGCAACTGTTGCTGGCCCCCAAAGCGGAAGTGGGCGGGTCCAGGCCCCCTTAAGCCCCTTGCCATGCACAGGGTTGCCCTGGCAACTGTTGCTGGCTCCCAAAGCGGAAGTGGGCGGGTCCAGGCGCCCTTAAGCCCCTGCCATGCCCAGGGTTGCCCTGGCAACTGTTGCTGTCCCCCAAAGCGGAAGTGGGCGGGTCCAGGCCCCCTTAAGCCCCCTGCCATGCCCGGGGTTGCCCTGGCAACTGTTGCTGGCCCCCAAAGCGGAAGTGGGCGGGTCCAGGCCCCCTGCCATGCCCGGGGTTGCCCTGGCAACTGTTGCTGGCCCCCAAAGCGGAAGTGGGCGGGTCCAGGCCCCCTTAAGCCCCCTGCCATGCCAAGGGGTTGCCCTGGCAACTGTTGCTGGCCCCCAAAGCAGAAGTGGGCGGGTCCAGGCGCCCCTAAGCCCCCTGCCATGCCCAGGGTCACCCTGGCAACTGTTGCTGGCCCCCAAAGCGGATGTGGTCGGGTCCAGGCCCCCTTAAGCCCCCTGCCATGCCCAGGGTCGCCCTGGCAACTGTTGCTGGCCCCCAAAGCGGAAGTGGGCGGGTCCAGGCCCCCTTACGCCCCCTGCCATGCCCAGGGTCGCCCTGGCAACTGTTGCTGGCCCCCAAAGCGGAAGTGGGCGGGTCCAGGCGCCCTTAAGCCCCCTGCCATGCCCAGGGTCGCCCTGGCAACTGTTGCTGGCCCCCAAAGCGGAAGTGGGCGGGTCCAGGCCCCCTTAAGCCCCCTGCCATGCCCAGGGTAGCCATGGCAACTGTTGCTGGCCCCCAAAGCGGAAGTGGGCGGATCCAGGCGCCCTTAAGCCCCCTGCCATGCCCAGGGTCGCCCTGGCAACTGTTGCTGGCCCCCATAGCGGAAGTTGGCGGGTCCAGGCCCCCTTAAGCCCCCTGGCTTGGCCAGGGTTGCCCTGGCAACTGTTGCTGGCCCCCAAAGCGGAAGTGGGCGGGTCCAGGCCCCCTTAAGCCCCCGGCCATACCCAGGGTCGCCCTGGCAACTGTTGCTGGCCCAAACTGTTGCTGGCCCCCAAAGCGGAAGTGGGCGGGTCCAGGCCCCCTTAAGCCCCCTGCCATGCCCAGGGTCGCCCTGGCAACTGTTGCTGGCCCCCAAAGCGGAAGTGGGCGGGTCCAGGCCCCCTTAAGCCCCCTGCCATGCCCAGGGTCGCCCTGGCAACTGTTGCTGGCCGCCAAAGCGGAAGTGGGCGGATCCAGGCGCCCTTAAGCCCCCTGCCATGCCCAGGGTCGCCCTGGCAACTGTTGCTGGCCCCAAAGTGGAAGTGGGCGGGTCCAGGCCCCATTAAGTCCCCTGCCATGCCCAGGGTTGCCCTGGCAACTGTTGCTGGCCCCAAAGCGTAAGTGGGCGGGTCCAGGCCCCCTTAAGCCCCCTGCCATGCCCAGGGTTGCCCTGGCAACTGTTGCTGGCCCCCAAAGCGGAAGTGGGCGGGTCCAGGCCCCCTTAAGCCCCCTGCCATGCCCAGGGTTGCCCTGGCAACTGTTGCTGGCCCCCAAAGCGGAAGTGGGCGGGTCCTGGCCCCCTTAAGCCCCCAGCCATGCTCAGGGTTGCCCTGGAAACTGTTGCTGGCCCCCAAAGCGGAAGTGGGCGGGTCCAGGCCCCCTTAAGCCCCCAGCCATGCTCAGGGTTGCCCTGGAAACTGTTGCTGGCCCCCAAAGCGGAAGTGGGCGGGTCCAGGCGCCCTTAAGCCCCTGCCATGCCCAGGGTTGCCCTGGCAACTGTTGCTGTCCCCCAAAGCGGAAGTGGGCGGATCCAGGCGCCCTTAAGCCCCCTGCCATGCCCAGGGTCGCCCTGGCAACTGTTGCTGGCCCCCATAGCGGAAGTTGGCGGGTCCAGGCCCCCTTAAGCCCCCTGGCTTGGCCAGGGTTGCCCTGGCAACTGTTGCTGGCCCCCAAAGCGGAAGTGGGCGGGTCCAGGCCCCCTTAAGCCCCCGGCCATACCCAGGGTCGCCCTGGCAACTGTTGCTGGCCCAAACTGTTGCTGGCCCCCAAAGCGGAAGTGGGCGGGTCCAGGCCCCCTTAAGCCCCCTGCCATGCCCAGGGTCGCCCTGGCAACTGTTGCTGGCCCCCAAAGTGGAAGTGGGCGGGTCCAGGCCCCCTTAAGCCCCCTGCCATGCCCAGGGTCGCCCTGGCAACTGTTGCTGGCCGCCAAAGCGGAAGTGGGCGGATCCAGGCGCCCTTAAGCCCCCTGCCATGCCCAGGGTCGCCCTGGCAACTGTTGCTGGCCCCAAAGTGGAAGTGGGCGGGTCCAGGCCCCCTTAAGCCCCCTGCCATGCCCAGGGTAGCCATGGCAACTGTTGCTGGCCCCCAAAGCGGAAGTGGGCGGATCCAGGCGCCCTTAAGCCCCCTGCCATGCCCAGGGTCGCCCTGGCAGCTGTTGCTGGCCCCCAAAGCGGAAGTGGGCGGGTCCAGGCGCCCTTAAGCCCCCAGCCATGCCCGGGGTTGCCCTGGCAACTGTTGCTGGCCCCCAAAGCGGAAGTGGGCGGGTCCAGGCCCCCTTAAGCACCCTGCCATGCCCAGGGTCGCCCTGGCAACTGTTGCTGGCCCCCAAAGCGGAAGTGGGCGGATCCAGGCGCCCTTAAGCCCCCTGCCATGCCCAGGGTCGCCCTGGCAACTGTTGCTGGCCCCCAAAGCGGAAGTGGGCGGATCCAGGCCCCATTAAGTCGCCTGCCATGCCCAGGGTCGCCCTGGCAACTGTTGCTGGCCCCCAAAGCGGAAGTGGGCGGGTCCAGGCCCCCTTAAGCCCCTTGCCATGCACAGGGTTGCCCTGGCAACTGTTGCTGGCCGCCAAAGCGGAAGTGGGCGGGTCCAGGCGCCATTAAGCCCCTGCCATGCCCAGGGTTGCCCTGGCAACTGTTGCTGTCCCCCAAAGCGGAAGTGGGCGGGTCCAGGCCCCCTTAAGCCCCCTGCCATGCCCGGGGTTGCCCTGGCAACTGTTGCTGGCCCCCAAAGCGGAAGTGGGCGGGTCCAGGCGCCCTTAAGCCCCTGCCATGCCCAGGGTTGCCCTGGCAACTGTTGCTGTCCCCCAAAGCGGAAGTGGGCGGGTCCAGGCGCCTTTAAGCCCCTGCCATGCCCAGGGTTGCCCTGGCAACTGTTGCTGTCCCCCAAAGCGGAAGTGGGCGGGTCCAGGCCCCCTTAAGCCCCCTGCCATGCCCGGGATTGCCCTGGCAACTGTTGCTGGCCCCCAAAGCGGAAGTGGGCGGTTCCAGGCCCCCTTAAGCCCCCTGCCATGCCCGGGGTTGCCCTGGCAACTGTTGCTGGCCCCCAAAGCAGAAGTGGGCGGGTCCAGGCGCCCCTAAGCCCCCTGCCATACCCAGGGTCACCCTGGCAACTGTTGCTGGCCCCCAAAGCGGATGTGGTCGGGTCCAGGCCCCCTTAAGCCCCCTGCCATGCCCAGGGTCGCCCTGGCAACTGTTGCTGGCCCCCAAAGCGGAAGTGGGCGGGTCCAGGCCCCCTTACGCCCCCTGCCATGCCCAGGGTCGCCCTGGCAACTGTTGCTGGCCCCCAAAGCGGAAGTGGGCGGGTCCAGGCGCCCTTAAGCCCCCTGCCATGCCCAGGGTCGCCCTGGCAACTGTTGCTGGCCCCCAAAGCGGAAGTGGGCGGGTCCAGGCCCCCTTAAGCCCCCTGCCATGCCCAGGGTAGCCATGGAAACTGTTGCTGGCCCCCAAAGCGGAAGTGGGCGGATCCAGGCGCCCTTAAGCCCCCTGCCATGCCCAGGGTCGCCCTGGCAACTGTTGCTGGCCCCCAAAGCGGAAGTTGGCGGGTCCAGGCCCCCTTAAGCCCCCTGGCTTGGCCAGGGTTGCCCTGGCAACTGTTGCTGGCCCCCAAAGCGGAAGTGGGCGGGTCCAGGCCCCCTTAAGCCCCCTGCCATACCCAGGGTCGCCCTGGCAACTGTTGCTGGCCCAAACTGTTGCTGGCCCCCAAAGCGGAAGTGGGCGGGTATAGGCCCCCTTAAGCCCCCTGCCATGCCCAGGGTTGCCCTGGCAACTGTTGCTGGCCCCCAAAGCGGAAGTGGGCGGGTCCAGGCCCCCTTAAGCCCCCTGCCATGCCCAGGGTCGCCCTGGCAACTGTTGCTGGCCCCCAAAGCGGAAGTGGGCGGATCCAGGCGCCCTTAAGCCCCATGCCATGCCGAGGGTCGCCCTGGCAACTGTTGCTGGCCCCAAAGTGGAAGTGGGCGGGTCCAGGCCCCCTTAAGTCCCCTGCCATGCCCAGGGTTGCCCTGGCAACTGTTGCTGGCCCCAAAGCGGAAGTGGGCGGGTCCAGGCCCCCTTAAGCCCCCTGCCATGCCCAGGGTTGCCCTGGCAACTGTTGCTGGCCCCCAAAGCGGAAGTGGGCGGGTCCAGGCCCCCTTAAGCCCCCTGCCATGCCCAGGGTTGCCCTGGCAAATGTTGCTGGCCCCCAAAGCGGAAGTGGGCGGGTCCTAGCCCCCTTAAGCCCCCAGCCATGCTCAGGGTTGCCCTGGAAACTGTTGCTGGCCCCCAAAGCGGAAGTGGGCGGGTCCAGGCCCCCTTAAGCCCCCAGCCATGCCCAGGGTCGCCCTGGCAACTGTTGCTGGCCCCCAAAGCGGAAGTGGGCGGGTCCAGGCGCCCTTAAGCCCCCTGCCATGCCCTGGGTTGCCCTGGCAACTGTTGCTGGCCCCCAAAGCGGGTGTGGGCGGGTCCAGGCCCCCTTAAGCCCCCTGCCATGTCCGGGGTTGGCCTGGCAGCTGTTGCTGGTTCCAAAGCGGAAGTGGGCGGGTCCAGGCGCCCTTAAGCCCCCTGCCATGCCCAGGGTTGCCCTGGCAACTGTTGCTGGCCCCCAAAGCGGAAGTGGGCGGGTCCAGGCCCCCTTAAGCCCCCTGCCATGCCCAGGGTTGCCCTGGCAACTGTTGCTGGCCCCAAAGCGGAAGTGGGCGGGTCCAGGCGCCCTTAAGCCCCCTGCCATGCCCAGGGTTGCCCTGGCAACTGTTGCTGGCCCCCAAAGCGGAAGTGGGCGGGTCCAGGCCCCCTTAAGCCCCCTGCCATGCCCAGGGTTGCCCTGGCAACTGTTGCTGGCCCCCAAAGCGGAAGTGGGCGGGTCCAGGCGCCCTTAAGCCCCCTGCCATGCCCTGGGTTGCCCTGGCAACTGTTGCTGGCCCCCAAAGCGGGTGTGGGCGGGTCCAGGCCCCCTTAAGCCCCCTGCCATGCCCAGGGTTGCCCTGGCAACTGTTGCTGGCCCCCAAAGCGGAAGTGGGCGGGTCCAGGCCCCCTTAAGCCCCTTGCCATGCCCAGGGTTGCCCTGGCAACTGTTGCTGGCCCCCAAAGCGGAAGTGGGCGGGTCCAGGCGCCATTAAGCCCCTTCCATGCCCAGGGTTGCCCTGGCAACTGTTGCTGGCCCCCAAAGCGGAAGTGGGCGGGTCCAGGCGCCCTTAAGCACCTTCCATGCCCAGGGTTGCCCTGGCAACTGTTGCTGGCCCCCAAAGCGGAAGTGGGCGGGTCCAGGCGCCCTTAAGCCCCCTGCCATGCCCAGGGTTGCCCTGGCAACTGTTGCTGGCCCCCAAAGCGGATGTGGGCGGGTCCAGGCCCCCTTAAGCCCCCTGCCATGCCCGGGGTTGCCCTGGCAGCTGTTGCTGGCCCCCAAAGCGGAAGTGGGCGGGTCCAGGCGCCCTTTAGCCCCCTGCCATGCCCAGGGTTGCCCTCGCAACTGTTGCTGGCCCCCAAAGCGGAAGTGGGCGGGTCCAGGCCCCCTTAAGCCCCCTGCCATGCCTAGGGTTGCCCTGGCAACTGTTGCTGGCCCCCAAAGCGGAAGTGGGCGTGTCCAGGCCCCCTTAAGCCCCCAGCCATGCCCGGGGTTGCCCTGGCAACAGTTGCTGGCCCCCAAAGCAGAAGTGGGCGGGTCCAGGCCCCCTTAAGCCCCCTGCCATGCCCAGGGTCGCCCTGGCAACTGTTGCTGGCCCCCAAAGCGGAAGTGGGCGGATCCAGGCGCCCTTAAGCCCCCTGCCATGCCCAGGGTCGCCCTGGCAACTGTTGCTGGCCCCCAAAGTGGAAGTGGGCGGGTCCAGGCCCCATTAAGTCCCCTGCCATGCCCAGGGTTGCCCTGGCAACTGTTGCTGGCCCCCAAAGCGGAAGTGGGCGGGTCCAGGCCCCCTTAAGCCCCTTGCCATGCACAGGGTTGCCCTGGCAACTGTTGCTGGCCCCCAAAGCGGAAGTGGGCGGGTCCAGGCGCCCTTAAGCCCCTGCCATGCCCGGGGTTGCCCTGGCAACTGTTGCTGTCCCCCAAAGCGGAAGTGGGCGGGTCCAGGCCCCCTTAAGCCCCCTGCCATGCCCGGGGTTGCCCTGGCAACTGTTGCTGGCCCCCAAAGCGGAAGTGGGCGGGTCCAGGCCCCCTTAAGCCCCCTGCCATGCCCAGGGTAGCCATGGCAACTGTTGCTGGCCCCCAAAGCGGAAGTGGGCGGATACAGGCGCCCTTAAGCCCCCTGCCATGCCCAGGGTCGCCCTGGCAACTGTTGCTGGCCCCCAAAGCGGAAGTTGGCGGGTCCAGGCCCCCTTAAGCCCCCTGGCTTGGCCAGGGTTGCCCTGGCAACTGTTACTGGCCCCCAAAGCGGAAGTGGGCAGGTCCAGGCCCCCTTAAGCCCCCTGCCATACCCAGGGTCGCCCTGGCAACTGTTGCTGGCCCAAACTGTTGCTGGCCCCCAAAGCGGAAGTGGGCGGGTCCAGGCCCCCTTAAGCCCCCTGCCATGCCCAGGGTCGCCCTGGCAACTGTTGCTGGCCCCCAAAGCGGAAGTGGGCGGGTCCAGGCCCCCTAGAGCCCCCTGCCATGCCCAGGGTCGCCCTGGCAACTGTTGCTGGCCCCCAAAGCGGAAGTGGGCGGATCCAGGCGCCCTTAAGCCCCCTGCCATGCCCAGGGTCGCCCTGGCAACTGTTGCTGGCCCCCAAAGCGGAAGTGGGCGGGTCCAGGCCCCATTAAGTCCCCTGCCATGCCCAGGGTTGCCCTGGCAACTGTTGCTGGCCCCAAAGCGGAAGTGGGCGGGTCCAGGCCCCCTTAAGCCCCCTGCCATGCCCAGGGTTGCCGTGGCAACTGTTGCTGGCCCCCAAAGCGGAAGTGGGCGGGTCCAGGCCCCCTTAAGCCCCCTGCTATGCCCAGGGTTGCCCTGGCAACTGTTGCTGGCCCCCAAAGCAAAATGGGCGGGTCCAGGCGCCCTTAAGCCCCTGCCATGCCCAGGGTTGCCCTGGCAACTGTTGCTGGCCCCCAAAGCGGAAGTGGGCGGGTCCTGGCCCCCTTAAGCCCCCAGCCATGCTCAGGGTTGCCCTGGCAACTGTTGCTGGCCCCCAAAGCGGAAGTGGGCGGGTCCAGGCCCCCTTAAGCCCCCAGCCATGCCCAGGGTCGCCCTGGCAACTGTTGCTGGCCCCCAAAGCGGAAGTGGGCGGGTCCAGGCCCCCTTAAGCCCCCTGCCATGCCCAGGGTCGCCCTGGCAACTGTTGCTGGCCCCCAAAGCGGAAGTGGGCAGGTCCAGGCCCCCTTATGCCCCCTGCCATGCCCAGGGTCGCCCTGGCAACTGTTGCTGGCCCCCAAAGCGGAAGTGGGCGGATCCAGGCGCCCTTAAGCCCCCTGCCATGCCCAGGGTCGCCCTGGCAGCTGTTGCTGGCCCCCAAAGCGGAAGTGGGCGGGTCCAGGCGCCCTTAAGCCCCCTGCCATGCCCAGGGTTGCCCTGGCAACTGTTGCTGGCCCCCAAAGCGGAAGTGGGCGGGTCCAGGCGCCCGTAAGCCCCTTCCATGCCCAGGGTTGCCCTGGCAACTGTTGCTGGCCCCCAAAGTGGAAGTGGGCGGGTCCAGGCGCCCTTAAGCCCCCTGCCATGCCCAGGGTTGCCCTGGCAACTGTTGCTGGCCCCCAAAGCGGATGTGGGCGGGTCCAGGCCCCCTTAAGCCCACTGCCATGCCCGGGGTTGCCCTGGCAGCTGTTGCTGGCCCCCAAAGCGGAAGTGGGCGGGTCCAGGCGCCCTTTAGCCCCCTGCCATGCCCAGGGTTGCCCTTGCAACTGTTGCTGGCCCCCAAAGCGGAAGTGGGCGGGTCCAGGCCCCCTTAAGCCCCCTGCCATGCCCAGGGTTGCCCTGGCAACTGTTGCTGGCCCCCAAAGCGGAAGTGGGCGGGTCCAGGCCCCCTTAAGCCCCCAGCCATGCCCGGGGTTGCCCTGGCAACTGTTGCTGGCCGCCAAAGCAGAAGTGGGCGGGTCCAGGCCCCCTTAAGCCCCCTGCCATGCCCAGGGTCGCACTGGCAACTGTTGCTGGCCCCCAAAGCGGAAGTGGGCGGATCCAGGCGCCCTTAAGCCCCCTGCCATGCCCAGGGTCGCCCTGGCAACTGTTGCTGGCCCCCAAAGTGGAAGTGGGCGGGTCCAGGCCCCATTAAGTCCCCTGCCATGCCCAGGGTCGCCCTGGCAACTGTTGCTGGCCCCCAAAGCGGAAGTGGGCTGGTCCAGGCCCCCTTAAGCCCCTTGCCATGCACAGGGTTGCCCTGGCAACTGTTGCTGGCCCCCAAAGCGGAAGTGGGCGGGTCCAGGCGCCCTTAAGCCCCTGCCATGCCCAGGGTTGCCCTGGCAACTGTTGCTGTCCCCCAAAGCGGAAGTGGGCGGGTCCAGGCCCCCTTAAGCCCCCTGCCATGCCCGGGGTTGCCCTGGCAACTGTTGCTGGCCCCCAAAGCGGAAGTGGGCGGGTCCAGGCCCCCTTAAGCCCCCTGCCATGCCCGGGGTTGCCCTGGCAACTGTTGCTGGCCCCCAAAGCAGAAGTGGGCGGGTCCAGGCGCCCCTAAGCCCCCTGCCATGCCCAGGGTCACCCTGGCAACTTTTGCTGGCCCCCAAAGCGGATGTGGTCGGGTCCAGGCCCCCTTAAGCCCCCTGCCATGCCCAGGGTCGCCCTGGCAACTGTTGCTGGCCCCCAAAGCGGAAGTGGGCGGGTCCAGGCCCCCTTACGCCCCCTGCCATGCCCAGGGTCGCCCTGGCAACTGTTGCTGGCCCCCAAAGCGGAAGTGGGCGGGTCCAGGCGCCCTTAAGCCCCCTGCCATGCCCAGGGTCGCCCTGGCAACTGTTGCTGGCCCCCAAAGCGGAAGTGGGCGGGTCCAGGCCCCCTTAAGCCCCCTGCCATGCCCAGGGTAGCCATGGCAACTGTTGCTGGCCCCCAAAGCGGAAGTGGGCGGATCCAGGCGCCCTTAAGCCCCCTGCCATGCCCAGGGTCGCCCTGGCAACTGTTGCTGGCCCCCAAAGCGGAAGTTGGCGGGTCCAGGGCCCCTTAAGCCCCCTGGCTTGGCCAGGGTTGCCCTGGCAACTGTTGCTGGCCCCCAAAGCGGAAGTGGGCGGGTCCAGGCCCCCTTAACCCCCTGCCATACCCAGGGTCGCCCTGGCAACTGTTGCTGGCCCAAACTGTTGCTGGCCCCCAAAGCGGAAGTGGGCGGGTCCAGGCCCCCTTAAGCCCCCTGCCATGCCCAGGGTCGCCCTGGCAACTGTTGCTGGCCCCCAAAGCGGAAGTGGGCGGGTCCAGGCCCCCTTAAGCCCCCTGCCATGCCCAGGGTCGCCCTGGCAACTGTTGCTGGCCCCCAAAGCTGAAGTGGGCGGATCCAGGCGCCCTTAAGCCCCCTGCCATGCCCAGGGTCGCCCTGGCAACTGTTGCTGGCCCCAAAGTGGAAGTGGGCGGGTCCAGGCCCCATTAAGTCCCCTGCCATGCCCAGGGTTGCCCTGGCAACTGTTGCTGGCCCCAAAGCGGAAGTGGGCGGGTCCAGGCCCCCTTAAGCCCCCTGCCATGCCCAGGGTTGCCCTGGCAACTGTTGCTGGCCCCCAAAGCGGAAGTGGGCGGGTCCTGGCCCCCTTAAGCCCCCAGCCATGCTCAGGGTTGCCCTGGAAACTGTTGCTGGCCCCCAAAGCGGAAGTGGGCGGGTCCAGGCCCCCTTAAGCCCCCAGCCATGCCCAGGGTTGCCCTGGCAACTGTTGCTGGCCCCTCAAAGCGGAAGTGGGCGGGTCCAGGCCCCCTTAAGCCCCCTGCCATGCCCAGGGTCACCCTGGCAACTGTTGCTGGCCCCCAAAGCGGATGTGGTCGGGTCCAGGCCCCCTTAAGCCCCCTGCCATGCCCAGGGTCGCCCTGGCAACTGTTGCTGGCCCCCAAAGCGGAAGTGGGCGGGTCCAGGCCCCCTTACGCCCCCTGCCATGCCCAGGGTTGCCCTGGCAACTGTTGCTGGCCCCCAAAGCGGAAGTGGGCGGGTCCAGGCGCCCTTAAGCCCCCTGCCATGCCCAGGGTCGCCCTGGCAACTGTTGCTGGCCCCCAAAGCTGAAGTGGGCGGGTCCAGGCCCCCTTAAGCCCCCTGCCATACCCAGGGTCGCCCTGGCAACTGTTGCTGGCCCAAACTGTTGCTGGCCCCCAAAGCGGAAGTGGGCGGGTCCAGGCCCCCTTAAGCCTCCTGCCATGCCCAGGGTCGCCCTGGCAACTGTTGCTGGCCCCCAAAGCGGAAGTGGGCGGGTCCAGGCCCCCTTAAGCCCCCTGCCATGCCCAGGGTCGCCCTGGCAACTGTTGCTGGCCCCCAAAGCGGAAGTGGGCGGGTCCAGGCCCCCTTAAGCCCCCTGCCATGCCCAGGGTCACCCTGGCAACTGTTGCTGGCCCCCAAAGCGGATGTGGTCGGGTCCAGGCCCCCTTAAGCCCCCTGCCATGCCCAGGGTCGCCCTGGCAACTGTTGCTGGCCCCCAAAGCGGAAGTGGGCGGGTCCAGGCCCCCTTACGCCCCCTGCCATGCCCAGGGTCGCCCTGGCAACTGTTGCTGGCCCCCAAAGCGGAAGTGGGCGGGTCCAGGCGCCCTTAAGCCCCCTGCCATGCCCAGGGTCGCCCTGGCAACTGTTGCTGGCCCCCAAAGCGGAAGTGGGCGGGTCCAGGCCCCCTTAAGCCCCCTGCCATGCCCAGGGTAGCCATGGCAACTGTTGCTGGCCCCCAAAGCGGAAGTGGGCGGATCCAGACGCCCTTAAGCCCCCTGCCATGCCCAGGGTCGCCCTGGCAACTGTTGCTGGCCCCCAAAGCGGAAGTTGGCGGGTCCAGGCCCCCTTAAGCCCCCTGGCTTGGCCAGGGTTGCCCTGGCAACTGTTGCTGGCCCCCAAAGCGGAAGTGGGCGGGTCCAGGCCCCCTTAAGCCCCCTGCCATACCCAGGGTCGCCCTGGCAACTGTTGCTGGCCCAAACTGTTGCTGGCCCCCAAAGCGGAAGTGGGCGGGTCCAGGCCCCCTTAAGCCCCCTGCCATGCCCAGGGTCGCCCTGGCAACTGTTGCTGGCCCCCAAAGCGGAAGTGGGCGGATCCAGGCGCCCTTAAGCCCCCTGCCATGCCCAGGGTCGCCCTGGCAACTGTTGCTGGCCCCAAAGTGGAAGTGGGCGGGTCCAGGCCCCATTAAGTCCCCTGCCATGCCCAGGGTTGCCCTGGCAACTGTTGCTGGCCCCAAAGCGGAAGTGGGCGGGTCCAGGCCCCCTTAAGCCCCCTGCCATGCCCAGGGTTGCCCTGGCAACTGTTGCTGGCCCCCAAAGCGGAAGTGGGCGGGTCCAGGCCCCCTTAAGCCCCCTGCCATGCCCAGGGTTGCCCTGGCAACTGTTGCTGGCCCCCAAAGCGGAAGTGGGCGGGTCCTAGCCCCCTTAAGCCCCCAGCCATGCTCAGGGTTGCCCTGGAAACTGTTGCTGGCCCCCAAAGCGGAAGTGGGCGGGTCCAGGCCCCCTTAAGCCCCCAGCCATGCCCAGGGTCGCCCTGGCAACTGTTGCTGGCCCCCAAAGCGGAAGTGGGCGAGTCCAGGCCCCCTTAAGCCCCCTGCCATGCCCAGGGTCGCCCTGGCAACTGTTGCTGGCCCCCAAAGCGGAAGTGGGCGGGTCCAGGCGCCCTTAAGCCCCCTGCCATGCCCAGGGTCACCCTGGCAACTGTTGCTGGCCCCCAAAGCGGATGTGGTCGGGTCCAGGCACCCTTAAGCCCCCTGCCATGCCCAGGGTCGCCCTGGCAACTGTTGCTGGTGGCCCCCAAAGCGGAAGTGGGCGGGTCCAGGCCCCCTTACGCCCCCTGCCATGCCCAGGGTCGCCCTGGCAACTGTTGCTGGCCCCCAAAGCGGAAGTGGGCGGGTCCAGGCGCCCTTAAGCCCCCTGCCATGCCCAGGGTCGCCCTGGCAACTGTTGCTGGCCCCCAAAGCGGAAGTGGGCGGGTCCAGGCCCCCTTAAGCCCCCTGCCATGCCCAGGGTAGCCATGGCAACTGTTGCTGGCCCCCAAAGCGGAAGTGGGCGGATCCAGGCGCCCTTAAGCCCCCTGCCATGCCCAGGGTCGCCCTGGCAACTGTTGCTGGCCCCCAAAGCGGAAGTTGGCGGGTCCAGGCCCCCTTAAGCCCCCTGGCTTGGCCAGGGTTGCCCTGGCAACTGTTGCTGGCCCCCAAAGCGGAAGTGGGCGGGTCCAGGCCCCCTTAAGCCCCCTGCCATACCCAGGGTCGCCCTGGCAACTGTTGCTGGCCCAAACTGTTGCTGGCCCCCAAAGCGGAAGTGGGCGGGTCCAGGCCCCCTTAAGCCCCCTGCCATGCCCAGGGTCGCCCTGGCAACTGTTGCTGGCCCCCAAAGCGGAAGTGGGCGGGTCCAGGCCCCCTTAAGCCCCCTGCCATGCCCAGGGTCGCCCTGGCAACTGTTGCTGGCCCCCAAAGCGGAAGTGGGCGGATCCAGGCGCCCTTAAGCCCCCTGCCATGCCCAGGGTCGCCCTGGCAACTGTTGCTGGCCCCCAAAGTGGAAGTGGGCGGGTCCAGGCCCCATTAAGTCCCCTGCCATGCCCAGGGTTGCCCTGGCAACTGTTGCTGGCCCCAAAGCGGAAGTGGGCGGGTCCAGGCCCCCTTAAGCCCCCTGCCATGCCCAGGGTTGCCCTGGCAACTGTTGCTGGCCCCCAAAGCGGAAGTGGGCGGGTCCAGGCCCCCTTAAGCCCCCTGCCATGCCCAGGGTTGCCCTGGCAACTGTTGCTGGCCCCCAAAGCGGAAGTGGGAGGGTCCAGGCGCCCTTAAGCCCCTGCCATGCCCAGGGTTGCCCTGGCCACTGTTGCTGGCCCCCAAAGCGGAAGTGGGCGGGTCCTGGCCCCCTTAAGCCCCCAGCCATGCTCAGGGTTGCCCTGGCAACTGTTGCTTTCCCCCTTCTAAAAGTAACATTATAAATGCTATACATAAATGTTACTGTAGTTATTTTGGCTACTATATAATGTATATATTTTCAGATGACACTCCGGAGACCGTGTTTGAGGAGAGTCTGCGGTCCGAGCGCAGAAGAGGAAGAAGTCGCCAGCAACATCATGAGCAGCCGTCTTCAGCAGAAGCATCTGCTCGTCTGCAGCGACCACAAAGAGAGGACAGAGACAGAAGCCGTTCTCCTCCACCTGCTTCTGCTTCAGCGTGGGACAGACCAGGCCCAGATCATCTTCCCGGGCCAAGCCATTTTCATCAACCCTCTCAGCAACCAGCAGAGAATGGGCCAGATCTTCCAGCCATCGTTTCAGAGGTCAACTTCATCATCACGTCAGCCATGGTGCTTGAGATCAGCGGGCGGAACCTCCCAGCCTTCATGATATTTTTCTACGGACAAGGTGAGGATTTCCAGGTCATGGAGGCGGAGATCACCAGCAACAATCTTCCGGCCAGGTTGGTGGAGATCAGCGGGCCGAACAACCCTCCCATGGTGGCAGACATCTGCGTATTCCCAGCTCACCATGCTATGGAGGATGAAGCCGCAGAATCCTGTGTCATCTGTCTGATGGACTTCGTGCCGGGAGAGCTGGTGGCCATCCTGCCCTGCAGCCACATTTTCCACGCAAGCTGCATCTACCAGTGGACGGACACAAACCCCAGCTGTCCCGTGTGTCGAGGACCGTGCATCCCATCGCCGGTCATGTTTCGGATCTCCTGAGTACGGCAGGAGGATAAAGATCTACATCACCAATCAGGTAATTCCTCCTCTATCTCTCCTCTCTGCTGTTATCCTGTTTCCTTCTCTCTTCCCTCTCTTCTCACTCTCCATATTTCTCTGTTTCTTTTCCTTCTCCTCTTCTCTCCGTTCCATACTAGGGTAGCCAATCCCACGATCAGGATTGGCGGGATTGGCCCCAAAATTGCTGGGATTTCAATCCCAGGATTTATGGATTAGACAGCGCATACACAGTCTAACTCCAGGCAGCAAATGAGCACTTGTTCAGATGCTGCCCGGCTTCCCCGTTCCTCGGCTATGCGGCTTTGCGCAGCGTGATGTGGTCAGAGGTTACGATGCACAGGCCATGAAGGTAAATATGCGGGTCAGCTGGGGCATTTTTTCTATTAGAGACTATGGGCTTACTATCCCAGATCCAGTTGGGCAGCGCTGACTATTTAGTCAGCTGGGGGTCAAAGGGCTGCTCCTACAGGCCAGTGCCCATCTTATGTGTGGCACTGGGGGGCATAATATGTGTACACCACAACAGTCCTGCTTTGGGCAGGATAACCCCATATTTCGGGAACTGATAGACTGTCTCTCATTGTAATGGGACCATCAAGGATCTGTGGACACAAATCTGCTTCAGGCGGTGTTAGGGGCGGTTCAAGGGTTGGCGGTTTCTCATTATGAGATGGTTTTGTTACAGGTGGCTTTACTGGTTTCAGAGCTGGTGCTGTCCTAATGGGTGAGGTATCAGTCCTCTGTAGAATATCAAAAAAGATTAAAAAAATTTAAATGTCCTTCACAACTCAATTAGTATGGCTTTAGCAGTTAATAAATGCATGCATATTTGTATCAGAATCAGAATATAGTTAGTATTGTTATTTTATATAAACCAAGTTAGTGATTCATATTAAATGTGCACATTTTTTCACTTATTCAATACTTAGATGTATCCAAGTATAACGGGGGGATCCGGCTAATGGTTTCCAATGATGGTCTCTGACCGCTGGTGCTGTCCTAGTTTGCGGCCTTTTCTGAAATCAGAGGTCCGATCCTTAGCGTGGCCCGCCGTGCCCTGTGTCCGCTACTCGTTTCTCCGCCTTTTGTCCGTTCAGCGGCTTCCTCAGGAGGTGAATGATCGTTTAGCAGCACTGTTCCGCTTTTTATAGCGGTAGTTTGAGGATGCGTATGCGCCCGTGTTACCGGGTCATGCCTCGTTTTCCCTCCGGCTTCCGCAATAGAGATTACGTCATGTTGCTTACCATACCTCCGTACGGACTCAGTTATGCGTGTCACTTAACAGGAAGTGATCGTGGAAGTCTTTATCCAAGCCTCGTTCTACAGCTCGGTTCTGCCTTAATTACGGCTTGCTTGCATTTATTTAGTAATAAGCTTTATTTGCCATTCTTATAATAACTGCTATTTGATGCATATATTAGTTTCCTACATTACTAATCGGGGAATAATTTTAAAAATATTCATAACAAAGGATTTTGTGTGGAAAAAATATCGGCGCCCCTGTAGGGATGGCCATCGTTGCCATTCCCATCGATGGTTGCCATCGATGGCAATTCTGCAACTGGCCATTGATAGTGCTAAACTATGCAATGGATGACCATCAATATTTTTACATATCGATGGTGATTGTGTTTGATTGATTGGCCTGTGGGCCAATCAAAACACGAGGTGCGGGGCTTCGCGGGTGTCGGAGCTATGCTCCGTGTCGCGGCACTTAAAAAAAAAAGCACCACCGATGGAGGGAAACCATCTGGTTCTCCCCCATTGATGGCAAAGGTATTCGACATCGGCCATGAACCATCAATGATTTTGAATCATCGATGGTCGATGGCCATCCCTACTTCTGGATGTTCCTGGGTCATGGCTTGCGCATATGGACAGGACTCCACTCACAATGTATCAGTTTAGGTGGTATTTGAAGCATTGTGTTTTGATTGTCGGCCTCTCACCTTGGGATATAAGAGCGCACTCTTTCCGGATTGGCGCAGCAAAAATTAGGGGTAAATTTATTAAGATGGGAGTTCTGTTGAAGAAGTGATGTTGCCTATAGCAACCAATCAGATTATACTTATTTATTTAGCACCATGTAGAATATAATAATTAAAATCTGATTGGTTGATATGGGCAACATCCCATCTTCAGTAGAACTCTCATCTACATTTACCCCCAAAGGTCCCCATACTCTGGGTCAATTTGTCCTAAGGCCAAGTCGTACCAGTTTGCCCAGAGCTCCCCCCCCCCCCCCCCCCCCCCGGCATCTCTCCGGGAGGCTCACATGCAACTTGTCACTTTATGTGCCATTTTTACATGCAATAAATCGCATGCTGGGGAGGTGCTGTGGCGGCGGTGGGGTGCAACGGGGTCCGGTCAGCTGGTGGTGGCGGGGGCGGCCAGCTTGTAGTGGCAGGTAGTGGGGTCCGTCAGAGCAGCAGAGGTGGCTGGGAGTTTGTAGTGGCATTTTGCTGGATGGAGGGATGGGATACGGCTGCTGAATATTTAAAAAAACCGGCAATACACTTAAGAAGATTGGTACCATTTATTACACTGTGACCAGCTTGCCTGAGAAAAACCAAACTCCGGATAAAGTTGTAACTTTGGCTAATCAGCGCCATCAACTGGGAGAACAGGACATAGCAGCACCAGGTCATCTGTAAGGTACCCATTCTGTCTGGCCAGACATAATAAGTTGGTAAAATTTCATCTAAATACTAACCAATACCACAGTTATTACAAATCTAACAAAGTTATGAAAAATCTGGGAATGCATAGTGACTGCTTATAACATCCTAAGTTTTAACAGTACTAACCCAATAATACCAGGATCGGATTACAGTTAATACAACCGGTTGTATAATCCTGCCCCCCTATTTTTCATATTTTGAGTGTTTTTTATTGTGTTTTTACTTAATTTTTATTTTTCTGTATTGTATGTATGCAATTGTAATAAATTGTTATTGTTTTACTTCAGTTGGGTGCGCAGCTCTATCCTTGTATGTTTTTCTCTCTTTCTGTGGGATTTCTGAGCAATCCCAACTAGAGCAGCAGTACCTAACTGTGAGCAGACTCTGGCCGTTTAAGATTACTAATTAATTAAATAATTGATGGATTAACAATTACTGTTTAATCAATTTGGTGGTGCGCAGGACCTTTTTCTGTATTTTACTTTTGAATATTTTAAAAAGACTGGCTGGATACTGATTGGCTAAGAGAATATTCTCAGCCAATCAGCGGCCTCCCATCTGATTGACTGAGAGAATTCTCTAAGCCGATCAACGTTCGGCCAGTCATTTCAAAATATTCAGCAGCCGCATCCCGCCCCGCCACCCGGCAAAATGCCACTACAAGCTCCCAGCCTCTGCTCAGACGGACCCCGCTGCCTGCCCCCCACCACCACTAGCTGGCCGGACCCCGCCACAAGGAGATGCCCGCCCCACGGACCATGTCACACATAGCCGATTTGGTCCAATTTGACAGCCCGATCCGTCGGAATAGGACCAAATTGGCTCAGTGTATGGGGGCCTTAAGGCCTTGGGCTGATGGAAACCGGACAGTTACACACGGTATATTAGGCCATTGCTGTAACTTATAGTTACAGTTTTGTGTTCATGTTTCAGTTTGTTACTGGTGTGTCATGTCCAGCGGTGGCTCCTACCTCCGCGCAGCAGGGGGGTTGTCACTGGCCGTGATGCCGGCCCCCTCCACTGCCCCCACTGATGCCTACTGCGGTCACAGAAATGGCGCATGCGTATTATCGTCCTCAGTATTACACATGCACATACAGATGGAGCCGGGCTCTTCTTTGCAGGGGATGGCGATGGCGACGCCATCCGCCATGCCCCGCCACCGCCATCTGTATTTGCGAAAGGGGACGCGCGCGCATGAGATGCACACGCGTACCCTTCCGACGGCTTCCCCCGCCGGCTTGTCACCCGGGGTCCCCACCGCCTCCCCCCTAACCCTGTCCGTCTCCCTGAAGCGGAGATGGACAGGGTCCCGTTTCCCCGGCGCACTCAGTCAGATGGCGAGCCGGGATGCTGGCGGATCGCCAGCGGTGACGTTCTGGCGATTCACCAGCAAAGAAGAGCCCGGCCCCATCTGTACTCTGGATTTTATGTGCTGCAGCCAAGCAGCCAATAGAGGCATCCCGGAGGGAGGGATCACCTCCCAATGGGACTGCCTTGGGTGACTGGCAGGTGGGACTTCCAATAGGAAGTCACTACCAGTCACAGTGAAGCCAGTACAGTCTCACAGGCTGCATCTGGCTCCACTTGTCAGAGCACAGTGGTGGATTTTACCTGGGAGGCTGCAGTCCTGTAACCCATAGGTAACATCCACCACTGGTCATGTCCAATGTTGTTTGTCCTGTGTTTGTCTTGTCTGTTCCCCTGTCCGTCCTACTCGGAGATTAGCTACTCGCCATTGTTGGCAATGGGAGTCTTGAGGGATTTACAATTTTTGCCTGTACTGACGGACTAATTCGGCTATTTACAATTACACAATTTGGTTCTAGGTCTGTCCCTCAGCAGGTTTTTATTTTACCTCTTGCCCAGTTCACTTGTGTTTCCCTAACACCCCCCCCCACCACCACCACCCCCCCCCCCCATATTCCCCTCTGTGTCTTCATGTTTGTTGAGGCCACTTTAGCTGAGTTGCCAATACAATTAGTAGAATTGTTTTCTTTTGGCAGATCCTCCTATATATCAATAATCATTTGTGTATTAATAAACAGCTGACGCTTCTCTGCCAAATCTACGTCTCAGTGTCTTTATTCCATGTACAGTATAAGGGTAAGTGACCTGCAGCCATGACACCCCTCGTCCGATAGAAGGTTTAGGGACCAGAAAAAATAGGTCTTATGCACAACTTTACATTATGGGCAACTGTGTTTTCACAGCAATTCTGGAACTACAAGTCCCAGCATGCTACAGAACCACTCAGGACATTAGTTGGGCCTTGTCCCCCATTGTTCCTCCTGTCTGTCCTTATCGGTATTTCCTGTTTCTGATCAGAAGCAGCATGTGCCCGACTATCACACGGTGTAGTTACACTGCTGGGGTGCAGGTGGTGCATAATGTCCCTAATTCAGGTCCCGTAGGGTCTGGTTCCTGATACACAAAGTACCAGTTTGTAAAAACAGAAAATCCCTATCCAGTGTCAAATGCTAGATTTGGTGCCCCCATACATAATTTGATATTGAAGAAATTGCGCGCGTCGTAGGAGTGCTCCCCAAAGAGGTGTGGCCTAATTATAAGGGGTGTGGTCTAATTATAAGGAGTGTGAACTAGCAGGAAAATAATTACCTGACACCTCACTTTTGTAACCTGCATGACCAGATATTGGTTACCGCAGGAATGGTTGTTGTCCTTCCATGCTTAAGTTGGCGGGCTGAAGGCCACCAGTAGTATCCCTCACATAATGCCACTAGTAGTGTTCCTTACAAAATGCCCCAGTATTGCCCCCCATAGTCAGCACCGCATTGCACAGCATGCCAGCCCTCCCATAGCCAGCACCACATAGCCAAGCAGCCCCCTCCCCATAATCAGGACCACATTGCACTGCCAGCCCCCCATAGCACCGCATTGCAGCCCACCCCCTCCCCCACAGACAGCACCACATTGCAGACAGCATCACAGCCAGCCAGAACTGTTGGTAGCTCTGGAGGACTGGAGTTGGCTACCATTGTACTAGTGCTATTGTTGTCATAATTTAAGGCACTTGCCAAGAGGATGGGGTTTCCGGGCAACCAGAACCCCCTCCCCTAAACATGCAATCCAAGCTTATTATATCATCAGTGACTGCATGTTCGGTGGGGTCTGGGTGACGTCAGTGAATTATATCATTAATGAGATAATTAATATTGACGGATTACTTTTTTCTCAGCACCGCCTATTGGCAGCGCCCCATATCGTATAGTGCAGTGGTTCTCAAACTCGGTCCTCACGACCCCACACAGTTCACGTTTTACAGGTCACCCGGCAGGTGCACAGGTGCATTCATTACTCACTGACAGATTTCAAAAGATCCACAGGTGGAGCTAATTATTTCACTTGATTCTGTGAGGAGATCTGGAAAACATGCACTGTGTGGGGTCCTGAGGACCAGCTTTGAGAACCTGTGGTCTAGAGTGTACAGGGCATTAGAAAAGGTGTCTCAGTTGGGCCTCATGTCTCCAACATTCGCTCACCTTGTGCACTGGAGGTCAGGCAGAAACAGGAGGTCCCGTAGGGTGGGCACTTCCTTCCAATCAGCGGGCAAGGAGAGCTACTGCCAATGCACTGGGCACATCTCAGGCTGAGCGCTGCAGGAGAGGAGCGGAGACAGTGCAGGATTACAGTGTTATACAGGAGGACAGACAATGATGGTTATATAAGGGCACTACTGTTATTAACCCCTTCAGTGGTGTTTTTTTTTAAGGTAGCGCTCCCCACTGGGCAAGTTTTTTTGGTGTAGTGCTACCTAAAAAAAAAACACCTGGGCCAGGCAGCGCCGCTGGACACTATGCCAGTAGCAGCCAAGCCCTGAGCCACGGCCCTACACCCGGCATCCTGGCATGTCAGTAGCTGGCGCCGGAGACTTTCATAGAAAAGCCGGAGGGGAGGGGGAAGGAGGAGGGAGGAGGAGGCGCGGCTGAGGAGAGCTGGTTCAGTGATTGAACTCAACAGCGCTGCCCGGCTCTAAACTGTGGCAATTCCTGAGAATTTTCAGGGCTTGCCTCACTGGACACTAAGGCACAGCCTGGAAAATTCTTGGGATTACCCATACCTACCGACTTTCTGGCTGCCCTTTCTGGGAGAGGGCAGCCAGCTCGGGGGGGGGGGGGGGGGGCGCTGGGAGTGAAACAGGGTGGGGAGGGGGTGGAGCCACACAGGTGGCTACTTGTTGGGGGCGTGACCAGAGCAATAGCGCTGTTTTAGCCACGCCCGACGTGCAATGCCGTTTTCTATGGCATTGCACTGCGGTGGGCAGGACCAAAACGGCGGTATTCGCGTCATTTGACCCGTGGGAGCCAGGCAGTTTTGCGGGAGGGTTGAAATACAAAAAGTTTTGGGGTGGGAAAGCGCTATCCTGTTTGTGTTGAAACTGTGAGTTATGTTGCTGTCGAAGAATTTGGAGAATAGCAAAGGAGGTGGGTAAAATAAATATAGGTTTATTAAATAAAATGAAATGAAAATGAAAGATGTTGCTTGTGCACCAGACTCTGGTGTTGTTGGGATATCTGGGTTGGGAGCCTAGATTACCCTAGGGGTAAATGAGTTTGAAAAAACTCAGGAGCCCGAGGTGTGCTCCCCACCACCAGTGCTGTGCCTAAACACGTGCAAAGGGGGCCGTGCGATCGAAGTGGGTCCATCTCCCGAAGGAGATAGGGCCCCGTTTTTCCCCTAACCCCTCTCAACCATAAGGCCGAAGAGGGGAAAATAGGGAACGGTGGGTCCTCCTCGCCGAAGCTTAGAGAGACCCTCATTCCTCAACCCCCGGAAGGGTTAGGACGGTGGGTCCTCCGCACCCGAAGGTTTGGAGAGACCCTCAGTAGACTTCCCTCCGCCTTGCGGCTCAGGGTCGTCCTCGGGGGGCATGAAGCTCTCCCCAAAAGGCAAGAGCTTCGGCACATTGGGGAAATGGAAGGCCCGAAAGGGTCGACCACACTACCCAAAAAAACGTGACAAAAGGGGAAGTAACGAACGTGAGAGGGGAAGAGAAATAAATAATAAAGGACCCTAGCCAGAAGGCCAGGGTGGGGGTTACCTAGGGGTTACCTAGGGGTAAATGGGTACTTAGGTTGGTATTAAGTGGTGTTTTAATTACACCTCTAGGGGGTCCCCAGAGTGGGGAATTTCCTTTGACAAGTGTCACCAGTGGAGATTTCCCAAATGGGATTTGAGAGAGTCTGTCCTAGTCTTCTTTAGCTACCGTAGGTCCTGAACCAGGACCTACGGTCTCTCTTGGTGATTTGTGCAAGGAAATTAGTCTGGGTGAAGGAGTTAAAGTTGGTGTGGTTCGCAGGGAGGTGCCTTATGGGCTTCGGGCGATTAGGGTGTGAACCCCCTTACAATCACATAGGTTATGGACACCTATGCCCTCTCTGCTTGCTCACTGTTTTTAAAGTCAAATGTCTGTCGGCGTCCTGCATCGCAGTTGGTGTGTAGTGTGACTCACGGTTTGGCTGGGGATCAGGTACGGCTGCTGGTGGGGATGTCTCAGTCTCCTGGTGGGTCCCCGGAGCTTCCTTTCTCCTCTTCCGTGCATGTCACAGCATGTTACCCGGTCACTTCCGGGTCTCGGCTCCCGCGAGACTTCGGGCGCCGGGTTCAAACAGCGCTTGCAAGTTGCGCTTGTTTGTTCTTGCTCTCTGCTGGGGGAAAGTAGATTGTTGAGGCTCAGGGTGGTGAGAAAGTGTTAGTCCTGCAAATAAACAACGCGTTTCGGCTCCACTGGCCTTCTTCAAGCTTCAGTTTTGCGGGAGGGTTGCCCCTCTTTCTGGGGGGCCGGGAGGGGGACCCAATTTACAGGACCCTCCCAGCCATTCCAGGAGGGTAGGCAACCCTGGGGGGGTTAATGGGAACCTATATTTATATGGTGCCACAGGGTGTACACAACGTTATACAGTAATACATAGGGTAACATAAGCCATAATACAGCGACTGTATATACGACAATTTCTGGATGGAGGAGAGTAAGATGCCAGCAGTCAGGGTGAGGGAAGAAACACCAGAGAACAGGAGAAATCCTACGCTGCATACACACCAGGTGATAACGGCAGACAATGATATCGTTACCGATTTCCCTTGAACTCTCCGGAGCTACAGAATGAACGATATAGAGCCTACACACAGACCAATTTCACATGATAAAAGATAAAGGGGGAAATTTGCTAAGATGGGCATTCTATTTCATCTGGGATGTTGCTTTGGGTAACCAATCATAATTTATTTATTATTTCTTTAGCACCTTCTAGAAGATAATAGATAGTATCGAATTGGTTGCCTATAGCAACATCCCATGTGAAATTTCTCCCAAAGGGTCTGCTTTACCACTGACCATCTTGTTTTATGAAAAATCTATCTGTATCTGTCATACACAGGGAGGATATGCCCCTAGTTATAAACCCTAACTAGGGGCAAATGTGTCTGCATTGTTCATACACAACGATATGCCTTTAAAGCACGGGCAAGAGACAAGATGACCAGTGATTGGTGGAGGAGCAGAGAGGATGGGTAGAAGTGCAGAGATGGGATTGGTGACATAGGGATATAGGCAACAGGCACAAAAACAAGAAGTCACATTATCACATTCGTATTTTAATAGGGTTTGGGGTCGAAACGAGGGCTGTATGGGTGGTGCCACCACACAGTGTGCAGAACCCTTCCGCCAGAATCTGTGTTGCAGCACCTACCAAAGTTTCTTTCAGACAGTCCCAGCAGGCACCCAGCAGTCTCTACAGCCCCCGGAGGTCCTGAGGACTCTCCAGGCCTCGCCCCCTTTGAGAGAACAGCCACACCTCCAATATGCTGCCATTGATTGGTGGAGTGGTTGGCACAGGACAGCTTGCAGCCATGTTGCGTCTCTAATAGGGAAGATACGGATGTGACCGCAAAATTGGCATACATATGTGGTAGTAAGGGAGGTGTTAGGGGGCTTTGTCCCATCTAGGTTTCAAACAATAAATGCAGGATGTGCAGTGTGGGCCCCACTTGACCCAGCGGCCCGTGTGCAACACATACACTGCATCCATTATACATATGCCATGAGATGGGTAGAACATAAGCAAGGATGGGGGACACTGGAGGATAAGTGGAAGAATACAGGAGAGAAAAATAAATAGGGGAAGGTGGGAGGATGAGGGGGAGATGCGAGGTATAAGGAGAGACAGGAGGAAGCAAGGAAGGTGGCAGGAAGTGGGGGAGATGGGAGGAATAAGGGGTGACAGGAGAAATAGGGGATGACGGAAGAGGGGGAGATGGGAGGAATAAGGGGAGACAGGAGGAAGAGGGGGAGTTGAGAGGTATAAGGGGAGATAGAAGAAAAAGGGGATGATGGGAAGAAGAGGGGGACATAATAATGAGAGAGGAGAAATAGAGGACGACGGGAGGAAGAGGGGTAGATGGGAGGAATAAGGGGAGACAGGAGGAAGATGGGGAGAAAGGAGAAGTGGGGGACGATGAGAGGAAAAGGGGGAGATGGGATGAATAAAGGGAGACAGGAGAAATAGGAGACGATGGGAGAAAGAGGGGGAGATGGGTGGAATAAGGGGAGACAGGAGAAATAGGGGATGACGGGAGGAAGAGATGACGTGAGGAAGAGAAGGAAATAGGAGGAATAAAGGGAGACAGAAGGAATAGGGGGAGATAAGAGAAATAGGGGGAGACGGAAGGAATTTAACACAAGGGATGGGGGAGCGACCTTAAAAATATAGATATATAATGAATATAAATACAAAATGGAGTACAAAAAAACTATTGGGGGAAATTTACTAAGAATATGATATTTTATATTCGTATTCTTAACACGAATCAGGAGCCGCTAGGCTGTAAGCCGGCCAATAGCGGTATTCGGGGGGGCGGAGCTGCACGATGTAAACAAAGACACTATGTGGCTCCTGCTCAGTCCGTCTGGGTTCGGGTACTGTCGGTTTGTTATTTTGCCAAGACCCCGTAGATACTTGTAAGTATAATTTCCTTCCACAGGTACCGCTTTGGATTTCGTCGGACACCGGAGCCCCGACCCCAGGACACCGGACCCTGGAGCCCCAGGACACCTGACCCGGGGACCTACCTACGGGCTCAAGATAGGTAAGTATCAGTATGTATGGGCTGTGGATGAAATAAAGTTTTATTTTCAATGTGTGTCTCTGTGTGTTTATTTTACTATTTTTAATACTGTGGAACTACAAGTGCCAGCAGGCCCTTTAATGCCCCACATGCTGGGACTTGTGGTTCTCCAAGTTCCAGCATGCGGGGAGGCTTGCTGGGACTCATAGTTCCACAGTATTAGACAATAGTTAATTCTATTTTTTAACACCATTTTATAAACCCGGTGGCCACCGCTCCAGGGTCACAGGGGACAGCACCTGTCTTCAGCCTGGCCAGGAAAGTCCTGGAGGGGACCCCTTTATTGGGGAAGGTTGGGTCCCCACTCCCCCAGGACCCCTGCCCATGCTGACCGGTCAGGGGGATGAATGCTTTGGCCATGGAACCTTATATAAAAAGTGTCCCCCAGCTGTGGCATTACCCTGCTGGCTGGTTGGGCCTGGGGCATGTTCTTAAAATACGGGGGACCCCTAGTCATTTTGTCCCCCGTATTTTGGAAACCAGCTCCGGCCCTGGAGCCTAGGCTAGTTTTAAAAAATCAGCGAAGCCCCTATCTGGTTGGTTTCATGTTTTTTTAATACCAGCCCGGCTCTATCAGCCTGGTGCTGGTTACGACCGTTGGGCCCACGCCGTTTTTTTTAATTAATTAATTTTTCTATTTTTTACACACTGGATCTGACTGATCCGTGCAGGCTAAAGCGTATTTCGCCGGCAATTAGCAGGCGTATCCCGCTAATTACCGGCCGTATTGAATATTCTTTTGAATGGTGATTTCTAGTCATGTTCTATCGATGGTGTATTCATTTGTATTTGTAAATACAAATACGAATGTCCCATCAATACGAATACGAATAATACACCAAAAAAATTTGGGTACTCTTTACCTAGAAGGGCGCCCATCGCGGGCATCGCATGTACATCGCATGCCATTATAATGGCATGCGATGCAACCGATGCGATGCCCGCGATTTTACATAGAAATACATGTTAAAATATAAATCGCGTCGGTCGCATCGCATGCGACCAAAAAATCGCATGCGATGCGACCAACGCGATTTCCCATAGGGAACAATGTTAAATGTCCCAATTGACCCGATTTTCCATAGGGAACAATGTTAAATGGGCCACAGAGGCCAAACAGGCATCCTGAAGTGTGAAATGGCCCCCCCAATTGTTAACGCCACCCCACGATCAACGTGAACCTGAAGCGTGGCGAGCGCAGCGAGCCTGCGAGGGGCGGCGGTACGCGTCCTACGACCTTTTCATACCCCCACTATCCATGTCGGCGTGGAGTTGAGAATAGAAAGTGTGGCGAGCGCAGCGAGCCACCGAGCCCGAAGCGTGGCGAGCCCCGCGTGGGGACGCGGATACCTTCACAGGTATCCGCGTCCCCTCGCGGGCTTCACAGGTGTCCGCGTCCCCTCGCAGGGCTCGGTGGCTCGCTGCGCTCGCCACACTTTCTATTCTCAACTCCACGCCGATGTGGATAGTGGGGGTATGAAAAGGTCGTAGGATGCGTACCGCCGCCCCTCGCCACGCTTCGGATTCACGTTGATCGTGGGGTGGCGTTAACAATTGGGGGGGCCATTTCACACTTCAGGGTGCCTATTTGGCCTCTGTGGGCCATTTAACATTGTTCCCTATGGAAAATCGGGTCAATTGGGACATTTAACATTGTTCACTATGGGAAATTGCGGTAATCACGTCGGTCGCATCGCATGCGATTTTTTTGGTCGCATGCGATGCGACCGACGCAATTTTTTACCTTGCGATGCCCAAGATCAAAATCGTGGGCGCCCTTCTAGGTAAAGAGTACCAAAATTTGTATTTTACTATGAAAATAAGATTTTTTTGGAGCATTTCCTTACTAGCAGCTGCTACAGTACTCAGCCTTTTTGTTGGAACCTGCAACATTGTTGCACTTTCCAACTGTTCCCAAACCCAGGTGCAGCCTCTTAAGGCGCCCATACACTAGTATAATATGGCACTTATTCCTCCACACGATTTTGAGCCATCGGCCGACAAATCATGTGATAGTGCCATATTGTATGTGTTTTAATTCTGATTCCGATCTGATGCTCAGTCCTGTCCACATCAGATCAAATCCAGGGATCATCAGGGATTTGTCAGATCCCACAGCCATGAGTCAGATCGTATACGATACATCATATGTAAAAGGACCAGATATGATGTATCTTATGCGCTCCTGCCAGGAGCTGCTGGGTGAGATGGTGGGGTATCACAAGCGATGTTCATATGCGATATCTCACAGTATGTATGGAGGCCTTTAGGCTGCTGTAAGCTATATGGTGGTACAAGGAAGAGAAGCAGAAGAAATGCATTTTTGCACAGCTGTAAAAGTATATTAGAAAGGATCGTAATAGGGTGCGATTTTTTACCGCGATTTTCAACCTATTAAATGTGCGATTTTCGGAAAATGTGCGATTTCGGCCGTTTTTGACCAAAAATCGCACATGTCTAAAAATCGCACCCTATTACATTTCGCCCCAGCAGTTTGTTCATGTGAATCAACTTATAGTTTAGGTTTAATGTCCTACTAACTTTTTGCCACAAGATGGCAGTATTGGGACATACATATAATACAATGAGATTTTATGCTTCCTGTGTCAGCATTTCAGCCTATTCAGGTACAATTCTAGGTATGACGGTCACTCTGGTACACGTGGGGCCCTCTAGAGATATTACTGTGATGAAGCAGATAATACAGATTAAACGATTGTCTGTTACAGGGAGGGACAAGGGCTGCTATGTCCTGTTATGTGACACCCTGTATACTCATCACAATGATGGTGCAGCCTGGAGCGTGCAAGCATTTGCACATTATCATACCTCCCAACTGTCACGATTACAGCGGGACAGTCCCGATTTTCGGGTCCTGTTCCGCTGTCCCACCAGCGGCAGGCATTGCTTCGCCACGCGAGTGTCCCTATTTCATCACGACAGAAGTTGGGAGGTATGCATTATACACTGTGCACTATTACATGCGTGAGCTGATCACCGCTGTCCTTACAGATGTGAGGTGGATGCAGATATCCAGCTATCCTAGGCATAGATGTATTGTATTGTGGGCAATATCTATAGATTCTGACCTTTGACTGTCTGTAAATACCCAGTTTGTTGTATCACTGTTTGCTATTGTAATATGCAATGGAATATGCTTCATAAACAAAATAGGTATTTAGCTGGGTACATACTGGGTGATTGTTAAATACATCGATGGTAGTGATATTGTTAATTAATATATAGTGCAACTCATTCCATGTATAGCAGGGTCACCTACTCTCCTAGAATAGCTGGGAGGCTCCCGAAAATTCGGTCCCCATCTCAGCCCCCCAGAAAGCTGGGCAACCCTCCCGTGTAGTGACTGTAGTGACTGTAGTGACTGTAATAGCTGTAGTGACTAATGGCTGTAGTGCCTGTAGTGACTGTAATGGCTGTAGTGACTAATGGCTGTAGTGCCTGTAGTGACTGTAATGGCTGTAGTGACTGTAATGGCTGTAGTGACTGTAATAGCTGTAGTGACTGTAATAGCTGTAGTGCCTGTAATGGCTGTAGTGACTGTAATAGCTGTAGTGCCTGTAATGGATGTAGTGACTGTAATAGCTGTAGTGCCTGTAGTGACTGTAATGGCTGTAGTGACTAATGGCTGTAGTGCCTGTAGTGACTGTAATGGCTGTAGTGACTAATGGCTGTAGTGCCTGTAGTGACTGTAATGGCTGTAGTGACTAATGGCTGTAGTGCCTGTAGTGACCTTAGTGGCTGTAGTGACTGTAATGGATGTAGTGACTGCAATGGATGTAGTGCCTGTAATGGCTGTAGTGACTGTAATGGCTGTAGTGACTAATGGCTGTAATGGATGTAGTGCCTGTAATGGCTGTAGTGACTGTAATGGATGTAATGACTGTAGTGACTGTAATGGCTGTAGTGACTGTAATGGATGTAGTGACTGTAATGGCTGTAGTGCCTGTAGTGACTGTAATGGCTGTAGTGCCTGTAGTGACTGTAATGGCTGTAGTGACTGTAATGACTATAATGGATGTAGTGCCTGTAGTGACTGTAATGGATGTAGTGACTGTAATGACTGTAATGGATGTAGTGCCTGTAGTGGCTATAATGAATGTAGTGCTTGTAATGGATGTAGTGCCTGTAAAGGCTGTAGTGACTGTAATGACTATAGTGACTGTAGTGACTGTAATGACTGTAGTGCCTGTAATGACCGTAGTGACTGTAATGACTATAGTGACTGTAGTGACTGTAATGACTGTAGTGACTGTAATGGATGTAGTGACTGTAATGACTGTAGTGACTGTAATGGATGTAGTGACTGTAATGACTGTAGTGACTGTAATGGCTGTAGTGACTGTAATGGATGTAGTGGCTGTAGTGCCTGTAGTGACTGTAATTGCTATAGTGACTGTAGTGACTGTAATTGCTATAGTGACTGTAGTGTCTGTAATGACTGTAGTGACTGTAGTGCCTGTAATGACTGTAGTGACTGTAGTGGCTGTAGTGGCTGTAATGACTGTAGTGACTGTAATGGATGTAGTGACTGTAATGACTGTAGTGACTGTAATGGCTGTAGTGACTGTAATGGATGTAGTGACTGTAATGGCTGTAGTGCCTGTAGTGACTGTAATTGCTATAGTGACTGTAGTGACTGTAATTGCTATAGTGACTGAAGTGTCTGTAATGACTGTAGTGACTGTAGTGACTGTAATGGCTGTAGTGACTGTAGTGGCTGTAGTGACTGTAATGACTGTAGTGACTGTAATGACCAGCCACAACCACTAGAAGTCCCCCTAAACCAGTGCAACTCTGTTTATCAGCATTCCATTCTGTTTATTCAGCTGCATGCTGTGTACTTACTGCAAAGCGTCATTACTGTATGGGAAAACCCTTTCCTTAGGCTGCTGCTGGGGAGAATGACAGGTGCTGTCAACACATGCTGCAATATTGCCAGAGACCAAGTAGTAATCCCAATAATAATCTCATTGGCGCAGGGTTTGTTTTTTATTATTAGCAATGTGTTTTGGTAAATGCAGCTGCTTGGCCAGGGTGCTGCTCCACATTCATCTTCAGGCCAAACTACAGGATTGTGCCACTTGTGGCGATGGCTAAAAAGATTCCACTTACCGAGCGCACTGAAAACGGAAGTTCCTCAATATTCCATCTATCCGGGATGGCGGCCAAAAGCTTCTCTGTATGCGGCTGCCAATAGGATGAGCCCCAGTGTCTCCCAACAGAAGCACTCCGGGACCCAATCAATTGTATTGTGCGCCTTTTTTCCAGTTTAAAAGGAGCAATTTTGATGCCCAAACAGTTGTCACAATTCACTTGTGTTTGGACACGCATGCATATCGCGCCAAGACAGACGGGAAGCGGTCATCTGCAGAACAGACTTAGGTCTACAGTCATTAGGTCGACCCCGGAAGGTCGACTTGCTCTAAGGTCGACAGGGTTAAAGGTCGACATGTGTCAAGGTCGACATGACTTAAGGTCGACATGGGCCAATGTCGACATGGGTTTAGGTCGACAGTCATTAGGTTGACATGCGTTTTTCACCTTTTTTTTAGCCGACATGTGCCGACATGCAGTATTTCATGCCCTACCATCCACCAGGGCGTGGTGGGAGAATAAAATAGTGTGCCGAGCGTAGCGTGCCCGAATCATTGCGAGCGAAGTCCATGTCAGCTAAAAAAAAAGTGAAAAGCTCATGTAGACCTAATGACTGTCGACCTAAACCCATGTCGACCTTGGCCCATGTCTACCTTAAGTCATGTCGACCTTGACCCATGTCGACCTTTAACCCTGTCGACCTTGGGGCAAGTCGATCTTCTGGGGTCGACCAAATGACTGTAGACCTAAGTCTGTTCTGACAGATGTACCGCTTCCAGACAGACAAGGTTTAGCCGCAAAAAAGGACTACACCCATGTAAAGTCCTGCTTTGGGTGTCCGAACTCCTGTTTGGGTGCCCAAAGCGCAGACTTAGCCCACGTTTCTCTCACACCCAGGAGGCTGCGAGAACAAATGTGACCTCCGCAGCTGTCAGGCGTCTAAATGGAGGAACAAAAGAATTGCTCTGTTTTGCGCCCCCTAGTGGTAACTGCATATAAAAGCCATTGATTCTGACTTTTACCACCCAGGAGGTGTGACCACACATACAAAAAAGTAGGCGTTTCCAGGTGGCAGTGTAGGCACCTCGTGGTGACAATAACATTACCCGTCCATGATGTATGATGCGGTTACTGATGGCGAAAGGGTTCCCTCCAAACTGAAAGTAAGCCCTCTCAGGCTGCTCAATGAACAGTTAACTCCACCAGCGACTGCAGCGCCGTTAAGGTGGAGGTTAAGGCAGCGGGGCGCAGGAGTTAAGGTGCTCATACATTAGTCCGATTTGGACCGATTTCACAATATCAGGACGGATTGGCCCAAGAAATCGTCCAGAACCAGATGCATTTGACATCCGCCTTGGGTGCGATGTGTGGTCTGAGATCTGCTGCCCATCCAACCTCCGACTCGGCCCCCCTTGTGGCGGTGTGTGACGGGGTTACATGCCATACACCGCATTTGAAAAGACATATTACATATGATCCTGCCGCTCAAGAAGGTCCTGGGTGGCTCAGAGGTGGTCAGATGGCCACCTTTAGAGTTATGCACTAGTGGGGAGAGTTAGAGGGGGGGGGGACACACGGTCATTTGGTCTACAGCATGATGGTCGACAGTCATTAGGTCGACAGTCATTATGTCGACACCATTAGGTCGACATGGAAAAATGTCAACATTGGTCTAGGTCGACATAGGGAAAGGTCGACATGGTTTTAGGTCGAAAGGTCATTAGTTCGACAGGTCGTTAGTTCGACAGATCATTAGTTCGACAATGTCTAGGTCGACAGTCAAAAGGTTGACACAGTTTTTCACAGTTTTTTTGAGCCGACATGTGCCAACAGGCGGTATTTCATGCCCATGCGTGGTGGGAGAATAAAATAGTGTGCAGAGCGTAGCGAGGTACCGAGCCTGATGCATAGCGAGCGATGCGAGGGGATGTGGTACACTTGAAACTGTGTCCATGTCGACTGTGTTGACATTCAGGTAAAAAAACAGAGATAAAATGTCGACCTTTTGACTGTCGACCTAGACATTGTCGAACTAATGACCCGTCGAACTAACGACCTGTCCAACTAATGACCTTTCGACCTAGACTCATTTCGACCTTTTCCCATGTCGACCTTTTCCCATGTTGGGTACTTGTGTACTAGCACGGCGCCCATCGCATCGCAGACCATATCGGGTGCCTTTCGGGATTCGGAATACGGAGCCCCTGGTGGGATTCATAGAATTGTCCAGCATAATTATCGTATCGCCACTATAATATGTCTCCCGATGCTGCAATGCTGGCCGGGTGCGTCCTACAATATTGTTCTTTGCTAGACAGCTGACATCGGACAACATTTGGGTCACCAAGGTGCTCTCCGTATTTGGTGATGAAGGGGTTATGTGTGTCCCAGATGGACAACAACAACACAGGGTTAGAATCAAGAATCTCCTTAAATTAAACCGTCTGGATGCACTCGTTACATCCTAATGAGGGACACATTATTATCCCGTGGAAGGAATGCTGTAATGTGTTGCAGATTAATGGGCAAGGCATTGGGCGGGCATACACGGGCAACTTTTTCCATTCATAACACTGGCAGTGCCAAGTCCAGCATGGAGGATCAGTTATGTACTCATAGTAGGCTGGGCACTCAGGGACTGGCTTGTGGGCATCCAGGCAGTAGTTGCCCTTGCCATGCCACCCTCGCCACTGCTGCCCTGTTTACAGAAACCTCTGTATGTAATCAAGTTGGACAACAACATTTTAAACAAGAGTCCTCAGAAGGTATTTGGTATGGGACACCTCCAAATCTAAAATCGGGCCCAGTCCTCAAGAGCATCTGCAGAGCATATATATGGTTTGTTTTACGAGTCTGGGCTGTAACTAACCAGACTATTCGAAAAAGTGTTAAAACGGTCGTAAAATTCGCTGTTAAACTTGCAGAAAAGAAGTGAACATACCGGGAACTTCAAAGACCCTCCCTAGGTGCACACACCGGCTGGCACACGGCCACACACCAGTATCAACAGTGACAGCACCCTCCACCGCTGAAGCCGCAGGGAATAATCCAACAATCTTTGGCTAGTGCGATACAAAGTATGTAGACATCCTTCTGTTCCAAGGAGCAGAAATAAAATGCCCAGGTCTGTCTTTCTTGCTAAGCTTTGCCCCATAATTCATTCAAAATACTTTTCGGAATGTCTGCAGCGGGTTCTGAGAAGCCGATCGCATTCTGCGCCCTATAAAATCTTGTTTATATATTTGCTTGCTGCGTAAAAGATCCTGGCACCATTTAGTAAATACTATTAAACTGTTAATGATTAAACAATTTGGAGAGGTTTAAAAAAGGTGTTACATGCCAAGGGGCATTGTGGGCATGGTAATACCCCTTTCATTACCCTGAAAATAAATATGCAAATGTCTCTTCGGTGTGGTAAGACCTACAATGCATTCTGTGTTGTCGAAGATGTGAAATTGGAGCTTTTTTAATTAGAAACGCCAGAGCCGTTAAACAATTGTATTTTACTTCCGGTATACGACATGTATTGGGTTGACTACTGAAGGTTGACATGGCTTACGTCGACACATAAAAGTTTGCCATGGCTAAGGTCGACAGAGTTGGAAGGTTGACTAGCATTAACTCGACAATGGCTAGATCGACAGTCAAAAGGTCGACATGTGGGTTTCCATGGATTTTTTTAGCCGACATGTGCCGACAGGCGGTATTTCATGCCCTACCATACACATTACGGCGTGGCGGGAGAATAGAATAGTGTGCCGTGCGTATTGAGGCACCGTGCCCAACGCATGGAAAGCGCAGCGAGCCATGCGAGGGGACGTGGTCTACTTTGACGGTGTCCATGTTGACCATGTCGGCATTCGGGACCAAAAAAAGTGAAAAACCAATGACATTTTGACTGTCGATGATTGTGTCGGCGCCCCAACCCTGTCGACCGTAGCCATGTTGACAGATTCCAACTCCCCAATTTATCTCGGTCCCAACGTTGCTAAATCTCCCCCATTGTACTCTATCGTGTTTCTTGTGAAGTATTAATTAGCATTTTGTTTATTAACATTTTAGCAAGTTACTACACAAGTCTGTTCCAGCTTTAACATTGTTTAACTTACTGAGTCCAAGAAGATTACACAACTTGTGCTGGCATACACACTTGATGTTTTGTAACATGAATTATCATGACACGGTAGGAAACATGATAATTATCGTTATACAGGATGAGTCTCCAATATCCAAAATTCCAGAATCTGAGACTGTGACGCCTTTGCTTTCCATTGGTTTGGTGAACACAAACTTTATTTCATGCACAAAATCAGTAAAGATATTGGGGGTTATTCTGGTTGATTCGCAAAGCTGCGAATTCGCAGCCTTGCGAGTCCACCACACCGCACCTTGCGAACGGTGGCCGGGCCGCTACCCATTCGCAAGGGCGATTCCCTCGCAGGGCCTGCAAATGGCATGTTCTTACACAAAACATCACTTTCTGAACCAGAATAACCCCCATTGTACACAATGACCTTCAGGCTGGTGTATAAAGTGTATATGAAACATAGATGCATTTTGTGTTTAGATTTGGGTCCCAGTGGTGGATCTTGCTGGTGGTGAACCCATGAGCAAAAATATTATTTGGGCCCCCCTCATCCATCCCAAACCAGTGTGCAAGTTACAACCTTAGCGGAGAGGAACTGGGTAATTCCATACTTGAAAAGGATCTAGGAGTCCAAATAGACAGCAAACTGGGATGTAGTGACCATTGTAATGTAGCTACAAAAAAGGCCAACAAAATTCTGGCATGTATTAAGAGGGGAATGGAAACTAGGGACTCAAGAGTAATTATGCCACTATATAAAGCATTGGTGCGACCTCACCTAGAGTACGGAGTACAGTTCTGGGCCCCACACTATAAAAAGGACATCATAGAATTTGAAAAAATCCAAAGGCGAGCAACAAAGCTTATTAGGGGAATGGAGAATTTAAGCTACGGGGAGAGATTAAGCAATTTGGGACTATTTACATTAGAAAAGAGACGTTTAAGGGGGGACATGCTCAACATGTACAAGTACATCAAGGGCCAATATAAGGAACTGTCACACACCATCTTTTCTACTAGAAAGGAATCTAGGACACGAGGGCATGAGTATAGATTAGAAGAAAAAAGATTTCATTCAGCTAGTAGAAAGAATTTCTTTACAGTCAGAGCAGTCAAACACTGGAACTCTCTTCCCAGAGAGGTGGTAACGGCTGGCTCATTAAATGCGTTCAAGGCAAAGTTGGACAAACATTTACTGGATAAAAACATCCATGGGTACAAATAAGAAATATAATTTGTCTGTAAAATACCAGAACCTACCAAATCAGCAATGGATATCTATACCAGGTTGAACTAGATGGACGCAAGTCTTTTTTCAGCCTTACCTACTATGTAACTATGTAACAATACGCAACATGCCAGTGGGTGACAGGGAGAGGCAGAGGGAGGCAGAGTGTGACAGGGAAAAACAGTGGGTGGCAGGAAGAGGGGGACAGGGGCAGCAGTGGCCCCCTTAAGGGCCCAATATACCACAACAATTTAGCATGATTTCATGCGATTCCAAACTTTTGGGCCGAAATATTGATTGTAAAGTGTCAAATCTTATGTGGTTTCCATCCGATCCGATGCGCGGTCCTGTGGGTGTCAGTTCAGAGCCATTACATTGCTAGTGTTGCACTACTGATTTATCAGAATCGCACAACAGTACTAAATCGCATGGAATCGGATGGAAAAATGGAGAGTTCTTTTGTGTATGCATGAAGGTAGACTGTCATTCCCCCCCTATCTATGATGAGCCAGTGCTAGAGACGTGTTGGGTGGGTGGAGGCACACTAGCAGATGACCCTGGTCACCGGTTTTTGTCCCCCTTTTCCTTAATTCCGGATACGGGAATGGAGGACTAGGTTTTTTCTCACCTGTGGTGTTCAATTTTGGTTTTATGGATTGTTTTTGAACCGTATATTTTTATTATTTATTTATTATATTTTGTATGCTGTTTCTTTGGACATCTACGTTTGGAATAAGAAACATCTTTATGGATGGAGTGGTGATCTGAGCCCTTTCTTTTAGGCCTATCAAAGAAACCTTTGATAGGCCTAAGAGTACCCAAAACTCACCTCATATAGAGGTGAGTTTTGGGTACTCTTTACCTAGCACGGCGCCCACGATTTTAATCGTGGGCATCGCAGGTAAAAAAATCGCGGGCATTGAATGCACTAAAAATCGGGTGCGACGCGACCGACGCGATGCCCGCGATTTCCCATAGGGAACAATGTTAAATGTCTCAATTGACCCGATTTTCATGTTCAATGCCTCAATTGACCCGATTTTTCCATAGGAAACAATGTTAAATGGCCCACAGAGGCCAAATAGCCACCCTGAAGTGTGAAATGGCCCCCACAATTGTTAACGCCACCCCACGATCAACGTCAACCCGAAGCGTGGCGAGCGCAGCGAGCCCGCGAGGGGCGGCGGTACGCGTCCTACGACCTTTTCATACCCCCACTATCCACGTCGGCGTGGAGTTGAGAATAGAATAGTGTGGTGAGCGCAGCGAGCCATCGAGCACGAAGCGTGGCGAGCGCAGCGAGCCCCGCGAGGGGACGCGGATACCTTCACAGGTAAACGCGTCCCTTCGCGGGCTTCACAGGTATCCGCGTCCCCTCGCCACGCTTCGGGCTCGGTGGCTCGCTGCGCTCGCCACACTATTCTATTCTCAACTCCACGCCGACGTGGATAGTGGGGGTATGAAAAGGTCGTAGGACGCGTACCGCCGCCGCTCGCCACGCTTCAGGTTCACGTTTATCGTGTGGTGGCGTTAACAATTGTGGGGGCCATTTCACACTTCAGGGTGCCTATTTGGCCTCTGTGGGCCATTTAACATTGTTTCCTATGGGAAAATCGGGTCAATTGAGGCATTGAACAGGAAAATCGGGTCAATTCAGACATTTAACATTGTTCTTTATGGGAAATCGCGGGCATCGCGTCGGTCGCGTCACACCCGATTATTTAGTGCATTCAATGCCCGCGATGGGCGCCGTGCTAAGTAAAGAGTACCGAGTTTTGTTTTAAGGGGAATCCATAGAGAAGTATATAACCACCATTTGAAGTTTAAGGGAACCAGAGACACTATCAACCCCAAAGAAGCCTTTATGTGTCGACATAGGGCCTCATATAGAGGTGAGTTTTGTTTTAAGGGGAATCAATAGAGAAGTATATAACCACCATTTAAAGTTTAAGGGAACCAGAGACACTATCAACCCCAAAGAAACCTTTATGTATCGACATAGGGCCTCATATAGAGGTGAGTTTTGTTTTAAGGGGAATCCATAGAGAAGTATATAACCACCATTTGAAGTTTAAGGGAACCAGAGACACTATTAACCCCAAAGAAACCTGTATGTGCACATAGGGTTTATACCGAAGGTCAGGGTGGAATATTACCATTCTGTTTCACGTAGCAGGTTATGCATTGTATATACTAACAAGAAGGGTTTGCCGACAGGTCAGTCGGGCCCTAGTAAAATGAAGGGGGCATGGCATGGCAACCGGGTGTCCGCTGGGAGGCGGTGTGGCCACGCCCCACAACAAAAAATTGTAAACGAGGGGGCTAGAGAGGACAGGCTGCCGCTGCAGCTGCCTCTCCCCCAGTTCAGCACATGGCACTGAACAGCGTCTGCTGAGCTGGGGAGAGAGGCTGTGCTGCGGTGGCAGCTTGTCCTCTCTCTCTCTCTCTCTCCCCAACACCTGGCTCCCTGCAACAGGGGAGGGGGGAGCCCGACCTGAGACCCTACAGCATACCTGGGCAAACATACCCGCTACCCCCCTCTTGACGCCACCGCTAACAAGATACATCCTTAAGTCTCTTGCTGAGATAGAGACCATTGGGCGGACGGGGAACACAGTTGGATCAAGTAACCAGCTCCTCGCCTTTCATATTAGGACAGCACTTGTGAGTTTTATTCACTTGTATTGTTGTGATGGTGTTTTTAGGGTTAGTAACCCAAGGCTACACACATAGCTGCAGTCTGGGGGCGCAAGCATAATCTCCTATATTTTTTGTAATGTATCTTAATGTCCTGCATGAGGGCCTGAATCCCACCTCTGGTCCACCATCACTACCTCCAGAGGAGTGGTGTTTGTAACAGTAGCACTCTGTTCGTGTGAGCTAACACTTTGATCTGTCTCCCGACTGTCCTACACTCAGCCCAGCGTCCTGCTTCACTCGTTCCCATCAGCCCTGATCCAAAGTAAGCAGTAGAGAGGTTCTGCAGCAGCTGCTCTACCCGGTACACAGAAATGTGATACACCTCTTCCTGCTCCTTTAATAGCTGTCGCTTTGCTGTCATCAGCGTCTATGAATAATGATGACAAGGCTGTCACTGGCTCAGTACACTGAATAGTTCCAGCGTTTCAAGGCATTTTTAATGGACCTGCTTAAATTATGGGCGCTATAATGCTGGTCTTTATCACCCAGTATGGTGTGTGTGTGTGTGTGTGTGTGTGTGTGTGTGTGTAAATAACCACTAGGGTGAAATTCAATAGGATGAGAGATTCAGAAAGTGAGATATTAACAAGTCTCCAGTTTTTTTTTTACAAAACTGGAGATTTCTTACCAAATCTCTCACTTTCTGAATCTCTCATCCTATTACATTTCACCCCTAGTGTATGGTCTGGGCCTCTTCAGAAATATATAAAGATTAGATAGATAGATAGATAGATAACAGCAATGTACTGTAGGAATACACAATAGTCCTGTGCAGTTTAAGGTATTATACCGTATGCATGAGATATGATTCAATAACACAGTCTGGAATCTGATCCCCGGACAAGTAGTTGGGCCCCCAGGCTGGGGTGTACCCCTGTGGGCTAGTCCAGTAGTTGAGCCCCCAGGCTGGGGTGCACCCCTGTGGGCTAGTCCAGTAGTTGGGCCCCCAGGCTGGGGTGTACCCCTGTGGGCTAGTCCAGTAGTTGGGCCCCCAGGCTGGGGTGTACCCCTGTGGGCTAGTCCAGTAGTTGGGCCCCCAGGCTGGGGTGTACCCCTGTGGGCTAGTCCAGTAGTTGGGCCCCCAGGCTGGGGTTCACCCCTGTGGGCTAGTCCAGTACAGACTATAAAAGCTGTAGGTCCATAGTGGATGTCCCGAGGTTCCATCCGGATTTCATTGGTGCTCTACCTTCGTTGTTGGTCACAAGTAAATAAGAATAAAAACATGAAATATAGGAAAAAAGTGTTTTATTTGTTTCGTTTTCATTTGAAATTAGTTTCATAAAACAACAAAGAAACATATCAGACTATTTGTCATAGAAAATAGTAACACAAATAAGTTACGATGGAGGAAAGGAGGGGCGCGGAGTCTGTGGAACGCATACATTCAGGATTAATACAACTTTGGGTTTGTTATTGATGACATTTCCCTAATTAACGTTAATTCTTAAGTATTATTGCTAAGCGCTGATCATGAAGAACATGCACTTTATAAATCGCTATTTGGACAGTTGTAGGAACCAAGTGATACATTAAGGTGTTTGTAAAGGAATATTTTAGTGGTCTAATGGGAAATTCCCCGAGATGTCACACGACCGATAGCGCCAGCCCTTTTCCACCTAAGTACCAGGTCCGGACCGTGATTTGGAAAACATTTCCAAACAGGGTCAGACCCATTTCCACCACTCTGGGTGCCGTGCTGGACCTTGGAGAGGATATCATATACCTTCCCCCAGGATCTCCCCATGCCGTGAATGGGTCCCTGGGCGATCCGGATTACCTATTACACCGTTGGATACCCTGCTCACTGGACCAGGATGTACCCTTTTCCAGTGAGCAAAACCCGGGTTGATGCCCATTTATTTACAATAACCACGGAAGGGGTAATTAGTCATATGGTCGGAATAAATTCTATAATGTTCTGCATTTTTGCATTAATCAGTTCTGAGGAATTAATCTGTGCACCAAGATAACAAGAGAGCGTTCTTTATCAGCGGAGACCGCGGTGATAGATCGGTTATCACGGCAATATACTGTGCAAAATACCCTGCGGGGAAAATGTATAAAGAATATTATTATAGAAATCCTAAAGTCTTCTTTAGAATTGTACTGTATAATGTCTTATATTGGAAGTTATAAATGTTGAGGTTTTAGTTATAGCCCTTTTGCACCTACTCTAAGTTTTTGGAACTGGTATTGGCAACACAGTTCCAAACTCAGTCAAACCTAGGAAAGACCTCTTTCCACTGTTGCAGTGTTGCACTACACACGGATATAGTACCGGCTCTTAGATATGACATCATTTCCTTACATCGGGAAGGGGCTCTCCCAATGTGATGAATGGTCCTGATCGGACATCACTGGCTACCCGTATTCACTGCAGCTCTCCTTACTAGCTACTAGGGATGTAAATCCTGGGCATTTTTTAAATCCTGGGATTCGGGATTGAAAAATGCTCAATCCCGGCATTCCCCCCAAACCAGAATCCAGGGACATTTATTCACACGGCCAAGAGTAGGACGCACAGGAGCAGCGGTGGTGCGGAAGTAGCAGAGCAGTCGGGAGCGGCAATATGTGTAGGAGTGGTGCGGCTGTGCAAGAGAGCAGCGGAGACAGGAGCAGCAAGGCAGTGTCTGAGCAGGTGCCCAGCATTAGACTGCACATGCGTAATCTAATCCCAATTTCTCAGGACTAAAAACTAAAATTTCAAGATTGAAATCCCCACAATTTAAGGGCCAAATGCGGGATCCCGCCAATCCTGTAATTCGCCACCCTACTAGCTACCAGTAGGGAGAATAGCCCCTGTCAGCCGGGATCTCGACTGTTGGGCATATGAACAATCGGAATTCCAATGTCAGGCCTTTATCCAGCACCCACAGGAGGGGGACTACAATGGGTACATTTCTAAGGGCTGATCTAACCATGGGAGATTTTGTACATAAAATAAAATCACCCAAAATAAATTAATCGATTCCCTGAACTGCAATCTAAAGTCGATATTTAAAATCAAATGATTTTGTGAGATCTACAAATTTATTCCCAGTTTTTAGGATAGGCAATACATTTCCATCACAGTAAAATCCCATTAAAATGCACTGTGAATAGAAATCAATGGGAAAATCTTAGCCAATCACAAGCTATAAAGACACACTAGGTACTTTTGATTGGTTGGACTACAGGCATACCGCTGCAACAAAATACTACAGGGGAATTTCCAGATTATCCGGTCTCCAAGATTCCATGATGTCCATGATTTGTAGTCCCGCAATACTATTTTATCTTTAATTGTAATTGTATTTATTTATTTATTTACTTCACAGAGAACATTCCCATTTAGCCAGGTTTATATTTGTGATGCCCATTGTCATTGTGTAAAAGCAACCCCTAAAAGACACCCCTTGTTCTACAGAGATCTATGGCAGTTTCTTAAAGTGGGGATTTGTACGGTGAATTGCTATTGTTGTATTTGTGCTACAGAAATCAGATCACACTGTGATAGACCTACACTGCGTTCATCTTATAGACATCTTCCCTGGCAGCGACTGTGAGAACATCAGAAGGACTTACAGTACCTGACACACAGAAAGGGGGTGACATACCCAATACACTTAATAAAATATACATGATTATTTCTCCAATGAGGTAAATCCAAGTATACAGATGCAGGGGAGGCTCCTGAGGGGGAGCTGCAGCACAGTTCAAAATTCAAATAGGGCAGGGACAGCAACTGCCACCAACTGCCATTCCAAACTGACTCTCTGGTAGTTGGTGGGCTCCCTATTTGAATTTTGGACTGTGCTGCCGCTGATTGGATGTTTTACAGAGGAAGTTTGAATAATAATCCCGGGGATATACCCTTACCCCAAACCGGTTACTGACCATTAATAATGGAGACATATACACAGTGATATACAGTACGTGACAAAGACGGGGGAGGGGTACTCTGGCAGTGAGTAAGGGGTTAATAAATATGGGGCAGAAAGCAGCTTTGATGGGCGGGAAGCAATGATGGGGAGACAACGGTCACATGCGGTTTATAAAAAAGAAAATTACAATAAGTTATATTTCTCAATATATATACACATATATATATATTTATAGATATATAAAATTTACAAATAGAATAACAACTTTATAATAGCTGACAATGTAAACTGCCTAGTACCTGGGGACAGGGAAGATAAACACATTCTCCAACAGTTCCACAATCAATAATTAATAATCAAATGCAAATAGGTCTCTCATTGAAAACGTCGACATGGTCTGACCTTATGCATAACAACGATGTGTAAGTCGGATTTTCAGATGCAGGGGGGATTCAGTGTTGGTAGCAAAGTAAAAAAAGGAACAAGTGCTTTCCACCTGGGCAATACCATGCTGCACTGCAGGGGGGCAGATGTATAATGTGCAGAGATTTAGGAGGGACTCTAAATTGTGGTGTTGAAATGAAGCTTCCCAACATTCGTAGGCTACATGCAAAAGCAGCACATATTTCCCCTGCATGCAAAATATCTAAATGCATTTGCACCTCTTATATTCCAATATGGCTTGTTCTAGGTTGTAACGCTTGTTTTGCTTTGATCTCAACTCTGAATCAGCCCCTTTAACGGTAACCCGTAGGCGGTTGTCCAGAAGCCGCTTCTGAAGCAGTACCGGTTGATAGTATCCAACCACCGTCTCACTGTTGACTTTACTGTGCAATTCGAAGTGAAAAGGCACTAAACTGTAGAAAGCACGGAGAGGTGACGCCTTAGTCTCGGCTGCGCCGACGTGGGCAGCTTGTCTATTTGTATCCAGTTTTTGTGCTCCCTTCTGACATGGAAAAGTTACAACCACCCCAGGTGGCAGCTGTTGCGTCATATCTCGTCCATCCCCCAAACATATGTGTTTGTGGCGTGACTCAGGAATGTGTTGTGAAGGCCACTGTGCCGTATTGTAAACAGCTTAAGGAAAACCAAACAAGCTCCATCCGCTTGCCCTAACCACAGAAAACCACGGAGAGGACCACTCTCTGCCTTCCCCAATTTTTTTTTACGTCCTTCCACTTCTGCTCAACAGGGTGCAGACACATGCCGTATCTATCCGGATCCACCGCCAGCCAACCATCTTCTCATCCACGGTCAGTGCCCGGACATAGGATTGTTTAGGTTTGCACTCGGATATCCACTGTCTTTTATCCACCCCTCGGCAACCATTTGTGGTACCACCTGCGGGATTACACTTAGTTTCAAAAAAGTACTGCTTCAGGGGTCCTGTGACGGTCTGAATTTCAGACATGATCGTTACGGTCTTACCCCGAACATCCACAGCTGTGCGCTTGTCAGTAACCCAGACGTTCACGCTGTCACACACAGAAAGATCTCCCCTCCGAGTGGGGCTAATAGACTCCGACCCCTGTGCCCGTTTTACCCGAGAAGTTCTATTAGCCGCTTCTGAATGCGAAACTAGATCCTCAGCCAAGAACAATAGAGGGGGTCCTGATGGCTCCTGACTGGAGAGGGCCACTCTTGGGGAATAAAGGTTCCAATCTTTACCAGACATGTTGCCATGTGTGGTTGCCATGTCTGGGAAGATGCCTTCATGTAGACCTTCAGTGAGATTATAGGGTTCCTGTGGTCGGTCTGAGGTGTAGGTGGAATTGTCTGGGCCATAATCCCGGTCAGTGCTCTGGTTTTGGAAGGGGGCAGCGCTGATGGCACAAAGGTATGAGATCACCATGACATAAAGGCGGAGTAGCATTACTTAATCCACCTCAAACAACTGCAAAAGAGAAGAAAAAGACAGTTAGGAAATCTCAAATGTCACCGAAACAACTTTATTTGTCCAGATTTGCACAATACACAAGAGCACAAGACAGCAGGACAATAGACCTTACCACCACCAGAGGCATCTAATTCTACTGTATACCCTCCATAGCTGCCTGTGCATTTCACCTTTCCACTTGCTCCTCAATATTCCTATGAGGTCTACTCAGAGCATACCTCCCAACAGTCCCGATTTCAGCGGGACAGTCCCGATTATCAGGGCCTGTCCCGCTGTCCCTCCCGCGGCCGGCAGTGTCCCGCGGTGAGGGGGGCTGTTGGGAGTCCCCCCTGTCGGCTGCTAAGCAGCGGGGAATAAACGCTGTGCGCATGCATGGGCTAGTGGCATGGCTAGAGGCTCACAGAGCCTCTGGGTCATGCCCCCATAGCGTCAAAATGGGGGCATGGCCTCGCGGAGGAGCCGCAAGTATAGGCCACGCCCCCGGAATTAGGCCACGCCTACGGCGCGCAGCAACAGTGTCCCGGCTCAGGCACATCAAGAGTTGGGAGGTATGTACTCATACTCCTGTGGTGGAACATCACAGAGCCAACCAGATGCACGCAATAAAGCCTAAGGGCAGGCATGTCCAAACTATGGCCCCCCAGCTGTTGTGAAACTACACATCCCAGCATGCCTTGCCATAGTTTTAGCATTCCCTAATAGCAAAACTGTGGCAATGCATGATGGGGCTTGTAGTTTCACAACAGGTCTGTAACACCATCCATGTGGATAACATTTTGGGTATCTGGTGCCTAGAACTAGACCCATGACATACAGTAAGAGCATAGGGCTAGCTGACTACGGTATCCAGTCACTGGGTAGACAATGTCTAGGTTGACAGTCACTAGGTCGACCACTAATGGTCAACACCTAAAAAGGGTTAACATAACTTAGATCAACACTGCTTATGTTCAAGCTTATAGGCAAGGTCGACATTCAAAATGTCAACATGAGTCACTGTCGACCATTAGTGGTCAACCTCGTGACTGTCGACTTAGACATGATCTATCATCTATACCAGTGATGGCTAACCTTGTCACTCCAGCTGTTGTTGAACTACACATCCCAGCATGCCCTGCTACAGGTTTACTATTTGGCCATGCTAAAACTGATCCAGGGCATGCTGGGATGTGTAGTTCAACAACAGCTGGCAGTTAGCCATCATTGATCTATACCATAATTGCTGTGTGCCCCCCGAAAGGGTCAAATTAACCCACAAGGCTGACATCCATTCCATGAGCGGCCGACTAGGTGGGCACAATGATAGCAGAGAATGGTAACCAGAGGAACTTACAATTCAACATAAACCTTTAGCACCCTGCTCCTCTGGAGCTTACAATCTATATTGGGTTCCGCTAGAGTAGACACACAGTCTAGGGTTCATTTCATCCAGATAACCTACCAAGCATGTGTTGCAGAGTGGGAGGAAGCTACAGTACTTGGGATGAACCCATAAAAACAGGGGAGCACATACAAACACTACACATACGCCCCTTTATCCCCAGCGTTGTGGCAGTAATGCAGAAAGTGTGAACATACGGTATGACTGCATTTAGATGGGCAAACAATAAGAACACCCATGGTCAGAGTACTGTACTGTGCGTGTCCGCATGGTCAGAGTAATGTACTGTGCGTGTCCGCATGGTCAGAGTAATGTACTGTCTGCATGGTCAGAGTAATATACTGTGCATGTCCGCATGGTCAGAGTAATGTACTGTCCGCATGGTCAGAGTAATATACTGTGCATGTCCGCATGGTCAGAGTAATGTACTGTCCGCATGGTCAGAGTAATGTACTGTGCATGTCCGCATGGTCAGAGTACTATACTGTGCATGTCCGCATGGTCAGAGGAATGTACTGTGCATGTCCGCATGGTCAGAGTAATATACTGTGCATGTCCGCATGGTCAGAGTAATGTACTGTCCGCATGGTCAGAGTAATATACTGTGCATGTCCGCATGGTCAGAGTAATGTACTGTCCGCATGGTCAGAGTAATGTACTGTGCATGTCCGCATGGTCAGAGTACTATACTGTGCATGTCCGCATGGTCAGAGGAATGTACTGTGCATGTCCGCATGGTCAGAGTAATATACTGTGCATGTCCGCATGGTCAGAGTAATGTACTGTCCGCATGGTCAGAGTAATGTACTGTGCGTGTCCGCATGGTCAGAGTACTGTACTGTGCATGTCCGCATGGTCAGAGTACTGTACTGTGCGTGTCCGCATGGTCAGAGTACTGTACTGTGCGTGTCTGCATGGTCAGAGTACTGTACTGTGCGTGTCCGCATGGTCAGAGTACTGTACTGTGCGTGTCCGCATGGTCAGAGTACTGTACTGTGCGTGTCCGCATGGTCAGAGTACTGTACTGTGCGTGTCCACATGGTCAGAGTACTGTACTGTGCGTGTCCGCATGGTCACAGTAATGTACTGTGCGTGTCCGCATGGTCACAGTAATGTACTGTGCGTGTCCGCATAGTCAGAGGAATGTACTGTGCGTGTCCGCATGGTCAGAGGAATGTACTGTGCGTGTCCGCATGGTCAGAGGAATGTACTGTGCGTGTCCGCATGGTCAGAGGAATGTACTGTGCGTGTCCGCATGGTCAGAGGAATGTACTGTGCGTGTCCGCATGGTCAGAGGAATGTACTGTGCATGTCCGCATGGTCAGAGTAATGTACTGTCCGCATGGTCAGAGTAATGTACTGTGCATGTCCGCATGGTCAGAGTACTATACTGTGCGTGTCCGCATGGTCAGAGGAATGTACTGTGAGTGTCCGCATGGTCAGAGGAATGTACTGTGCGTGTCCGCATGGTCAGAGGAATGTACTGTGCGTGTCCGCATGGTCAGAGGAATGTACTGTGCGTGTCCGCATGGTCATAGGAATGTACTGTGCGTGTCCGCATGGTCAGAGGAATGTACTGTGCGTGTCCGCATGGTCAGAGGAATGTACTGTGTGTGTCCGCATGGTCAGAGGAATGTACTGTGCGTGTCAGCATGGTCAGAGGAATGTACCGTGCGTGTCCGCATGGTCAGAGTACTGTGCATGTCCGCATGGTCAGAGGAATGTACTGTGCATGTCCGCATAGTCAGAGGAATGTACTGTGCATGTCCGCATGGTCAGAGGAATGTACTGTGCATGTCCGCATGGTCAGAGGAATGTACTGTGCATGTCCGCATGGTCAGAGGAATGTACTGTGCATGTCCGCATGGTCAGGGTAATGTACTGTGCATGTCCGCATGGTCAGAGGAATGTACTGTGCATGTCCGCATGGTCAGGGTAATGTACTGTGCATGTCCGCATGGTCAGGGTGATGTACTGTGCATGTCCGCATTCTGCACGTGTATCAAATTGGAAGCTTTAAGCATTCTTATCTGAAACCGTGTTATACGGAAGCTGCTGAAAGATTGTCTCTAGTTAAAAATCGATTGTAGAGCAACCTTTAGCACCCTGCTCCTCTGGAGCTTACAATCTATATTGGGTTCCGCTAGAGTAGACACACAGTCTAGGGTTCATTTCATCCAGATAACCTACCAAGCATGTGTTGCAGAGTGAGAGGAAGCTACAGTACTTGGGATGAACCCATAAAAACAGGGGAGCACATACAAACACTACACATACGCCACTTTATCCCCAGCGTTGTGGCAGTAATGCAGAAAGTGTGAACATACGGTATGACTGCATTTAGATGGGAAAACAATAAGAACACCCATGGTCAGAGTACTGTACTGTGCGTGTCCGCATGGTCAGAGTAATGTACTGTGCGTGTCCGCATGGTCAGAGTAATGTACTGTCCGCATGGTCAGAGTAATATACTGTGTATGTCCGCATGGTCAGAGTAATGTACTGTCCGCATGGTCAGAGTAATGTACTGTGCATGTCCGCATGGTCAGAGTACTATACTGTGCATGTCCGCATGGTCAGAGGAATGTACTGTGCATGTCCGCATGGTCAGAGTAATATACTGTGCATGTCCGCATGGTCAGAGTAATGTACTGTCCGCATGGTCAGAGTACTGTACTGTGCGTGTCCGCATGGTCAGAGTACTGTACTGTGCGTGTCCGCATGGTCAGAGTACTGTACTGTGCGTGTCCGCATGGTCAGAGTACTGTACTGTGCGTGTCCGCATGGTCAGAGTACTGTACTGTGCGTGTCCGCATGGTCAGAGTACTGTAGTGTGCGTGTCCGCATGGTCAGAGTACTGTACTGTGCGTGTCCGCATGGTCAGAGTACTGTACTGTGCGTGTCCGCATGGTCACAGTAATGTACTGTGCGTGTCCGCATAGTCAGAGGAATGTACTGTGCGTGTCCGCATGGTCAGAGGAATGTACTGTGCGTGTCCGCATGGTCAGAGGAATGTACTGTGCGTGTCCGCATGGTCAGAGGAATGTACTGTGCCTGTCCGCATGGTCAGAGGAATGTACTGTGCGTGTCCGCATGGTCAGAGGAATGTACTGTGCATGTCCGCATGGTCAGAGTAATGTACTGTCCGCATGGTCAGAGTAATGTACTGTGCATGTCCGCATGGTCAGAGTACTATACTGTGCGTGTCCGCATGGTCAGAGGAATGTACTGTGCATGTCCGCATGGTCAGAGTAATGTACTGTCCGCATGGTCAGAGTAATGTACTGTGCATGTCCGCATGGTCAGAGTACTATACTGTGCGTGTCCGCATGGTCAGAGGAATGTACTGTGCGTGTCCGCATGGTCAGAGGAATATACTGTGCGTGTCTGCATGGTCAGAGGAATGTACTGTGCGTGTCCGCATGGTCAGAGGAATGTACTGTGCGTGTCCGCATGGTCAGAGGAATGTACTGTGCGTGTCCGCATGGTCAGAGGAATGTACTGTGCGTGTCCGCATGGTCAGAGGAATGTACAGTGCATGTCCGCATGGTCAGAGGAATGTACCGTGCGTGTCCGCATGGTCAGAGGAATGTACTGTGTGTGTCCGCATGGTCAGAGTACTGTGCATGTCCGCATGGTCAGAGGAATGTACTGTGAGTGTCCGCATGGTCAGAGGAATGTACTGTGCATGTCCGCATGGTCAGAGGAATGTACCGTGCGTGTCCGCATGGTCAGAGGAATGTACTGTGTGTGTCCGCATGGTCAGAGTACTGTGCATGTCCGCATGGTCAGAGGAATGTACTGTGCATGTCCGCATAGTCAGAGGAATGTACTGTGCATGTCCGCATGGTCAGAGGAATGTACTGTGCATGTCCGCATGGTCAGAGGAATGTACTGTGCATGTCTGTATGGTCATAGGAATGTACTGTGCATGTCCGCATGGTCAGGGTAATGTACTGTGCATGTCTGCATGGTCAGAGGAGTGTACTGTGCATGTCCGCATGGTCAGAGGAGTGTACTGTGCATGTCCGCATGGTCAGGGTAAAGTCCTGTGCATGTCCGCATGGTCAGGGTAATGTACTGTGCATGTCCGCATTCTGCACGTGTATCAAATTGGAAGCTTTAAGCATTCTTATCTGAAACCGTGTTATACGGAAGCTGCTGAAAGATTATCTCTAGTTAAAAATCGATTGTAGGGCAATTTACATTCCATATCCACCCATACAGTATGTCACTATGCTTGGTCAGAATGCCTGTTAAGTAGTTTGCCATTGATAACATTTGGCCTAATTCCGATGTACTGGAGTTCCTTGGAAGCAGCAGCGATAGCGCTGTATGCTGATGCAGCAGGAGGCGTCTATTACACGCAGGTGCCTCCCGCTGGACTAGTGATCCTCTCTGCATCGTCGGATCACTTTGGCACCATTGGGAATCTGACGGACCCTGTGGTACAGCACAAGCCACCCATCGCAGAGGCCAGAATGGCATTGACAAATAAAGGCGTTGCCACCCCTTCCCCCGCCACAAACTGCATAAGACTGTCAGTCAGATGCTGGGTTACTTGCTACATCGCAGGACCTGTTCATGAGTCGGCACCCTCCATTATCTTACACATCTCTTCCAGTCGTTGCGACCGGCTTTTGCAATACCATCTCGGCACACCCACGGTGTGACTAAACGCATACACAGTGGGAGCAACAATTGCTCCACAGGGTACAACATCCACATTGCGTCTTTGAATCAGGCCTTAGGGGGTTATTCAGACCTGAGCACACGGCTGCAAATATTTAGACCGGGCGATAATGTGTAGGGCCCTTAGTACGCATGAGCGAGGCATCCTGCAAGAAAATCCTGCTACTTTTTGCCGCTGGCCATACACAAGTTGATTGACAGGAAGACGGCGTTTGTGGCCATTTTCTGGGAGTGTCAGGGAAACTGCAGGCGTAACCAGGCATTTGAAGGGAAGTTGTGTGACAGCACTGGTCTCGATCAGCCTGTTTCTATCGCACACACACAGAGTAAGTCCTGGGCTACGCAAAAGCTGCACACAGTGGAAAAATCATTTGACTGTGAGAGATTGTGAATGGACAAAACTTTCACGGGACTGAGCATCGAATCAGAAGTAAAGGACATAAGACTTCACATTTTTCACACAATTTACCCAACCCGATGCATCAAATTTGTGTAAAATAGCACTAGGTTGCCTTTAGGGAATATGGAATATGCTACTATGTGGGAGATGCATAAAGAAGCGAAGAGTGGAGAAGTGGGTCGATGCAGACGTTACCGAAGGTAACCAATCAGCTTTGGCAGAACACCTATCAAGTGCATTCTAGAATATTCTGAGGGGTAAGGGGAGCGGCTGCCATGCTGGCTATGTCTAGCGATATCCCCAGTGGTCTCCTATGTACAGATGACGGAGGATGTCCTGACGCGTGGGTGCACGCAACGTCAGTGACACTAAACTACATTTACATTTTGTCTTTCCGACCTGTCGTCGCAAGTAGGATGGCCATCGACTGAGAGACCAGGCAGGCCACCACCAGTGCGCACACACGCACAAACTTCAAGACAGTCCCGACTCCCAGTGCCGCTGCGCCGCATGACATGATGCATTGATGACATCATTCATCAATTAAGAAAGAGTGTCACAGTCTAGGACTCGGAGAGGGTAGTATAGCTGGGCAGCTTGCCAGCAGGGGAAAAAAAAAATCGCCATCGGATGCCATCCATCGATGGCATCAAACTATTCAACCCTCGCCTATCGATGCCCAAAACATCAAGCACTAGGTCCCGACCATCAATGTTTTGGGAACATAGATAGTCGATGGCCATCCCTAGTCGCAATCGGAAAGTGATTTACAAACCCGTCCAGTGTGTACTCAGCTGAAGTCTATAACACCAAAGAAACACAAACGTGCTTCATATCATTCTGCCCTATTTTGCTGTCATTTTTTAAGTCCATCTATTGTGATCTCTCCGCTGAGGTAAAAAAAAAAAAGGATAATAAACGTAGAAATGTGACTTATCTGTGGACGCCACTCTCACTGACCCGTGTATAAGGGAGATGGCAAAATGTGAAATAATTCGCAGTAATTTTCTAGTAGTTTGGAAATGAAATCCTGCGTTTAGCGCGTTCCGCCGTCCACAGTCACAGGAGCTGAACTTCACAGGGTAAGGGGGGCCGGGGGGGAACATGTTCTTCTGCTTCTGACATAGTTGGATAATGTGTACAACAATTAAGTCAAATCCGTACTTGACTGGAGCTGCAGGGACTCAGCAAGCAATGCGGCTCTTTAGTACAGATCTGTAAGCCTGCTAATCCCGAAACACAGATGGGGAAAGCCTAAAGAGTGGGAAGGGAGGATCTCATGCCAAATAGGAATAGTCATTTTTCTGGGCTGTGCACAGGAGATATACTCTTTAACTACCTCAGAATATTCTGTAGTAACTAAGCACTACCGTATGTACAACCAGGCAGCAGCGGTGTGGGAATACAAGGCCTCCAACGTTAAATGGAGGGGGGGGGGGGCTACTTCTAGGGCGCAACAGAACTCTGGACAGGGCAGTAGTCAATTAAAAAAAGATCAGATGTCACTCATTGGTCAAGTGGATGAGCAGAAGACAGGACAGCAATCACCTTTATGTACTTCAGGGTTGAAAAACACTCCCTCTCAGTCCCCCTGATACCCAAACACGCCACCATTTTCCTCCTCCCCCCACCCCCACTCCGCCCAGTCAAAATTCAGCAGCTCAAGAAGGTGGATGGAGATAACCTATTAGGCCTATTTCACATGCTCTGACTCCTGCCAGGCGGGGAAACCCTGCACAGCCAAGCCGCCGTGCCACACTCAGAAGTTTTCAATGGTGGGGATGGTCACAGCCCGGCATCCATCCCTTCCAGTGGTGGGATCCGGCTGCAACGGGGCGGCCGGGCCGTGGCCGTCCCGTGTGAATGGACACAATTGTGTCCATTAACAACTACTGTGTGCGGCACGGCATTTGGCCGTACAGGTTATCGCCACCGGCAGGAGCCGGAGCGTGTGAAATAGTCCTTAGGCTGTGGCCACACATCGCGAAGCAGCAGATCCTGTTCAGCAGGATCGGCGGCGCTGCAATGAGACTGCACACAGGCTCTTATGTGGCTGGCCACACATAAGCGGTGCGGCTGCAGCATAATGCACATAAAGTGCAGGTTGAATTCTAGGGTTGGCCGACCGGGGTTCTTCACTTTGGTGCTTTCACACCGCACCTTGACCCAGGTTATAAGTGCAGTGCGAAAGAGATATAAAAAAAGAACAAAAAAAATATGTTCTAATACCCCTTTCACATCGCAAACGCCGAGTGGCTCGGGTCCGTCCCGGGAAGACGGGAGCGACCCGGCATTTGTGAGGTTACGCTCCCCTCAGCGACCCAGCAATAATCCGGGTCGCTGATCAGCTGGGGGCAGGGTGGAGCGACGGCACATCATCGGGGCAGGGGAGGAGGCAGCCCCAAAAACTGTGTAACCATAACTGTGTACGGCAGTGGTGTAACAATAGCCCCGCTGACCCCACAGTGGCGGGGAGGCGCAGAGTAAGTGTGGGCACCGGGGGTCTGCAGGGCTATTACTGCACTGCTGCCGGGACCTGCAGATCTACTTTGCCTGCGTTCCCAGCGCTCCTCCTGCTAATGAAAAATGTCCCCCCCTTACAGCAGACAGGTTCTGAGGATGTTATGGGAAGGCGGGACCACAGGCAAGTAGATCTGCAGATCCTGGCCACAGCGTGAGGGTTAACTGTACGGGGGGGGGGGGGGGGGGTTATACTGCTGCTTATAGGTACATGGGGGGGGGGTATACAATTAGCCCAGATAACTGCTATCTATTGGGGGTTAATGCCAGAGGCGGCTGCAGCGCTGACCAAGTAGTCCCACGTGGGATCGCTCGAAGCACATGTATTACATGCATGTTAACATGACGAAAACTATTTTTCAGCTAAAAAAGGGCTATAATTTAATAGCCTGATAATGACCATCTAGCAAAAATTGTGATAATTGTTTGGCCCAAAAAACGGGTTCTCGTTTATTTGTACACCTCGTACTTAATGTAAACCTTTCAAGAAAAGAACAATATGGGTCACCATCGTTAACATTTCAGGGTATACATTTTACAAAAGGATACCAGAATCTGTGTCGATGGTGAGCTGGGAAGGAACAAGTTGATCTGGTTCTCTAGTGAGGTTAGTAAATCATACAGGGTAAATGAATGGAAAGGACAATGAGTTTGGTGTGATCTAGCTGGAGTATGACAATTAAAGCAAATGTTTGTTTAGTTGCTAGGGGTTACTCGCATTTATACACCGTAATCAAAATGACCGACACTACCACAAATAAGATGAACAATGGAATAAATTTATAATGAAGATAAATAAACATTTTCCATTGGCCTTCCCTTTTTCTAGACATTTCTGTAATGTTGCACAAATGTGCCGAGTTCAATTCCGACACTTATTTTGGGTTCTGTTCTTGTTGAAGACAGCAGCACGATGAACAATGTAGGCCAGGCATGTCCAAACTGTTTCCCTCCGGCTGTTGTGAAACTAAACATCCCAGCATGCCTTGCCATAGTTTTAGCATTCCCTAATAGCAAAACTGTGGAAAGGTATGATGGGACTTGTAGTTTCACAACAGCTGGAGGGCCATAGTTTGGACATGCCTGATGTAGGATCACAACATGAAATACAGATGACGTGTTTAAAAATAGCCGCTTTGATATTGTTTTTCCCTTGTCAGTTGTCTGTAAAAGGTGAACCACAGTGTCCAGGGCTTGGTCTTCAACAAGATGGAGTCTACAGCAAGATGGAGTCATGTCAACTGGTACCTGGTAAACTCTGGTCATCTGCACTGGTCAATATGGCCAATGACGCGTACTCGCCAAAGCAATGGATGACATATTCGCCTCATACCACAGAGTAGCATTGTGTGTAGATGTACGAGACCTGCTGCTGAAACCAGTACGTATGTTTCAAATGATCTTCTCTCCCGTGATATTAAGAAACCGATACACACTTGCACACAGGCAGAGACTTTGGAAGAGATCACATTGCCTTTCATCCACACCAGCTTGGTCCTTGGCCAAAAACCTGAGCACACTCCTCCGGCACAGATCAAATAGACTTCTGTAATTCCACCCCAGGCTCAAGTTAATCCTCACGCGGGGACTGAAGAGCAGATCGGAACCCGCCCGCCTCTACTCTCAGGCAGATATTGCTGATAAGCGCCATGCCACCCAGCTGCTGCCTAGCTGGCGTGCTGACATGGACTGGCTCCCCCCCCGGGGACAGGCTTCTCCTCTAGCTGGGCCTCCAGCTGTTTTTACTGGCATGGATATGAGTGCAAGTGAGCTGTGCTGCCCTTCATGGCTCAGTCCTTCTATGTCGGGCATGCTGTGTTGTGTATACAGCGCTGTCTGTCAGTGTTAACCGTTTGCTTGTTCTTTGCAATGTAAGCTCTAGCAATCGACACCTCGGCCTCCGTTCTCACTGCATGTCCCTGTGTTGTGGGCACAGGACGTTCATTCGCTGCAAAGTATAATGGCAATGTACAAATTAATGATATTACTCTGAACACTCGGGTGGCTTGTAGCTTACATACGCTGGATACAGGATGTGACCATAGCGGCTAGCCTTGACCTTATCCCCTGGTTACTCTGAGCAGCTTTTTATGAAAATTAAATTGGAAAAACAAGGGTGCGCAGAAAGTAGGAGAACGCTGCTGGAAGTATACAGACATTGCACAAGGTCCATTAAGGTCCATACACACTGGGCGACTATGCCCAGCGTGTATGGATCACTGCGGGGAAAGCTGTTCAGTACATACACACTGAGCGCCTTCCCACCTGCCCGGCGGAGGACGGCGGTGCATAGCGCAGAGCTATGCAAAGTTGTCCTCAACGATCAGCAGATGAGCGGCTTTCCCGGCGATGATGCGGACGCACGCAGTTCCATACGCACTGGGCGGCTTTCCCCCTGCCCGGCGCCGACGGAGTGGGTGGGGGGTTGCGGCGTTGCATAACGCAGCGCTATGCAAAGCCGTCCTGAAAGACGCTCATCTGCTGGTATTACCAGCAGATGTACGGATTTCCCGGTGATGTTGCGGGAGCGCGCAGCACCACTCACCGCTCATTGCCGGGGCATACACACTGGGCGGCTTTGAGCTGAAAGCCGCTCAAACTGGGTGTTTTGAGCGACTTTCAGCTCAAAGTCGCCCAATGTGTGTATGGGCCTTAAGTCTGACTGCAATACAATGTGAGCCAATATGTTCTATTATTATTTTTGGTACTTGTTTCCTATCTGGGCGCCCAGGTTTTCAACGTACGGCACCGTAATGAAATCGTATCGCATCGCATCGGATTCGGTACGCGATGATGTACGATGGCATACGATGCTATCCGATCCGATTTCATTTTAAATCGGATCGCATCGCATGCGGTGACGCGATCAACCCCGATTTTTACATTGGAATCAATGTTAAATGGTCCCTGAGACCCGATTTTACATTGATTTCAATGTAATAACCCCGCAAACCCACGATTTGTATAGGAACCCCCCCCCCTGATGGTTTAAAATGCGCCTCTATTGTTAACGCCACGCCAGTATTGACGTCAACCCGAAGCGTGGCGAGCGCAGCGAGCCCCGCGAGGGGCGGCGGTACGCGTCCTCCGACTTTTTCATACCCCCACTATCCACGTCGGCGTGGAGTTGAGAATAGAATAGTGTGGCGAGCGCAGCGAGCCACCGAGCCCGAAGCGTGGCGAGCGCAGCGAGCCCCGCGAGGGGACGCGGATACCTGTGAAGCCCGCGAGGGGACACGGATACCTGTGAAGCCCGCGAGGGGACGCGGATACCTGTGAAGCCCGCGAGGGGACACGGATACCTGTGAAGCCCGCGAGGGGACACGGATACCTGTGAAGCCCGCGAGGGGACGCGGATACCTGTGAAGCCCGCGAGGGGACGCGGATACCTGTGAAGCCCGCGAGGGGACACGGATACCTGTGAAGTATCTGCGTCCCCTCGCCACGCTTCGGGCTCGGTTGCTCGCCACACTATTCTATTCTCAACTCCACGCCGCCGTGGATAGTGGGGGTATGAAAATGTCGGAGGACGCGTACCGCCGCCGCTCGCCACGCTTCGGGTTGACGTCAATACTGGGGTGGCGTTAACAATGGAGGCGCATTTTAAACCATCAGGGGGGGTTTCCTATATATCCTATGGGCCAACCATAAAAGCGGGAACGAAATCGGATCGCATCGCATCGCATCGTTCAATATCGTGTATGTGCATTTGTGGTATCCGATGCGATGCGATGCGATCCGATTTTTATACGGAGAATAGCATGGTGCGCTATTAACGTAGCGGGCGCCCAGATAGGAAACAAGTACCTTATTTTTAATATTATACTTTATTAAGAGTGCTACAATGTCACGCAGTAGTAGTTGGAAAGTTTTAAAAGTCTGGGATATATTTTTGGGGCCCCTTGGGACCTGCTGGTTGCATTGTGGATCATGTGCCTTTGATTGCAGTCCAGCCCCCTCCCTACAGGCTAAAGATTTATGGTATTATTTCCTCGGGTATGGATCATTGGGTAGCAGCAGGATGGTGGACAAGCATTAGGTCGACATGCATTAAGGTCGACATGGGAAAGGTCGACAGTCAAAAGGTTGACATGGGGTTTTTCACATAGCTTTTGTCCCGAATTTCTACACAGTCGACATGGACACTGGAACGTAGCACCGCGCCCCCCCCCCCCCGCATGGCTCGATACGTTCGGCACACTATTTTATTATCCCACCACGCCCTAGTGGATGGTAGGGCATGAAATACCGCCTGTCGGCACATGTCGGCTCAAAAAAATGAGGAAAACCCCATGTCTACCTAATGCTTGTGTCGACCTAATGGTGTTGACCTAATGCTTGCCGACCATCCTGCTGTAGACCTAGTGACCGTATCCCTATTCCCTGCCCTGCCTACTACACTAGGTGCACCCACAACTTCCAGTAGAACAGACAAGTATGGTAGTAATCTGTACCCTCTTGATGCACCAGCATGAACCTTCATCATTACATGCATGTCTGTCAGGAAGCAGTGAAAGTTACCCATGGCAACCAATCAGCCTTTTAGTAACATTTATACAATTATAAATAGTAGATGACCGGTTTCCAGAGGCAACTACCCCCTGGCTCACTCCTCCACTCTTTTTCACTGTGTCATGAATAAACTTCCTTATCTCCTTTAAAAAATATATATATATATTTTTTTAATAAAGACTGAAGAAATACAGTAGTTAGACCACGCAGAAATGACCGGTGACTGAACGGCCAATGCCGGTAGGCGAACAGTAGCTAACTTTAATAAAACAAAATGAGACACTTGTTGTGATTGGCTGAGAACCTTAAAGCTTATGCACTTGTGTTAATATATGAATATGTCTAAAACATGTTCATTCGTTCATCAAACACTAACCTGGAAGAGTTTTCCCATGTTTTTTAAAGCAGCAATCAATTACACTGCAAAACCAGGTTGATTTTGCCATGTAATTGATTGCTGCTTTAAAAAATCTGGGAAAACTCTCCCAAAATCTCTCACTTTCTAAAACTCTCACCCTATTACATTTGGCCCTAAATGGGACGGACGGTGATGTCATCAACAAAATTTGTGAGAGGGGCTAAAATTAGGCAAAATTATGCAATTTGCATAATTTTAGCCCCGCCCCTCGCTGCAGACCCGCAAAAAAAAAGTAAAGGGGGTGCGGGGGCTGCGTGGCCAATGCAAGAGGATTGCCCTCCTTCTCGGGGGGGCGGGAGGGGGACCCGATTTTTGTGAGCCTCCCGGCAATTCCGGCAGGCTAGGCAAGCCTGCGTTTACCTGATCGCTGATTTGCAGCCCAGCAATCAGGTCTGAATCAGGCCCTCTGTTCTGAGAGGCTGCCATCTTGAGACCCACTGCGGAAAGCTAATGGCTGCCGCACACAGCCAGATCACTAGGCTGCTTTTAAGTTTTTATTTGCAGCAGTCACCAGAGGGGAGCAGTAAACGAAACCAAATCCCATCAAACGACCGCCTTCAACTCCTATAAACAGCCTAAGCCTTGTAAATCTGGTGTTGGCAAAGTACAGGTTAACGCAGGATATTTCGGAGATCTGTGAGGAGCACAGTCCAGCAGGAAGTTAGGATCTTGATATAATTATATTTATTATTACTACACCGCTGGATTGCTTTTGTTTTTTTTTAATGCATCATTAACTTGAAGCATGTGTGCAGGGTGAAGCCAGCAGGTTTATATTGTTTAAACAATTTACCTTTGTCAATCCCTGGAAACGCTGGATCATCAAAGAAATACAGAGCCCACATTGAATACCCCACTCAGACTGTTACTTATAACAGCCACCACTAGCATCATGCATTTAGATCGAGCGACCAAGGTCCCGTTCACACTATAGGATGGAGTGTTTTCTCCAAGCGCTTCCCCCTGGATAATGCGCTGCTGCTCCACCCACTTTCTGATGTCCGACTCAGGGGCTAAACATCACAAATGCCGGTGGCTACTGGGGCAGACTCATGTCCAAATCCTGTGTGCGACCAGGCATTTGCAATGTGAAAGGGGTATAAGGTGCTCAGATCCCAGACAAGTATTTGTTTAAAGGAAAACCCTCCAAAACATTTCCCTTTGAAATTTCCCCCCAAAGTTTTGGGGCGGAATGTATTGCTGCCTGAGTTCAGCGGTGGTGTGAACTCTGACTTTTTTTTTAAAGGGGCCATTGTTTACAAGGCATGGTTTTGACCTGTAAGTGATTGCCCCTTTAAAAAAAAAAAAAAAACGTATTACATACCGCCCTTGGAGTGGAACTAATCCAACCAATAACATGGGGTCATTTATCTAGATCCCCATGTTTTTACGCAAAATGGCTTTAATCGCTATCTATCTTCGAATAAAGAGAATGCCAAGGGCAATGTGCAAAAAGACCCATATTTTTTAAAAGTTATATTATGACATTTTATTTTGGAGGCATCAAAAGTGGTTCACAGGGCCCTACATATATGGCAAAAGTAGGACAATTGATACTACACAAAACGTTACATTACAGTAACATCAACGGAGCACAGGTAACAATAAGCACCACGATTCTCAGTACACAATACAGCTTGGGAGCAAGCTGAGCGAGTGTGCAATTGGTGAAGGGTGGAACCGGTCTCCAATAGCGACGGCATGATAGGAGGAGCAGAGCCAATGGAACACCGGAACAGCTATGAGGAATTCTCAGCGAAATGGCCGCGGTGTAGGTGAAGGCTGTCATTAAGGGGCTTAAACACGGGGTGACTGCTCTCAGTGATGTAGATTGCTCAGTATGATCTCTCAGCACACAGCGCTGCACAGCAATGTGTCAGCGATGTGTGCTGAGCAATCTATCAGGGCGAGTGTCCTCCGTTGAGAACACTGGTCTTGACTGGCGATTAACTAGATTTATCCAGCATGCTGGGTATTAATCGCCAGGCGATAGTGATGTGCCAGGCCGCGCATTTCTATTGCTATGGCCCCTACACAAGGAGCGATGTAGGGGCATTTTCTAAGCAATCTAGGGAGATTACTTAGAAAGTGCCCTAAAATCACCCCGTGTGTAGGGCCCAATAGAGAAGAGGGCTGTGCGAACAGGAGGGAGGACCCTGCTCCAAGGAGCTTACAATCTAAGGGAGAGGGGAGACTGACAGATGACAGGAGGCATGAGAATATGGACAGGGACACGAGAGCAGGAAGTAGGCCAGAGATGACGGAGGTAGGAGGTTGGGGTGTATTCAGGGTACATTAGGAATTATGCCCCATGTGATTATTATTATTATGACACCACCTTTGGTAGTGATTTTTATATTGTAGTTTTTGTTTAGTGTTTATCAGTATAGTCTAGTACCTTGATGGCTAACCTTGACACTCCAGCTGTTGTTAAACTATACATCCCAGCATGCTCTGCATCAGATTTAGCGTGGCTAAATAGCAAAAGTGAAGCAGAGCATGCTGGGATATGTAGTTCAACAACAGCTAGCGTCTCAAGGTTAGCCATCATGGGTCTAGTATAACATATCTCACCTGGAAAAGGACATGACTCTTACATGTATTATCACCTGCCTGCCTCATAATGACTAATGTCAGACCATAGCTCCCATGCCAGGAACATAACATTAGTCTGGTTTGTTTTGGATAAGCTATCAGGGGAAGGTAATTGTCTGTGACTATTTGCTTCCCTAATACATCTGCTCACTGATATGCCGGCAGCCGCTGCACTCACGGACCTACACACTCTCATCACAATGTATAGGAACTATTTTATTTTTAACGTATTACAATAATGAACAATTTGTGTATATGGAAAAAAGATATACAGTATATTTGAAATAGATGCAAAGATTTCTACATATATATTGAATATACAAATGCAAATAAATAAAGTGCTGGTCAATGAATACAATTTTTAAGTGCAATTAATCGCATGATTTTTCTGCAATTATTCGTATTGTTGGTGCTGCTTACCTACATGCTCATTGCCAGGGTTCCATGCTCATTTCCAGGGGGATTACATGCTTTTTTCCAAGGGGGATTACATGCTCGTTGCCATAGGGGGGTTTACATGCTCATTACTCAGGGGAAGGTAAATGCACATTGCCCAGGGGAAGGTAAATGATTTTGTTGTGGGGGGGAGGGGGGAGCGGCACCATGGAGGCGCGGAGTCTCTGACAGCATTAAAGACCCTGCGTCCCTCCAAAAATGTCTGCCGCTGTGAAGGAGACAGCCGCTAGAGGTCCTCCTGCCCCTCTAGCATCTGCCAGAGTGACATACACTAGAAGTGCAGTAGTACCTCTATCGAAAATGTCTTCTCTGTGGCGGTGGCCATTTTCGGAGGGGAGCAGGGTCTTTGTAATGCTGTCAGAGAGACCGTGCCTCTGCGGCACCCCCCACAGCTCGTTACTGCATAAAAATTTTTTTGTAGGCGTTATAGTGCTGCAGCATTGCCGTGATAATAGCACATTATTTTGCTTTGCACTAAAATATATATATATATATATATATATATATACACATACATACACAAACACGCAGATACAAATAAACTGTATTTAAATACATAAATTAAATAAATTAAATAAAGTTTCTTACAAGTACGTCTAGTGGGGGGGGAGGGGGGGGTGGTGGTTTGTTGGAGGGAGATGCGGGCTCCAGGGGCGGGGGTAGAATCACTCACCATGCTCCCATGTGCTTTCCTCCTGGCTCCTGCTCTCCTCTGCACCGCAGGGCCCTTCCTGTTCCTGTTGCTGCTGCGCCTCTTGGCTTCTACAGCTCATTTCCACCCTCCAGTGGCCTGGCACTACCATTATATCTGATATTCGTGGAATCAAACGGTATCAGGACATTACCAAGGGACTGTCGCATAGCTAACGTAGAACCAATATGGGATAAAGGTAGCAAATCTAACCCTGAAAATTATAGACCGGTCAGCCTTACATCCAGTGTGCGGAAAATATTAGATGTAATAATAAGAGATAGTATCCAAAACAGGAGAAAGTGATAAGCATGCGTCCGTCAAAAATAGATCATGTCAGACTAATTTAATTAGCTTCTATAATGAAGTCAGTAGGGGGCTGGGCTCATAAAAAGGTTTTTTAATGAAACTAGGTAATTTAGAGTTAGGAGATAAAATTTGTAATTGGATAAAAAACTGGTTGCACAATAGGGGACAGAGAGTGGTGGTAAATGGCATACATTCCAGCTGGGGTAAGGTCCAAAGTGGAGTCCCACAAGGTTCAATATTGGGACCCACCTTGTTTAATATATTCATTAATGATATTTGAAGTGACATAGTGAATAAAATTGAAATATTTGCTGACGACACAAAATTGAGTAAGGAAATTAACTCAGGAGAGGATGTGGAAACACTACAAAGCGACTTAAATAAACTGGAAATGTGGGTGGAAAGGTGAAAAATGCAGTTTAATGTTAAAAAATGTCAAGTAATTCACTATGGGAACAAAAATGAACAAGCTACTGTACTTATAGGCTAAATCAAGTTATTATAGGGAATTCCGCTGTAGAGAAGGACTTGGGGGTCATCATAGATTAAAAAAATTGGGTAATAGTGCACACTGCTCAAGTGCAGCAGCAAAAGCAAACCAGACACTGGCATGCATTAAAAGGGGTATAAATTCAAGGGATGCCAATGTGATAGTGCCTCTTTACAAGGCATTGGTGAGACCGCACTTGGAATACTGTGTTCAGTTCTGGGCACCATACCTAAAAAATGACATAAATGAATTGGAATAGGTACAGAGAAGGGCGACAGCTAGTAAAAGGTCTCAAATCACTAGAATACAAAATAGGTTAACCAGGGTGAATAAGTTTTCACTGGAGAGACGGAGGTTGAGAGGTGATATGATCAGTATGTTTGAATACAGGATTGGGAATCATATGGAACTGGGAGATGATTTGTTCACGAACAGGCCTATACTTAGGACTTGCGGGCATGTACTGAGGCTCGAGGTAAATAAATTCCGTACTGAATTAACAAGAGGATTCTTTACCATTAGAGCAGTAACATTCTGGAACTCATTTCCGGTGGGGGTTGTTACAGCAACTACTGTTAATGAATTTAAATCAAAACTGGATGCATTTTTGGCCACTAAGGGAATCCTATAGATAGGACTTACTCAAGTCAGTAGTTACAAGTTAGATAGGTTGAACTCGATGGACTAACGTCTTTTTTCAGCCTTAATTACTATGTTACTGTTACTCGGCACACTATTTTATTCTCCCTCCATGCCCTAGTGCAGTGGTTCCCAACCCTGGTCCCCAAGTACCCCTAACAGTGCATGTTTTGCAGGTCTCCACACAGAATCACAGGTGACATAATTAGATCCACCTATGGATCTTTTAAAATGTGCCTGAATAATGAGTGCACCTGGAAACCTTCAGTGGTCGACCCATTTTTACATTATGTATTTTTTTTAGTAACCAGATCGAATTTGCCATATTACAATGGGAAATGTGATCTGGCCCAAATTTACTTACAAAAAAATAAAATAAAAAAAAGCTGAAAACAAAAATCACATTTGGCCCAGTGATAATAATGCCATCTTCAGCTGGCAAATCACAGGGCTCAGATGCAAATACTGAGCTTGCTTCTAGATCAAGGTTGCCTACCCTCCAAGAATGGTCGGTAGGGTCCCGTGCATCGGGTACCCCTCCCGGCCCCCCTGAATATGTACAGTCTCCCGTGACCCCCCCCCCACCACAATCGGCAGGGGGGGGGGGTCAGTGGGAGCAAATGCAGTGAATCACGTCTTTGTAGCCCTGCCTGAAGTACCGGCATTGCACGTCAGTGGGGGGTGTGGCCACAGAGTCACAGTTGTTCAGACCGTGCCCACTACGGACGATCTGCCATCCGCCCCGTCCCACCCCATCAGCGGCCCCTCCCCCCCTCGGCCTCATTGAACTGGCTGCCCTCTCCGGGAGCGGACAGCCAGAAAGTAGGCAACCCTGTTCTAGAGCCACAAGTTGCCTGAAAACAATTAACTGTTGGTAGACCTTGGACCCCTGAGTTTTGGTTGGCTCCCGCACTGGATGTTCCACCACGATTGCAAATATTTGTATCGTAATAATCAGGTGGAATAAATTTGGTTAATTCAAATCCTCAATTTATAGTCGGACAACCGTCAGTGTTCTATTATAGGAGGTTGGAGGTGGGATAACATAGGTTAATACAGAGAAAAAGAAAACTCATTTGTGGGGGCACACTAAAGGGTACTTGTTTCCTAGCACGGCGCCAGTCGGGGTTAATTGCATACCTTAAGTTAAGGTTCTTAAGGTATGCGATCAATGCGATTTTCTGTCAATTACCAGCCTTTATTGCCGGCAAAGAGAAAATCGCGTTGATTGAGTCCATCGCATGCCATTATAATGACATGCGATGCGACCAACACGATTTTACATAGGATACAATGTTAAATGGCCCCCAGACCCCATTTTTTATTGTATGCCCCCCATTGTTAACGCCACCCCCCTATTGACGCCAACCCGAAGCGTGGCGAGCGGTGGCGGTACGCGTCCTCCGACCTTTTCATACCCCCACTATCCACGTCGGCGTGGAGTTGATTTTATATAGTGTGGCGAGCGCAGCGAGCCACCGAGCCCGAAGCGTGGCGAGCCCTGCGAGGGGACGCCTAATACCTGTGAAGTAATGCGCGTGCGCTCGCCACGCTTCGGGCTCGGTGGCTCGCTGCGCTCGCCACACTATATACAGTAGACTCCACGCTGACGTGGATAGTGGGGGTATGAAAAGGTCGGAGGATGCGTACCGCCGCCCCTCGCGGGCTCGCTGCGCTCACCACGCTCATCGTGGGGTGGCGTTAACAATGGGGGACCCTTTCACCCATGAGGGGGGCTATGCAATTAGAATTGGGGTTTCGGGGGCTTTTAACATTGGGCCCAATGGTAAAATGGTCTCAGGGACCATTTTACATTGATTCCAATGTAAAAATCGCGATTTTTTTTGGACCCGATGCTTAAGATAAAATTTGCTGGCGCCGTGCTAGGAACAAGTACCCACTAAAGATATATATACATATTGATCAAAGAGGTGGTGAAAAGTATCAAGTCCTAAATAAAATGTAACTTTTAATAGTTATTTTTAAAATGGTAACAAATACACACAACAGAAATACAAGATTAAATGACTAAACAAACAGCCCTTTGTTACAGACAGTGGACGTATACCTATACCGATCGATAGAAAACCACAAAAAAGACACAAAAAAAGCCACATTATATCTACTCCCTAAAGTGCATACAAATCCTGTGACACCAAAACCATGTGCATTGCAGTTGGGGCAGATGTTACTTGTGCACAGAGAATTAGATTTGGGTGGGGTTCTACTTCAAAGTGAGATCTATATTGCAGTGTAAAAATAAAGCAGCCAGTATTTACCCTGCACAGAAACAAAATACCACCCAACCCAATTCTCTCTGCACATGTTACATCTGCCCCCCCTGCAGTTCACATGGTTTTGTCCATCTAAGAAGGAATTTGACAGAAAGAGTGAACTAGAATAAGGCCCATTGTCTCAGGTATCGGGTGCCTTTCGGAAAAAGCATATTTTCAGACTTACATCTGAGAAAACTCTTTTGAGTGTTGATTCATATTTTGATTCTATGATATCAAGTGGATTGAGCATTATGGGTCTATAGCAGTCTACGTTATTGAGTTGCTTGTATGACTCTGTGATGTATACATTTTTGGGGCACATCAACACATTACCCCCTTTATCTGAAGGTTTGATGACTACATCCGGCCATCCCTGAATATTTTTTAGGCCAAGCCATTCTTCCTTACAAAGATTCTAGGGGATCTTGTGATGTTTGCGGTTGATGTAGATTTTTATCAAATTCCTTAGAGACAAGGTTGATAAATATTCCCACTCATGGGCAGGTAGAATCTTGCGGGGTAAACGTAGATTTTTTTCTCACAGGTGGGTCTCCTGCCTGGGGTTGCAGTAGGTGTCTCCTCTGATTCTTCTAGGTCAGTGGTTCCCAACCCTGGTCCTCAAGTACCCCCAACAGTGCACATTTTCCAGGTCTCCTCACAGAATCACATGCAAAATAATTAGCTCCACTGGTGGGTCTGACCTGGAAAACGTGCACTGTTGGGGGTACTTGATTACCAGGGTTGGGAACCACTGTTCTAGGTGGTTAGTGCCATTATTTCCTCTTCCGAGAGGTCTGTACTGTTTATACTGTATTTCTCCAGTTTTGCGATTTGTTGGCAAAGAATTTCTTTAAAAGTCATTTGTGTCCAAATAGTTTTAAATCTTTCTCGATATTGGATTGGTTGAGATTATTCGTTGGTGAGAAGGAAAATCCCTTACTTAGGACATCCTTTTCTACATCTGTGAGGACATGGTCAGAGAGGTTGATTATTTGTAGGGCATCTTTTAAAGGTCCTTTCTCACCCAAAGTGGGTACCTGTTTGGGATGGGGGGTCCCCATCTTCCTCTTCGACCTCCTTGTCTTCCTTTTGCACCTTGTAAGAATTGCCAAGGATTTTGGGGGTTCTCTAAAAAAAAAACCCTGTTCTTTGTGCCTAGTTGGTGGTCGTGTTAGGGTTGGTGCTTTCTTCACCAGAGGATTCTAATTCTGAGGAGGAGTAATTGTACTCATATATATTGTCCAGTTTTCTTGTTTTTTTTTCGAGGAGCTGTTTTTCCAGATAAAGATCTGACCTGTTGAAAAAATCTTTTTTGTCTCTCTAGAATTTGTTTTTCTTCCATTCGGTCATGGTTTGTGCGTATTTATCGAACTCTTATACCTGGCGTAGTAACATGCAGTGTTCCCGCATCCCGGTACGCTTGTTCTTGCATAATGGGGGAGCCTGGGTGTCCTTTAATGACCTCCTGAATGAGAGTAAAAATGCAATACATTTTTCAGCTTAGCTTGTCTCTCTGTGAATTACACGGTGTAATTCAATTGTAACCCAAGACACGTGTATGTACGGTGCATGACTGATAACACAGAACTTAAATGCGTGTTTTCTGCATAAATACATGTTACAGGAGAAAGGGTTCCCGCTCTGAATGATCCTTAGCTCTGTTTACACGTCTCTCTTATTCACTTGTTATCACCATTGTAAATCCGTCCTACAGCAAACTCTGCAAACATTAATGCCCTTTTCATCTACGCTGCATTAATGCTTCCTTACAATGCTGGAACAAAATCTGCTGAAAGATCACAGGCAAGTGTCAGACAATGGGAGATTTCTGTATTCTTTACACTCATTCAGTGGCAGATGCTATTTAACTCAACCACAGACACACAGGAGTCACCTCGCAGGTGCTCGGGTCACATGACCACCGGTATCAGCTGCTCTCCCAGGGACAGAATGGTCACATGATCTTCCACAGCAGAGACACATCATCTGCAGAACCATCAGATGCAGCTATATACTCATTTAGAAAACTTACTATAGAACAGTGGTTCTCAAACTCGGTCCACAGTTCAAATTTTCCAGGTTACCCGGCCGGTGCACAGGTGCACTCATTACTCACTGACACATGTTAAAAGATCCACAGGTGGAGCTAATTATTTCACGTGCAAAACATGCACTGTGTGGGGTCCTGAGGACCGACTTTGAGACCATGTGCTATAGAAAATCTGCACAATTAGAGGCATACAACTAGAATGTTAGCTGTATGATTTTGTATTGTTTGCATGTCATCCTGTGCTCCACGCATGTTAATATGTCAGTTTGGTGCCCGTTGACATCCGGTGTTGATGAGGTCACACGCCTGCGATGTGATGTCATCAACACCCGATTGTAGTAGGGTGCAGTAAGGGAACCCTGCAGTGATCAGGGCTAATAACTTCCTGTGAGGTGTGACAGAGCTGCTTCAGCAGCTGCTTGCAGATTATACAGGTGGTGGTGTAAGCGCAGGTACGGGCGGAGCAGACACGGCGTGACAGGCGTTACACTTCCCCTGTCAGCGGAACATGATTGTAGTACAGGAAAGAAAAACAAAACAGATGACAGCTATGATTTAAAGATAATTAAGTGATTTGTACATAGTTTAAAATGATATACAGTACAACCATGGCTAAAAACAATATAAGGGATTACACTTCATTCATGTTAGCAGCAGTCTGACGGTTTATTCATCTCATACTAGTTCCCAGCACGTCATAAAGACGGGACAATATAACCGTAATATCAGCGCCATCGACTGTGCATCCCAGAATAGACCAACACTTAAGGTGCGTACACACCGGACAACAACCGCTAAGATTTTGCCGATTCCAACTAGAGAAAGCGGCAAAATAGAAATATCATCCAGTGTATACAGACAATGGCGCTGTCACCGCGCCCTCTTGCGCTTCATCAGCGACATCCTCAATCCATCCTGCAGGGCTGACAGGAGACCTTGCTAGCAGGGACCATGCTGTGGAATACAGCATGGCCCCCGCTTCCTCCCTGTTCCCATGCTACACACTTCATTTAGTGTGTACCGAGCTTTACTCAATACACACAAAGCCCCTTATTCAGATCTGATCGAAGTACAAATTTGTTTGGAAAATGGGCAAAACCATGTGCGCTGCAGTTGGGGCAGATGTAACATGCGCAGAGAGAGTTCAATTTGTGTGGGGGGTGCTGAAACTGATATCTTAATTGCAGTGTAAAAAAATGCAGCCAGTATTTACTCTGCACAGAAACAAAATAACTCACACAAACCTAACTCTATCTGCACATGTTACATCTGCCCCACCTGCAGTGCACATGGCGATTGGGAGGTGTTCCCTTTCTCCTTGTTACCTCTATGGTCTGCTTCGGCTGCAGCCCATAGAATCTGGGCACATGCACATTATCGAGGCCGATACTGCGCATGCGCTAGTCCCAGTGCCTGTCTTCTGCACAGTACAGGCGCTGGGACCATGATGTGGCTTTTATGGGCTGCAGCCGAAGCAGCCCAGAGAAGTTGGAGGTACTGTATGGGCATGCGCAGTACAAAGGTTGATACTGCACATGCACCGGTCTTTATGCCTGGCATCTGCATTCTACAGGCGCCTGGACCACGGTGGTGAGAGCAGCAAGTGATCAGCTGCGGGGAGGGGATTGTGGCCAGCGGCATCCCCCCTCCTGCAATCAGGCATAAGCTGCCGCTGCATATAGGTAATATAGGGAAAGAAACTACAATTATTTGGGGGTATTTTTTGCAATCCACCATATAGCAAATTTATTTGGTCATCTTGCAACAGATCTGTTACCGTGTAGCAATCATAACGCAGGGATACACTGTACACAATCTTATTTCATCCCTGTTCTTCTCTCTCTTTGGCCTCCACAATAATAATAGTGTATTTTACAGACCACCAGGTGACACCAGATTATTACTATAAAACTGTCGATATTGCTGTAGATATCCCTCAACAATGTCTTGTGTTAAAAAAACATTTCCATTTTAGACATTGTCAACTATTTTGAGATATTCGCGGATTACCCTCCGTACAGAGGTGTCTCTCTAATATATCTTTCACTGCCAATTGGCAGTTACAAAAGTGAACCCTGATCAAAAACTGGTTTATTTAAACACCAGACAAATTTGTACATTTACCGACAGCGTTCACCTAGTACCACTTGTTATATGTATATGTCTTGTGTGTTATGTATGTATTGTATTATGTCCAAAATACTTTTATAGATACTAATTAAACGTTAAGTTTTAAATAAGAGTGCCCCCAAAACAAAGAGAGTACTTTTTCTTCTCCCTTTTTTTTAACAGATCTGTCACCACAGCTGCAAATGTGTGCAAGATGGGTAACACAACTATTCTATTCTATTCAATGAAATATTACAGATGGGGATCAATAATAGCGCATAATCCCGAGGGGAAGACTATTTCCTTATGAAGCATGAAGATCTGCAATATGGTCACTGGACTCTGTGATATGTCCATTAAATCATGCAAAGCTGTTGGCCAACGGATGGGTGTATCAGGTCACTGGCCGGCCACATGCTGCTGACATGCTGTCTGCATAGGGCACTAATACACAGTGATCTGCTCTACGCACTAGCTTGGACCATGGCCTATGCACAAGCTGGTATGCAATGACATAACCGCTCAGAAACTATAATCTTATTGGTCACAGGTCTTAACTTTGCTCTGAATAATCAGTAGGAGCAGCAGGACAGATGTTTGCCATGGATGCCCGATGACAGGAGGATGATTAATTATATATTTATGCTTGGAAAATGCTTAGCTGGGAACAAAAAATAAAATAAAATAAACTTTTTAAATGTAACTTTTTGAAGCCGGTGCTGAGAATTTATGACGTGAATGGCTTCATGCCAACCTGTATTTCATTGCTGCCTCTATAACAATCGCAGGTAACTGGCCTCTGTCAAGCTTATGGTAAGAGTCTATACGGAAACGTATGCAAACCAGATGGTTTCAGGATATCTCCGATGGTGGGGAGAATGCTCAGAATGGCCCCTACGTTGTCACACACAGAGCCCTACCAAAACTGAGAGGTGTACTGCTGGGAGGGGAGAGGGTGGAGCTTGCAGAGTTCCCGAGAACAGGGCCCGTTTTCTGGGAGTGCAGAGGTCAGGGGGTTGTGTATTCCAAAGCCGAATTCCTGGCTGTGAGGGCCAGTTTGAGCCGAATTCCTGGCTGTGAGGACCAGTTTGAGCAAATTCATGATTGCAAAGATGGCTGCCGTATGAAAGTAGTAGCCACAGACATCATACTTCTCTGGTTTTACCCTACTTACCACACTGGTGAACTCTCAGGTTTATAGGGAATACAGTTTCACTGTATTTACCAAGTGGTTAAAAGCTCGTTTTGAGATTTACCTACCTAAACTCAGACTGTGGTCGACAAAAGGGACTGAGCATTTCTCATTGACACCCCCACCATCAGCAAATGCCAGAAGAGAACACTGCCAAAAAGGAGGACACCGCCACACTTTGCTGGACAGGTGCGTATATCAATATTCCGCGATGGAGAGCGTTTCTCGTATGTTTTCTTGCTGGCAATGCTCTGAAACTCTGCAGGCTAATTAGAGGCAATGCGGAGGCCAACGCATTTCGCACACATTTACACTTAGGTCTGTAATGCAACATTCTCACTTGTTCAAAGTTCAGTGATCGCATGTAGATTCAACCACTGTCTAGGGCAGGGGTGGCCAAACTTTCTGCGACGAGGGCCAGATATGGTGACGTGAAAATGTGTGGGGGCCGACCATTCAGCCTGACATTCTTTGAATCATTAATCACATCAGAATGGTCCCCCACTCACTCTATGTCCCCCAGCCTGCCCCTTCACTGTATTTCCCCCAGCCTGCCCCCGTTCACTGTATGTCCCCCAGCCTGCCCCTCCTTCACTGTATGTCCCACATTCACTGTATGTTCCCCACTCTGCACCCATTCTCTCTGTCCCCCAGCCTGCCCCCCTTCTCTTAATGTCCATCAGTGCCTCCATTCATTGTATGTCCCCAAGCCTGACCCTCCTTCACTGTATGACTCCCATTCACTGTATGACCCCCATTCACTATGTACCCCACTCTGCCCCCATTCACTCTATGTCCCCCAGCCTGCCCCTTCACTGTATTTCCCCCTGCCTGCCCCATTCACTGTATGTCCCCCAGACTGCCCCTCCTTCACTGTATGTTCCCCCATCTGCACCCATTCTCTTTGTCCCCCAGCCTGCCCCCCTTCTCTTAATGTCCATCAGTGCCTCCATTCATTGTATGTCCCCAAGCCTGACCATCCTTCACTGTATGACTCCCATTCACTGTATGACCCCCATTCACTATGTACCCCACTCTGACCCCATTCACTGTATGACCCCCAGCCTGCCCCTGCTCCTCCTTCTCTGAATGGCCATCACTGCTTTCATTCACTGTATGTCCCCCAGCCTGACCCTCCTTCACTATATGTCCCCCACTCTGCCCCCTCCCTTCTCTGTATGTTTACCAGCCCCTTGTGTGCGCCAGAGGGAGGAGAGGCAAAGCAGGCACTGCAAGGACAGGAGATGCTTGGGCCCCCACTGCTGCCCTCCTCCGCTCTGCATGTTATGGGAGCAAGCTTCCCCCTTGCTACCCCTCTCCCCAAACACTGCTGTCACTGTGATTGTGGAGTAGGGTGATATATGATTGCAGCAGCAGGGGTAGGATGCTAAACACAACTGACTCCTCACTGCAGCAGAAAGCAAGGTAAAGGCGCGCTCGCCGGGGCCCCAACTTTAGTGCCCTGTGCTGTGCTTCCCACATCTGATGCTCTGCCTGCTTCCAGCTGGAGGCTGTGGGCCGCTTGAAATGACAGCACGGGCCGCATTTGGCCCCCGGGCCTGACTTTGGACATGCCTAGTCTAGGGAAACCGTAATCCAGGCATTTTCGGGTAAAAACAAGACAGGAAAATATACCCAATGCCAGCAGATTTGCACAGGGACTGGTGCCTCATTTGCGCCAGGCCACTCACTTGACACGGCATAATGAGGCTGGTTGTATGAGGGCAGATCTGTAGACATTTTTGTTGCATTCAGTTTATTAACAAAATGTGAATTTGATTAGAATTGTTTTTATGGATTATTCATAGCATCATAGAATTTGAGCATTTATGATCATTGAACTACAGTAAGTAACTTTTCCAGGTATATTTATGTATCTACTTATACAACCAATTAAAAAAATAAACCTGCTCATATGATTAATAGATGACGTCTATTGAGGCATCGTCAAACAATCAAAGCTTTGGCAACCAGCCTACCAATGTATTCCTGCCTACACATGTTCCTTTGTTCTTAGGAATTACAAATTTAAAATGCTTATTTTAATTATATGCCTGGCGCTTAGGATGCACAGAATGGAAGGTGAGGTAGGCTACCATACACAGACATGGACTTCGCAAGGAGAATGGTGCTGTTGTGCACACTCCAGGACCCCCGGAGTGACGAAATGGGAGTTTGTGATATGTTGAGAAGCCACACCCCCTACATGTGATGTCACGCCCATTACCCGTTAAGCCAAGCCCTCTTTTTATCAGCACTTTTGTTTCAGAACACTGGGTGTCACCACTACGAGTTACATCCCTGAGAAGGAGAATGAAAAAAACATTTGGCGAGAGGATCTTAAAATGCGTGTTCCCAAGATAAAGCTTTCTAATAATATGACAGTAATCATAATAAGTAATCAGGATATCAGAAGGGACTTGCGATGCATTCCATTGCTACATGCCATAGAAGCAGGTGCCATCGCTGCGCTGCATAATAGATGGCATTTTAATGAAAAAACAAAATGGTGGCCTTTAGAGGTTTTCTAGACCTCTCAGATTACGAGTTATGGTCATATGCAAAGCGCACACACGCGCACACACACACACACACACACACACTGCTCTACTGTGTGCCGGGGAGATTACATGGGGACCAGCTCAGTGAGGAATATGCCCACAAACATACACACTCACACCGCATTAGCCCAACCAGATGACATCACAGTTTCACAGAAGATGGGATCGGGAGAGCATCAAGCAGAGTGTCTGGCAGCTCTCCAAGTTGCAAGCGCCTAGTTATGGCATGGGGCAAAGTTTCCACAGTGTACAGGATACTCCCTGCGATGTTCAGGGGTTCTTGAAAGGCTTATGTAATAACTGGGCTGGGGTGGGACATTCAGGTGATAAGCTAGACACATAGGGACAGTAGTGTTATATAGTACAGCTGTAACTAAGGGGTTAAGTGGGTTACATCGTCACAGCCCCATGGCCACTGCAACTGGCTTTTAGGGTACCTTGGACTGCTGCACTCCTTTGGACACTCCAGTCAGGCACACTGCAGCCTGTACAGCCCGCAACCTCAGCATGATGTCATGAGCTCAGGGGGTGTGGTCAGCACAGGGCGCTATGATGCTCTGTTATGGTTCTGTCCTAGAGACCTGTAGCCCCGTGCATCACTCTCGTATGACCCTGATAACAAAGCCCCCCAGGAGTGGGCAGCCGGGTCAACACAACAGGTGGCGGGGTACCAACATAGGTAGGTGGTGCGGGGGAATGAACAGGTCATCAAATCACTGCAAAGAAGGGGGTGGGGCCACGATGATGCCATTCAACGCTAATCAAATCATCGCCCTGTCCACTTTCCCTCAGCAAGCGGGCAGCTGGAGGCCAGCAGCTCCAGGTCCCTTGACTTGTATTCCGGCTCAGTCAGGAGTGCCACCCGTGTATGGTCTTATTTCGCTGTCTTAAAATCTTATTTGTAGCATATTTATCACTTTTATATAATTATTTATTTATTAACATTGTCTTATATAGCGCACTCATATTCCGCAGCGCTTTACGGAGAATAGTTAAACATTCACATCAGTCCCTGCCCCAGTGGAGCTAACGGGGCAGATGTATTATCGTGCACTTTTCGACTGTAAAATAATGTGTCCCGCTTCTCCTGCATCACAAGGAGAAGCGGGCACCTGTAGCGGGCGAATATATTAACCCCCTTGCAGCCAATAAGTAGAGCCGTTATGCCCAGCATTAACGGCTCTACTTATCGACACCCCCTCAGGCCTGCGCATGCGCATTTACAAATAAAAGTCCCTCTCTCCCCCCAGCCGGCTGTCTGGGCATGGCCTGGTGCGTGTTAAGGAGACACCAAGCTGTTATCAGCTGAAGGGAGAGGCAGAGGGTGACAAGGAGTGGCAGAGGGTGACAAGGAGTGGCAGAGGGTGACAAGGAGTGGCAGAGGGAAACACGGAGATTCAGGAGAGGGTGACAGGGAAAGACAGAGGGCAGTATTCAATGAGGCTGATTCGCCATGTTTTTATGGCGATTTTGTGCTGTAAGGCGAATTTTTGACTAAAACGGTGAATCACCCTATTCAATGACTAGATGGCGAATATATTTCAAGGTTTTTTTCACCATGATTCACCGAGTAGCAATCGCTATCTTTTTATGGTGAAGTGGAATGTGAACTTTTAAAATAAAGTGTTTTGTTTTTTACATTTGGTGTCAAAAAATCAGGAATTTTATTCAGAGGAGGGGCATGCTATTTTTATTCATGTATTTATTTATTATTATTATTATTTTTTTTTACACAGACCAGCCAGCAGGGGGCCGGAGCCGAGCCGCTCATTAGATATTCATATATTCACTGCACCCGATCATTACATATGCATGATCGGGTGTAGTGAATATACCCGGTCCCCTGCTGGCACCCCCGGGGGGCAGCCTGTGCTGCCTGGCACCCGGGGAGCCCACCTTCCCCTCCACAAACGTTCTGGGGCAGGCAGGGAGACTTCCATCTCCCTGTCTGCCTCCATCCTCGGGCTCCCTGCGGCATCGCCACAGGAGTTCAAATTCGCCAGTCAGGGGCAGCGAGCCTCTGACTCGTTGAATACTGGAGCCGGCGAGGCTCCGGAACGCAGCGAGCAGTGGCGAATGTGCAGCGAATCCTAAACAGGATTCGATACACATCGCCAAAATGCTCATTGAATACTGCCCAGAGGGTGACAGGGAAAGACAGAGGGTGACAGGGAAAGACAGAGGGTAACAGGAGAGGCTGGGGGAGGCAGAGTGCGACAGGGAGAGGCAGAGGGTAACAGGGAGAGGCAGAGGGTGACAGAGAGAGGCAGAGGGTGACAGGGAGTGGCAGAGGGTGACAGGGAGCGGCAGTGGGGGACAGGGAGCGGCAGTGGGGGACAGGGAGCGGGGGACAGGGAGTGGCAGTGGGGGACAGGGAGAGGCAGAGGGTAACAGGGAGAGGCAGAGGGTGACAGGGAGAGGCAGAGGGTGACAGGGAGAGGCAGAGGGTGACAGGGAGAGGCAGTGAGGAACAGGGAGAGGCAGTGAGGAACAGGGAGAGGCAGTGGGTAACAGGGAAAGGCAAAGTATGACAGGGAGAGACAGAGGGTGACAGGGAAAGACAGGGTAACAGGGAGAGGCAGTGGGGGACAGGGAGAGGCAGTGGGGGATAGGGAGAGGCAGTGGGGGACAGGGAGCGGCAGTGGGGGACAGGGAGCGGCAGTGGGGGGACAGGGAGCGGCAGGGGAGGCAGAGTATGTCAGGGAAAAACATTTGGGTGACAGGAAGAGGGTGACAGGGGCAGCAATGGGCCCATTAGTCCTCAGGGGCCCCGGTGCACCAATGGTAGTTCCGCCTCTGTATTCACTAACACGCTCATGCCTCAATAATAAATTATTATTATTATTCAATAAAATTATTATTCAGCAGAGGAAAGGCAAATTAAGTAGCAAGGAAGCTTTTCAGTACTTTCCCATTAACACGTATGTATAAGTAATCATATATTGCAGGATCTTGATTAATAATTCTTGTTCACAAAGTGATGTGAAGGGGGGGGGGGGGGGGGGGGGCTGCTGGAACCAAAAGTCAGTTCCGAGAGGCCTCTTCAGGCTGCTTCTCACGGGCCAAGAACTTGCCGAAACCCCAGCCAGACACAGTAAGTGAATGGGAAAGCATTTCATCCCCCAGGAGGAAATCGGAGTATAATAACCAACTATTTAACATTTCTTCTTTTCCCAAATGACAATATACTTCAAAAAAAGGTAATTACTATCAGAGAGAGTCGATGAAATGTCAGCGAACAATTACCAACAAAAGCAGACTCTCTCCCTTGGTATTCTGGTTTCGGGATATTCCGCAGGAGGAATCAGACACCCTGCGGTTTGTTGGTAATACAATAACAGCCCTTGACAGCTTGTATAATCACTTACAATAACGCCTGATGTGAAGGAGCCTTAATGCATCCAGTCTCATCGTGTCATTAAGTGCACAGTCTTTTATACCCCATGAAATTAGAGGGCAACCACCAAGCTGGCGGTTAATACTAAGCCTGCATTCACCTGTAACCGCGACGGCCCTGAAGGCAAATAAAACTAAATCGAAGAGATTCCATGGTTTTTAAATACATTAAATACTTATTTGCACTTATTTGTAAGTGCCTATCTCCCCTAAATGGTCACGTACACATTGAAAAATGACAGTTAAGCTGGGTAAGAACTAAGCGATATATCGAGTGTTCGATTGGCTGGATGATATACAGTACTGTGTGCAGGGCCGGTGCTAGGGTGTCCGGCGCCCTCCTGCAAACCATACATTTTGCGCCCTTTCACATTGCCATTGCAACAAGCTGCAGCCCAATTGTGGGAGCGTTTGCAACATGCGATCCTATGGAGGATCTCGGGTGCATGTACATGTATGCATACACCATCTCAGTGCTGTGTCCGCAAAATGTTGCAGGAACTAAAGGTGCCCATACACGCTGCGAGAATCGCATACGTTATGTGCTTGATCGCATCGCACGGCATGCATGCAATGTGTGTGCGATGCGATCCGAAAGCAGTACAAAAAGTATGTGCAGCACTAGTGACTGAGGGGGACAGGAGGGGAGAGAAGGAGGAGATGGAAGAAGAGGGGAGGAGATAGAGGGGGCGGAGTGTTGAGGACTGGCAGTGGCACAGCACACTGAGAAGAGGGAAGGAAGGGGAGGCGGCACTGCTGCCTGTTCGTCATTTGATAGACAGCTGACAGGCGCAAGGAGCAATGGGTAGGGGGCGGATCCGGACATGACATGTCATCCAGGTATTCACAGACAGTGCTACATGCCTCAGTGCAAGTGTCCGTGAGGAAGAGGGGGCAGGTCGCAGGAGGAGGACAGTGTGTGCGCGGTGCATGGAGCTGCTCAGCCTCTCCATACTGCCGCCCACTGTCAGACAGGCACTGTAGGAGGCAGTGATAGTGAGGGCCGAGGCAGCTTTAGCAGAGCAGGGAGGGAGACAGCGCCTTTTTTCAGCATGACGCCTCCCTGCTTTGCAGGAGCTGCTGAGTGGGTAGCGCCGGCCCTGATTGTGTGCCAACTCGAAGGGGTCGTAAGAGGGGTAATGCGCCCACTAGTCCGCTGCCAGATACAGGGGGCGATTCTCTAACACAGAAATGCGGTAAAATCCCTGTTATCGTTTTTTTTACTGCATTTCTGTATGCTCTAACCCCCCTCCGCAGTGTCAGCGCTGTAGAGGGAATCACCAGCAAAAGCTGGCAATTCCCTGCAGAAGCCTATGGGCTTCTTACAGCAGCGCTGTGTAAGGGATCCCTCCCAGCATACCCTGCGGCAGGCTCCGGCGCTCTGTGCATGCGCAGATGGACTCCCGGGTCACAGACCTGGAAGTCCAGCACCGGCACCGCATCGCAAGAGACAGCTCTTATTGCAAGACCTGTCCCTTGCGTTAATAACCGCATATGTTACAGCATATGCCGTTATTAACAATGCGATGCCCGGCGATAATGGGCAGAGGATGTTACAACATCCTGCCCGAAGTCCTCCCGGGTTTACCACACCCTCTGCACAAATTTACATCACAAATGGAGAAATTCGTCCGGCGCAGCTCTAAGTTCTTTTGGTGACCTTAAAAGACCCTTTCACTTACTGAAGAGAAACAATGTTCTTCAAATACAGTTTATTCTGGTCACCCCACAGATGATATAACTGACCTTTTGGCAAGACCCTATTTTCATATTAAAGGTTTCTTTTGAACCGGCTACCAATCAGCAATTCTTCACTGGATCCAATTCACAATATACAACTTTTAATAAAGTACTGACCTCCAACATAGGCCCTATTTTCATGTAAAGGTATCTTTACTAGAGATGAGCGGCGGGCACTTTTTGGGGTTTTGGATCTCGCTCTCCCTTCGTGTTTTGGATCTAGATTGGTTTTGGAAAAACCACCCTTGCGGGTTTTGGTTTTGGATCTGGTTTTTTTTTTGGAAAAATGCTAAAATAACAGATTTTGGGCCTGTTTTTGCCCCTAAAGTATTATTAAGCTCAACAACATTAATTTCCACTAATTTCTAGTCAATTTTGATCACTTCATATAGTCCGTCACACTGGACACTGGATATAGTCCGTCACACTGGACACTGGATATAGTCCGTCACACTGGACACTGGATATATGCCGTCACACTGGACACAGCCCCTGGACAATGGACACAGCCCCTGGACACAGCCCCTGACACACTGGACACAGCCCCTTGTATTATGGACACTGCAGCCCCTGTACACTGAGTGTACAGTCAGCAGCACTGCAGCCCCTGCGTGTGAGCACTGCAGCACCTAGTTTACAACAAAATAAAAAATCAGTCACTAAATAAATCACAGCACAGGGCACGGAGCATGGAGCAAAGATCCCAACCACCCTCTTCTATAATGGAGTGAAGATGGCGGGGCGCGCGTGCGTCTTATATAGAATCCAGATCCTGCGAGAATCCGACAGCGCGATGATGACGTTTTGCCTCGTTTTCAGTCCGGAATTCAGGCGGGAACTCCCGAGCCGGCTCGGATCCTGGCAAGGATCACCATATTCGGATCTGTCAGATCCCGGAGATCCGGACCAGCTCATCTCTAATCTTTACTGTTCTCAAACACGTAGAACCATCACAAGGATATTTTCAAATATTGCATCCACAACTCCCAGCCCCTTGGGGCTTCAACTCACCTACAACAGAGGCCCTAAGGTTTCTTTATTCTTCCCCACAGGATAACAGACTTCAGAGGCATCCATCCATAAAAAGATTTTAATTCACAGCAACGACAAAAATACAAAAAGCAATGTATCAAGTATACACGATTAAAAACAAAAGTAAAAAATCATTGAAGCCTGAGTCTACCACCTCCACTCCAAATCCGGATTGGGGTGAAAAAGTGGGTACCAGATGAAAAAAAGGGTATGATTCTTTCAGTGTTATGGCTTCTCTCCACAGACCAACATGTTTCGGGTTATAATAGCCCTTTTTCAAGGTGTGGAGATCTCAGCCTCTGGTCAGGTATTTATACCCGGTACATGATAAAACCCGGAATACACAGGAATAAAACAGACTTCATAGAAACATCCTACATCTACCCAATACATCATAAGAAAGCCTCTCTATCTTCTATACTATCTCTCTTCAGCTCCCATAAACATTACTGTGTCATCTATACCAAAGTGGACACCTGACACATCACAATCCATTTTGTGTATTATCTGTGCATATACAACACCATACCCTCCAACATTTCAGGGGCTGAAATCGGTACAAAACAAGAAAGGGGCGTGGCCACAGGTAAATGGGGGCGTGGCCACGGCGCCTTTCAGAATTTGTACGGGGGAGGTGGCCATCTATGGGGGGATGGAGGTGGCGGGACTGATGGGTATGAGTACACGCATAAGAATCACCCTGTCCCCCGCTGAGCTTGCATAACCAAAACAAAACCCCGCCAGTCCCTGTACCTAACAGCTGCTGCTAAGGTGGGTGTCGTAAGATGGCTGCCGGACCGGTGCGACGGAGCAGTGGCAGCAGCCTGGTCCATCGCTATTTTCACTTCTCCCGCTGGACGGACGCGAGCCAATAGGAGCTCGCGGTCCGGCAGCCAATAATGAGCGGCTGCCGCACCGCGAGCTCCTATTGGCTCGTGGCCGTCCAGACTAGGGAGAATTGATACAACAGCGTCAGACCAGGCTTCTGCCGCTTGTTTGACTACAAAGTATACTGTAAAAATTAGATCCAGCCGGGCAGCGCAGAGACAGCTCTCTGCCCGGCTGTCAATTCTTTAAAATCGGTACACTCGGTACAGATTTAATTTGCCGGTACAGACCGTTAAAAAAACGGTACTGTACCGGAAAATTCGGTACAGTTGAAGGGTATGCAACACAGCTGTATCCTATTAGCAGCGTATTTCGGCCGCTTCACCGGAAGTGATCACACGGACTTCTGCCCCACTTGGCTGCTTTCAGTTCAGGGTTTCAATCCCGCAGTCCGTATATCCGGAAGTGTGTCACCGGAAGTTTCCTCACTGAGGGCCTTATTCTAGTTCACTCTTTCGGACAAAATCCTTCTTAGATGGACAAAACCATGTGCACTGCAGGTGGGACAGATGTAAAATGTGCAGAGATGGATTTGGGTGAGTTATTTTGTTTCTGTGCAGGGTAAATACTGGCTGCTTTATTTTTACACTGCAATATAGACCTCACTTTGAAGTAAAACCCCACCCAAATCTAATTCTCTCTGCATAAGTAGCATCTGCCCCACCTGCAGTGCATATGGTGTTGTCCATCTAAGTTGGATTTTGTCAGAAAGAGTGAACCAGAATAAGGCCCTCAGTTCTTTGCCAGTCACTTCCTGCTTTCTGCCACGCACATTGGAACGCATTTCCGGGGCTTCCCCGCATCCTCTCTTATTCCAATAATTATAATAATGAGAGATGGTACCGAAATATACACCTTTATTAATGTCTAATTCATAAAGATGTTAAAAAATGATGGACCCACTTCCAGGTAATAAATAAAGCAGTCCGACAAAGATTTCTAAAAGGAAGGATGGAATAAGTGAGGACGCGGGGAAGACCCGGAAATGTGTTGATTGGAAAGATTGATTGAATTTTTTTTTTTTTTTTTTAATAATTACATTCACACAGATTTGTTAGTTCCCAATATTGTAATTTAATTTCTAGCACTCACAGCATTGGATAACGCAGTATGCAGGAATAACCGTTGTATTTACATAACAGACAGATCATCCTATGGCACATGCGGAACTGTCGGAAGGAATCCTTTGGATTCCTCTGTGTAGAGAAGCCAATAGGGGGAAATATACTAAAATGATAGTTCTATTTCAGATGTGATGTTGCTATAAGCAGCCAGATACTATCTATTATCTTCTAGAAGGTACTCAATAAATAAAAAGTAGATTCTGATTGGTTGCCCATAGCAACATCCTATCTTTGTGTCACCTATAGAAGCCTATTGGGGGAAGTTTACTATCTACATACCCTCCAACTGTACCTTTTTGACAGGTACAGTACAGTATGGCCTGTATTTTTTTTTCAGTCTCCAACTGCCCATTGAAAATATAGGAAAGGGGGCATGACCACGCCCCTTTTACCCATGGACACACCCCCTTTCTGCATTTGTACCAGTTTTCGCTCTTCAGATGTTGGAGGACCAGGTAAACTTTTGGGAGAGAATTCGATTTGGCGAAATTACCTCAAAATCACGTGGTTTTGGGGATTCCCATTTTAGCCTATGATATTTCACGAAAAGGCAAATTCCGGCCTTTTTTTTACCTGCCAAAAATTCTGGCTGGGATTGAATACCCCCCTAACCCTTTGATTGCCAACTTTGATGTGCTGTGAGGGATGTGCAAAATATCCGCTAAAAATGCCAGGGCCATAGTCGAGGAATATGAATCACTTTAGTTATTGCCGGCAAATGATCTGAAGTCAATTCATTGAAGTTATGTTAAAGATTACGCCAAAAAAAAGAACAGAACAGTTGCTGCGAGCGATGCCGGCATTTTTTGCAGATATTTTGCACATCTCTCACTGCAACTTTGGCACTCAAAGAGTTAATATATACTGGGAATGTGACAACATTTTACCCTTCGTACATCCTTACCGTAGAGTAAAAAAATGAAGCAGAATAAGGTGTTTTTTTTACCTGAAAATTCGAACTCTTCTGGACAAAACACAGATATACTTTGTGTGCTCACAGCATAAAACACCGGTGGTAGACGTAATCGCATGCTCCCGGAACAGGAGAAATCATTCGATGGTCAGAGACTGACTTAAATTAGCGATACAGGACGGGAGGTTGACGTCATGTAATGTCAGCTACCCACCCCTGGCACACTGCGTCACGGACGATATTTGCGTGGGAACGACCCCCGCGTTTTCATGGGGACGCTTATGAAACGCTGGGCGTTCCCATGTCCCAGCGCCGCCACCGCCCCCATCCTATGCGAACACCACACTGACTATGCAGGTCGGGAAGATGTCCACACAGGAGGGGGGGGGACAACTCTCCGGTGCTCACCCCCCCGGCCACTGTACAGGAGGGGGGGTTCTGGTGATTGCGCCGTGGTGCTCTGGGGGGAGGGGGAGAGCTCCGCTGGATGGCGCTCATCCGCCGCCGGTCGCTGCGGTGGCAGCCCACCGCAGCTTGTTCCGGGGCGCGTGTGCGGGGGGTGATGCCCGGTGTGATGCGGCGGCAGGCCGCCGCGTCATTTCCCGGGGTGGGGTGGCAAGGGGCATAGGAGGCCACAGGTGCCACTCCCCTCTCTGCTCCACACTGGCGCCCTCCAGTGGTCTGTGTACAACGATATGAGAAATGACCCTACAGGTGCCAGTTACCCCACACCTACAGTCAGTGGATATTGCAGCTGCACCTGTTTCCTAATCCACCCAACATGCACCAGTGCCCAGCTTGCCGTATCACTGGTGTTTTCCCAAAAGCCAATGAGCGACCAGCCTTATAAGGACATTCACATGCAAAAGCCTATTAGAACAGCAGGCATCTGCCATAAGGTCATTTTAATAAGCTCCGTATAGATCAGACAGCGATGGCTGATTGAGTCTGACACGCAGGTTGCAACCGATCAATGCATTCTGGACTGCGCAGGAGTTGGAGCTGCAGTGCGCCTATGTAGTGCCGTGGATACTGCAGCCTGATTGACAGGTGTATTGAGGCGAGATGGGAGGGCGTTGCAGAAAATTAAGGCATTCAGAGGGCAGTGACTGAAGGTTACTCAGATGTCCGATGCCGCAACCGAACGCAGCCACTCTCACATTTGTGGGATTATCAATACATCAATATCGATTGTGATAAAACAAAAGAAACAGCATGTACCTTCCTGTACTGGCAGCACGGCGCAGGGAATTCTGTCACGCACAGATTTATTTTGGGCCTGATTCACACCTAGTCGCAGGTAAACGCCACCCACCAGAATGCCCAACATCCCCTCTGCTGGCCGAACTCCCCAGCATGCACGTGGATGCGTTTGCAGAAACATCCGCTCACATGCGGACGAACGGGTGAAAAAAATCATTCGATGGCCGCTCAGTGTGAAAAATTTTTTGTCCCGTTCACTAATAAAAGTCGGTTGAGACTGATGATTATTCTGGTCGAATTCGGGGCAGACGCTGACGTCATGTGATACTCGCCAAAGGCGTTCGCTCTGGGGATTTGCCCATGCCCAAATCCCCCAAATGGTCCAGGGAAGCGAATTAGGCCAGCTGCGAGCGGGTGTGAATCACCCCCCATTGTTCTCAGACTATTCCTTACACGCTATAGACAGGTTGTCAGGTTCATTTTAAATGTTAATTCCAGTTTGCTTAATAATTTTGGATATGAGCCTCCTTAAAACTAATAAAATTCCCAGAGACTGAGTTACTTAACCCCAGGCAGCCTGCACAATGTATCCTGCAGGCAGCTGTGTCTGGAGAAGTTTGAGAGAAGGCAGGCGTCTGTGCAGGCTGTCAGGGGGTAGCGGGTGTCTTGTGCAAGCAGCAGCGACCTGCCCACTATCCTACAGCTGCCTTATATTACATTATACTGTATTTATGTACTGCAGCTCTAGAATATAGGAGGAGAAAGGGGGGGCGTCCTGTGGGGATAGGTCTCCCAAGGGGATTTATATGGCGGTAGGGATCCCGGTACTCAGGATACTGATGCTAGCATCCTTATGGGAGTTAGGTAAGTATACTTACCCTCCCCCTGTGTCGTCCCTTATCCTCCCTTCCCACAGCCTGACTCTAACATGCTAACGCCTAAATCTACCCCCCCCCCCCCCCACACCCTCTCAAACACACACCCACCCACACCAGGCTTGCCTACCTTCCCGGAATGGCCAATAGCCTCCCGAAAATCGGCTCTGTCTCCCGGCCCCCCTGGAAGGTGGGCAAATCTCCCGCTTTCTAGTGATAGACCCCACTGCCCCCTTGCCTGCTGGTTTAATTACCATAAATCGCGGGTCCGCGGTGAGGGGGCGTGGCTTAAATTATGCAATCGTGTCATTTAAGCCACGTCCCCTCACCGCGGCCCGCGAATCACTGCATTTTCCGGCATTGGGGGGCGGGGCCAAGTGATGTCAGCCCTGCCCCCTCCCCCCTGGCTTCTCCCGGAGAGGTGAAATCAAAAGCAGGCAAGTATGACACACACAGCCTGATCCTAAAGCTGCCCATATACTTGGCGACTTCTCCCCTCGTTTCCGCCCTTGAGTCACCTGGGGCAGGATGGCATGCGATATTTCCAATGTGGTCCTTTTGCAGGTGACATATTGCATGTGATCCCAAACAAGCCTGCCTGGCGCGGAAGCAATCTAGCAGTTAATGTAGCCGGTGTGACCTGCAGGCTCCATTGCAATGCTCACAGGCAGGGCAGCCGAGAGGTATGCCGGGCCCCGGTAAAATATTGGGCGCATGGCCGAATTGCGGGAGGCATGGCCATCTCCCTCGATTAGGCCATGCCTCCAACAAAATGTTTAGACAGGGGTTAAAATACACTCTAAAGTCGAGGGGGGGGGGGGGGTGTTATTGTCCCCCACCCCTCTCAACAGCAGCAGCAACAGCACACACCTCTACAGCGTGAGCTCTCACACTGTCAGTGAGACGCTCATGCTGAGCCTGCGGTCAGCACACCACATGCTGTAGGTGTGTGCTGCTGCCTGGGGGGGATGGAGGGGGAATGGTTGTTGTACCAGGCCCCCCGCCTGTGCCCCTCCAGCAAGCCCGGGCCTGGGTAATTAGAAGACAATATCCAGGTCAATACTGAAAAAGTGTCGACATACCTTAGATGGATGCTGCCAAAAGGTCGACACAAGTTCATGGCCGACAGTAAATGTACAGGAAAAGGGTTGGTGTCTATGTAATTGTATGTCTACATGGACAACGTATAGATGTACCGCTTCCTCTCGCATGGCTCGCTGCGCTTGGCACGCCGTTACATTCCCACTCTGTGCCCACTTGTATAGTAATGTATGACAAACAACCTTTTTTGGGAAAAAAAAAAATCATGGAAAAAACTCATGTCAGCCTTTTTGACTGTCGACATTGCCTATGTCAACCATAAGCTTGTGTTGACATTTTGGCAGTGTCGACCTACGGTATGTCGGCCCTTTTTAGGTGTTGACCTAGTGACTGTCAACCTAGACCTGCTCTATCCACTGGCTGCCGTATACAGCATGGGTCTTCAAACTGTGGCCCTCCAGATGTTGTGAAACTACAAATCCCAGCATACCTTGCCACAGTTTTAACACTCCCTTATAGCAAAACTGTGGCAAGGCATGCTGGGATTTGTAGTTTCACAACATCTGGAGGGCCGCAGTTTGAAGACCCATGGTATACAATGTCATGTATGTCATAGCTATTATTACCTATTATTATTATTATTATTACTACTACTATTAACAGTTTCTTATATAGCGCACACATATTCCGCAGCACTGTACAGAGTATAGTTGAACATTCACATCAGTCCCTGCCCCAGTGGAGCTTACAATCTATATTCCCTACCACATATGCACGCACACACAGACATTCTAGGGTTAATTTGTTGGGAGCCAATTAGCCTATTAGTATATTTTTGGATTGTGGGAGGAAACCCACGCAAGCACGGGGAGAATATACAAACTCCGCACAGTTAGGACCATGGTGGGTATCGAACCCATGACCTCAGTGCTGTGAGGCAGTAATGCTAACCATTACACCATCCGTACTGCCCATGTATGTATTACCTATACATACAGATGGAGACCCTCTCAGCCATGCTGGCAGCTCGCAATGGCAGTTTCTGGCGGGGGTGCGCGCACGTCTTACTTGCTTGAGCATCCAACTCAGCTGGGCAGCGGGGACAGGTTGCTTCCCTGCCCGTCTCCGCTTCAGGGAGACGGGCAGGGAGCAGACAGAGTGGGGAGACGGGGAGCTCTCTAATGACGGGCCGCTCCATCTCTATAATAATAGGCAAGTCCTGGACAGGGTTGACTACCCTCACGGAATGGCTGAGAGGCTCCTGAAAATGCCATCCCCCTCCCAGCCCCCTGGAAAGGCGGGCAACCCTCCCGGATACCGATCCACACCCCCGCGGCAACGTTAATTTCACGCGATTTGCGGCTTTTCAGGGGAAATGGGGGCTAAAGATGCAAATCGTGTCATTTAGCCCCACCCCTTCCTCAAAGATCCACGAATTGCGGGGTTTGCATTACTGGGGGCGGGGCTTCATGACGTCTACATCAGATGAAGTCTACACCGGGATTTGGCCCCAACATGTCCGGGATTTCAATCCTGGGATTAGAGTTTCCAATCCTGGGATTGCGGTGTTAGACTGTGCATGCCCGTTCAGGGAGGCCAGGAGAGAGTCTCAAATTTCCGGGACCCATATGCCACCCCCTTCCTAATCTAATGCATGTCGACCTTTTCAATATCGACCTAATGATTCCCACCCTTCAAGATCACATTATGAAAAATGAAGAAGGAACTTTGGATACAACATTTACTAGCAAACAGCTTATTGCACAAAACCCCACGTGAAATAATACAGTCATACAGATAAAGGGTGAAAGCTGGAACGTGGAAGGAATTTAAAGCAACCTGGGATCATGACCTTGAAACAGAGAATGACATTGCTGCAGCTCGCAGCAATGTCGTTCTCTGTTTCAAGGTCAGGAAACAGACAGGACCTTGTTGATGAATATTAACTATTTCACTTATATTTATTTATTAACAGTTTCTTATATCTGTAAATACCCAGTTTGTTGTATCACTGGGGCAGATGTATTAAGCCTTAACAAGAGATAAATGCAAGGGTGATAAGGAGAGATAAACGTCCAGCCAATCACCTGCTAACTGCCATGTTACAGGCTGTGTTTGAAAAAAGTCAGTAAGGAGCTGATTGGCTGGACGTTTATCTCTCATTATCACCCTTGCATTTATCTCTTGTTAATGCTTAATACATCTGCCCCACTGTCTCCAATTGTAAAGTGCAGCGGAATATGATGCACATCATATTCCGCTGCACTTTACAATTGGAGACCGTGATACAACAAACTGGGTATTTGCAGGTAAGCAAAACAGGTAGGAGGGCCCTGCTCGCAAGCTTACAATCTATAGATTTAAATAGATTTTATCGGGTTGTGAGCTCATCACTTTAAGTTGTATGTAAATAAATAATAACATTAAGTAGCGACCAGCCCGTCAAAATAACATAACATTAATATCAGCGGCTGCGGCTGTGCACGCCAGAACGGTCGCAACACTTAACTTGCTCCACAGATCGCAATCTATTGGCTGCTGATGCACAAAATACTTAAATCCCCCCCATAGAGGTAAGGAACTGTTTCTTTTTTTTTTATATAGGATTATAAGAGTTAAAAAAATAAAAAACAAATTGAGAATTTGTCAAAAACGATGTCACCTTTGTGCACCTCTTATCGTGTATGCATACCGCACATAATGGTATTTCAAGCAAGTTTAACCACATAGGCAAGTTCGGCAGGGATCACATAGGCAGACATATTTTTCATGCCTTGCTGTAATCGAACACTACTACCCCTCAGGGGTGATATAGTAACCTTATTCTTAGAAGTGGAGAGGCTTAAGGTACAGGATCTCTTCCCTGGGAGAGGCGGGAACTCTGCTGACCCTGCGTTATGCACCTCAGCCATTCGGCCTTCTACATTGTCGGCATGTTTCCCTGTAACACAGAACACGCTTTCCTGAGGTAAAACAGGGCTTCCCGGTACAATAATACTCCCAAGTGTGAGCTCGCAATGTGACAGAAACCGCACAAGGTGATGAAGTGGCAAATACGTCTCTGGATACAGTCAGACGCTGGAACAGGGGATATTGTGTGCGACGCAGCCAAGCTGTTTCTAGGGAATTTTAGAATGACTGAGGGGAAAACTTAAGTTGTGTACACATGGTTCGATTACCTTGCGAATCGGGATCGAATCAAATGGCAAGGAAAATGCATTCAATTTTGCCTGCACAGTCTAATTTTCTGTCTGATTTCCACTAAATGGGAGAGCGCATCGGGACCGAATCAGCATCGAAATGCGGCTGAAAACCATTTGATTTTGATTTCCAAGTTAAGGTCCATACACACTGGGCGACTATGTTCAGTGTGTATGGACAGCGATGATGACAATCACTGCTGGGGGGGGGGAAGCAGCTCAGTGCATACACACTCAGCAGCTTTCCCCCTGCCCGGTACCGACAGAGGGGGGGAGGATGGCGTTGCATAGCACAGTGCTATGAAAATCCGTCCTGAAAACCGCTCATCTGCTGGTATTACCAGCAGATGAGCGGCTTTCCCGGTGATGATGCGGGAGAGCGCAGCAGCGCTCATCGCCGGGGCATACACACTGAGCGGCTTTGAGCTGAAAGCCGCTCAAACCTGCTATTAAGCGCCCAGTGTGTATGGGCCTTTAGTCAGAATCGTAACAGGTGTACACTATATTACTAAAGCTTCTAGAACGGAAAGGAGGCAATGTTGTCCATAGCAACCAATCAGATTCTGGGCAGGATGCACTAAAGGAAAAATGCAGTAAAAAACCCTTATCAGGGTTTTTACTGTATTTTCATATGCAGGAAAACCCGCACACTGGGTTTTCGCTGTGGGGGGGGGGGGGATTCCCAGCTTATCGCGATCCGCCCGGATCCCTTTACCTGTGTGCGGGCAACCTCCTGCTGTGCTTCCCGGACCAGTGACCTCCTCCCTGCACCGTACTACATTCCTTTCCAGGTGCAGGGCTGAGGAGGTGGAGCCTTGCAGCAGCCAGGGACAGACGGAGAGGGGAGAGTCGCGGGGACCCGCTCATCTCCCACCGGCTGCTTCGCAAAGGACAGCTCTTATTGCGAAAGCTGCCCTTTGCGTTACTAATCGCATATGTTAGAGCATATGGGATTAGTATCGCTGTGGTATCTGGCGGAGGGGGGCAGAAATGGGCGGCGGATGTTCGTGCATGTAATTTTCTAGGATGCAACAGAGAAATGATAGACAGAACCTGATCGATTGCTATGGGTAACCTCTCTTTATAGTTAGAAGCTTTCTTACATTTAAGGTACTTGTGTAGTTTCACGGCGGCACACTACTCAGCATAGCCCAATGGCAGCCTAGCGTAGTTAGCGTATTGTCCCAGCGGCAGCCCTGCATAGTCAGCGTAGTGTCCCTGTCAGGCAGCGTAGTCACCGTACTGTCCCTGCGAGCTGCAGCTCTGTCCCCGGCGTCCCTGGCAAGCCTAGTGAGCGCCTCTCACACAGCGCCAGTAACCGGTGGAGAGGCGATCATGCGGGTGCTGCCGGAGAGGCGATCCATCTGCCTGAGACGTCTGCATCTCAGTAATTTGTGCGGCAGGGTACACCAACCCTGCCCGTGTCCGCTTCAGGAGATGTTCATGGTTAGGGGTTCGGTCGCGCATGCGTCTCGTGCACAAAGGGGGGTGCGGTGCATCTCATGCACAGTAAATAACGCATTATTATGCTCCATTTTACATACTGGCAAATGCCTCCGTTTCAAACCCCCACTATCCACATCAGCCCTAAGCGTGGCGAGCGGACGCGGCAAGCGTCCTCCCGACCTGTTCATACCCCCACTATCCACGTCGGCGTGGAGTCCCCTTGCGCAGCGAGCCCCGGTGTCCGTCCCCTGCACGCCCCCCCCTGGAGAGAATGGTTCAGTGGCTGTGAAACTCGCCAAAGCTGTTCGCTCCCGAATACGGCCCATTCCAAGTAAACTCGGATCTACCCCTCATTTTTATGTTGAACTCTGCGCGTCTCCATCAGATGTAGTGCCCAGGGGATCGCAGTCGCTGGCTGAGAGGCGCTGCATCTGATAGGGATGCGCAAGTGTCTCACTTGCATACGCATCCCCTTGAATCGGCGGCAGATGTCGAAATTCCCACCCGTCTCCGATTCAGGGCGACTGGCAAGGGATGCAGCGGGCTCTGTCAGAACGGGGTGCACGGCTGGCGACCGGGTGACGATTCTATTGCCAGGAGCAGCTCTAAGGAGAGCTGCTGCATCTTGTACCTACAGTAACATGAAGTAGACATTTCTGGGTGATATTATGATGCATAGCTGTGCCAGGTGGTGGTGATACATCCCAACATCTGTGCTTCAGTTAGATGTTTGGGCACAGTTGGGACACCTTTCATAACGGCTCTCTTGCACCAAGCACGGGGCTGGTAAAAGAATGAGGACTGAAAGATGGCAAAGAAAACAGTTGTTGGTGCAACCGGGGCACAGGAAATCACACGTCTGAACCAATAGCTAGCTATTGATTCATTTATTTTAATATGCGCAGCAAACATAGGACCTTATTCTGGTCCGTCCGCAGCCGGCGGTCATTCGCACGGAGACTGATGTTGCACGTATGTGCAGCTGCATCTCTGCGCATACCCCTGGTGCGTGCAGCACGCACCCAAGCTTGCGGGGGAGGGCGGCAGTGGATAATCGCGCCCATGGGAACGCCCAGTGTTTCGTGGACCTTCCCACGGAAATCGCCCGGTGATGTGGGCAGCAGGGGCGGGCATCTGACATCACCGGAGGTCAGCTGCCCGCCCACTTCCTCCCGATTGTCCAAGCAGATCTAAGGTTACCTCAGAGTAACCTTAGATGTACATGGGCCTTCAACATCATTCGATGGTCGGCGACCATTGAATGATGTGGGTGTTTCCCCCCATAGAACAGCAAATTTGACGCAATTTTGTAACTTAAAAAAAAAAAGAAGAAAATAATGAGATTTGTTTGGTGCGCTCTAGAATTTAAATGGCGAGGCCTCACTGAATCATTGGATGAATTTTTGTTTCTTAAAATATACCGTAACTTTTATTATAATTCCCATAAAAATGTAAATTATGACAGTGTTATTCTTAAAACATAGATAAAAAATATAGATTAAACATGAATTGAAGAATTGAAAAAAGTGATTAAAAATAAAAAGAATTTTCCGTGGTGTATATTTATTTCTATTTTTTGCTTCTTTCCTTAGGCTGTTAACTTATTGCCAATGTCGGCGGAGACACTGCGTGTCCCTGCCCGTCTCCGCTTCAGGGCGACGGGCAGGGTTAGGGGGGCGCTCAGGGTGGAGAGGAGTACCTGCGGTGACGGGCGGCGATACCGGGGGAGGAGGCAGGCTCCGTTGCCATGGGACGCGCGAGCGTCTCGTGCGCGCGCACCCCCTGGCGGGAATGGCGGGAATGGCGGGGCTGGTGTTAGAGACGCCAGCCCTGTAAAGATGGGCCAAGCCCAATCTGTATGCTGCGCTATATAAGAAACTGTAAATAAATAAATAAAAACTGTAAATATTAGTATATGTTTAATACTGTAATTACAATAATTTTATTACAATAAGGAATCATTGAACACATCAGCTTTAAAAAGGCAAATTACAGAAGGGATCCTAATGAATTTCAGGTGTCGATACCAAGGAACCACATAGGAAATTAGCAGATGGTTTCCACAATTGTAAGAAGCCGGTGTGGATTTCCTCACTGTAGAACTACAAGACGATAAATGAAAAATGTGAAAAGTGTTTTCTTACCGTCAACGTGTGGAATGTGTTTTAATCATATAGAAAGGAAGTGTGCTGTCCATCATGTACGATTAACCTGTCAGAAGGTGTTTAGATCAATAAGGCCCTCCCTTCAGAAGAACGTCAAAAAACTCTTCACACGGACATGTGGTCCGTGTAAAGGGGAAAGCTTGTAGATGTCTGCAAACATCTCAATTTATTTATTTTATTTTATTAGCAGTTTCTTATATAGCGCACACAGATTCCGCAGCGCTTTACAGAGAATATTTTGACCATTCACATCAGTCCCTGCCCCAGTGGAGCTTACAATCTATATTCCCTACCACATGTACACGCACACACAGACATTCTAGGGTTAATTTTGTTAGGAGCCAAATTAGCCTAGCAGTATATTTTTGGATTGTGGGAGGAAACCGGAGTACCCGGAGGAAACCCACGCAAGTACGGGGAGAATATACAAACTCCGCACAGTTAGGGCCATGGTGGGTATTGAACCCATGACCTCAGTGCTGTGAGGCAGTAATGCTAACCATTACACCATCCGTACTGGGAAAAGGCTTGGACAGTGTACTTATCTGGTTTCCAAATAACGGGACAAATATAATAGGGTGTGAGAATCAGAAAGTGAGAGATTTTGGGAGAGTTTTTCTATGTTTTATAAGCAGCAATCATTTATATTACAAAGCCAGGTTGATTTTGCCATGAAATTGATTGCCGCTTAAAAAAAAAAAAAAACAACTCTCCCAAATATTCTCTTAATCTCACCCCCTATTACATTTAGCCCAACATATTGAATGAGATAGTCTTCAACTAAAAGGCAACGGGCCTGCGGAAGATCCGGCCACAAGACAACGTGCCTGTCGAAGACCAAGCCACAAAACAACGAGCCTGTTGAAGACACGGCCACAAGACAACGGACCTGCCGAAGACCCGACCACAAGACAACAGTCCTGCCGAAGTGCCGGACACAAGACAATGGGTCTGCCGATGTGCCGGACACAAAACAACAAGCCTGCCGAAGACACGGCCACAAGACAACGGACCTGCCGAAGACCCGACCACAAGACAATGGGTCTGCCGATGTGCCGGACACAAAACAACTGCCAAAAAGCCAGGCAAAACAACAACAGGCCAAGATCGCTTAGACCGCTCAGCAAGATCGCGGTCAGAGCCAGCGTTTTCTGGTGAGAACACTGGCCCTAACTAGATTTATCCAGCATGCTGGATATTAATCGTCGGGCGATAGAGACACGTGGGGCTGTGCATCGCTACCACTATTATTCTACATATGGAGCGATGTAGGGGCATTTTCTAAGCGATCGCTTAGTAAACGCCCTGAAATTGCCTTGTGTGTGGGCTACATAAGGTCCCATGAGTATCTGTACAATGTTTATTTAACAGCTAGTAATAAAACGCGCACTAATTTGGCACCAGAAAGGTTTATCCTCAATTATTGGCCACAGATGTGTATCACTGTATCATCTTCTCCTTGTGATTGATGGGAAAAGCAAGGCTTGTTGGAACTTGTCAACATCTTGCCACGCCTACTGGTCTTTACCTGATAACAATGTGAGACAAGTGAAAAAAAAAAAGTCTCTGTCTAGGAATATTTTCGGTAATTGTGTAGTTTCACGGCGGCACTTCCCAGCGGATCACATGCAAATTGTATGCAAATATTTGCATACGTTTTTCATGTGATTTGCATACGATGGGATCCTCAGGGAAGTGCCGCTGTGAAACTAGACAAGTACCATATTTTCTAGTATTAGAAGGCTAAACTTTCTGGCATTACCCTTTGAAAAAGTTTTGAGACCCAAAAATTGGTAAGTAGTCAAACACGGGTGTGACGCTGGCAGCGGCTGCGCCTGAAGACGCAGTAGCGTTAACACAGGAGGCCATTTTCAGATGGTGACATTGCGTCTGAGATGCTGAGTGCTGGAGCAAGCTGGAGCAAGTGCACAGTGACAAAATTGTGCCATGCCAGAAGGCGACTCTGTACCTCTGAAAGTGCTTCACTAAGCGACAATGACGGCATTAAGCAACGTGCCACCTCTGCCAGAGGCCACACCCTCTCTCTGTAGGTATGCATGGTAGGAACGAGGTTTCACCGACCCCATTCCCGCAATATTTACTGGGGCGTTCAACACGAAACATGCCTGCGTCATCGTCCTGAAAGACGCAGTACTGCACAAATCCGGGAACAGAGAGTTTCGTCGTTTTCAGTCACTCCACTGTTTTATGTGCATCTTAATAACAGTTTGCACCATTTTATTACCCCCTGTATATCAAATGTCTCATACACACCATACTAGGTGCGATGTGAGGACTGACAACAAAGAAGGTTTATGCGTTATGACTAACATTTGGCACACCTATTCCTACACAACGCAAGCTGCTTTATTATCCAGGTTACAGAGCCCAAACTGGCAGATGTACAGTATTAGAATTAATTGTGGCCATTTATCATCATCTCTCAGGCCTTTCACTTCTGTGCAGACCCTGCCCTGGATCTGTAATACCAAATGGCTTCATCAGAAACGTAACATGTATTATATAACCCCCTTCTCACTCCACACCTGCAATATAAGGGATTTACAGCCTCAGCATATTTCTGATGATGGTTCCACAGAGAAGTGTCCTAGTTTTGTGTCATTTGGATACCCGGCGGGCAAGTGGCCTGCAGATAACTAATAAAGGCATGTGATGCCCTGCTTGGTGCATTCATTGATAAAATCATAACGTCAGCTCAAGATGGCGTTAGTACTGTACATTCATCCAGTCTTGTTGGAGTACCATCTACCATTAATGAGTAACTGCCATTGATGGTTGACCACCAATGGTAGATGTTTGGGCATCCGTAGCTGTGATCCAATGGTTCGTTACTATAAATGACTAATAGATTGGTGATTTTTTTTTCCCCATGGTGCCAGCACACAGTCAGGCTACACTCCCCAACATCACCCTCAAACCACCATCCACCTCCGCTGCTTTGCTGTCCTGGGACTAATACTGTAGACCAGGGATGAACATTATTTGCCAAAAATCATTGATGGTTCCGCCACCAATGGTGTGGTCAATGGCGGCCATCACTACTTGGCCCACAGATGGTCATCCCTATGTTAGAGGAGAAAAGCAAAGTGTGGTTTATTGGCTTTTCTTTAGAAGTTATTTTTTTATATTCAGTTCCTTTTACCTTCTCGATTATCTCCCTCTTGTGTCTCCCCACCGCCGCACAAAGCGTACAAGCTTTTCTCTGAAGAAAGACACCTTTTAGAGTTGAAACGCGTTGGATATATATGTACTCAGATACCATCTGGACTGGGACCACAAAAGTAAACATTCTTATTCTGAGTGCTGCAGATTCCTGATCCCGGGAGGTTTTGTCACAGAACATGCCTGTATAGGTGTTATCTTTACACCCAATGTATTTGGTAGGCCTTTAATTCTTACTTATGGTGGATTTTCTGTATGTTTTATATGTTGACCGCTGGGTCAGTTTGCTTGCTCCATGTTTCCCAAATAAACAATATATCACTATTTTGGACCTGGTCTCCCTCATTCGGGATGGTGGGAGGTCAAGGAGATCAGAAATTACTATAATGGCCCATAAACTCTAAACAATGCCCCCTGCCACCGACATTGGTGGCGTCGGGGACCCAGCGGGGAAGCAGGCATTGGCAAGTTCATGCACACTTTCCAATGCCTTGTCTCAGGTGAGCGGCAGAAGGGTTGACATTCTGCCGCAGCAACATAGCCATTGTTAACAATCACTTCCCTAGTCTGGACATGCTTGGACGAGGGGGGCATTAACAATGTGCGGGGTGCGCAATGTTAACGTCAGGGAGTATAAATACTAGGCCATATTGTCCACCAAAGGAACAGAATAAGAAGGACATACAGTATAAAGTGAAAAATGGAAAAGTGGACATGGTTACCCTTAAGGGGATATTCAATGCCAGCCTTTATTTCCACCGTTGGAAATATCGGATCCCGCCTATTCAATGCTGCCGTTTTCGACAGCATTGAAGGCAGTTTCTGACCAACTTTAAAACTAGTCGGATCTGTTTTGTCAGAAATGGCCGCGGATTGTCAAATTCGCAGTCGTTTTTCGACAATTGACGCCCATTTTGGTCAATCCTTGGACTTTAGGACACTTGACGGTCAGAACATTGAATTTCGACTGTCGAGATGCAGCAGAGAAAAACTATAATAGCTTGGGATTCGCACTGCCGCGAGGTTCCAGATTGAATACTACCCTAAGGGGCAGATTTATTAAGCTTGGAGAAGAGATAAACTGGAGATAAAGCGGAGAAAAGGTAAAAGGAGATAAAGCACCAGCCAATCAACTCCCAACTGTCTTTTTCAAACACAGTTGATTGGCTGGTGCTTTATCTCCTTTTAACTTTTCTCCGCTTTATCTCCAGTTTATCTCTTCTCCAAGCTTAATAAATTTGCCCCTAAATCTGTTTTCACATTCTAAAAAGGTATTGATTTGCCATAGGTTGTATATGAAAAGATCTTATATGAAGAGATTAATTATTATAACCTGATTGGTTAGCTCTAAATCAGGTGTAGCAAACTCCAGTCCTCGAGAGCTACCAACAGTTCACATTTTCCAGACAACCTAGCTGCTGTATAGGGGCACTCATTACTCACTAACACACTTTAACAGACCCACAGGTGGAGCCAATTACTTCACTTGTGATTCTGTGAGGAGATCAGCAAAAAACATTAACTGTTGGTAGCTCGCGAGGACTGGAGTTGGCTACCCCAGTTCTAGGTGATATTGGTTACTTGACATCTTTATACAAATAAAATGATATATATGCCAGCACAACATTTTAAAATGGTTAAGACATTAATTATTCCAATTCTCTTCTCCAATCTCTGGATATATATATTCAATAAAAGTGGAGACGTCCATTGTAAAATGTAGTTTTATTGATAAAGACACCCAACGCGTTTCGTCAACACGACTTCATCAGGGGTATTAACAACAACACTGATCGTCCTAGATGGACTTTTTGTGGTGTATATAAAATCAATCAGATTTGTACTCATATAGGTGAAATCTCTGCCTGCAGTTGGGATAAGTTGTATCCAGTTTTATTGTGGCTAGTAGGAGGCTTTCACTACACCAGCCCTCTCCAAACACATCTGGCGGTACTGCCAGCTTGCTCAGAGCACCGCGCAGTAACCTAAAGCTGCGCTTAATCTATTTGGCACAATATTTTTTATATATGCAATGTGATAAAGAATGATGTCAATGAAAACTATTTAATCATTCAAATGACCCAGTGCTAATCTCATGTGTCGAGTCGGTAGTAGGAAGGAGTAGAGGTTCTCACTATACTCAGCCCTCACCAAACACATCAGGAGGCATTGACCGTGTATTCAGAGCACAGTGCAGTAACCCTAAATTGTACTTAATCTATTTGGCATACAGATAAGGGAACCAGTATTTATTAGTGCTCTATAGAGGAGTCGTTTTAATGTCTGCAATACGCAATATATCTCCCATAGGATCTCAACACTGGCAACAGCCCCATGTACGTGTGATACGTCTACTTCAAGTTTAAACCAGAGCTATTTAAACAACTCTAGCGACCTAATGCCCGGTACACACCAGGACGATGGCGCACCTGAGCGGGTCGTCACAGAAACGTACGACCCGCTCACAAGCTGACGGTGCCGCCGACCCACCGCGAAAATGCCCCTAAAGTGATCGCACTCCGATCGTGACCCCCACCCACTACAATGGTCGTTTCTGAGATCCTACCTGCAGCAGGTCGGATCTCAGAAAAGACCGACCGACCCGCGGTGCCGCGCATCGGATCGGGATCGCATCAAAAAGGCAGCTAAATGGCCCAAAACACGGCCGATTTACATACAATCGGTCGAGATTGTATCTAAATTGGCTCGTTTTGGGCCATATCGTCCTGGTGTGTACGCAACATTAGATACAGCACTAAACTTGCATGAACACAGGTTGCAAAGACGCAGATTTCTGAAAGCAGTACATAGTTCAAAGCTGCACTCAATCTATTTGGCATACAGATTAGTGTTCATTCTAGCACCCGCTATCTTTGAAAACCCCTGCAGTTCCTGTTTCCTGCATGGGGTGTCACTGTCTGCTGTGGTGTTTCTAGCACAGATCTGGTTTGCATATCAGTGCTGATATACAGAGCACACTGTGCTAGAAGCACTACAGTAGACAGCGGCACCCCAGGCAGGGAAGAGGAACTGCAGGGGTTTTCAAAGATAGCGGGTGCTAGAATGAACACTACAGATAAGGCGTCTTGTCCACGATATTGCACGGTACACAGCTAGTTTAGCTTTCACAGTATACTACAGAATGAGACGCTCGTGCGTCTCATCTCCCTGAGAATATCGCTGTGGCTCCAAAACGGTGAACATTGGGAGTTCCCGAGACGCTCCCGTGACAACAGCGCCACGGCTGCCTGTGAATAGGAGCACTCTACAGACTATACACATCACCAGGTGGCGTAGGGCAGTGGATAACTGCGCCGCTCCACACACTGGTGGAAACCCGTTTTCGACTACCGTGTCTAATTTTTTTCTTTTTTTTTTTTGGGGAATATTTTCAATATATTATATTATAGAAATAATCCAAAACAGGTCACTATATTAAACTATTTACAAGATTAGTACAGCCAGAATTCCCTGAATGAACCATATAAACATTAGCAATATAAAAGTATGAGATAATAATACTTTAAAAACTGAAAGAAAGATACAGTTCCCAAATGCAACGATTTCAATAACAAAAGCAAACATAACATTTGAAGTGGTTACATAATAAACAGGGAATCAAGCAGAGGAATATACAGAATAGAAGTCACAAGAACCATAGAGGATGCAGTGTAATGTTTAGTACTATGCATTACGCACAATGGGGGTTATTCTGATTCACTCGGAAAGGCACAATCACTCTCTAATGGACAAAACCATATGCACTGCAGGTGGGGCAGATGTAACATTTGCAGAGGGATTAAGATTTGGGTGGGGTTTGTACGTCGAACTGATAATCTATATTGCAGCATAAAAATAAAGCGGTACTTGTTTAGTTTCACAGCAGCCGATATATCGATCAGATGCGATTTTTTTACCTGTTCATAACCCCACTATCCACTACGCATGGAGTGGATTTAATATAGTGTGGCGAGCGCAGTAACCCGCGTCCGCTTGCCACGCTTCGGGCTCGTTGGCTCGCTGCACTCGCCACACTATATAGCATCAACTCCATGCGTAGTGGATAGTGGGGTTATGAACAGGTAAAAATAAAAATCGCATTGGCCGATATCACATCCAATATATATATCGGCCGCCGTGAAACTAAACAAGTACCAATAAAGCAGCTAGTATTTACCCTGCACAGAAACAATAAAACACCCAAATCTAGAGCGGTACCTTAATGCTGGGGAGGCATGGCGGCTGTGTAGCGGGGACCGGAGCAGTGGCGGGGAACGGTACCTGGCTGGTGAGGCATGGCGGCTGTGTAGCGGGGACCGGAGTGGTGGAGCTTTCAGGCGGCGGGACTCGGCAGCGGCAGCAGATGACTGAAACACTGGACAGCCCTCTGATTGGCTGAGACCGCCCCTCTGATTGGCTGAGGCCGCTGAGAGAGAGCTCTCTCAGCCAATCAGAGGGCTGTCCAGTGTTTCAAAGTCACTGCTGCTACTGACAAGTCCCGCTGCTGACAAGCTCCGGTCCCGCCTACACAGCCCCACACCACCCCTCTTCCAACACCCGATGTCCATCGCAGGATGGCATGCGACATCAGGTGCTGCACTGGGCACCACTTGATGCGATCAGATGCGATGGGACATCGCATTGCGATGTCCCATCGTCGCATAAGTGTATGGGCATCATAACTCTCTCTGCAGATGTTACATCAGCCCCACCTGCAGTGCATATAGTTCTAGTCTAGTAGTTTATATGACATCAGTAAGGGAAGCGGCAAGCAACCATATGTAGGGTCCCCTCCAATTGTCATTCTAGCACATTACTACTGATTACCGCAAATAGGAAATACTGTATAAAGAGGCTAAACACAGTGTTTTGGCACCCAGGAACTTAGGGAGGAGCTTTTATGTCTCCCCATTATACTTATAGAGATATCACTTATAGCTGTAGCCATTACAGTACAATGCAATAAAAGCTGTTCGTGCCCGTGCAGACGCACAGAAAGCTTTATAGGGAGGCAGGATTTTTTGTGTGTTAAATATACAGTAACTGACTTACTGTAAATGTGTTGGAAAAAAAAAAGTTCCCTTTAACAACCAAACTCAGGCATACTGTACTTTATTGTACAACATGCAGAGCGGCGTGCTTATCCACTAGCCTACACACCTGATAAGAGCTGTCTATCTACAGTACTGTAGCTTACTGAACAGTACAGTAGTAGCAAAGTAGTTCCTGTGAAAAAGAGCTTTTTAATACTGTAGTCACTTCATGCACACGTTGCAGCACACATTTCACGCATGCACAGTGAAGATTTTAAAAAGTGACATCTGGTGGATGATCACTGGAATTCCACTCATCCGGCAACGCCACCACTAATTGCCAAGCTGTTAAAATGTATTGTGACGCCTTGTGCCATGAGCCGCCATGGCGGGCTGGCGGTATAACCGCCATAGGTAGACTGAATGAGCGGCGCTCCATCTGTACATCAATTGGCAAAACAAGACTTTAGTTTTCTGGGTAAGAATATTTCAGTGAGATAAAGGGTTGACGAAGGTGGATCTTGGGTAGTATTCTGCTCCTTTGTTTTTCTATCAAGTATCATAGGCAGCCCACTTCTCCTAACACTGTGCTTCATTCTATTCATCAATAAGATGTGTTTTCTACCACTTATGTGGGAAAGCATATCTTAGGCCCTCCTGAGCAAAGCTAAACAAACACAGGAAGTGGCAAATGTAATACAGGAAGTGACAAATGTAATACAGGAAGTGACAAATGTTGCCAATGTCCTCTCCCATTCATAATTAATATAAGCCATAACAACCTTTTACCAGGCAGTGTTATGAAAAATATAAAATGTGTAAATGATTGAAGAAAGATGGTGTGGTGTGCCGCACATGTAGAAGCAGTGCGATCTATGTTTTTTGAGGTAAAAAAATAACTTTTACCGTACAAGGGACAAATGTTTCATGTCGGAACGATTGTAGTGAAGGACAAAGCCCTCAGCGCGTCCCTCGGGGTGACAACGCTACACACAAAATGTATTTTTAGAAGCAGCCTGAACGCGCAGTCACTGTACCCTGTCACACATTATGTAATTAAACATTCCGAGAAGCTTGCTGTAAATGCATTATCATAGACTCCAGACTTCCCCTGCAAAGGAAGAGATGCACAGAAAATACAGGCTGCAATGACATGCAACAGAACAACTAGTCCTGACCCACAGCTCAACCCCACAACTACTGTAGAAGCAAGTGCCCAGGTTACATGGAAGCAGATCTCTGGGTGCTCCATGGGCAGGGTGCTGCACAAAGATGGCACCTGTAGAAAAGGTGGTTCTCCTTCCCGGCATTAAGTTAAATACATTTTTAAAAAAACAAGCTCCTCCCCCCGTTTCCCCAATTCTCAGTCAGTGACAGCTGCACTCACGGACAGACGTTAAACCATACCTTGTAAATAATTGCCCCTTCAAAAAAATGTCTGAGATCGGCTGGTATCCCACACGTAAGCAGAATTTGGGCATCATTACATCTAGCATTTTTGCCTACCCTCCTGCATTCTGCAGGAGACTCCCTGAAATATCAGCAACTTCCCTCTCTCCCTCATTAGTCTAGCAATCTCCCTCATGTCACCTAGCCCACATTACACTGTTCCATCATACTGTAGTTACCTTCCCTCCTGCATTCTGCAGGAGACTCCCTGACATAGCAGCAATCTCCCTCTTTCCCTCATTAGTCTAGCAATCTCCCTCATGTCACCTAGCCCACATTACACGGTTACATTTTTGGGAAACAAAGGAATGAGAGATCGATACATTTACAGTGAATCATCAGCGCCATTTCCCAGCACGTTACCAAGTATTGTATCTCTTACTAACTGCTTTGGGGATCATCTACATTTGGATATCAGTCATTTTAAAAGATTCCTCTCAGATGTAGCAGTACACACCAACTTTGGCGGGCCAGGCTCTTGGTAAGCTGCGATCTTACCGAGTCCACCAGAATGAGTCTCATAATGCACAGCGATTCCAAACAGTCAGTCTGGACCGTACAAAAGACGCGTCCATACATCTGACAAGCTATGAGAAGGCCGCAACCTCCGCATCCCCTGTAAGGTCACTGTCATATACCACTGAAATTTGACTGGGGCTTTAATGCTCTCAAATCTATTGTTTTAAATTGAGCAGTAATATAGGACCCCAAATTAGCTCTAGGCTACATGAAGAAGGGTGGGAGTCCAACGCTCTAACACGGTATTTGCAGCTTAGCACTGGGACAGGCTGCGACCTGCTTCCTTATACCGCAGGGCAAGTATCATCGCTTACAAGAAATTCCATGAAGACCAAAACTTCACACTCATTCCTATCATTCTAATTATTTATTTCACGGCAATGAGATTCTGCATCAGTTGTCTGGCGATATTGCAAAGCACAACTTTTACAGTACACAAAAAAAACACACGGCATCAAATATAAACACACCGTAATACCACTTTCACACTGCCTAATCGTTTTAAAAACCGGTATTTTGAAACGGTATTTAAAACGGGTCTGAGCCTTCACATTACAGTAAATTACCGTTTTAAATACCGTTTAAGTACCATTCACATCAGGCAACCAGTTTAATCCCCTGAACGCGTTTCAAGGCAGAACGCAGGGGACAGCCTATCACAGGTCTGTAATCTGTTGTTTTTACTAAATACCGTTTCAGAGCCATTCTCACTGCATAGAAAACGGCTCTGAAACGTGTAGGACTCTGCTTTTTAAACGTTTTGAAATACCGGTTATCTTTAACCGGTAAATCAACTCTGGCGCTTTCCCACTGCAGCCTTAACCGTTTTAAAATGGAAAAAAACGGCAATATACCGTTTAACAAATCCAGTGTGAAAGGGGTATCACACCACACACAAAAGCCACATGGCATTAAATATAAACACACTGTAAAAACAATAGAAACATAAAAATAGATACAACACAAACAACAAACATCCAAAGGTAAAATAAATAAGAAAACTATAGGACAAAGGTGTAGAATAATCCTGCAAGAAACTGAAGCAGAGAACTTGGACCAGGGCAGCCTGATAGAACGGTACACATGGAAAGTATGATAAGAAGGTTTCTGGCACAAGACAGCAGAGGTATGTGGGAAGGAGACGAGCCAGCGAGGTGAACAGAGGAATCCAGACACAAAGCAGAAGACAAATGAAGTATAAGAGAAGAATATTAGATTGGACGCCGAGTGATGAACCCAAGCCTGTATTCACCACTCACGGCGAGGAAAGACGGAAATATATTAAACGTTCTCTGCAGATAGAAGATACAGAATGACAGATATCTCAGTGTCGGGCAGAGGACTTATCTCCCAACCCCTCCTCAAACACGATTACCATTGGAACAAGGGATTTGGGAGTGAATCCCAGCATACTGTACTGTATATCTTTCCTTCTTTTTCCTAGATCGGAAAAGTACCAGTTAGGTCAGCGTCCATATTCACTATGTACAAATCCGCAGGCAAAATGTAACTACAGCTGAGCTATCTCCCCTTGTATTAGGGTGATATTGGGTGTCATTGTGCACTGGCAGTATCCCAGACGTGCCAGTGATTGTCGTAGAGGCCTCCGACACATATACATGTGGTCGTGCCGATCAGCGAGAGGACTAAAAGGGACTGATTCAGGTGTGTTAGCAAAGCAAAAAAGCACCCAACTGGGCAAAACCATGCTGCGCTGCAGGTGGGGCAGATGTAACAGGTGCTGAGAGAGTTAGATTTGGGTGGGGTGTGCTCAAACTGAAATCTAAATCTGAAGTTGCAAATTCGCTCATCAGCGATCGACGCTGAATTAGTCCCAATAAACAATATTGCTGAAAAGGGACAACATAAGTGATATCTGTTTATAATGTAATGGTTAGCATCTCCGCATGGACGTCATGGATTCGATTCCCACCACGGCCCTAACTGTGTGGAGTTTGTACATGCTCCCCGTGCTTGCGTGGGTTTATACTCTGGTTTCTGGAAACAATCCCAAAATATACTGGTAGGTTATTTGGCTCCCAACAACATTAACCCTAGAATGTCTGTGTGTGTGTGTACATGATGTAGGGAATATAGATTGTAAGCTCCACTGGGGCAGGGACTGAAGTGAATGTTCTAATATATTCTGTACAGCGCTGCGGGATATGGGGGTTATTCTGGTCCGTTCGCATGGGCCAGAACCTTTGCACGGGGACCGATGGTGTGCGTATGCACATGCGCAGGGTCATTTCTGCGCATTTGTATACACCGGGTGTGTGCGGCCACGGCAAACAGACTATTCGCTGGGTGCACGCACCCAAGGCTGCAGCCAGGGGGCGGGGGTCAGCAATGGATAGTCACACCCATGGGAACGCCCAGCGTGTCATGGTTGATCCCATGTAAATACATTCCCATGGCAATCGGGCCATAACATCTGTGCCGTGGGCGGCAGCTGACATTACCGGATGACAACTGTCCGTCCAATTCCTCCCGAGGGTGCAGGCAAATCTAAGTGACCTGAGAGTCACTTAGATATGCGAGCCGGTTCCACATCATACACATGGAGTGATGTTGGGGCATTTTCTAAGGGATCTAGGGCGGGATGTATTAATATACATCGCCGCCCTTCGCCGGCTGTCCGCCGCGATGCCATCGCATATGTGCTAACATATGCGGCTGGCATCGTGATGCGGTGCTCCTTCACCTCCCTGCCGCCTGGTTCTCCCCTCACGCCGGGGACAGCTAAGCAGGCTGTCCCCGGCACCTCCTCCTCCCCCCTGCAGCCGGAAGGACGTCCGTCTGCGTTACTAGGGGGAGGAAGGGCTTACCTTCCGGGTCCAGGAGGACCTGGACCAGGTAACCCAGAGGGAGGGTAAAGGAGGGTCGACGGGTTTACGGCGGAGGAGTCGGGTGGCAAAAAGAAGCCCATAGGCTTCAATAGGTATCGCCACCCAAAGGTGGCGATACCCTTTCCTGCCGTAACAAGGCGGCGGGGTTTTAATACATAGAAAAATGCGGTAAAACAAGGGGTTTTACCGCATTTTCCCCTTAGTACATCCCGCCCCTAGTGAGATTGCTTAGAAAATGTCCTGAAATCGTCCTGTGTGTAGGCCCCGTAAGACTGTCCTATATCTGCAGTAATAAGTATGCGGACACGTGTCGGTGCAGAGACACAGGGGGATAGGAATTCCAGAGCTATAGAGAAGGTAAAGAGCAGCAGGCAGGATGGGACACCTGAGGAAACACCAGCGCTGTATTAAGGCCCATTAACATGGGACGATTTAGGCCCTAAAGTGCGGATCCCTCCGTGTGTATACCCCAGGCGTCGGCAATGCGCAGCCCCGCACTCCTCCATCACTTGACTAGATTATGAGTGCATGCAGCCCAAATCTAGTCCTATCACCAGTGTTCTCAGCAGAGAACCCTGGTCAGCACAGGTCGCTCAGCATACACTGCTGGTGCACATCACGTGTGTCACGATGTGTGCTGTGCGCTGTGTGATCTGTGTTACACTACATCGCTCAGCACGGGGCTCAAATTACTAATGCTTATTAGCAGCATGGCAGGCATAGTGATTAACATTACCGCCTAATCGGGTTTTGGTTTAAATGCCGACCAAGGTGCTATCTGTGTGGAGTTTATATGCGCTACATTTAAGTGGGTTCCCTTCCATAATTAAAAAAAATATACTGATCATTTGTTTGGCTTCTGCAAAAGGAGGGACCCTTGTATAGGAAAAGGTTTGTACTATAGAAATAATATCATAGTAAATGTTTATACAATGGGGATCAAACACAGTAATAAAACTAGACTGGGTTGGGTTTCACAATGTAGAGTAACGCCAGCAAAAGCTGGCATTACCCAATAGAAGCCTATGGGTAGGATGGGCAATCTTGGTATCGGGATTTGGCAGGATTCTGGGATTTGGCCCCCAAAACGGTGGGATTTCAATCCCGGGATTGGAGTTTTCAATCCCAGGATTTCGGGACTACACTGCGCATGTGCAGTCTAATGCCGAGCAGCGTCTGAGCACCGCTGCTCTGCGCAGCATGATGATGTCAGAGGTCACACTGCTCAGGCCGCACAGCGTGCCTCGATCCTGTGCGCGCTACTCGCCCCGTTCTAGTGCATCCTGCCTGGCTCCCGCATAAACAGCCCGCCCACCCAGCTCCCGGCAACACCACCTAGCTCCTTACAGCGCCGCACATGTAAGTAAATATGCAGGGCGGCCGGGCAGGTTTTTTCTATTAGGAAAGCCAATCCCAGGATTTTGGGAATCACGGGATTGAGCATTTTTCAATCCAGAATCCCTGGATTGAAAAAATGCCCTGGGATTGGTTTCCCTACCTATGAGTTTCTTTTCGCGCCACTGGTTGAGGAATCTGTCACAGATCCCTCCCAGCATGCCCTGCAGCCAGCGCGGTCACACCAGAGCTGTCCTTTGCACCAATAATCGCATATATGTTAGTACATATGCTATTATTAAACATGCAAAAGCCTGCGATGTGTGGTGGCGGATATTAGAGCATCCGCCAAGCCAATTCGCTCCTCGAGCGATAACGTTAATGATATCGTCTGAGATCCAGGACAAACAATATAGCCCGGTGACATCACCCACCACTACTGCTAGCATGCATCGCTGACGATATACCCAACATTATCTGTGCAGCAGAGATGACGAGGGGGGGGGGGGCGTTAATAAAGCAAGGACTATACCATCGGCGTGGACTATGATTGGGAAGAGTACAGTGTGACGACGCAGCGTAGTGAGGCACCTAGGGAATGCGGAACACTAATTGTAGGTCAGTGGTCTTTCAGATAAAAACTGACACTTCAAAAATCTTTTTTTTGTTTTTTTAAATCACGTTGACCTTTACATGTGTCGACTATTTCATGTCAAGCTTTTCTCATGTTGACTTATTTCTCGGACAAATCTTTTTTTTTTGAGATTTGCTAACAGTGGTTCTGTTACTCCACCAAGCTTTATCGAAAGGGTACAAACCCAATGATTATGAAGAATGACATACCGCAAGGACAAGGAACAGCACAACACACTTAGGCATCCGTGCCCTTTCCGTATGAGCCAGTTTACATCCTGTGCGTATATACAGTCAGGAAAGTGTTCCATAACCTGTCCTTGATAATGTATAGTATATAGTGGAATGCATGATATGATCCCATATACAACACTGTCAGACCAATCTCTGTGAAATAAATGGGGTGGCAGACTGACGCACCTTGCAGAGCGCTGAACAGTTTGATAAAGAGAAAGGTATGGCAGGAATGGATCTGACCTTTCTATATACCATTAATCACTCTTAGCCTGGAACAGACAAGCGGATTAAGCAGGACATGAAATTACAGCCTTCCGCTCCCCACAGAACACAAGCTTGTCCTAACCAGCATCGCCTGCTATCCTCCCTCTTCTTACATCGTGTCAGCACTCAACCTGTCCCCGTCAGTGGATAGCAATCAGAAACCATGGTGCTCTGTGCCAGCTGTGGACCAGATGTTGCCCCATGTACAGCTGTCTGCCAGGATTACAATCAGACATGGGAAATGACACACAGCAATGTGTACCGTAACTGCCTACTAGGCCCGAGGTGCCCCCTGCTGGTGCACAGCTGCAAGGAACACAGCGTGGGGTAAATGAGGGGAGCCTTCAAGCGTTAGGACTATCACACCTCATTATATAGAAGGTAAACAGACACGTGTGAAGCTGTATATGGATTCAGAGACAGACTCTTGCTGGTACGGCGTTTCCAGCTATACCGGCTTGGTGGTGATGCATCTCCCCTCAACAGATGGAGAACATCACACTGGTCATAATAATAATATTCCTCTACCCACTCATGGGTGGGAGAACCTTTTAACCCAACCACAGAGGTACTGACGCTTGGAGGCCAAGTGACAATGAAAAATGCCTTGACCTCTGTCCCGCTACTTAGCACAATCACGGTTGGAAAAGCTACGCGTTTGGTTTAACATGACGTTACTGAGCAGAATCACTTATCTGTATAGATGGAAAAATAATGAGCTACATGTGCAACCAACAATTCCAAAACCTAGGTTATTACTGTCGGAAATCAATCAGAACGGCTGCGGAAAAGCAGCTCGAACGGCAAAAAGTGAGCATGGGCCTTTAAGGGTTCGGACAAATTGAATGCTTCATAATGATCTCTAGGATGAGACCAAATACGGAATAACCCTGGGGCTCCATTCAGCTCTAAAGAGTCATCATCAGGACTCCACTCGGAAGAAGGCTACTCCTGCACTCTACAGTACACTGATGCACAGTATTGTCTTTATCGTTAAGGTGCCCATACACTTGTCCGATTTGGGACGATTTTGTCAGATCAAGACGAGAAATCATCCCAAATTGGATGTGTTGGACTCCTCCTCCTACCCGATACGCGGTCCTGTGCGCATCAGGTCGGACCCTACAGATTGAACCTGCTGCAGGTGCAATCTGTCGGATCGGACCCATCAGCGGAACATCACGGGTTCTTTCTAGGACCCACGATGTGTTGGCCCGATCAGTAGGTGTGTGCCAGCGGTGAAGCACCGCTGGCACACACCTATGTGAAGGGTACGGGCAGCAGTGATCCGGGCAGCGGTGGCTGGGAAGCGGTGTCCAGGCAGCGGGGTCCGTGTGGCGGCTGGGAACTAAGTAGCACTATTTGCTGGGTGGCGGGAAGCGCTGCTGAGTTTGAAAAAATTTCAGCCAATTAGGGTCCGGCCAGTCTTTTCAAATTCAACAGCGCTTCCCACCCCGCCGCTCGGCAAATTAGTTCCCTGCCGCCGTACGGAACTCGTTGACTGCCCTGCACCACACAGACCCCACATTGTACGGACGCCGCTACCAGCTCCCCGGGGATAAACATGCAATAAATCCCATTGTATGTAATTTTGCACATCAAGTGCCAAATCGTAAGCGAGCCTCCCGGGGGGCTCTCAAGGGCAAACTGGTCCGACTAGTGTATGGGGGGCCTTAAGTCTATCATTCCCCCAATGCAGATGATCACATCAGAGGTTACACACACACTTATCCACCTTGCCCAATAAATACTGGCTGCCAGCGAGTCGCGTGCTACTGGTATCTTGAACAGGAGGACGCGGTAACAAAACAAAATATTTCCACGATGAGATTTTCGCACATCACATTCTAGACGTGTTCCAGACTTCTGTAATAAAACCGGTTATCCGTAGTTTTCAATAAACATGCAAATGATCTAATCTTGGCCCTGAGCTCCATGATATGCAATCAGACCGGGCCACTGTCCTGGGAGTGTGCGGATCTAGCGCTGTAGGACCATAGAAGGCCCGGACCAGACACTTGATGCTTCAATCGCGCAAGATGTACAGGTGTGACAGTTCTAATAGAGGAATGCAATGTAAGAGGATACATAACTGTACCTCACTGTAAATGTAAAGTGTGTATTCTGTTTGATATGCACGTGTTTGGAGTCAAGTTTTCTAACACCATCAAAAATATATAAATGGGTTTGCAAGGTAGCAGGCCCAATTTCCGGGAGCAGTTGGGAGAAGCGGAGGTAAGCTAGGGATAGGTCAGAGGGACATATGGGGAGGGTGATCATAGACACACATGTGGAGGAGTTTGGAGGCACAACTGGGGAAGCAGTTGCCAGCAGGGTTGCCAAGGGGGGGGTTACTAATTACCTGGGCCCAGGTCTGATGGAGGGGCTCAGTGGGACCCCCGTTACCACAGCATCCCTAACTCATTTGATGCCCTTGGCAAAATCTTGACTTGTGCCACCTAGCGCCGCCTCTAAAGATGAAGCCAGCATACCAGACCTTAAAACTACGTCCCACTTTAGAGACCAGAACCTCCTATAATAGACAAAAATGACTTTTTGTCTCCCTGATCTCCCAAATTGAAACAAAGATGACATTTCTATCGGTCTTGTTTCCATCGATTTGGTAATCGCTCATGTAGGCTGTTGGCAAATGTCTCGAAAGACCGGAGGCCTCCGTCAGTTATACAAGCCTTGCGAAAGCCTGGTGACTCCTTGGCGGTCACGGGCAATCTCAGATATCCTACACCAATTTTACTCAGACTTATATAAACATCCTCAGACTGACAGCTCTAGGAAACTTTCATTCTGGTCCACAATTTCTCTACCAAATTATCTTCTGACATATCTCAAAACACGATAATGCAATGGTTAAGGTCCTCTGAAGTCACAGATCCTCACGCCCTACTACCTCTTGGCGCTGAAAAGGCAGTTGACCTAGTCACTTGGGAACACCTTTTTGAAACCATCGGACGATATGGTTTTCTAGAGAAGTTTACACACATCATTAAAACATTAGACCTTGATTCATCATCACATATACTATATAATAACTTTCTTTCCACCCCGGCACAAATTCATAGAGGTACCAGGCAAGGATGCCTGTTGTCTCCCTTACGGCTTGCTCTAGGCCCTAGAACCCCTACCAATATCATTACGCTCTGCAGCTTCATACACAGGAATCAACATCTGTTCTCAGGAGACTAAATTAAGCTCGTTTGCAGGGGACATGCTGCTATTTATTTCCAATCACCCAAACTATTGCTCTTTTTGGCTCCTTCTCTGGTTTTAATGTAAATGATTATTTAAAAGACAGTTTAAATTGACTTTGTTTTCCGAAGGGGAAGAGAAATCTTTGGGTGGTCGGTGAGGAGGTGTTTACGAATAAATGCTGCCTAGCGAGCGGCTCGGAATCAGTTCTGCTAAATGGTACAATGCCGCGACCGTGGCATTTGTGTCAAGCAGAGGTTCCACAGAAGTTTCCTGTGGCTATGATAACGCAGAGGCAGCCGCCATAGGCCCTGGTACTGCCTACTTCGTAGTGTCTCACCTTCTCATGTTTTGTCACCCCTCTGAACTGCCGTTCTCTTTAGAGCGTACCTTGGGGGTTATTCAGACCTGATCGGTGGGCTGCTACTTTGCAGAACTCTCCAATCAGGTAATCGCCGCCCAGCCAAAGTGATAACCCGCCCTGTGCAAGCCTACAATAAGCTACAAATCCATTCGCGTTTTCCCTGACATTCCCAGAAAACGGGCGGTTACCACCCACAAACGGCAGATTCCTGCACATGCGCGCTACAATCTGTACGCATGTATAGTCTATCGATTATCGCCCGGATTGCGAATGCGCAGCCATACAATCAGATATGAATAACCCTGTTAGTGCAGATACTTTTTTATTTAGAACCATTTACGTTAAAGCAAGCCAAGTACCCTGCCATATGTCAGCCAGGGGTTAAATTAGGGGGACGGGTTAGAAATGCGTTCCACCCCCTGTAATGGTGAGGTGGAACAGTCATTGTAACAGAAAACCATTATAGCTTACAGGGGGTGCAAACATCCTACCACTGGCCCTGGCGCTGCTTATTGGAGCAGGGAAGGGGGGTTTAATTAGGTGGCAGAGGGAACGGAGTTCCACCACCTCTCCAGGATCACTTAAGACCTGATGTCACCCAATAGTTGCTAACAAGCCAGGAGGAGAACACAGGCAGAAGGAGAATGGGAGAGCGAAAAAGTACTAACCAATCAGCTCCTAACTGTCGTGTTACAGGCTGATTTTGAAAAATGCCAGGAGCTGATTGGTTGGTAATTTATCATATCAGTAACGCGTGTATCAGGTATTTGTAGTTCCATGAACAGTGTATGTAGATTGCCTTCATCAGGCTACCAAGGAACACTGCAGATGGTCAGCCACAAGAAGACTATACAGGCCTGGTTATTCTCTGTAGTCTTCTGAGATTATTTCTGTGCTAGATGATCTACATGTTTTAATCATGAGGATGGATTTGTTATTCTTCGGTGTGGACTCGTTGGATAATAACCACTTCTGTCTAAGATAAAATTCCGCACAGTTTAATTTGCATAGGGATCAAGGGTTCTCCACCGAGAAGCCACACTAATGAATTAATTGCTGTAAACCAGCCCTAATCAGTTAAAACGAGATGATAACAAGGGCTTCGGGCTGAACAAACGAAGTACCCGCAGCCAAGTTCCCCAGTGAATCAGACTCTTTTATCCAACAGACATTGCTGAGCATTTGTGCCTCGTGAAAATGGGGACAACGAGTCCTGGTAATGCAATCCCCATCTTTGTAGAAGACTTTTAGGCAGTCTCTCATCTCATTGCAGCTGTTTTCAATTGAACAAAAAAAAAAAAAGCTGAACGATGCCATCTGAGAGGGGAGAAAGCCAGGTCTCCAAATGGGATGAGAAACACAGAGTCTGCATAAGACATCACAGGAACGGTCTGCGGAACACGCAGCACAGATGTTATCCGTATACAAGCCTGGCATTATACAGAGCGCTGACCTCGGCTCTATACCTGTTGGGTCCTTCATTGCCTTTATGGAAGACTAAAATAGGTTATATCCCAAATGGACAAAAGATTAGTGTAATGCAGCCCATACACTTGTGGGTATATTCAATTAGAGTCGGATCCATTTGTCGGACAAGCCCTATTCAATGCAGCCAAATCCGACTTTCCGATTTGGCTGCTATTGCTGCTGCTCATCCGGCCCGGTGGTAGAAACAGGTGAGCAACAGGAGGCGGCGGGTGGGAGGATGGCGTACAGGAGGACGGCGCCGGTTAAGCTGCTGCTGATTACCCAGCACGGATTTATCTCCTCAATCCGACTTTTTTTCAAGTCGGATTGAGATTGCAGGAAATGGGGCCGCATTTCTGACAACAGCAAGTGGATTCGCGGCTATTCCACCAATCCTCGTGGTTTCCAACAGGTTGGAACATTCAGATCGGTCGGAAAAAAACAGCCCTTATTGAATAAGTCGTAACCCCTTCCAGTCTAAATCAGTTGGAAGCTGCCATCTATCTGGCAAGACAGCAGTTTTGACTGTAGTTGAATATACCCATAGTGTACAATCATGCAATTTCATTAAGTCGCAGTGAAAATTGCATGTGTCATACAACGCTGGCCGAATCACAAATTTCAAGATATTATCGCATGTGCGATCGCATGTGGTTTTTCAACAGATGCGATTTATCACAATGCGATGTGCGATCTTTCTATTTACATAGCCCCATATAGCCCAACACTCATTACATCACCTATTTCAGGTTGCAAGGAGCATGCGATTTGTTGCATTATTGTTTGCACATCGAATGCAAAAAAAACCTCACTTGAGATGCAATTTATCGCAAGGGGAACTTCGCACAAGTTTATGGGCCCCATAATCCATAGTATGTTCCTAGCCCTAAGAATAGATACACAAGGACAAGAACACATCTCAGTAGACACCACCCACATATAAAACACTATAAAAGTCAATAGTATAAAGTAAACAACCGACAATACCGACAATACAAAACACGACGACATAACAAGTTAAGTTGCCAAAAACAAACGTGGAAACAAGCAAGACAGTGCAGTCATTGACATATATGCGACCGATCGTAAAGTAAATAGGGGAGTAGACGGTGATAAGTAACGGGGAGCCAATCCTTTCCGACACATGAGCGGACGTATTCTATAATGTAAATCACCATAAATGTCCCAATTACCGAGAAGCCGGTGTGTATTAAATGACATGACTCAACACAAACGGACAAAACATATATCCTCCTGCTGACTGTAGAACTCTACAAAACAATAACCTGTAACCTGCGAGACAGCGACTATCACCCAGAGCCGGATCTACATACAAATTAATTTTTTTATTTATCTTTTTGAACCAGGGAACATTCTCGTCTGTGACGGCCCATCGCTGTTACGTCTTCATTGTCTGTCATGAAAAGAACAGGTGCACACCTAGAATAATCATCCGACGTTTAACAAGAAGAGTCCATTTTTATAACCCCAGAAAACACACAAAGGAATATGCCTTAGTGTTTGCCAATCCAAACATCACAATTGTCCATAAAGGAAGCGGACGTCACACACCGGACAATGCTAAATACACAATTACACCGCACCGTTCAGTGCAAGGACACAGGCGGACAATACCTTTATCGGCGACTATTCTGGGCCTTTGGAAGGTTCTCTCGTCTCCCTGGTCCGAAGGTCTCCCTGAGGATGCATCCCACCAGGTGTAAGGGGTCTTCTGTAATAAATTACTTTGCAGTTACAGTACGTTACAACACGCCAAATAACCGAAACAATGCAACCTCAAACACTGAGACTGTGAGAGGGTAGAGGCGGTCATGTAGAGTTTGGGAATTAAATCTATCCCCTCCAAGCACTATACCTGTAGGCTGCCTATCCACATCAAACCGTAGTGTAGGATGAATAGAGACGTGACCCCCCCCCCCCCCATCTCTCTCTTTTTCCCATCTATTCTGCTATCACCGAAGAGTAAAATAGAAGTCGTTTCATCTTTCTCATGAAAACTTAATAACGCTCCAACAAGAGGGAGATCAACTTTCCTGCCGCTATTCAAACACAAGGGGGGCGAGAGGAGAATAAAAGAAGAACCGGGAGAAGAAGAAGAAAGGAGTAGAAGAGTTTACTATGTAGCAAGACAGAAGCGAAGGGCACTTTGCGCGCTCCTGTCCTTTGATGTCGCAGATTGTGAGACCCTTTTTTTGCGTAAAAAAAGAAGAAAAAAAAAATCAAGAAAAGCCGTAAAAAAAAAGAAAAGAAAAAAAATGGATTGTAAAACAGATTGGGTAACACGTCACATCGTCGCAAGCCTTTCAGTAACACAATCTATAGATAAAGGGGCTCTAGAGTTACACGGACATATAGACTTTAGGACTTTTCTAACCCGGCGAGCCCTGCCTGTTTGCTTTCTATAATCTAATGGCTTAGTTTACACGTTTGAAGTCTTGCATGTCCCATCCACCAAATCAAGGAGCGGGGACAGATAAACCGGTAGCAGATTGCAGCTGGGTGTCTTTGCCTCTGCCAAATTAAAAGGGGTTGGCCACAAATCCCGGATCCTTATGAGGAATGACTTACAAATGAAAGAACGAGGGGAAAGTTTTCAAGCTTGCAGAGAGATAAAAGGGGAGAGAGCCAAAGTACCAAGCAATCGGCTCCGAACTCATTTTTCAATTGTGTAAGCGTATGTGTGAGCATCCCCATAAGCCCTTTGGGTGAGGCGTGTATTGGAAAACGATACCTTTATGTGTATGGTGCTTTTTTGGATGAAAGCGGAGTCTCTTTTGTGACACAACGGTGAGCCATCTCGACCTTTTGACTAGCCCATGTCGACCTAACGCATGTGTCAACCTAATGACCCTGTCGACCTAACCCCATGTCGACCTTCAGACATTGGTGCCGTCGACCTAACGACCATATACCTACCTGGGTGTGCCAGGTCCGGTGAGACTCTGCTAGATTGCGCTGATTCATTTGATATGTAATACTTGTATAGTGGCGATCGATGGAGTGTGACTCTGTATAGCACAGGGCTGGGCAACACCGGCCCTCCAGATGTTGATGAACTACACATCCCAGCATGCATTGTATCAGTTTCAGTATGGCCACATAGCAAAACTAATGCAAAGCATCCTGGGATGTGTAGTTCACTAACATCTGGAGGGCCGGTGTTGCCCAGCCCTGGTATAGCAGGTGCTACATTGCAGCATCCACAGCTTTTTCCACACCATGTTCCTTTGCGCTGAGACATCCTGACGCAGCTATTCTGTCGCACAGCAACTTAATCAGCACCGTCTCCTGGTGCGTCCTCGTCATCGCACTGACGCCCGATGATAGCAGAGGAACGGGCGGATCAGTCGCGCTGTGTGGTTTACGGAGGCTGGTTTAGAGGAACACATCCGTACATGGAAGTGCACGTGACAGCAAAACACACCTGACTGCTCACACTGGATTGATTTTGCCCCAATGGCCCTTATCACACGACTCCTCTTTGATAAGTTTCCCCCACTGGCCTGACAAAATATTTCTCTAATGGGCAAAACCATGCTGTACCATACCCTCCAACATGATCCATTCCATTAGGTACAAAATGCTCTGTTTCTGGATTTCCTTACCAGTGGCAGTTACAGAGATGGGGCTGCAGCACAGTCCAATATTCAAAAAGGGGAGCCACATACACTGCCACCCCAAACATCACTGTCCTGGACTCACTGGCAGTTGATGTGACCCTCCCTCTTTGAATTTTGGACTGTGCTGGAGTCCAACCTCTGTAACTACCACTGGCAGGGAAGTCCAGGAATAGAGAATTTTGTACCTAATGGAATGGGTTGTGTTGGAGGGTATGCTGTACTGCAGGTGGGGCAGAGAGAGTTAGATTTAGGGGAGTTATTTTGTTTCTGTGTAGGGTAAATACTGGCTGCATTATTTTTACACTACAATATATTTCAGTTTGAACAAACCCCACACAAATCTAACTCTCTCTGCACAAGTTACATCTGCCGGACCTGCAGAGCAGCATGGATATCAGCTGAATCAGGCCTTTAGTACAGAAAATCTATAGCTGGTATACGATGGGTGCGAGCATCGCTGATGTGCCCAACTGGAGAGAGAACAAGGCGCCTGCCAGTCATCTGGAGAGGATTATGCTTAGGAATAATCAGGTTTTATAGCACTGTGCATGTCATGTTTATTTGGTGTAAGTGCCTATTGCATTGTTATTCTTCCTTGCTGTGCATGTCCAAATGCTGTAAATACATACATACACATACTCTGAATACATACATATACTGTACCACCCAGAACGGCTTATTTTCCTATTAGCGCATTTCTTCTTTTTTTTCCCCACTTTCTAAGTGCCTTAGCCAATGTCACCATCAATTAACCAAGGCTATAAGAATACAAACGGAAGATTGGAAGTCAGATCTGCAGTGTTCATTTTGCACCCGGCATCCTCTAAAGCCTGTGCAGTTCCTCTTCCCTACCTGGGGTGTAGCTCTCTGCTGTGGTGCTTCTAGCACAGGCATGGTCTGCATATCAGTGCTGAAATACAGTCCACACTGTGCTAGAAGCAACACAGCAGAGAGTGACACCTCACGGCAGGGAAGAGGAACTGAAAGGCTTTTGGAAGATGCTGGGTGCTCGAATGACTATTAGTATGGGGCAGTCTGACCGTGGGAACATAAATGCGATTTTCCGTCCTAAGTTGTTACGCGATTCTTTGTTTTGTATCCATTTTGCTTTGATAGATAATAAAATAAAAATTGTGAGGTTCTAGCAAACAAAGATCAGTCAAAACAGACAATGTCTAGGTCCACACCAAAAAGGTCAACATGTACTAGTCCACGAGGATGGCTCAAAAAATGAATGAAAAAAAAAAAACCCTCATGTCGACCATAGTTGGTGTCAACCTTTCTCATGTCAATAATTTCACCATACGCTTGTCAACTTATAAACTGCATACGCTCTCCAACAATGCATGTTATCCTCCCATTAGTCTGCGTTGAAATCGTTGATTCAAACCAAATATTTGGAATGTAGTCATGTTTGCGACAATCACATCAGCAGAACATAAATGACCACATTATGGTGTCGACATAATGACTGCCGACATTTTGAGTGTCAAAAAAATATACCAAATACATAGAGTCAACTATGTTCCGGTCAGTCATCCATTAGCTTATAGAGAGGTACAGACTGGACGATAAACACAATAACGATATGGTTAATGATATATATAGCATGTTGTCCAGTGTGTACACTTAATATCGTTAACAATGCGCGCTCCAGCGGGTCTTTAACAATGCCTATTGTCGCAATGTTGAATAGATCTTCAATGACTGCATGTTCTGAGCGGGGACTGGATGCCGCTGCTGAACGAGATCGTTAAGATGTGTGAACTAGATTATTCGCTCGGTAGTTTACGGGAAATCGTTGAAGATATGGTCTAGTGCACCGGTTCTCAAACTCGGTTCTTTAGGACCCCACACGGTGCATGTTTTGCAGGTCTCCTCACAGAATCAAGTGAAATAATTATCTCCACCTGAAGATCTTTTAAAATGTGTCAGTGAGTAATGACTGCACCTGTGCACCTGCCGAGTGAGCTGCAAAACGTGAACAGGACTGAGTTTGAGAACCCCTGGTCTAGTGTGTACCCAGCATAGGACTGCACCAAAAATTGTTAAGCTGGCCATGCACTGAAGGCTGATGTACGACAGTGGTGAACAATTATCCTACAGTTTGTGGACATGAACGAAAATCGTTCAACACCTGAACTTTTGATTTGATTATCCAACGTGGCCGATACCAGATTTCAGCCAGTTCCTAGCAGTAAGGATCGTGCTCATACGCCGTGTAGTGTACGGCGGCATGGAGATTATCAGACCTTCACTCAGCCACACTTCTGATTGGCCAGACCTTCGCCTGCATCGTGCAGCCTCCCGTTAGCTTTAGGAGGATATTCAATGCTTTTTGCGAGCAGTGCTGATTGCTCGCCGTCACAGCTCACATGGTCAGTATTCAACAGACCCCCCTGACATTTGCACCTCACTGGGTTTTTACAGCGACGTGAAAACGGCGTGTGCGGCCACCAGAACAGCGAGGCTTGCGGCTAAATGCAAACTGTGAATACGGCCCTCAGTGTATGTTTAATTGCATGTGACAAATCCTACTAAAGAGTGGAGGACAAGTGGATCCCTGTGATATGAGCAACATAGTTCAAAAGTTTAATGTGTATAGCTGTTATCAGAGGCATCCATTGCTTACTGATCATAGGATTTGTCTCATGTGCGTAATTTGAAAGCATTTATCCCACCGCAAACCTCCAGCGTAGCTCCGGGCTTCAGTAGGCGCTGCCAGATATTTCAGCTGATAAACATTGGTCTTAAGTCATTCAAGATCCCTTAACACCTTCGTCCTCTCACGTTACATTTTCTCTCCCCTCCTTTTCTCTCTTGATAAGTTTAGTGAGACATTTTTTCCCCGAAATTTTATCAAGAATTCAGACCACGTAACGTGAGAAAATGCGACTGACAATGTTGACTTACAGGATGGAACTGGAAGTACTGGAAACATAGTTACCTCCCGTCCTGCATTCTTCTGGAGACTCCCTGACATAGCAGCAATCTCCCTCTCTCCCTCATTAGTCTAGCAATCTCCCTCATGTCACCTAGCCCACATTACACTGTTACATCATAGTTACCTCCCCTCCTGCATTCTGCAGGAGACTCCCTGACATAGCAGCAATCTCCCTCTCTCCCTCATTAGTCTAGCAATCTCCCTCATGTCACCTAGCCCACATTACACTGTTACATCATAGTTACCTCCTCTCCTGCATTCAGCAGGAGACTCCATGACATAGCAGCAATCTCCCTCTCTCACTCATTAGTCTGGCAATCTCCCTCATGTCACCTAGCCCACATTACACTGTTACATCATAGTTACCTCCCGTCCTGCATTCTTCTGGAGACTCCCTGACATAGCAGCAATCTCCCTCTCTCACTCATTAGTCTAGCAATCTCCCTCATGTCACCTAGCCCACATTACACTGTTACATCATAGTTACCTCCCCTCCTACATTCTGTAGGAGACTCCCTGACATAACAGCAATCTCCCTCATCAGTCTAGCAATCTCCCTCATGTCACCTAGCCCACATTACACTGTTACATCATAGTTACCTCCCCTCCTGCATTCTGCAGGAGACTCCCTGACATAGCCGCAATCTCCCTCTCTCCCTCATTAGTCTAGCAATCTCCCTCATGTCACCTAGCCCACATTACACTGTTACATTTTGGGGAAAATGAGGCAAGATAGACAGATACATTGAATCATCAGCCCCATTTCCCAGCACTTTACCAAGTATAGTCGCTCTTACTAACGGCTTTGGGGCTCATCTACATTTGGATACAAGTCATTTTAGAAGATTCCTCTCAGATGTAGCAGTGCACACCCATGTTTCTTGGATGCCACATTCACAATCTCTCCTTATATGGATCTAGACACGCCCTTTAAGCGGACCATAACACGCCCCCTCTATGGGGCGCTATGCAAAATTCTACTACCAACTATAATCTCCCTGAAACTAGTTATCAAAAGTAGGCAAGTATGACTGGAAGTAACAAAGGTCTTGCATTTAAGCAACAGTAAAAATGACATTGTGTGCAGCAGCGGTAGTCCTACTGTAGGGAGTACCACTGGTGAAATGAGACATTGTAAATGAAAACGGATATAAACACAAGTGGAATTCTCTTCTAGCACCGAAACAAACATTTACCTTCAGAGTGAATCATCAGCTAACAAATTAGCCCAAACTTCCTTCAAACACTGATTCCAAAAAAAACGACTGGAAACAGATTTCCTGAATATTGTTGCTTTGATGCCATATGATGACACAAACAAACATCGTTATGAGACCTTCATTTGGATTTACTAGAATATTGCGAACTGGCTTCAACAGTTTATGTAGCTCAAACAAACAGCCAGCAGCGGGTGGGCAGCTATAATTGGAAGCTCTCTGACATTAAAACGGTTTAGTCACCGCACTGGTAAATGGGCCATTAAAAAACCCAAGCCCTAGACAAACATATGAGTGATCTATGGAAACAAGGGGGGGATATCAACTAAAACAGATGGCTGGTTACAAAGGAGACGTACCGGACTCTCCCATGTGTTCGCTCCTAACGGAAGTCTTTTAGGTCTTAAACTATCAAACGCTGTGAGATTTATATTCCGCTGAGCACTACACGCACTGTGTTGTTCCCTGTGTACCGTATACTAAGTCAAAATATGAAAGTAATGATTTTTACAGGCTGATGAATATCAGTCGCCGAGAACGTAGGACACACTCGATCCGTAAACGTTAGCGTAAGACGTGCTTAAACTGGAAGCCAGATTGACTGAGCTTCAAAAGTGATAAAATGGTGCGTGATAAAGCTTCACTCGGTGGGCGCCAACCATCAAACCGTTTCTCTCCCCTTCGGATATAAAAGTCAATGAAAACTGACTTTTATTTCAGCCAGAGATGGCCAAAGAGGGGGCGGGTGCTGATGTCATGTGATCACTGCTGCCCGCCCCAAGCAGGTATCGGCCCGCCTGTGTTCCCAGGGGAATGGCCAGCATTTTCATGATGAGCGTTCCTCTGCTCCAGCACGTGTCTGCCCCCCTCCCCCGCTCCCTGGGTTTGCACATGTACATAAATGTGCATGCGCATAACCCCCCCCCCCCCACCACCACCACTACCACCATTGGAATGGGGCCAAATTCACTGCCTTCCGATCCAATTTGAATCACCCCCAAAGTACCAGCCAACCATCTCATAAAGCCCTATACACACTAGTGCAATGATTTTCAACCTTTTTACCTTGCGGCACACTAAATAAGACTTTAAAATTGCCAAGGCACACCATGAGATCCCCACAGGACAAAACACATTGGTCCCCACAAGAAAAGAAAAAAAAATCAAACCTATTGGCCACCATATAAAAAAACAATCACACTGGTCCCCACAGGTAACAAAAATAAAATACATTGCCCCTTTACATGAAAAAAAAAAAAGAGACCAATAAATATCAGTTTAACTGGTGGTGGCTGTAAATTGGTTTGGGCATCTCTAGATCTGGGGGCACACTTGAGAACAGCTCAAAGCACACTAGTGTGCCACGGCACTGTGGGTGAAAAACACTGACCTAGAGGATATAGTAAAAGATATCAATCAGAAAGGGCTTTTTAAGCTTTTACAGTGGGGTATATTCAATGGATCCCGGATCCATTCAGAAATTCTTTTGATGGAATGGATCCATCATCCTTTATTCAATGCAGCGGCCAAAGATTGATGCTCCCCGGCCGGCTTGGGGACAGGGTGAGCGCAGCGGCGGGAGGCAGCAGGAGCCAGGCTGGCTGAGCTGATCTCACCTGGCCCGGCAGCAGGACAGGTGAGAGCGACGGGTGTGTACGGGAGGCGGCAGACAGGAGGACGATGCCGTGTAAGCTGCTGCTCATCCGGCGCCGTCCTCCCTGCCTCAATCCGTCATCTTTTCATTTTGAATTGAGATTGCCGGAAACATGCCCCAAACCTTTCGGTTTTGGCGATGTTTCTGTCAAAAGCAGGTGGATTAGCAGCGATTCCGTCAATCCACCTGGTTTTCCGAATGTTCCGATCTGCCGAACAAAAAACAACCAGCACTGAATAGAATGTCTTCTATAGGAACAAGACTACAACACACGGCAGGCTTCCAAATCCTTTTGTAGTTCCAGGTCCCGAACCTCTCCAGACCAGCCCATCTCATAACTTGCATGATCACTCACGAGTTTGCGAAATGCAAAACAGCTGGCACGGAAAATCTAAAGGACCTTTTGCTGTAGACTAATCACACACCCTCGCCTGCTGGTGTGCCTGGTTTTATGAATGAAATAACCAAAGCTGAGAGCAATTCTGCATAGGATTACTTTAAATTACTTACAGCACAACCTGGCTACTTTTATCAAATAAAACCAAACCTCGCGATTTAACCCATTCATGAACTTCCACAGGAAAAAAAAGGGTACGATTAACCCTTTGAGTGCCATAATCACTGCGAGAGATAAAAATACCCGATAAAAATGCCCGCAGCGCTCACATTTGTTATATAAAGTCAAATACCAAATGTGTAAAAATAGATTATATTTCCTACATACAGTAAACATTACAGGTCATTATGATGAGTACTTGGCAAATTGTACACCTAGTTTGGCAAATTCACTTGGCATTAAAAGGGTTAATAAACACAGCTCAAATGACTAAAAGGCTGCCGCCATCTATAGAAATCGAAGACTGGCCTTGACCAGATTCTGCGGGCTGTGCTGCCAGGCATGGGACCGTCAGCAATGCCAACCACTGTACCACCCTGCTGCGTTATTCAAAAAAATAAAAGAACTACATCCAAAAAAAATTGGCTTCATTGATTGGATGTTTTTGGTCAGCTGATGAGACCTGTCTGTGGTCAAAGACCAACCACGCTGCCTGGGCCCACATACTGGTAACCGACCTGGTATTTGCCAAAACGCCAACTCTGTTAGAATAAATTGATTTTTTATTTGGTCAGCACCAGAGTCATAATAATATTAAACGCCTCACTGGTTGCTGTGGGTAACAGCCATTTTGTGCCACGGGAACCACGCCGTTAAGAAAAAAACAAATGTACCTCCCTGTTATGATTTCTAAAAAGAACACTAATTTTTTTTTATTTGATCTTCACTTCCGTAAAACATTCCTATTTTCAAAATAATCACACAAGTCGCTTTCTACAGCAGGAGACAATGGCCCTTATTCTGGTTCACTATCAAAGGCAACTTCCTTCTCAAATGGACAAAACCATGTGCACTGCAGGTGGGGCAGATGTAACGTGTGCAGAGAATTAGATTTGGGTGAGTTATTTTGTTTCTGTGCAGGGAAAATACTGACTGCTTTATTTTTACACTACAATATAGATCTCACTTTGAAGTAAAACCCCACCCAAATCTAATTCTCTCTGCACAAGTTACATCCGCCCCACCTGCAGTGCGCATGGTTTTGTCCATTTGAGAAGGAATTTGCCTTTGCGAGTGAACCAGAATAAGGGCCAATATCTGCCTCTGGGCAAGTCAGCAATGTGGCCCAAACAACATACTGTAGATACCGCCTTTGGTTTCCCTGTCATCAGGGCTAGCGCCTATGGAGAAAGGAGGCAGAGAGTCTCCTGTCATCCTCCTGTCAACATTTTCCACACCTCCACTTACCACGCGTTCAGGACAGGCTCATACCCATAATGATTTGCCGTGTCACTTAACGCAAGAGTTTTCAGCAGCTGAGGGTTAGCACCTCTGTTACGTTGCCTCATGTAACCTCTTCTTACAACTCTGTTTACATAATACAGTAACACCAAGTCATATAGGCAATCGCCAGGATTACATCTGACACAGTCATTCGTCTTGGATTTTACTAGCACAAAAAAAAAAATCCAGCTCATAACTAATAAATCTCGAAATTTCTGCATTATATCACTGAATATTCAACAGGTTATTTTCACTGGGGGCTTAAATAGAAACAATGTTTAGTAAATCTGTTCCAAAGACAGCCGGATACTCCTGCTGGGAAATGACTCCTGAACATATTATGGAAACTTTTGCATAGTTGGTTTATTTGCAAAACAATATAACAGGTATATATAAATCTATATCTATATATCATTTCTCAGCTTTTTGTGACGTTGATTTGTAACGTTGATCACTGTTGATTCCAATAGGAAACAAGGCTTTGACCCTTTCAGTGCCACGTGAATTTGTCAAAATAGGTGTGAAAATCGCCAAGCAAACATTTTTTGTTCATCGTAATGACCTGTAAATGTTTACCTTATAAAGGAAATATAATTATTATTATTTTTTTTTTATATTTGACTTTACATAACAAATGTGAGCGACGCTGGCATTTTTCGCGGATATCTTCAACGTCTATCACAGAGATGTTGGCACTCAAAGGGTTAAGGCCATTTTTTTTTTTTTTTGAAGGTAAAAGGCTTTCTTCCTACTTGCAATAACCTATAGACACAGCCTGCAATAAACAATGACCTATGCACATATTTGGAACAGAAGACTCCACCACACGCACACTCTCCCTTGCAGAAGGAGCTTGCACTCTACCATTGTCATAATCAGCTCACTGCCTACTACACAAACACAATAGTTTCTGCACAAGCAGACAGGCTGCAGTAACAATGCCAGTTTCCTCCAATATGACTGATTTAGCTACTACCAGTACAAGCCATGTCAGGGATCTGTCAGTGACATAAATACACCAGATGGGGATGAGATCCAGCCAGCAGGAATTTATCTAATAAACACATTGCTTCCAAGCTGGGGGGATAACAGGAGAAAAGTTGGAGTAAATTTGGAAAACTTACCGTCCCCCAGTAGTGAGTAACTCCTGCAGTCTCCCAGGCACACATGTGATCAGGGGAGAAGGTTGCTGCTTCTTTTGTGCCTCTTTTCTGTCACTCCAAATAAGAAAGAAAAAAAAACTGAAAAAGCAGAGTAGTGAATGCAATGTCAGGGCACTTAGCTGCACCCTTCTCCTCCTCAGGACACTTTACTGCCAAGACTAGCAGAGAGAACCTGTGTCCACATCAGGGAGAGAAAACTCATTCTTGCAGGTTCCTTCCTCTGGAGAGTAAAAGCAGTAGAGGGGGGGACAGTCTGCAAGAGAGACCCAAAGTAGACTAACCCCAGCTGGGTCTCTTGCTGCTTGTGCTGGTGGTGGTGGTATGGTCAGTGGGCACCTTCTTGCCTCCCATATAGCAGCAGCCAGATCAGTAACAGAGACCTCCCTGCTTGTTGTTGCTGCTGCTGCTGTCTCCTATGTACTATAACCTGATCCCTGCTGCTGTGATATTCCTAGCAGGAGGCAGATCCACTTTACTCATAGACAAATTCTCTCCTTCTCCCCTGGTGACGTGTCTCATCCTCCACTCCCCTTTTTCTAGATAATTTCACCCTGATAATAACACCCAGGCCACTAGGCAAAATACCTGGGTGGATCAACGTACATAACTAGGTCCCTCAGACTCCTGAAGTGCCTCCTACTGTCAGCTGCGGTGCATGGCTGTTGCTAATCATCCATGATTATAGATCAGAGGGATCTGGGTTAGTTACAGGGACATGTGTTGTACTGTAGTGTATGCTATATACAGTATACACATTTTATAAAGTTGGCATTGCATCCATAAAATATTAATATCGCTAAACAGGTGGGATTAATGGGATTGGGTGAAAGCCGGAACGGTCTGGACTCCGGAACGCCGGATCAGTTCCCTACGGCTCCGTGGTTGTTAGGTCGGCACAAGAATGGTTGACACTGGAAGGTGGACAGGAACTGAGGGTCAACAGGGTGCTTAGGTCGACAATGCAGAACGTCGACCTAAGAAATTTTGCGCCCCCCAGCCAAAAAAGTTTCCGGCGCGCCCCCCCCCCCCCCCAAAATATATGAATTCAATTTTTTTACCTATATGCTCGTTGCCGGGGGTACCCATGCTCATTGCCATGGGTTGCAGGCACTGTACGCACTGAGCTCCCCTGACAGAGAGAAGGGGGGAAATATGGTCAGAGAGGGGGGAGAGATGAAGGGCAAGGAGAGGGGAACAGATGGTGGGCAGGGAGAGGGGGATAGATGCTGGGCAAGGAGAGGATGATAGATGCTGGGCAGGGAGAGGGTGGTACATATGTGTGGAGAGAGAGTGGTGCAGATCAGAGCCGAATTTCCCATTAGGCACGTGAGGCACCGGCCTAGGGGCGGCACATGTTTGGGGGCGGCACTTGGATGCCTCTGATAGTACGGTCAGCCCAAAATGTACCAATAACTGCAAAATATCCACTGTACTGTACTATATTCCATCTTAAATCCATTATATTGGCTATTATCAAATGATGGCTTATAAGTAATCAATAAAAATAATACAATTAGGCGGGGGAGGGGTGCAAATATTATTGTTGTGCCTAGGTGCAGATATGGGGAGAGGGGGCAGAGGGTTGGGAGGAGACAGATGCTGGGAAGGTGGGGACAGGTGCTGGACAGAGAGGGATTGGGGGACAGATAATGGGCAGGAAGAGGGGGACAGATCCTGGGCAGAGAGGGATGGGGACAGATAATGGGCAGTGAGAGGGGGACATATGCTGGGCAGGGAGAGGAGGAGCAAAGAACTGCAAGTGCCACACGGATTCACCAGGCTAATCAACCTGGCACCTATTTGAATTCCCCGGGAAGTGTTCAGCATCATGGTGTTCAACATACCAATGCTGGCATCCCAGAACCAGAATCTTAACATTAATTAGGATGCCGACTACCGGGATGCCGAACATAAGTATAATGGGGCGGGTTAGAGTCCGGTTGAGGAAGGGGGTGTTATGTGTAGGCACTAGGGGGGCACTAAGGGTTGGGGTGGGTGGGGAAGGTTAGGGTTAGGCTGCAGGTGGGGGAAAATTTGAGTTAGGCTGCAGGGAGGGACGGTTAGGTTTAGGTGGTGAGGTACAGGGGTTAGGGTTAGGCAGTATTTGGGAGGGTTAGGACTAGACACATAGAAGGGGGCACTTAGGTTTAGGATGCAGGGGTGGGGGAGATTAGGTTTAGGCAGCATGTACAGGGGTAAGGGGAAGAATTAGGCTGCGGGGACAGGATTCCCTCCTTTGGGATGCTAGTGTCGGTATTCTGACTGCCGGCATCCCAGCTGCCGGCCATCTGTATGTATCCTGAATTTCGCCGTAGTCTACACATATTCTAAGCAAAATGACACAGTTTTTATATGTCACACTGACATATACTGATACACACTGATATTGTGCGATAGATAGATAGATAAGCCCCCCCCCCCCCCTTCCCCAAGACACTTACCTGATTAATGAAAAGGTGGAGTAGGCATGCAGCAGGGTCTTCTGCTCTCTAGAGTATCTTCACCCCTGACCTCTGTGTCTCTCATCCCTGCCTCAGGCTCCTGGGGTTCATTAAAACTTCTTCCTTCAGCTCCTCTGGCCAGCACAGCCACAGAGCAGTCTTCCGTTAGGCCCCGCCCCCTTTTCTTCTCTCTACCCGGCTCTAGTGTTTCAATGAAATGAAACTCTGGCTGCTAATTGGAGGACGGCGGCCATATTTTTGTAGCCGTATGGGGGCAGCCATTTTTATTAGCTCTGGCAACAGCAGCTACAAGAGCAGCAGGACCAGCCTCTGCCTAAAGGTGGCCATACATCAGAAAGATATTGTACCCAATCATACAATCTCAACTGATTGTAAGATGGATTGTATGCAGATTGTGTGCACATCTTATGTACATAATCATACAATCAATCAGCAGATGGATTGTATGACTGATTGTAAGATGGATTGTATGCAGATTGTGTGCAAATCTTGTGTACACAATCATGCAGTAGATGGATTGTATGATTGATTGTATGATCGATTGTGTGTAGATTGTGTGTCCAAAAACCACCAAGGACTGCCGGGGATTTCAAGGGAAATTGTACACAATCATGAGCGCAATCGATCTTAAGATCGATCTTTCTGATGTGTGGCCAGCTTTACATGCAGCAGCCACGATCGTGAGTGGGGGGGAGGGTTTTTTTTTTGACTGAGACAGACATACACACTGTCACACACCCGGCGCCCACGCAGCCCCCGCTCCTCCAAGCAGCAGCGGGGGCTGCCTTAAAGTATCTACGCCAGGGTTGCCGACTCTTTCTGTCTCCTCTCCGGGAGAAGCCCGAAGAGGAGACTACCAGCTGCAGTTCGGGGGGCGGGGCTTGAGCTTTACATCATTAAGCCCCGCGCCCCAGGATGGTAAATACCCCAATTCACAGATCTCCGTGGAGGGGGCGGGGCTAAAATGACGCGATTTTAGCTCCGCCCCCTCTTCTGAGACCCGCGGATTGATGCATTTCAATCCAAAGGTATGGGGGAAGACGCCGCAATCGGGGGGTGGCGTGGGGGTCCCCCGGAATCCGGGAGGGTTACCCACCTTTCCGGGGGGCCGGGAGGAGGACCCGATTTTCGGGATCCTCCCGGTAATTCCGGGAGGGTCGGCAACCCTGATCTACGCCACTGAGTCCGGAGCTTGTAGCGTCCGGTCCGGGGGGTGTTCTGTCCGGGGGTGTCCTGTCCGGGGAGGCTGACTGTGACACCTGTCACCAGGGGGAGAATAAAGCCTCCGTGTATGGTCCGGGCATGTAGCAAAAAACGGATGGTCCGGACTACGCGGGGAGGCTGCAATCTCCCCTTCCCCATGTCCCTGATGTTAGCTATCACAGGGACCCCCCCCCCAGACAGGAAAAAGCATTCATATCCACAAACATTACCTCATTTATGGACACTCAAACACTAGAGCTGGGCACTCATTAGCTGACCCACGCAAAAAATGCAATGTTGTCGAAGATTTCCCTTGAACTGCCTGGAACTCCCTGACAGCAATATAGTGCATACCAGCATCGTGTGCGCGTGCGTACAGATTAGACCAGTGATTTTCAACCTTTTTCAACTCGCTCCTGGAACTCCAAGCTAATTTTTTAAATTGCCAAGGCACACCATCAGACCCTCACAGGGAAAAACAAATCCATAGCTCTCCATATGAAAAAAACAGTCACACAGGTAACAAAAATAAAATACATTGGCCCTCACATGAAAATAAGAGATAAATGACAGTTGAACTGGTGGTGGCTGTAAACTGGTGTGTTCATCTCTAATACCCCTTTCACATTACCAGTTTCTTGCCAGTTTCGACCCGGTAATTGGCATGATGTGAAAGGGGTTATCGGGTCCCGCAAATGTGCCATGGCCCAGTGGTTGAAAAACGCTGCATTAGACATTGTGCACAAAAATATAATTAAAAACGGTTTTTTATTATGCACAACATTTAATTCATTGTTTACTGTTTACGCACATGATTTTTTCTACACAAAACCAGGTAGAGCCTTGTACTGCTTTCACATTGCAGAAATGGGTAATGACACGGTATTCTTAAATGGGACTTTAAAACAGGTCTGAGCCTTGAGACCTTTCACATTGCAGGTGAAAACCGTTTTAAAAATCATTTAATACCATTCAAACATTCAACCCGTTTAACCCCCAAGGGACACATTTCAAGCCATTGAAATAGAGCTGTTCAAACTGCCAAAAAAACGGCTTTAAAACGTGTAGGACTCTGCTTTTTAACCGTGTTGAAATACCGGTTAACTTTAACCGGTAAATCAACTTTGGCACTTTCACATTGCAGCCTTAAACGTTTTAAAATGGAAAAAAAAACGGCAATATACCGTTTTAAAAGTGCGATGTGAAAGGGGTATCAGAGGAAACCTAAGCAAACATGGGGAGAGTGTACAAACTCTGACAATGGCTGAGAGCTGAACTCAGGACCTCACTGCTATGGGGTTGTAATACTAACCACTATGCTATCCTAATATATTGCATAGATGTTTATAATGAAAAGACATTCCTTTCTCTTGTACATAATGTTATATGCATATGTTACACTGGTGCTAAAGGTTAAGTAGTTCAACAAAAAATCCTGCAAAAATCGCACAACATGCTTCCACTGCCGCACAAATCTGCCTGCGAGGGTATGTGAACGCCGACCACCGTAAAAGATTTTTTATTCCTGTTCGGAAATAACAGTCAACGGAGATGGCCGAATTCAGGCAGGCCTTGACATCATATGATGTCGGTGGCCTGCCCCACACAGGCATCGTTCCAATAAAACGCAGGGCGTTCCCCTGCCCCTCACACTTCTGCTGTTTATCTGAATGGGTGCACATGGGTATCTGGTGGAGGAGTCTCTCATTGCCCAGCCGCAGAACATGTCAGACTGCAGCTCAATGCATACCTCCCAACTTTCTAAGGTCTGGATGCGGGACGATACTCCTGCGCGCCGGAGGCGCGTTGACATTTTCGGGGCGTGGCCTAATTTGGGGGCGTGGTCTATACGCGCGGCTCTTCCGCGAGGCCGCTATGGGGGCATGACCCAGAGGCTCTGTGAGCCTCTAGCCATGCCCCCAGTCCCCTGGCTGCGGGAATAGACGCTGTGCGCATGCGCACAGCGTTTATTCCCCGCTGCTTAGCAGCTGACAGGGGGGACTCCCAACAGCCCCCCCACACCGCGGGACACTGCCGCCCGCGGGTGTGACATCGGGACAGGCCCTGACAATCGGGACTGTCCCGATAAAATCGGGACTGTCCCGATAAAATCGGGACTGTTGGGAGGTATGCAATGGGTTAATAGGTATGGTTGACCCCTCTGATTGCACGCCCTGTTTATTGACCCATTGCGGTGTGAGTCGCTCTTGTCATCATTACAGGGATAATTGAGCCCTTTTATAACGTTCTGCTTGAGCTGCCTTCAAACAGAGCATGGCTGACATGGAACCTGCACGCAACTTATGGAGGAGCACTGGGAACAATGGAACACATTTGCATTTGATTTCATTTCCAGTTTATGTTTCTTTGTACGCGCTCCATCGACACACAGCATTGTTCTGCCTGCTTTGCGTTGTTCGATGTAAAAGCCCAAAATCTGGGACGTCATTTAAAACAACAACTACAAAGAAAACTTGAGAAATATAATAACAGTACCTTGAATCTGTCTTTTTGTTGTATGGGGGTAATTCATACCTGCGAATTCGCAGCGGGCAGCATTCGGTGAAGCCGCCACCCCAGCTAGAGTGAAATCCCGCTTTGCGAATCAATTTACGCGCTTTGCGAATGGATGTATACGGCTACACATCCATTAGAAAATGTCCAAAGCCCATCATAACAGATCTGGCCTGGAGCTGCCATTACCGTAATATGCTTGCGCATGCCTGGCATTTTTGCCGATACTCCGAGCAGTTTTTTCTGGCACGCCTGCGTTTTTCTTAACACTCCCACTAAACGGCCATTTTCCTCCACCCCCACGCGCCTACTACCTGTGAATCACATTGCGAACTACGTGCAGTTATAAAAAGTTGCAGGATCTCATCACAGGACGGCCTTGTGCATTGAGAACCGTACGCATGTACAGTGTATGACTCAGGTTCGGGGCTGGGTCATTAGGTCACCAGCATGTTGGTCGACAGTCATAAGGTCGGCATGTAGAAAGATCGACATGACTAAAGGTCGACATGGGTTACGTCGACAGGGCCATTAGGTCAATAGGGTCATTAGGTCGACATGGGTACGGTCAACATGTTTTTTTTTTACACCCGAATGTCGACACAGTCAACATAAACAGTGAAGCGTAGCACCGTGTCCCCTCACATGGCTTGCCATGCTCCGGGCACGGTGTCTTGCTATACTCGGTACACTATTTTATTCTACCACCACGCCCTAGTGGATGGTAGGGCATGAAATACTGCCCGTCGGCACATGTCGGCTCAAAAAAACAGTAAAAATAACCCATGTTGACCGTTTGACTGTCGACCTAATGACTATGTCGAACTTATGACCTTGTTGACCTAATGACCCTGTCCAACCTAACCCATATCCACCTTCCTGCATGTTAACCTAAAGTCATGTCGACTTACCTGCATGTCAACCTAGTGGTGTCGACATGGTGTGGGAGGGGAGGTTAGGGTTAGGCTGCAGGAAGGGAAGTTAGGCTGCAGGAGCAGAGGTTAGGGTTAGGTTGTGGGAGGGGAGGTTAGGGTTAGGCTGCAGGAGGGCAGGTTAGGGTTAGGCTGCAGGCAGGGAGGTTAGGGTTAGGCTGCAGGCAGGGAGGTTAGGGTTAGGTTGTGGGAGGGGAGGTTAGGGTTAGGCTGCAGGAAGGTAGGTTAGGGTTAGGCTGCAGGCAGGGAGGTTAGGGTTAGGCTGCAGGAGGGGAGATTAGGGTTAGGCTGCAGGCAGGGAGGTTAGGGTTAGGCTGCAGGAGGGGAGGTTAGGGTTAGGCTGTGGGAGGAGAGGTTAGGCTGCAGGAAGGGAGGTTAGGGTTAGGCTGCAGGAGGGGAGATTAGGGTTAGGCTGCACGAGGGGAGGTTAGGGTTAGGCTGCAGGCAGGGAGGTTAGGGTTAGGCTGTAGGAGGGGAGGTTAGGGTTAGGCTGCGGGAGGGGAGGTTAGGGTTGGGCTGCGGGAGGGGAGGTTAGGGTTAGGCTGTAGGAGGGGAGGTTAGGGTTAGGCTGCACGAGGGGAGGTTAGGGTTAGGCTGCGGGGGGGGAGTTAGAGTTAGGCTGTAGGAAGGGAGGTTAGGGTTAGGCTGCAGGAGGGGAGGTTAGGGTTAGGCTGTAGGAGGGGAGGTTAGGGTTAGGCTGTAGGAGGGGAGAATAGGGTTAGGCTGTAGGAGGGGAGGTTAGGGTTAGGCTGTAGGAGGGGAGATTAGGGTTAGGCTGCAGGGGGAGGTTAGGGTTAGGATGCAGGAGGGGAAGGTTAGGGTTAGGCTGCAGGAGGGGAAGGTTAGGGTTAGGCTGCAGGAGGGGAGATTAGGGTTAGGCTGTGGGGGGGGAGTTAGAGTTAGGCTGCGGGAGGAGAGGTTAGGCTGCAGGAAGGGAGGTTAGGGTTAGGCTGCAGGAGGGGAGATTAGGGTTAGGCTGCACGAGGGGAGGTTAGGGTTAGGCTGCAGGCAGGGAGGTTAGGGTTAGGCTGTAGCAGGGGAGGTTAGGTTTAGGCTGTAGGAGGGGAGGTTAGGGTTAGGCTGCACGAGGGGAGGTTAGGGTTAGGCTGCAGGGGGGGAGTTAGAGTTAGGCTGCAGTAAGGGAGGTTAGGGTTAGGCTGCAGGAGGGGAGGTTAGGGTTAGGCTGTAGGAGGGGAGGTTAGGGTTAGGCTGTAGGAGGGGAGATTAGGGTTAGGCTGTAGGAGGGGAGGTTAGGGTTAGGCTGTAGGAGGGGAGATTAGGGTTAGGCTGCAGGGGGGAGGTTAGGGTTAGGATGCAGGAGGGGAAGGTTAGGGATAGGCTGCAGGAGGGGAAGGTTAGGGTTAGGCTGCAGGAGGGGAGGTTAGGGTTAGGCTGCAGGGGGGGAGGTTAGGGTTAGGCTGCAGGAGGGGAGGTTAGGGTTAGGCTGCAGGGGGCGAGGTCAGGGTTAGGCTGCAGGAGGGAGGTTACGTTTAGGCTGCATGGAATGAAGTCAGGGTTAGGTTGCAGGAGGGGAGGTTAGGTTAAGGCCACAGGCAAGGAGGTTAGGCTGCGTGAGGGGAAGTTATGGTTAGGCTGCAGGAGGGGAGGTTAGGGTTAAGGCTGCAGTCAGGTAGGTTGGGGTTGGGCTGCAGGAGGTAGGCAAGGGTTAGGCTGCGGGAGAGCCCCTCCCGCAGCCTAACCCTTGCCTACCTCCTGCAGCCCAACCCCAACCTTCCTGACTACAAGGTTAGGGTTAGGCTGCGGGAGGGGAGGTTAGGGTTAGGCTGCGAGAGGGGAGGTTAGGGTTAGGTTGTGGGAGCAGAGGTTAGGGTTAGGCTGTAGGAGGGGAGGTTAGGGTTAGGCTGTAGGAGAGGAGGTTAGGGTTAGGTTGTGGGAGCAGAGGTTAGGCAGCAGGAGGGGAGGTTAGGGTTAGGCTGCGAGAGGGGAGGTTAGGGTTAGGCTGTAGGAGGGGAGGTTAGGGTTAGGCTGTGGGAGGGGAGGTTAGGGTTAGGCTGTGGGAGGGGAGGTTAGGGTTAGGCTGTGGGAGGGAAGGTTAGGTTGTAGGAGGGGAGGTTAGGCTGTAGGAGGGGAGGTTAGGGTTAGGCTGTGGGAGGGGAGGTTAGGCTGTAGGAGGGGAGGTTAGGGTTAGGCTGTGGGAGGGGAGGTTAGGATTAGGCTGTAGGAGGGGAGGTTAGGGTTAGGCTGTAGGAGGGGAGGTTAGGGTTAGGCTGTGGGAGGGGAGGTTAGGGTTAGGCTGTGGGAGGGGAGGTTAGGCTGTAGGAGGGGAGGTTAGGGTTAGGCTGTAGGAGGGGAGGTTAGGGTTAGGCTGTGGGAGGGGAGGTTAGGCTGTAGGAGGGGAGGTTAGGGTTAGGCTGCGGGAGGGGAGGTTAGGGTTAGGCTATAGGAGGGGAGGTTAGGGTTAGGTTGTGGGAGCAGAGGTTAGGCAGCAGGAGAGTAGGTAAGGGTTGGGCTGCGGGAGGGGAGGTTAGGGTTAGGCTGTAGGAGGGGAGGTTAGGCTGTAGGAGGGGAGGGGAGGTTAGGCTGTAGGAGGGGAGGTTAGGGTTAGGCTGTAGGAGGGGAGGTTAGGGTTAGGCTGTGGGAGGGGAGGTAAGGGTTAGGCTGTAGGAGGGGAGGTTAGGGTTAGGCTGTGGGAGGGGAGGTTAGGGTTAGGCTGTAGGAGGGGAGGTTAGGGTTAGGTTGTGGGAGCAGAGGTTAGGCATCTGGAGAGTAGGTAAGGGTTGGGCTGCAGGCGGTCGGGGGTTAGAGTTAGGCTGAAGAAACGGACATTAGGATTAATGCCATACATCAGCGACAAATAGCCACAATTTCCCGTTCTCCTGGCAGCTGGGTCAGGGAATCTGGACTATTAAACGGTATCCGGACTATTGTTAGACAGCACTTACATCGACAGCCATTACATCGACACCATTAGTTCGACAGCTCAATAGGTCGACATGGTTTTAGGTCGACATACCATTAGGTCGACATGTCATTAGGTCGACAGCTCATTAGGTCGACAGCTCATTAGGTCGACAGCTCATTAGGTCGACATGTTTTAAGGTCGACACTGCCATTAGGTCGACAGTGTCTATGTCGACAGTCAAAAGGTCGACATGGGTTTTTTCACTGTTTTTTGAGCCGACATGTGCCGACAGGCGGTATTTCATGCCCTACTATCCACTAGGGCGTGCTGGGAGAATAAAATAGTGTGCCGAGCGCAGCGAGGCACCGTGCCCGAAGCATTGCGAGCGAAGCGAGCGATGCGAGGTACATCAAACTGTGTCCATGTCGACCTTTTGACTGTCGACATAGACACTGTCGACCTAATGGCAGTGTCGACCTAAAAACATGTCGACCTAATGAGCTGTCGACCTAATGAGCTGTCGACCTAATGAGCTGTCGACCTAATGAGCTGTCGACCTAATGGTATGTCGACCTAAAACCATGTCGACCTATTGAGCTGTCGAACTAATGGTGTCGATGTAATGGCTGTCGATGTAAGTGCTGTCTAATATCCGTCCCAGACCCCTATTAAACGTGTTTAAAAATCTAAATTCCTCAGTCTGGACCGAAAACTCATCCATTTGGTGGAAATGGGGAAATGGGTTCCAGATGTATGGAGGGAAGGATCGGGTTAGGTGCAGGGATAGGGGATTAGGGATACTCACTGCCACAAGTGCTGTTTAATCCACCGAAAATCATCAGCTGAGCGCAGGACCTGGAAGACATCACTGGAGAAGCCTAATATTGGTTCAGTGCACAACTAGCAGGCTCTGGTGTGTGTAGGGGACAAGTAGATTTCCGTAAGTGACAATAAACCCGATTTCTAAAGTCTATTTACTTGAGCACTGACGCAGATATTCTTATGTAAAGTCTGTGCAAGTAAAATCCTAATGACGAGCGATCTGGGCATGATAAATATAATACAGCGTCTCCCTGAACGCCAAACAGTTTATTTTTGTTGGTAGCTTATGTACAAATAGAGGATGACCCGTGGGAGGTCAGACTGACGCGAAGCCTCAATCTAGCACATGGTCACTTCATCACTGTCACTGTCGGCATATGGATTTGCCATCAGCTCCACAGATTTACGCTACTAGGTGCCAAAATCTGTCCCTGACATCCCTATGAGCTCAGCCATTTCACCTTGTGACCGCCTAGTGCCATTATCTCCTAATTATCTAATAGACAGTCTGGCACACACATCGTCCCTAAACAGGGATGGTGTAATGTTAGCATTACTACCACACAGCGCTGAGGTCATGGGTTCTATCCCCACCACATGGGTTTCCTCTGGGTACTCCGTCCCCCCTCCTCAATCCAAAAATATACTGGTATGTTAATTGGCTACATAAAATTAACCCTAGAATGTCTCTGTGTGTGTGCGTGTACATGTACATGTGGTAGGGAATATAGATTGTAAGCTCCACTGGTGCAGGGAATGTTCAAATATTCTATGTAAGGGTATGGGACAACAGGGTTGGAAGGCTGACACAAGCATTAGGTCGACAATGGCAACATCGACAGTTAAAATGTCAACATGAGCTTTTCATGGTTTTTTTTGTCCCGAAAGTCGCCATGGACACCGTCAAAGTGTACAGCTGTGCTCACCATGCTTCAGGCACGATGCATGGCAAGCGCAGCGGTACACCCCATTCTATTCTCCCTCCACGCCCTAGTGGATGTCGGCTCAATTTTTTTTGAAAAGCTCATGTCGACCTTTTGGCTGTTGACCTTGCCATTGTTGACCTTATGCTTGTGTCAACCTTTCAACCCTGTTGACCTTAGTCATGTCGACATATTTCAATATATATATATATATATATATATATATATATATATATATATATATATATATATATGTCTAGTGTCCATGAGTCTCTGAAACACTGCCATCTGCTGACAGAGAGTGAAACTACATCTCTCTCTCATACATGCACAAACACAGAAGGTGGCAGACTAGCCTTCGAAGCTTTTGCTTCAAGCAGGCTTACTAATATATATATATATAGAAAATGGAGAAGGCCTGGCACTCCCGCAGCTGGGTCCAAATACCCCGGTGCCTTCCAGGACAGGTAGGTAGAGGAATGGAAGAGGCGGCACTCAAATGGGATTTTTCAAAAGTGTATTGTGGCAAAAGAAAAAACCAACGTTTCGGGGTCTTAATCACCCCTTTGTCAAGGTGCAACTTGCACCTTGACAAAAGGGTGATTAAGACCCCGAAACGTTGTTTTTTTCTTTTGCCACAATACACTTTTGAAAAATCCCATTTGAGTGCCGCCTCTTCCATTCCTATATATATATATATATATATATATATATATATATATATATATATATATATATATATATATCCATAGTAACGGCACTCCATCCACTTGAAATGAAAAATTTATCCCACAGCCAAACACAGCAACGTTTCAATACATAAAAAGTATTTTCATCAGGCTCCAGTTTCATCATGGAGCCTGATGAAAATACTTTTTATGTATTGAAACGTTGCTGTGTTTGGCTGTGGAATACATTTTTCGTTTCAAGTGGATGGAGTGCCGTTACTATAGATTTCTATGTGACTACTGGATTGCAGGCACCCTCCCCCATAATAGTTTAAGTGGATGTGCTGGACCATGTGGAATATATATATATATATATATATATATATATATATATATATATTCCAAATAAGTAGAGCGGCACTCCATCCATAAGAAAATGTGATTTAGTCGCTGACACAAGCTTATTTACATAATACTCTTGGAAACACCTAATAAGGTTGGATATAAAGAAACAGGGTCTGTGGCTAAATATATAAGTGTATAAGTAAATAAATAGGGGCTGTATAAAATATATTACTTCAATAAAAAAAAAATAATAATAATAATTTAGGTAATAACACCGGTCAACCCGAATATTGAGTCTGGTTTCCGCATATCTGATTTTTATTTCTTCCACATTACTAATTATAGAAAAAATAGTTTTACCCGAAAAAGTTTGCTTTTGTAGCTATCAGAATGAAATGACGGATTTTAAGAAAATTTCCCTATTTTCAGACCTTTATTGTAGGTAAAAATAAAATAAACTTTTTGAATTTGAATTACTTTTATTTACAAAAACAAATGTAAAACAAACATCTACAGTAACAGAATATATATATAAAAAAAAAAGTTTAGAAATTAATATTTGTTGTATTCTGTCTAATTGTATTGCCCCTGATAACGAAGTTCAAAGTCCATCACATCTTAATGAAAACCGCGCTCTTCCGAATTGTCACCCATGTCATCTTTAAATTAGTACAAGTGAGCATGTAACATATGTATGATTGTAATGATCATTGAAAAAAGGACAAAAGCAACGTTTTTCAAAAATAAACAAAGGTTTTAGTTATTTTTCGATATAGGGAATCTAGAAATAGTCATTAAAATAAAGACTTAAAAATATATGATTTTTTTTGTTGCCTGGTTGACCGGTGTAATCAAGGGGGTTATTCTAGTCCATTCTTTCTGACAAAATCCTTCTTAGATGGACAAAGCCATGTGCACTGCGGGTGGGGCAGATGTAACTTGTGCAGAGAGAATTAGATTTGGGTGGGGTTTTTCTTCAAAGTGAGATCTATATTGAAGTGTAAAATCATGCAGTCAGTATTTTCCCTGCACAGAAACAAAATAACTCACCCAAATCTAATTCTCTCTGCACATGTTACATCTGCCCCCCTGCAGTGCACATGGTTTTGTCCATCTAAGAAGGATTTTGTCAGAAAGAATGAACTAGAATAAACCCCCAAGTGATTTAAAAACATATTGTTATTTTTTTAAGAAACAAAGCAGTTGTGTGCCCTACACACCTTTGTTTACCTGCCATCGGTAAGAATTATGTATTTAGAGGGACCACAGTTACAGTATGTTGTATATTGTCAATTGAATTCTGCTTTGTTTCTTAAAATACTAACATTTTGTTATTAAATCAGTTGATTTTTAGCTAAATTATTAATATTATTTTTTTATTAAATTATTATATTTTATACGGCCCCTATCTGTCACACCAGGGGTCTGAGTCGACGAGACTGAGACCTCTGGTGGGGACCTGGACCGGTACCTGAACCGGGGAGGTTGGAGAGGACCCTTACGCATAGAATGCGTGACAGTGCACCCAAAGCCAATGAACAGTCAGTAATAAAATACAACCGAGTTTTATTAGCAGATGGTTGTAAATAGACAGGCAGTAAAGTATGCAGGAGATATGATACAGTCTATGCAGATAGCGATACTTTACAGCTGGATGATGATGGTATGGTATCGATGGTGGAACATCGGATCCGGAATATCGGATATGGAGTGGAGACTGTGGGTCCGGAATGACGGACGGAAACTGGAAACAGGAGATCCGGAATATCGGACTTTACAGATGATGATGAAACATCGATGGTGAGCGATGATGGAACATCGGAAGGACCAGAGTCCCAGAGCTAGGCTTGAGTGCTGGGCTGTAGAAGCAGGATCACAGGAGATGGAATAACCTGGACTTCACAGGAGATGGAATACCTGGAATACACTGCAGCATAGAGGAGACAACACCAGCAGGAATACGCTTGCACGGAGACAAGGACAGCTGAACACACACTGGAGACAACTGAAGCACTAGCAATGGTTCTGAGAGCTCCCTGCATACTTATACCCACTGGGTGGCCAGGATTGGCCGGGCAGGTATGACAGGGAGATCAGAACCATCAGGATTGGACAGAGCAAACATGTGACTGGGAAAAACATGGCAGCCCCCATGTCTGCTATGGCGGGAAAGAGTGTTTGTGCACGCCATGCTTGTGACTGGGAGCAATGGCGGCGGACAGACGGATTGCCGTGCACTGAGTACTGTCACTGGGGATCAGGAGAGCGGTGCGCCGCGCAGCCGCGGACTCAGCAGCGCTGAGAGGACTGGAGGATGGCAGCGGTGATGGCGCACGGCAGACAGGACGCCGGCAGGGATGACACTTGAACCGCAAGCTGAGCCTGCGGAGGCACTTAGCCTGTAAGATAGTCTGTCTGAGAGCTCAGATCGTGACACTATCTATTTATTTATACACTAAGATATTTAGCTAAGCCCCTGGGTGACATTTAATAGGGAGCGTATTGCGTTTTTTGGCGATGTTGTGGTCGGAAAATGGCGAATTTGCATGTTTTTTGCAAATCGCCAACTTAATAGGCAGCGATTTACTGCTATATTCGCATGTTTTGGTGTCTAATTCGCACATGGCTGTAAAGCAATTTAATATCGCATTTTTTTTTTTGCATCCAGATGTTTTCCTATTGAAAAGTATATAATTTGCAGATTTAATGGGTGGCGATTTTGGAAATCGCCATCCGAATGCAAATCGTAATCGGCCAAAAAATAGACCATGTTGAGGCTGGTGATTTATGTTAAAAAAAAAACATGCGAAAAACTCCTAAATGGTTAAATCCCTCACATGTGACCCACATTGCAAACATGAACTCCCCTACATATACCTCAACAAGATTATGGACACCTCTGTGAGGGTGTTTGAGATGGAGGTTTTGCAGTGGAGGTGCTAGTGTGTGAGCTGGGATTTTTTAGAGGAGCTACGCAGGAGGAGGGACTATGCTGCCCACCAGATCCAGGTACCCCGACCACTTCATGCTTCTCATAGGTACTGTGCTAGGGTGTGCCTGGACTCCCTCTCTGATCAACAGGTGGTGGAGATGTTTAGGCTGAACCGCAATAACCTGTTGAACTTATATGAGCAGTTGAGAGATGATTTGGACCCTTACGGGGGGGGGGGGGGGGGGCAACTATTCAGTGTCTGGGCTGCAGAAATTAATGTGTGCCCTCCACTTCTTTGCCACAGGTTCATCCCAGTCTGTGAGCTCATGGTCGTTGGGGGTGTCACAAGCCACTTTCTCTAAACATTTATCTCAGGTGTTAAATGCATTAAAGAAGCTGTGGCGCATATATATCACATTCCCACGTTGTGAGTCCGAGTGGCAGGACCTGAAGGTGGCATTCTATCGGCTCTCAGCATTTCCAAATGTGCTGGGAGCCATAGACTGCACCCACATTGGGATACGGGCCCCGCACGTGAGGGAGCATGTCTATGTGAATCGCAGGGGCCGCCACTCCATCAATGTTCAGGTGGTATGCGATGCTAACCTCAAAATTCTCAGTGTGGTTGCAGGCTACCCCGGGAACTGCCATGATGCCTATATCCTGCTTTACTCAGCTCTCTGGGACCGCTTCCAGGACCACAACATGCCGGAGGGCTGGCTAATTGGTAAGTTAGTTATCTGTGTTTTCCTTATTTTTTCAAAAGTATGTGTTGCCCTTTACAAGCCATTTAGGATTTCTTATGTTGAACATAGGAATAATGCCATTTATGGTTTTTTTTTTTTTTTTATTAAAACCAATAAAGTGTGCACTGCTATTATTACTTTCTAAATACCCACATGATATGTGCCCAACAAAACACATTAGTATTTCATTTGTAGGATATGGGTGTCATCCGTGGCTCATGACACCTCTGTGGAACCCACACATCCCTGCACAGCACCGCTACAATGCTGAAAGGCCGATTCAGGTGTTTGGACAGATCAGCAGGTACACTGCTTTACCACCCTACCAAAGTAGTACTGATCGTCCAGGCTTGCTGCATGCGACATAACATAGCTCTGGGCCAACCTAATTATGCTGATGTTGCCAATGCAGCAGTCGTGCAGGAAGCTGAAGCTACACAACATGTAGTAGTTAGGAGTACGCGGAGGGGGAATGTGGTTCGTTCAGAGATGATACAGCAGCATTTCACAGGTAATTGTGCTTGCAAACATTGACAGTAAAGAAAAACCCATATCACCCTGACATGGTGTACCTTACAAAACAACCCACTGTTTTTTTTTAACATTGCACAGGGTCAATTGGGGACTAATGCACCCCCCCCCCCCCCCCCCCGCAAGGTCTCCCATACCTGCTTTACCATTTCCTTGAAACATGGTGGTACCTATGACCTTGTAAGTAATCCTAACATGGTTGATGTATAAAATTCATTGTTGAAGCTACAAAACATAGGTGCAAGGGGTGGAGCTGCCATGGAGGCCTGAGCTGAGGGGATTCAAATGTGATGGTTAAATTACATGGTACTTACACTCTGCAGTGGTAAATGCTGGACCCTTTTCAAACTTCTGTAAAAGTCCCTAATGAAATCTCATTAAATCTCATTAATCCCCTGGTAAGAGACACTTTTCTAATTTGCTGACCAATGCTTTGCACATACCCCTTAATGTGTTCAATTTGGAGGCTCTGGGACTCCATAAAAAAATTTTTTTCTTTAAATGTGTGAATGGATCTGGCCAAATCATTGGCATTAGTAGGAGTATTGGTGGCTTGTAGGAGTGGGGGCTGCTGCCCATGTGACTGAGTATAGGGCGGAACATTGATTGGCTTTGTTCTTGGTTGTGTAGGTTTCAATGTGCTAACAGGTTCCAGGATTATTTTCCTCATAGCATCCAGCATCTGTATGGGATCTATTGGCTCTGGTATCGGTTGTGATGTTTCTACAAAAAAGATTTCAGAGGTAAGTATGCGAAGCGGAATGTTGGTTTGTGGATAAAGGGAAGGTAGTTATAATGCTGAGGTCTGGCAGATGCATATTGCATCTATGTGGTGGGTTACTACTTCCACCATAAAGGAACTATTGGTGATGTTGTTTTACAATCCTTTGTATGGTTTCCTTAATTAACAAATGGCACGTTCCATTGCACTGTATTTGTTGGGTAAACATTTCGAACACTATCAACGACCATGGCAATGTCATGTGCTGTCAAAACACACGTCACTCATAGTTGACAAGTGCATGTGTTCGGTACAACACATGCATCACTAAATATTAATGTACATCAGGATGTGCAAATTATTTTAAAATCCCACTCATGGTTGTGTAGTTGTACAGTGCAGGGTGTAGGTTTCAGCCATGTGTGATGTGTAAAAATGCGTAGGTTAACACTCTTAAGGAGCCCATACACGGTCCGTTGTGTACGGCTCCGTTCTGTACTATGCGATGCGCGCTCACGCGCATCACATAGTACGGTACAAAAAGTATGTGCTGCACATACTTTTTGTACTAGGTACACATCGGATCGGATCGCAGTGCATGCACACTGCATGCACTAGGGATTCGATGCGATTCGATGTGTGCTAATTAAGTCCCAAACGGATCCGTTAAATGGACCGTGTATGGGCTGCATTACATCTCACCTGCAGGGTCCAAATCTATTGGCAGAGTGTCTATAAATACGTGCAGTGTGGTTGTTAGACGACACACTTAGAAGATATAACCAACTTGAGGTTTATTCAAGTGACAGGCTTGCAAAGTATAACAGTACTTTGGTAGTTAACTTCAGGCAGTATACAACTGATTGCATGGGAATCACAGTTCCTGGTGTTACTTAGCTGTAGCGTTTAGCCTGTGCAGGGTTGATGGCAATTAGCTGGTTTACGCTGCGGTATCTCTCCCAGTCGTCGCTGCTGCCAATGATGATGGATGTCCCTGTGCAAAGGTCACGCTTGTAACGGGATTACAGCGGGGCTCTGTCTTGTGCGCTCCGGTGCACGTGGAGCTACAAACAGCATGGAGGATGTCACACACGCTCTCTCTGAGGCACACACTATCACGCGGGGACTTCCTTACAGGAAAGGAAACGCTGCCAGCAGGGTCAGGGGTCTCTGCCCTGCTATACGCTTAAGCGAGCTGTCACTCAGGGTGACGTCTGACTACAGTGGTTGCAAGGGGACAAAGCAGTCTGTTAGGCTGCACACTAAACCAGTGTATGGAGACAGACGCCGGGCGCTGCATTCTAACACTCCCCCTCGCTCAAGGCTGTCTTCGGCTACATAAAAGAACTCAATACAATACTTTGTCCTTTTGTAATACCTGTAACCGAAAATATGGTTAGAGAGAAAAGACATTCAGAACATCAAAACTTCAAATCAACATTTTGAACTTAGACAAGTCCACAGTCCTTCACGAACTTAATAAGCAAGTTTGTCGACAGTCCTTTTGTAAGCATGTCAGCGACATTCTGTTCACTTGCAATGTATTCAACATCGATGGACTTGTTCTCCACTAGTTCTCTGATGAAGTGGTGTCTGATCGCGATGTGTTTCGACCTTTTAGGTATCTCAGAATCCTCTTCACTGCGATCCAGTGTTGTCTTCCAGGATTTATTGCAAATTGGCTCACCCGACTGACTGCATGAGTGATGTCTGGACGGGTTCCAATACTTGCATACATAAGACTTCCAACCACGTTCTTGTAAGGAACATCTTGCATTTCCTCTACTTCTTCTCGTGTAGTTGGTGACATGCCTTTTGTAATCTTGATGCTTTTGTCAATTGGTGTATTTACTGACTTGGAGTCCGCCATCCCATTCTTCAAGATTGTTGCCTCGATGTACATTTGTTGGTCGACTGTGACTGTTCCCTTTTGCAAGTTTTGAACAATTCTCATTCCCAACAAATGATTGGCTGGACCTAAGTCTTTCAACTTGAATCTCTGTTTTAGTTGATCTCTCACACTTGTGATGTGATCTTCGTGACCTGCTATAAGTATATCATCCACATAGACTGCTATGATGAACAACTTTTCTCCCAGAGTTTTGTGGTAAAGGCAGTGGTCAGTCTCTGATCTAATAAAATTTATTTCAAGTAGTACTGTGTCCAATTTTATGTACCAGCAACGACCACTCTGTTTTAGGCCGTATATGGATTTCTTCAGAAGACACACCTTCTCTGTCTGAAGTTCATCCTCATTATAGTGATCTGGTGTTTCCATATAGATTTCTTCAAGTAACTCTCCATTTAGGAATGCTGAGTCGAAGTCTAGTTGATATAGCAGTAAGTCTTGTAAGGTGGCGACTGCAATTACTAATCTTAGAGTGTTGTATCTCGCAACAGGTGAGTATATCTCCCCATAGTCAATTCCGGATCTCTGTGTGTATCCCTTAGCAACAAGACGGGCTTTGTAACGGCCAACTTCTCCGTCTGAATTTAACTTCTTGCAGAAGACCCACTTGTTCTTGACTGTCTTGCGGTTGCTTGGCCTATCTACTATGGTCCAAGTATCATTCTCTTTCAGTGCTGATAGCTCTGTATCTATTGCAGATTTCCATTTCACCCAATCACTGCACGCTTTCGCTTCTTGAATACTCTGAGGTTCACTGAAGGCAATATTCGCATATTCTTCCTCATATCTTCTGGCTGGTATGCCCTTGTTCCTTCTTACGTAAGCTCTGTTCGTTGGTTCGCTTCCCTCTTCAGTATTTTCTGTTTCAGGTATGCTTTCTATTTCACACACCTCTACTAGTGCTTGCTTTTCTTGCTCTTTGGCTTTTGTGGGTGATGCTGTTTCTTGAAATATCACATCTCTTGATTTTAGAAGACGTCTGTTCTCTGCATCCCAGAGTCTGTACCCTTTACTCTCCTCACAATAGCCTAGCAATATGCACTGTCTTGATTTCGGGTCAAGTTTCTTTCTCTTCTCCTTTGGTATATGCGCATAAGCTCTGCTCCCAAAGACACGGAGATGACTGATGTCTGGCTTCTTCCCAGACCAGGCCTCTAAGGGGGTTTTTCCCTTCACGGCCACTGTGGGTGTTCTGTTTTTCAGGTATACTGCGGTAGATACAGCTTCTGCCCAAAAACTCTTCTCCAGGCCAGCATCGTTCACCATCGCTCGTGCTCTTTCAACGATTGTTCGATTCGCCCTTTCACTTACGCCATTCTGTTCAGGCGTATAGGCCATCGTCAGCTGATGCTTTATGCCATGCCTTTTGAGAAAGTCGGTTAGCTCTTCATTTTCGTACTCTCCCCCATTGTCGGATCTCAGGACCTTTAGCTTTAGGCCCGTCTGAGTTTCCACTAGGTTCTTGTACTCCACAATTTTCTTGACCACCTCACTTTTCTTCCTTATGAAGTATACGTGTGTCATTCTTGTGGCGTCATCGATGAGAGTCATGAAGTACTTGTAACCACTGGTTGACTCCTCTTCCATTGGTCCGCACACATCTGTGTGCACCAGAGCTAACTGTGTTTCTGCTCTGCTCGCTGACTTGGGAAATGGGTTGCGGGTCTGCTTGCCTTTTATGCAACTCTCGCACACAGGTCTTCCGGTGTCTTTCACTGTGATCCCTGTTGCCATCCCATCAGCTAATTTCTGGACATTATCATATCCTAAGTGTCCCAAACGTCTGTGCCAGAGTTCCATCGACTCATTTTCAGCAGAGGCTGCCAAAGCTACATATTCATCTGTGTCTAGGACGTATAGTTGGTTGCATCGGGTTGCTGAAGCAATTACAGTCCCTCTTTCATTATGCACCATACACCTGCCCTTTGCAAACTGAACTCTGTAGCCTTTTGCCTCGAGTACACTGATAGCGATGAGGTTACTTCCCAATTCTGGTACATACAGGACGTCTTGGATATCTGTGACTACTGTCTGTCCCTCAATTCTTAGTCTCACTGTGATTGTCCCAACATTTGAAGCAGTAAGGACCTTTTCACCAATCCCGGTAACTGTTGTGGGTGTACACTGTGTTAAAGAATTGAACCACTCCTTGCTGCAGCTGAAGTGTCTAGAGGCTCCCGAGTCCATGTACCAGAGATCCCTCCTTGGCTTGTCTGTTACATTTAGTGCTGACTCGTTCTTCTTGTCATGCCGCTTGTGCATGCCACTAGTGTTCTTCATCCTGCATTCTGAAGCCTTGTGCCCTACTTTGTGGCACACATAACATTTGAATGTGCATTTCTTGGGTTTTGCACCCTTTGCTACTAAGGCAGAACCCTCAGCTATGGCATCCTTGTGGATTCTCTCTTGGAACTGTAGTAGCTTGGCTCTCACAACTTCAGTTGTAAGCTTGGTTTCATTTGACTCTAGTGCGACAACTAGGAAGTCAAATTCTTCTGTCAAGTTCTGCAGCATTACCATCGCCACTTCTTCCTCATCCACTTTTGCTCCTACACATGCCAATTGCTGAGCTATCGATAGTATCTTATCAATGTAATCGTTCATGTCCTTGCATGCATTCAACTTTGTTCCATACAGTGTGCGTCTCAGACTTATCCTTCTCATTAAGCCTTTATTCTCATAAGCACCTTGTAGAGTTGTCCACATGTCCTTAGCGGACTCTTTCCCACAGATTGTAGAATAAACATGCTGCTCCACAGCCAGGCCTATTGTGCCAATGGCCTTGTCTACCTCTTCTGGGTTTGGACTATCTCCTGGGGCTATTGTGACTTTCCATAGCTTCTCCCTTTTAAGCTGCATTTCCATAGCGAACTTCCATGTAGTATAATTCTCTGAGCCTTTAAGTTTTGGAAAGTTCATGCTATGCCCTGTACTGTGCATTCTCGTTAACTCTTCCACAAATGACAATTTAGAAATAATTCCTTTGTGTTCTTTTATGTACTGCGCTAGCACTTGGTCTTTAGGGGGTTAATCTTCGCGCACGTGACGTGCTGGGCCCATAACCTATTGGCAGAGTGTCTATAAATACGTGCAGTGTGGTTGTTAGACAACACACTTAGAAGATATAACCAACTTGAGGTTTATTCAAGTGACAGGCTTGCAAAGTATAACAGTACTTTGGTAGTTAACTTCAGGCAGTATACAACTGATTGCATGGGAATCACAGTTTCTGGTGTTACTTAGCTGTAGCGTTTAGCCTGTGGCAATTAGCTGGTTTACGCTGCGGTATCTCTCCCAGTCGTCGCTGCTGCCAATGATGATGGATGTCCCTGTGCAAAGGTCACGCTTGTAACGGGATTACAGCGGGGCTCTGTCTTGTGCGCTCCGGTGCACGTGGAGCTACAAACAGCATGGAGGATGTCACACACGCTCTCTCTGAGGCACACACTATCACGCGGGGACTTCCTTACAGGAAAGGAAACGCTGCCAGCAGGGTCAGGGGTCTCTGCCCTGCTATACGCTTAAGCGAGCTGTCACTCAGGGTGACGTCTGACTACAGTGGCTGCAAGGGGACAAAGCAGTCTGTTAGGCTGCACACTAAACCAGTGTATGGAGACAGACGCCGGGCGCTGCATTCTAACAAAATCCCCAACATTGGGATGAGATGGATGAACCACAACAGCAGGCTGGGAGTCTGGAGCTGTGACAACAAAATGGCAGATTTAGCAATATGGACATTACCACTTAAAGTGCATTTCCCTATCTGGTTAATGTAAAGATTGTTTAAACTATGTATGGTAGCCTTATACCCCTTTTACACCAAAATCCCTGGTCGGACCCTGGTCTTTGAACACAGGAGTTTCCAGGGTTGAACCCAGCTTGATACCCCAGCACTGTGACCCAGGTCTGTGCCGTTTACACTGAACCTGGGTCAGCCCTGCTTTTCCCTATGGATGACATTAAAAATGTCCATTTTAGGACAATGATTTAAAGTAAAAATTAAAAGACATGACTAGTTAGCATTGAAGAATGTTGGTTTGTTTATTTTGTAGAATATTTTTCAAAAAGTTTTATTCAGTGCCCTTCCCCTGCAGTAGCAGACCGAATGTCCCATGTGCTCCCCCAGCCCCCCCCCCCCCCCCCAAAAAAAAAAGATAACATAAATGATACTGCATCCAATTATGATTTCTGTGTGCACTGCCCGTATCCTTCCTGGCTGCTGTCTTTTTTGCCACTGCAGTGCACTATGGAAATGCATCCAGCACTTCCCAGATGACCATTTACACTGCCCACGACCCAGGTCCAACCAGTGTTCAACCCTGGTCAGGACCTGGGTAGGAGACCAGTGTTACTGGACCTGGGTTGACCCCTTTTACACCAAAGCTGACCTGGGTCCAACCTGGGTTTTCCCTTGGTGTAAAAGGGGTATTAGTTACCTTGATGATTGTAAAATTATGCAAATATTATGCTACCATCATGTTTCATGTAAATTATACATGCGCACATTGCAGTATATCATGGCTGCCATCTTAATTCACCACATACATCATCATGTTGAACATGTCAAAGTTTCACTGAAATGCTTCAAAAACTCACCAGTGTCTAGGTGGACAGTCACAGGAACAACCAGTACAGGCCGACAGTGATAAGGTCAACACACAGTAATTGGTTTTGTGGAACTACATGACTCAGATAAACCTACCATGCATTAATTACCAACCAACACATTCATAAGGGCATCTTTCTGGGATATGTAGTTCCACAAAAACACTTCAATTGGACACACAAAACAATACAGCATAATTTCAGGTGAACATTACAATGAAAAGTTGATGTGTTGACACTTACCAGTTTGCGGTGGTGTGGGGGGTCTGTCTGTGTCCGCAATGTGGACGCCTGGAAGCACCTCGGGTGGTATTATTCTGCGTAACAGCCTCTCATATGTCTTGAATGTGACATGCTGCCTCTTTCTGTTCCAGGTCGAGCTTGGATTTGAGGAGGCGCTTAAGGGCAGCCGAGAGGTATGCCAGGCCCTGGTAAAACTTTGGGGGGGGGGGGGTGGCCTAATCGTGGGAGGCTTGGACACCTCCCGCGATTAGCCCACACCTCCAAAATGTTTAGGGTGGCAAAAAAACACTCTAAAGTCGAGGGGGAAAGTGTTATTGTCCATCCCCCCCCCCACAGCAGCAGCATGTTCTGTGCTGATAGCAGGCTCAGCATGAACCCTCACACTGTCAGTGTGAGAGTTCAAGCCTGAGCCCGGATAATTAGTACCCACCCTCCCCCCTCTCGGTAGCCCTGGTGGTGGGCAGGGACGTGTAGTCAGGGGAGGCAGTGGAGGCAGAGCCTCCCCTGTCATTAATGTTTAATATAATAATACAATACAAAGAAAATACTTATGACACATATTATGTGTCATAAGTATATGCTTTGTATTATTACAATCATTTTTACTGTTTTTTTTTTTTTTTTTTTATTAGCTTAGGAGGCACCAAGAGCGGTGCCTCCCGCTGTCTATATAAAAGTAAGAGACACAGGGGCGGGCAGTGGGCAGAGCTGAGAACCGAGCTGTAAAAGCTTGTTTAAAAAAGATGCATAGGCGGCACCTATAGCGTTGCCTCGGTGACAGGGAGTGCTTTTCTGCCTATATGAAAGCACGCCCCTGTCACTGAGGCAGAAGTGATTGGGCACAGTGGCGCTGTCTCAGTGACAGGGGCAGCTTTCATAAAGGCAGAAAGCATGTCCCTGAACCCTGGCTGTCCTTTAGGTGAGGTGCCGCTTATAGTACACAGTGTGTTTTTAAAGGTGGACGAGCCGTGCAACCACTGCACAGCTCGTCTTCTGACTTGTATTGCCGGGTGTGGGGGGCGGAGCTGGGCTGAGCCGAGCCGAGCCGCCATCTCCCGCTGTTATCTGGCCCGCTCTGCTCCCCATTACTGTCAGTCTGGGGACTCAGAATCACTGCCCGGCGCTCGGTCCTGTGCCTGGGTGCCTGTCCCTGGACTGGAAGCCGCCGTCACTGCTGCCGTGCAGTCTGCTGCCTGGGTATCCATAAGCGGTGCCTGGGCTAAACGGTAGTTTGTGTTTGTGTTTGGAGGGTGGGGGCTGATGATATCTGATGAAGCCGCTGATACCTACACAGGAGGCGGAGAAACGCGTCATACAGCTTTTTAAAATACCTCCTCTACACTTTCTGGAGCTCCAGAACCGGATTCCCCACCTGCCTGTCGAATAACCCAAAAAGCAAGTACTGGTTTATTTTTAAGCTAATTACTGCCTCAAATATAGCAGTACGACAGTAGCAGTTTGGAACCCAGAGACTTTTATCCATTATTGACTTTCAATATATATATATTTTTTTCCTTTACTTCGTTTTTTGCATTTTTAAACATTTTTTTCACTTTTTGTTCATTTCTGTCTGGCCAGACATCAGCTAATAAGAAACTACTTTGGAGTATCAAAACGAGTCTGCCTAGACATGATTATCCTATGTTTTTAAAATGTGCAGCCCTTAATATGTTTTGTATTTACTTATAATTTTTATATTTAATTGTCATTTTTACTCATCAAATGTCACTGGCCAGTGCAATATACATATCTATATATATATAAAATTAAAACTTTTTTACATATTATATATCTTTTATTTCTTTATATACATTGATTCTAGCGCGTGTATCCCCCTTTCTTGCAATAGGTTAGGAGGTTGTATGGCCTGGTCAGGGGGATTTTTGTAATTTGCATTCTGGTTGGCCACAAATACGCACATGACCTAACCCGGAAATCTCACTTTTATCATGGTGTTTTATTTTGACTCCATTCGCACCATATCGCCCATTAACGCACTTTTTCAGCGCTAATTCGCAAACCATTAAGAGAGAGCGAGGGCTGCCTAGGCATGAGGGAATATAAGAGTCGGTGCAGTTTGGGATGGTATGACAAAGATATAAATCAGAGTGTCAATTACCCATAGAAGTGCAGTGTAGATGGGGTAGCCAATCAGGTGTAGATGGGGTGGTAGCTTAGGTAGAGGTATATAAGAGGTAGTCAGGTGATCCATCTTCCTCTTGAGTCTGGATTCCCACCCTCCCTCCCTTGTGCTAACCTACCACATGGCCTTTCGGCCGTCACCCAAATTTGGCTCTCATCAATTTTTAATATTAATTGGCGGGAGGGCGCTCTCGATCAGCAGTCCAGTTTGAAGTACAGGTGGTCACTGTGAGGTATTGCCACCCTCTGCCAGGAAGGCTGGTGAGTTCTGCCCCCGAGGGGGGACGCAGGACACTTTTAGAACTGTCCTCATTAGGCCCTAGGAGGGGCGGCAAGACAGTCACAGCGCAGGCTGGCTTTGAATTCAATGGGGGCGGTTCCTCGCCCTAGTTACAAGTTGGGGCGTTGTAGTCGCCGCCATTGCTAACGGTTATGACTGGCTGGTCTCCAGGCGCCCTCTAGGCCATCCCTTTCAATAGGGTCATACCACAATAAATACCCTTTACCTTTTTTAAACTTATGCAGTGGTTGTCTGTGTCGTTATTTCAGGTCACGTGTCCGTGTGAGTTATTTCAGGTCATGTGTCCGTGTGATTTACTGCTAGGGGTAATCAAGGTTTAGGTTGAAAGAAAAGGTTCATCTCAATAATGCATTAGACGCCTTAATACCCTAATTGGGACTAAAAATGTGATTTAGAAAAAGTGCGATAAATGGCGATTTGCAAACAATTCACACTTTGCAAAAAAATCGCCATTCAATAAATCTCACCCTTTGTTTCTTTATATCCATTCAATTTTGGGTATATACTAAGCACCTATATTGTATCATCTTATTAGGTGTTTCCAAGATTACCAAATATGATCCTCACACCTGGCTGGTTGGATATTATGTTTTTTAGGCCTATCGGCATAGAAGCATCCTTTGGTATATTTCCTAACTATAGGGCCTTATTTTAGTTCACTCTTTCTGACAAAATCCTTCTTAGATGGACAAAACCATGTGCACTGCAGGTGGGGCAGATGTAAAATGTGCAGAGAGAGTTAGATTTGGGTGAGTTATTTTGTTTCTGTGCAGGTTAAATACTGGCTGCTTTATTTTTACACTGCAATATAGATCTCACTTTGAAGTAAAACCCCACCCAAATCTAATTCTCTCTGCACAAGTACCATCTGCCCCCCTGCAGTGCACATGGTTTTGTCCATCTAAGAAGGATTTTGTCAGAAAGAGTGAACTAGAATAAGGCCCACTGAGAGCTTTATCTAAAGCTTTATATAAATGTACTAATTTAATTATAGTTCCATGTTTTCATATTTCCATTTTTCCAATAGGTGACTGTTAATAAGGGTCCATATTTTTATATAATCTTTTACAACCTTAACTACATGTATTGTACTATAATTAGATATATACACCATTTTTCCTGTTCAGTTATGTGTATAGATTGGATTGCTCAAATGATTTCTTCATTTCTGGAATTTTTGTTTGTTCTCCTCTACCTGTTGTTTATTTTGCTGGCAATTGTATGCATGTTAAACAATGCTTATTTATGTTTTATATATTTAAAATAATATGTGTCCTACATTTGTAGGTCCTTACCCCTGATGAAGTCTCTGTGAGATGAAACTCATTGGTTATTGCTGGTTGTCTGTCTGTTCATCTATACTGAATATGGCATTTGTTGTGAATCAAACACAATAATTATTGCCATCGTTGTCTTGAATTAAGGACTTTTTAAGTTAATAAAAGAACCCCCGGATATGAAAAACAGTATTGCATGTATATTTACAAAGGTGTTGCACCACTGTGCGTTCTAAATTTTGTCATAGGACGTGAACTCACTATTGCTATTTAAAAAATAAATTATATATATATATATATATATATGTACTTGTATCCTAACACGGCGCCTGCGATTTTGATTGTATTGATCGCGGCCGCAAAAATCGCGGCGATCGCATTGCATGTCAACCAAATTGCATGCGTTGTGATTGACGCGATCAACACGATTTTTGCATTGGAATCAATGTAAAATGGTCCCTGAGACCAAATTTAACATTGATTCCAATGTAAAAAGCCTCCAAAACCCCCATTTTCATTGCAAACCCCCCCCCTCATGGGTGAAATGGCCGCCCATTGTTAACGCCACCCCACTATTGATGCCAACCCGAAGCTGGCGAGCCCGCGAGGGGCGGCGGTATGCGTCCTCCGACCTTTTCATACCCCCACTATCTACGTCAGTGCAGAGTTAATTTTATAAAGTGTGGTGAGCGCAGCGAGCCTCCGAGCATGAAGCGTGGCGAGCGCAGCGAGCCCCGCGAGGGGACGCACATAACTTCACAGGTATATGCATCCCCTCGCAGGGCACGCTGCGCTCGCCACGCTTCGGGCTCGGTGGCTCGCTGCGCTCGCCACACTTTATAAAATCAACTCCACACCGATGTGGATAGTGGGGGTATGAAAAGGTCGGTCGCATCGCGTCGGTCGCATCGCATGCCATTATAATGGCACGCGATGGATGCGATCAAAGCTGCTAATTGACAGAAAATCGCGTCCATCGCATGCCTTAAGTACCTTAACTTAAGGCATGCGATCAACCCCAACGGGCGCCGTGCTAGGAAACAAGTACCTATATATATACTGTATATCTATATATATATATATATATATATATATATATATATATATATATACTGTATATATATATGTATAGATACAAGGTTTATATAGAGTGCGCCTATCAGTGTGCCACCACCAGCTCAAAGACCAATATTATTATTATTATTATTATTATTACAATTTTATTTATAAGGCGCCACAAGTGTTTCGCAGCGCTGTACAAAGGAACAATACAGGGAGACAAAACTTGGCATAACATTGAATAAATAACAAAAGTAGAGTACAAATAAAGAGCGCCACAGATCAATACACATTACAGCTTAACTATAAGTAGAGAGGACTCAATCAACATACAACTAGAGGCTTGAGGCCAATGATGGAGATAAGTATGCGGACGTAGATGGTCACTGAGTGTTTGAGTATAGGAGAGCTGTGAGTGACATGTGAAGAGGGCTTTGACAACAGAAGGGAAGAGGGCCCTGCTCGGAGGAGCTTACAATCTAGTAGGAAGTGGAGACAAACAAATTACAAGAGGTGCAAGCAAGTGGGTGGTGGCTAGATAGTAAATAAGGTACTTGTTTCCTAGCACGGCGCCCCCGATTTTGATCGTAGTACATCTTATACAATCGCATTGCATCGCATCGCAATATAGCGGCATGCGATGCATGCAATGCAATGCAATTTTTTATTGTACAAGCACCCTGATGGGTGCTTACAGTGTTAAATGCATCCCCATTGTGAACGCCACCCCCACTATCAACGCCAACCCGAAGCGTGGCGAGCACAGCAAGCCCGCGAGGGTCAGCGGTACCTATCCTCCGACCTTTTCATAACCCCACTATCCACGTGGAGTTGATTTTAGATAGTGTGGTGAGCGTAGCGAGCCACCGAGCCCGCAGCGCGGCGAGCACAGCAAGCCCTGCGAGGGGACACGGATTACTCGCCACACTTCGGGCTCGTATTCCGCATCCCCTCGCGGTGCTCGCCACACTATCTAAAATCAACTCCACACCAACGTGTATAGTGGGGGTATGAAAAGGTCAGAGGACGCGTACCGCCGCCCCTCGCGGGCTCGCTGCGCTCGCCACGCTTCGGGTTGGCGTTGATAGTGGGGGTGGCATTCACAATGGGGGTGCATTTAACATTGTACAATTAAAAATCGCATCACATGCCATTTGCTGGTATGCAATGCTATGCGATATTTTATTGTACAAGTACTCCTGTTAATTTAACAGAAATATCGCATGCATCGCACACCACTAAGTACGGTATGCGATGGGCGCCGTGCTAGGAAACAAGTACCGTAAATAAGAATATGACAATTAGCTGGATAGAATAGAACGTTAAACATTTTTAATGAAATCTTCTTAAAAATCAATCGTAGACATTCTCTTGACAGCGTAATCAAGTCCAGTGATTGTAGATTCATACATTGATCAACAGAAACCCCCATATATATATATATATATATATATATATATATATATATACACACAACACATTAAGCATATTGACATGGGAAGTGATGTAGAAGGAGTGCGGCAGTAAATCTGACCGTTGGGTTATTACTAGATGAGACTTTGAGACATTTTGATTATTCTTTCTGTAGATGTTGTAAGATGAGAGAAGTGGTCTCCTTATTAGGACACGCTGTAGATTGTTCAGCTTCTTGATTCATGTTGTCTTAAACAAACTTTAGTGCTGAAGAGAAGCATGTGTACCAATAAAGGAAGGGTGCACCAGGGTTCGCTGGGAGACGTGTCCTTAAAATTAATATGCTCAGTGCTAAAATAGGTATCACAGCCCAGCGACTGAGCTATCACATCTCAAGCCCAGGGACGTAACTAGTACATTGTGGGCCCCATAGCAAAATTTTGAAAAGCCCCCCCCCCCCCCCACCATTGCCACTACAATGCCTATTGGGTGTATCAATTTAAGTCAGCACACTATGAAAAGCGCTAGGAGAGAGCTCCCATGCAGCGGCGTTACTATAGCACCGCAGCCCCCGCCACCGCGGGGGGGCACTGTGCATGTGGGGGCGCCGAGGGCTGCGGTGCTATAGTTACACCCCCCCCCCCAATCCCCCGCAGACTTACCTATCTCGCTGGTCCCGGCGGCTCCGTTCTTCTGCTGAGGACCACCACAAAATGGCCGCCCCCATATAGCACACAGTTCTCTGAAACTGTCTGCTGTATGGGGGCGGCCATTTTGTGGTGGTCCTAAGCAGAAGAAGAACGGAGCCGCCGGGACCAGCGCTATAGGTAAGGCTGCAGGGGATTGGGGGGGGGGGGGGTTTGCATGGGCGGCGGGGGATTGGGGGGGGGGGGTTTGCATGGGCGGCGGGGGATTGGGGGTGCTTGGCGGGGCAGCGGCGGGGGGGGGGCCTAACGGCGGGGGGGGGGCGCCCAAAACTTAGTTACGCCACTGCTCCCATGGCTAGTCGAATCAGCATGCTGTTATGTCGGAGGATGCCGGTACTCACGGGTGTTTAGTCGCAAGTACTGGCGTTCTCCAACTAATGTGCCATGCTGTTTACACCGCGCTAGAGCAGCTTCGCTGAGAAAGAAGAGGAAGAGTGAGTGTCAGACAGAGAAAGTGAGAGACATGGATAGAGAGGTTCCCAGGGAGAGACAATGAGCGATAGAGGGTGCCAGGGAGAGAAAGTGGTAGAGGCGGAGTGAGAGAGGGTGCCAGGGAGAAAGAGGTGTAGAGACGGTGTGAGAGAGGGTGCCAGGGAGAGAGAGGGGGACAGAGGTTGTCAGGGAGAGACAGGGGAGAGACAGGGGGTGTTAGGAGGGGGGTAGAAGATGAGAGGAGGTGGAGGATAAGGGGGAAAGGGTAGTTCAGGGTAAAAGGGTAAAGGACAAGGGGGGTAGAGAATGAGAGTGTGAGGAGAGGGTAGAGGATGAGAGGGGGAGGGTGTGTAGAGGATGGCAGGAGGGTAGAGGATGAGAGGGGGAGGGGGCATAGAGGATGGCAGGAGGGTAGAGGATGAGTGGGGGAGGGGGTGTAGAGGATGGCAGGAGGGTAGAGGATGAGAGGGGTAGGGGGCATAGAGGGTGGCAGGAGGGTAGAGGATGAGTGGAGGAGGAGGTGTAGAGGATGGCAGGAGGGTAGAGGATGAGAGGGGGAGGGGGCATAGAGGATGGCAGGAGGGTAGAGGATGAGAGGGGAGGGGGTGTAGAGGATGGCAGGAGGGGTAGAGGATGAGAGGGGGACTGGGTGTAGAGGATGGCAGGGGGGTGGAGGATGAGAGGAGGAGGGGGGTAGACGATGGTAGGAGGTGTAGAGGATGAGAGAGGGGTTGTAGAGGTCAAGGGGGGCTCTGTCCACAGTCCAAGCAGCAGGAGATGTACCTTCAGAAGCACATGGCTCCCATCTCCAGTGACGGGTCTTCAGCTCCTGATGCCCTGACGCCAGCACAAAACTTCTTATCCCCGGCATCACAGAGCTCCCATCTCCAACATGGGGTCTCCATTTCTGTATCCCTGTCCAGCAGCTCAAACTTTGCAGCCCGGCTGGCTGACGGGTCCCTTTCACTGGCGCCAGGTTTTCAACTCCTGATCCCCGGTGCCAGCAGCACCAAACTGCTTCTCCTGACTCCCGGCATCGCAGGGCTGACTGAGGGTGAGGGCTCCCTCACCTGCTGGGATGCCAGCACCCGAACGCTGGCAGCACTGATCTTCCTCTCCCCGGAATCACAGGGCTGACTGAGGGCTCCCTGACCTGCCGGGTGCCAGCCCACTGATCGCAGACAGCGCTGATCTCCCTCTCCTCGGGGGCTCCCATTTTCAGCGCTCTTAAACCCTAGCGCTGGCGAATAATGTGCACTGAAAGGAGCACAACACAGTGTTCCCCAACAATAAAAAAAAAACATGAATAAAAAATAATGTAAAAAGGGTGCAGGGGATGTCCTGCTGGGACCTCGGGCCCCCCAGTCGCCGGGCCCCATAGCAGTTGCATCCCCTGCACCCTCGGTAGTTACGCCACTGCTCAAGCCCCATACACACTAGACGATATTGTGAATTATGGCTCAGAAAGGGCCTAGTGTGTAGACTCAATATAGTTCCAGATGCACGCTCCCAAGACCACCTCCCTTATCCTGCTTGTTCAGACGAGGGAGGTCCTCGTTAATGATGGTCTTACTGTATGTGTGTATGCACTTGCAGATGCCGGCACCCCGCCACCGCTGCCATTATCAATGTCATCGAGGATGAGCTAGTGTGTAGGGGGCTTCAGGCTGAGTGAATGGATTCAATTAGCCAGGTTACGATAGGTGCCTCCGGTGTTGAAGTGTAGAGTCTAGTGGACCCCCCCAGTACCCACCAAGAACTGCTGTAAGGTGGCATAGGCTTCGCTGCTGAGAACCCACAGATTGCAGCTCTCTAAATGCCACCTTCATGTGACTATCAGGGAGGGAGGGCTGTGATACTAAAGTGATCTGCAGATAATAATCCAAAATAAATGGTCAAATACGGCCAAAGGAAAGGATTCAGCTTAGTATGCCGACAGAGTGTCAGAGGCACAGACAAAAGTCCGAGATTTGTGTGCAGACAAAAGTTCTGGGGTCATACTTGCTTAGAGTGCTTGGAATGGTAACCCGTAGTCCAAGGCAGTCCCAACACAGTGTACAGGGTATGGCAGAGGTCCGAAGATGCGTTTTGCGCTGAATTGCCTCATAGTAGCCACCCAATGCCAGTACTACCAGCATCGTGAGTCAGGATGCGTGGCAATGATGATGCAATCAGGCTGTCACATCCCAGTGCCCAACCCCTATCCCAACCCCTAAGTTAATGATTCTGATACTGGTGCCGGTGTGAAATAAGTACATTTCAGTGAGAGGTCCAGGGGGCGGGATCTTCACTGGCCGCGGGAGCGGACATTTTTGGCAACCATATGGACAGATTGTCATCAGAAGATTAAAAAAAACCACAGCGGCGTACGATTTTCCTGCAGCCACTGGATTTTGCCTGCGGCCCCTGGCCGTGCACACAGAGTAGATGGTTCTGAGGGCCAAGCGACAGGGCACACACACAGTAGATGGCAGTGGCAGACAGTGACTCAGCCAGTGGCGTAACTACTGTAAGGCAGCCCCAGCTACCGCTTGGGGGAGCAAGCCACAGTGAGGTCTATGTGGGCGCCAGCACCTGCTGGACGCACTGACATGCTGCTGCCTGCCACTGGCTTAGCACCGGAGGCGAGTCAGCCACAGCGCGGGTGCGGCCATGGCAGAGACGACAAATCCCCACCCCCTACTGATTCAATTGACTGTACACAGAGCTGCCTATTGGCTACTATGTACAGGATGGGCGTGCTGGTGCAGCCTGGGATACGTCGGAGCCAAGGCAATCAGGAGTGTCTGCTGGTTTCTCTTCTTCTATCCTGCTTCAGCTTCTCCGTTATGCGTGTGAAGTCATCACGTCACACGCTGGGGCAACACGCTGGAGAGGAGACATGGAGGGGGTGGCGGCGGGGGGGGGGAGGGCGCCATAAACTTTTTGGCAGGGGGAGCAAAATTTATAGTTACGCCACTGGACTCAGCCACACACAGAGGGTGCACAGTAGATGGCTGGGCCGCGAGGGTCACTGACAGGCCAGCTAGTACAAGCGGTGGCCGTGTCAGGGCATGGAAGCTCTGGGGCCCTTCAGATCGCTGGGGCCCGTCCCTCTTGACCCCCCTATCGCTGGCCCTGCCCCCTCCCCCTGTTGTGTTGGGTGTATATCCCTCCGGAAACATCCGCTCTGAGAATTACATCTCCCAGTAGTCCTTTCACCTTCCAGCACCCCTGGAGTTCCCAGCAGCCTCCTCCCAGTGTAAAGATGGAGGGTAAACCCTGATAAGCCTGCACGAGCCTCCAGCTTGGCAGCTCATGCTGTCCTGGCAGTTCCGCCTCCTGTTCAAATGACCCACGCATGACCAGGTCACAGCATGGGTAATAGGTAAGAGTGCCATCTCCTAAGTGCCTTCCCTGGTGCTCCCGCCTGCTGCGCCTGCTGCTACTGTCTTGAAAAAGGTGTTTTACACCGAAACGCGTCGACAGCCAGTGTGGAGAGTGAGCAGCCATCACACCTTTATGCCCAACATTGGATGTATGTATAAGATTTTCTATTATTTTTTCAAATTTTTTTATTTTTTTGTTTTTTTCTGGATTTGGTTATATATTTTGGGGGACATTTACCAAAATGGATTCGTAGAAAAAAGGTGTATTCGTAGGGAGAAATACACCTTTTTTTTACGAATTTGTATTTTCGGGATTTACAATCCCAAAAATACAACAATTCGTAGTCCTAAAGATGGAACATTCGTATTTGTAGTTACAAATACAAATGCCCTACACCACCGATAGGATACGACAGAAATCACCATTCAAAAGAATGGTGATTCCTGATTTACTAAGCAGCCGTACTGATAATACGGCTGCTTAGTGGTGTAAAACACCCACGCAAATACGACAGGAAAATAGAACACCATTTTCCTGTTCTATTTGCGTTTTAGCCTGCACGGATCAGTCAGATCCGTGCAGGCTTCAGTGAAAAAAAATAGAAAAATAAATATTTTTTTTTAAAAAACGGCGTGGGGTCCCCCCCACAGCTATAACCAGCACCAGGCTGAAGGATCCGGGGCCGGTAATTAAAAATCAGGGAACCCGACAAATAGGGGTTCCCCGATTTTTAACAACCAGCCCCAGGCTCCAGGTCCGGGGCTGGTTCCCAAAATACGGGGGACAAAATGACTAGGGGTCCCCCGTATTTCAAGAACCAGTCCCAGGCACAACCAGCCGGCAGGGTAATGCCACAGCCGGGGGGAGACTTTTTATGCAAGTCCCCCCGGCCAAAGCATTAACCCTACCGACCAGTCAGCCTGGCCAGGGGCCCTGGGGGAGTGGGGACCCCCCCAATGAAGGGGTCCCCCCCCTCCAGGACTTACCTGACCAGGCTGAAGCCTGGTACTGTCCCCGATGCCCCTGGGCGGTGGGCATCGGGCTGATAGTGGTGTAAAAATAAGGTTAAACTATTGTTTTTTACAGTGGCACTACAAGTGCCAGCAAGCCTCCCCAGCAAGCTGGGACTTGGAGAACCACAAGTCCCAGCCTGCTGGGCATTAAAGGGCCCGCTGGCACTTGTAGTTCCACAGTTAAAAAAATAGTGCACAAAACACACTGACACACTTTTAAAATAAAATTTTATTACATACAAAGCCCACACATACTAATACTTACCTATCTTCTTCCCATAGGTCGCCCTGGTCCTGTGTCGTCATCTTCTGGTCCTGTGTCGTCTTCTTCCTCCATGTCGACCGTCGCTGTCGCCGTCCGGATCCGACGAAATCCATTTGGGAAGCTGTGGAAGGAAACCATACTCACCTGTCCCAGCGCGACGTAGTCCAGGTAAGGGTCTTGGCAAAAAAACAAACCGACACCCGAATCCAAGCGGACACGACGGAGACGCACGGTGTTTGTTTACATCGTGCGGCTCCGCCTCCCGAATGCCGCTATTGGCCGCCTTGCAGTCGTATCTGACTGCTTTGTAACTGATCCTCCGGAACACGAGTTTGCATACGACTTAAACAGTCGTATGCAACCGTAGGGAAAATACGAATACGAAAAACTAGGTTTTTCATATTGGTAAATTTCCCCCTTTGTGTCTGACCGCTGTGGGTCTTACAAACTGTCGATTTTTAACTGTGGTATCCTACCGTCATGGGGACAGAGGATTTTTAAAGTGAAAATAAATATTTTTTTATGTCTGTCTGTCCTGAAATTGTTGAAAAAATCCCATGTTTTGGGATAGGATTCTGAGCAGGGCCGTCTTAACATTAGGAAGGGCCCCTGGGCAACCTAGTTCACTGGACCCCCCCCCCCCCAAATTAGTTTGCCCAGGAGCCCACAGTCACCTCCCCAACCCTCACCTCTCTGGCTCCGTGCGGCAGCCAGTCAGCTTCCGGCGTAATGTCCCTTACACATAATTCCCCTCGTAGTGCCCCTTAAACATTGCCCATATTACTGCCCCTTACAGAATTCCCATACTGATTCCATATAAGAGGAGAGACCTCATTGCCACGTCCCTCTATCCCCACCACAAACACCCTGTCCCCCAACATACACCCCATAACCCTCTATCCCCACCACAAACACCCTGTTCCACCCACAGACCCCCTATAAAGCTTTACTCACATATACACCCTAGTCCCCCTGTTTGTGCCACATTCACTCCCTATTCCTCTACACCACTCCCAATTACACACCCTACTCTTTCACTGTCCCCAACATACCCATACCATCCAACACCAGGGTGGTGAGTCTGGACCTCTTTTAGGTTTGTTATACTGGAGCTCGAGCATGGTCCCCCTTCTGATGGCCACAACTTACCAGCACATTGGGAGCCGGGTGGGCGGGATGATGATGTTAGCTGCGGCGGCTGACCCAGTCTGCACTCCCTGCGCAGGCTGCTCAATCAAGTCAGACTCAGCCGTCACAGCCTGCACTGAATCTGCAGCGGCTGTGATGGCTGTCACAAGAGGGGAGCAGTGCCGCGGATCGCCCCTGCGCGTGACATCTGACAGTGGGGACCCCCCAGCTGTCCGCTGCCCAGGCGCTCCCAGTCCCCGCTGTAACAGTGCACTAGTGTGTGCTGCTGCGCCTGCTATTTAAGATTCACATATCCCGCTGGACCGCGCTAGCCAATAGGCGCTCGCGGTCCAGCAGCCACCAGTTGATTGGCTGCTGGACCGCAAGCGCCTATTGGCTGGCGGTCCAGAGGGAGACGTGAATTTTAAATAGCATCACGTCTCCCGCACACAGCGAGCCGCGGTGGGAGCTAGCGGGGGAAATGGAGCGGGCGAGCTGGCGGTGCTGGGACGGCTCCGGCGCCAGGATAGCTTCCATCGCCCGGAGCTGGTGCTCCACCGTCACCTCCCTCGCTACGCCTCTGCCGCCACCGCCCTGATCCCCCTGCCCGGATCCCCCAGCGAGTGTGAGCGGATTCCCGGACCCCGGCCACCATCTTTCCCATTGGGCTGGGCCGGGGGCCCCTAGGTCCTAGGGCCCCCGGGCAACTGCCCATCGTGCCCAATGGGAAAGACGGCACTGATTCTGAGATACACATCTTTTTTCTTTTTGCTCTGTACATACCGGCTATACATCTGGAAGAATAATTCCCAATAAATGACCAGTGGTACAGAGCTAAAGAAAACGCTATAGGAGTATAAAGACTTACTCAACCGTAAGTCGGGGTACGCTACCATCATTGTACAGATCATCCCACCACTACGGGGTACAATTTTGTCTCACTTGGTGAAGGATAAAGATTCACGGATTTATGAGCACCTAAAAGATACCTTTACGCACTTGTAAAAAGCACCACCCAGTGTGAGTCCAGGTACGGAAGTACATTGAGATCACCACATTCCCCTGGTAGAAAATTCACTACCTTATGGGTCTATAATAGACATATAGGGAGTTGTGACGAGACATTGTTTTTTTATTTGTATTTTTTATATACACTCTGGATGGAGAAATCCTGAATATCACAAATATCTGAAAAGAACACTAAAAGGCAAAGAACCCGCTACGGGCTTAGAATTCTTCATACTAACCGTGAGTGGAGTACGCCTACTATTCTCTTCACATATATATTGGATATATTATTTAGAGAAAGAAACCTTTATATGTGTGCCCCTCTCTTGTTACAAGTGAGTGAGGTGCGCCTACAGGATTCTGTTTCCACAAATACACTTTAAAAGATTTGATTATCAGTAAATAGAGTCACACATTGTTGTTCACTTTTTATTTTCACGGTACACACAACACTGGGAGTCAAGAAGGAGGCCGTAGAGGATTCACCAACAGGACAAGTTCCCGCTACGTGCACATACAGTGCCAGTCACACTGTGAGTAGGGTACGCCCATCTATGCCCTCCTACTTCACTCCAAATAGCAGAATTTAAATTATTCTTCATTGAGTCTGTATCTAATTGGTGGTTTTCTTTGATTTGTTTCCTGAGAACTATCGGATAAATCAACGGAAAGACTGAACAAAGTTCTGACGGTCTGAAAAACATCTGGACTGGTTGCGCCTTAGAAAGTTTGGAAAGTCCATTCTTGTATTTTCTTGCTATTGTTTTTGGTTATTTGGTGATAACTGGGGATTAGTACGAACTAAAGGAAGCATTGCGCCAAGGAAAGGTCATATCCTATATCTGTTTTTACACAGAAGCTGCACACTGTCCTCCACCGTCCGTTTTAGTCCCCCGTATGCCCACACACCCCTATCACTACCCAGCCTCCTGTTTTCCTGTGTCGTGACCTCCGCCAGTGGGGAGCCGCTGACTCAAAAACACCCTACTATACTATTGCACACACACACACACACACACCTAAACAACACGCACACACACCCCCACACCCACAAATGTCACTGTACCCTCCACACTATCAATGTACATCTTAAGCTGGGTACACATATATACAATTGTCAGGCCGTTCTTCCGTTCTGGGTCGGACAGCCGTTCAATTGTATATGTGTGTAAGCTGTCCCATACAAGCGATAAACGGCAAAAATTTGTCCTGACCGTCCATACTCGGTCGGTCGACGGTTCTTTGCTGTTTAATTTTCATCCGACAGGACGGCCCCATATCGGTACAAAAGTGCAGTGTGTAGGCACGTTCGACCGATATGCTGCCGTCCTTGCGACTATACTGCCAAAGCTGGAAAGACCATGTGGGCGTTCCATAGCTGCATCCTCTCTGGCAGGGTGACTAAAAAAAAAAAACAGGCGTGGGGTCCCCTCCACAGCCTTAACCAGCACCAGGCTGAAAGAGCAGGGGCTGGTATTAAAAAATCAGGAAACACGACAAATAGGGCTTCGCTGATTTTTTAAAACCAGCCCCAGGCTCCAGGTCCGGGGCTGGTTCCCAAAATACGGGGGACAAAATGACTAGGGGTCCCCCGTATTTTACGAACCAGCCCCAGGCCAAACCAGCCAGCAGGGTAATGCCACAGCCGGGGGACACTTATTATATAAGGTCCCGAGGCCAAAGCATTCAGCCCTCTGACCGGTCAGCCTGGCCAGGGGTCCTGGGGGAGTGGGGACCCCCCCAATAAAGGGGTCCCCCCCCTCCAGAACTTACCTGACCAGGCTGAAGCCTGGTGCTGTCCCCGGTGGCCCTGTGCGGTTGCCACCGGGCTGATTCAGTGTAAAAAAAAAAATGACTTTCTTGGCTCCTGATTGGCCAGAAATCATTCTAAGTAGAGACGCCAAGGAAGAAGGATCTCTGCGTCTCTATTGTACAGCGGAGCAGGTACCACTGCAGCCGGGAGCAGCGCGACTTCAACAGCAGATGCCGGGGTGGTCGCCACAGGAGCAGGTGAGTAGGATTTCCTTCCCCAGGTACCCCTTTGGATTACTATGGATCCAGGACCCCGGACTCTTCAGCCCTGGAGCCGCGGACCCGGACCAGCCCCGGAACCAAGGCCCCGGAACCAAGCCACTGGACCGTATCCTGGGACCTACCGACGGGCTCAAGATAGGTAAGTATCAGTATGTGTGTGTAATGTATGTATTAAATTTATTTTTCTAATGTGTCAGTGTGTATTTATTTAACTATTTTTTTTCCTGTGGAACTACAAGTGCCAGCGGGCCCTTTAATGCCCCGCATGCTGGGACTTGTGGTTCTCCAAGTCCCAGCATGCGGGGGAGGCTTGCTGGGACTCATAGTTCCACAGGAAAAGACAATAGTTTTTATTCTATTTTTTTTACACTGAATCAGCCCGGTGGCCACCGCACAGGGCCACCGGGGACAGCACCAGGCTTCAGCCTGGTCAGGTAAGTCCTGGAGGGGGGGGACCCCTTTATTGGGGGGGTCCCCACTTCCCCAGGAACCCTGCCCAGGCTGACCGGTCAGAGGGCTGAATGCTTTGGCCGTGGGACCTTATATAACTACAAGACCCAGCGGGCCCTTTAATGCCCCGCAGGCTGGGACTTGTGGTTCTCCAAGTCCCAGCTTGCGGGGTAGGCTTGCTGGGACTCATAGTTCCACAGTTTAAAACAATAGTTTTTTCATCTATTTTTTTACACAAAGATCAGCTCGATGCCCACCGCACAGGGGCATCGAAGACAGCACCAGGCTTCAGCCTGGTCAGGTAAATCCTGGAGGGGGGACCCCTTAATTGGGGGGGTCCCTACTCCCCCAGGACCCCTGGCCAGGCTGACCGGTCAGAGGGCTGAATGCTGACTTGTATAAAAAGTCTCCCCCCGGCTGTGGCATTACCCTGCTGGCTGGTTTGGCCTGGGGCTGGTTCGTAAAATACGGGGGACCCCTGGTCATTTTGTCCCCCGTATTTTGGGAACCAGCCCCGGACCTGGAGCCTGGGGCTGGTTTTAAAAAATCAGGGAAGCCCTATTTGTCGGGTTTCCTGATTTTTTAATACCAGCCCTGGGTCTTTCAGCCTGGTGCTGGTTACGGCCGGGGGGACCCCACGCCGTTTTTTTTTTAATAGGTAAAAGGGTGACAGCTATAATTATGCCCTAACCCAGCCCATTATGATAATTTTGGTCACATGTGACGTGTCAATAGCCCAAATCAAGACAGTGTGTACGGTGGTACAATCTTTTTCTTGCGACTGTTTGGACAGGAGTAAGTAAAATTGTACAGGTGTGTACGCGCGTGTCGGCTGTTGTTTGTGGACGGTCCGACGGGAGTACGGTCGGCCGAACGGCTGCAAGAAATAGGGATTGTATAGATGTGTACCCAGCTTTACTCTGTAACCGCTTTTTAATTAAACAAAACAATACACACCCCCTTCCAAATCATATGCTCTCTATTTAACACATTTCACCTATAACTCAAGTTGCAATACAGGCATCTTACATACAATTCTAACCATATGTCTCACAATACAAACATTCACAAATTAAGGGGCGCAGCCCCTTACGACGGTGTGAAGAGCGCCTGTAGGGCGCAATGAATCACCTAGTACTGTACATGTGTTTGTTCAGTAAATTTCTTCTGTTTATTGACTTTAAACGATTTGTATAATTACCAGTCCCGCAATCATTACTTTCCCTTCATCGTCTCCCTGGAAGTCGTTACATACAATTCAGACACAAGAGAAGTTGCGACATTCACGCGGCACAGAACAGCCCAGAGACAGAGACTGCTGTAAAAGTGGTTCTTCAAGTCTATGAAGATAATTGCAGCCGGTGAGATGGATTTGCAGCATACTTGTCAGCCTGCACCCTACTGTACTTAAGGCTTGTCCTGCAATTTTCTGTCATTTTATTCATTCTGGGACCATTTAACATTTAATTGTGTCCTGTTTTTCTCCGGGAATGTTTTATATAGGTAGCCAGGTGCGATTTTCATCACTTTGACTTGTGACATGTCCACAATCAGAAGTTTGTGTAAACACTACAATAACCTATATCAACAAAACTACCATGAGCCCAAACTTGCTGCAATGGGGTCCTCATTCTTTACCTCAGGGTCCAAACAACCAGATCCTGGGTGGGATGCAGGGGCGGATCCAGGATAAAATGACAGGGGAGGCACCATGATAAAAAAGGTTTTGGGTGGGGGAGGGGCGGTGTTAGTGGTGCCAGTGTACATGCTAAGAGAGCGGCAGGAGAGGGTGGGAATGGGATTAAAAATAGGCCCTGGCATTTAAAGTACGCAGGCTCACCATGGCGACAAAATTGAAGGATGCAGTTGTGCGCGCCGAAGGTGCGCTCCGGAAAAAGGGGTGTGGCCACTCAACAAGGGCCGTGTCCTTGAGTGTAGTTTACAACACTATATACAACTTCTACGCATTATGCAACAAAATACTAGACCCCATTATACTTGCCCCTACACATGATGCCAAATGGAATGAGCCAAAATTCACATAATGCCACACGGATTGAGCCAAAATTCACATAATACCACATGGATTAAGCCAAAATTCACATAATGCCAAATAAATTGAGCCAAAATTCACATAATGCCACATGGATTGTGTCAAAATTCACATAATGCCACACAGATTGAGCCAAATTTAAAAAATGCCACACGGATTGAGCCAAAATTCACATAATGCCACACGGATTGAGCCAAAATTCACATAATGCCTCATGCATTGAGCCAGAATTCACATAATGCCACATGGATTGAGCCAGAATTCACATAATGCCACACAGATTAAGCCAAAATTCCCAATACGCTTCATAAACAGGGACATTGTCCATCAAAGGCGCGCATTAAACATTTACACCATAATGTCCATTACACGTTAAGTTACACGCCATTATGTCCATTATGTATTATGCCAAACACCATAATGCCTATTAAAAATTATGCTACATAAGTGCTGCTTATCTACATGCTCATTGCCAAGGGTTCCATGCTCATTGCCAGAGGTTCCATGCTCGTTGCCATGTGGGATTACATGCTCATTGCCAAGGGAGAATACATGCTCGCGGTAAATGGGGGACAGCCGCCGCCAGGCAGAAGTGATAGCCACTGATAGTGACAGAGCCTGGCTGTATTCAGAGCACTGCAGGTCCCGGCTATTTGAAATAATACCCCTTTCACACCAGAAAATGCATTCCCAGGTTGGCCCCCTTTACACCAGCCTAGTCCCTGCATTTTCTGGTGTGAGGGGGAGAGAAAACCACCCCTCCCCCTCTTTAACCAGTTATCTCATTTAACCGGCTATATCTTCGGAACCAACTGACCCATTTACATGAGACAAGTATCATATTGATTTGAATGGGCTTTGAATGATTTTGGTCCAGTGAAACTGAAACGTTTGGTTCCAGAGTAATCTGCCATCAAAGAACATTAACAGCCATGAAATTACATTTTAAAAAATAAATGTTTACATGCAATATTTCTGGAACCAAATGACCGATATGGACCAAACTGGTATCATATTGAAGGCCCAGCGATTTGGAATTGAATGAGATCATCCACAAGCTTCTGTGATGCCAGGGAGGGAACTGGCAGCCGTCGGAACTAGGTGGGGGTCCCATATTATCCTATGGGGAAAAACGTTACAGTTTTGCCAGGCGATATCTTTGGTTCCCGGGGGGCTAGAGACACGGGGCTGGGCTCGTTGGAAAGCCCTGGTCCTCAGCTACAAAATAAATGACAGGGGGGCACGTGCCCAGGTGCCCCCCCCCCTGAATCTGCCACTGGTGGGATGCACTAACGTGAAAATGCAGAAAAACGCCCATTTTTATTAGCGTGCACTAAAGCCCGCACGCTAGGGCACAGCTGCGGGGGGTATCACCAGATAAATATGGCGATACCCTATAGAAGCCTATGGACGTATCTCTGCAGCGCTGTGTAATGAAATCAGTCACGGATACCTCCCAGCATGCCCTGTGGCCGGCACTCGGACCCGGAAGTCAAGGGATGGCGCCGCATCTCAAAGGACAGCTCTTATCGGAAGAGCCCTCCTTTGCAATAATAACCGCATATGTTAGAGCATAAGCGATTATTATGGATGTGGTAGCTGGCGAATGCCGGTGATGTGGGTCCGCGAATTTAGAGAATCCCACCCCCGTCTCCTTTAGCAGCACTGATTGATACAAATTTAAGTAGCAAAATCCTCCTTTGTGTGGCCAGCTATATAGCTGTAGGTCTAGGGTTGCCCATCAACCAACAATGGTTGGCATGTCCAACCAGGTCTGCATTTCAGAGTGTACCCCGTATTGAAATACTATGACGTATTATACAGTATTTATGCATTTTTATTAATCTCACATCAATCACTCCTTTATGCTAGGTACACACCTATACAACGGTGGAACCTAGCGATGCAATGTAACACTACATCACATTCGGTCAACACTATTAGGTCGACATGGGTCTAGGACGACATGGGTCAAGGTCGACATGGGTCTTGGTCGACAGTCAAAAGGTCGACATGGGGTTTTTCACTGGGTTTTTTTAGCCTACATGTGCCGACAGGCAGTATTTCATGCCCTAAGCATTCCGTGCCCGAAGCATTGCGAGCGAAGCGAGGGGATGTGGCGCACTTTAAACTGTGTCCATGTCAACTGTGTCGACATTCAGGTAAAAAAATCTGTGCAAAGTCCCATGTTGACCTTTTGACTGTCAACCTAGACACTGTCAACCTAACGCTTGTGTCGACCTAATGACCTGTCGACCTAGATCCATGTCGACCTTGCCCCATGTGGATATAGACCCATGTTGACCTTGCCTCATGTTGACCTAGTGGTGTCGACCTAATGCTTGTGGACCATCATGCTGTAGACCAAATGATCCCAACCCCGTGCTACATGTCATGAAATAATAGCGTAACGTCCATAGATTTGTGCCAGTGGATGTGTAGAACATGCAATGGGAGGATGTAACCACCCAGTTGGGTGGATTCAAGGGTGCACGTTACACAAAGGAATTTGCCTCCTCGGCTGTTTTACTTATCCCAGTTTCCTTTACTCTGTCTCCTCTCATGTTCTTCTAGTTTGTTGACTGTCCAAGACTTTATTGTGAGCAGGACCGCCGACAGGGGGGTGCCGTGGGTACAGCTGCCCACATTGGCATGGCTAACCCCCCCCCCCCCCGCACCCTGCCTCTGGGCCTCCCCCACACGGCAGACCCCAGCCGGGCACGCACAATAGCAGCCTGGAGAGCGCCAAGCCTAGGACACAGAGGGGCTCGGGGTTCTGCAGGCTGCACTGTGCGCTCCGGACTGTGAAGGAGGGAGACGGCGATGCCGCCACTGCTGCTGGATGCTGGTAAGTAATGGGGGCGGGGTGTACGTGGGTGCGGTGCGGGGAGCCTGGACTGAAGGTCCTGATTGTGAGTACAATGTACATGCTCTTAAGTTGCCCATACACATATGCAAGGTATTGCATGCCACCCTCGCTGGCTCCCAGGAGGTAGGATCACATAGGATATATTGCATGCGGTCCTTTTGCATATGATATAAGGACTGAGGGATCCGACAAATCCTACCAGCAATCATTGTGATCTCTAGTCGGAGGTTAGGCAAATACGATTTGGGCACTTTTCACCTGATTTCTCGGTCCGATCCGTCGGAATCGGGTGAACGCACGTGACAAAGGTTGCGCACGTGCAAAAATGCCAGGGACGATTCACCAGTCCATCGCTGCTTGTGGGGTCCGGGGATTAAGTTGGTATTCTCTAGAAGTACCCTTATTGTGAGAACTGCCATTGCTGTAACCTGTAACCCGCCGACCATCGAATGATTCCAACTGGCCACGCAAATATAAGACAGTGGAGACTGACTTATATTTGCAGCCATTTCCCCGAAGACAGGGCAGGGGCGGCTGATGTCATGTGCCGTCAACCGCCCGCCCCTGGCACCCCGTGTCAGGGCCGAACTACCATGGGAACGTCCAGCGTTTCCATGGGAACGCCCATGAAATGCTTTGAATTACTGTAAGTCCTAAATGTCACGACCACTGGGTGAGATACCCTTCCCACATGGGCGCCACCGCCTCATCTCAGCCCACCGAAACTCAGATGCCTCTGGACGGTCGTCTGGATTATAAAAGAACAAGCAGCCGCTGATTATCTCCTGATCTGCTTTGCTGTAATTTAGAGATTTTGGGGGAAATTTACTATGCTATGGGCAACCAATCAGATCCTGTCTACTATCTTTTAGAGGGTGAAAAATAAATAAGTAGTAGCTTCTGATTGGTTGCCCATAGCAACAAGACCTGTGAAGTGTATTTCACATCTTAGTAAATTTCCCCCTTTATTACTTGATGGACAAAGAATGTGGGTGGTAGGTCACCTTTATATAACAATTTATTTCCAGGAAAGCAATGCTGTCATTTGAATTCTTTGCAGAATAATTATACCGTTACCTACAACTTTGGAACATAATGGAAAAAATATATACATTTTTCACATATAGGAGACAGTGCATATAATAATAATATTAATAATAATATTATTAATAATAATAATAATAATAGGACTCAATAACGCAATGTGTTTCCGCAGCCTTAAGCACTATCAGCTGTTTTCGTGTATGGGGTTGACCAATTTAGTGTCGACCTATAATCCGGGACCCCCCTCAAGGCACACTAAGGGGTACATTTTCTAAAGGTCCTAAAAATTAAAAGAGGTGATGTTGCCCATAGCAACCAGACTATGTCTATCATTTCTCTGTTGCATCCTAGAAAATGATAGTCAGAATCTTATTGGTTGCTATGTCAACAGCCCCTCTTTTCATTTTTAGAACATTTAGTAAATTTACCACTAAGAGTCCAGGTTTTAAGGATATCCAGATTTAGGCAAATTAAATCAAATCAACTGAGTTACTAATACTTCTCTCCGGTGGCGATGCCAGGTCGGAACTGGGATCTCGATCCCGGGTCCGACCCGGTTCCAGCACTTTCACATTAAACCTGGGATGCCCATTATGCACAGCGTGACCCGAGTTTAACCCTTCTTATAACCCGGATCAGTTTGCTGGGTTGGCCGACCCGGGTTATAGCTTTGGTGCTTTCACATCACATCTGGGTCAAAACTGTCAGCAGCCCAGCAACTACCCGGGTCCGAGGTGCCGTGTGAAAAGGGGTATGTGCTCAAACATGGATATTCTGAAAACCTGGAGTGTTAGAGTGCATTGATGTCAATGTTTGGGAACCACTAACAGATCTCGGGCAGATCCCTTGCACCAGCTATAGGGCTAGTGGCAATGCCACATGACGGTCATGATGGCTACTTTCACCAGACGTAAGCCAACTCTGAACACAACCAAAGATCTGCATTTATCTGGCTACATACTCAGACCCGCAGCTCCCAAAGACTCGTTTGTATTTAAAATACACTTAAACTTTTGCAAAAATATTTTTACGCACTCATTTTTTTTCTTTCATAGAAAAGTTTACATGTTAAGTGTTGGTTGTGTCATTTTGTTCTGTATTATGTCTCTACGTTCGCCTCCTTCCTTGACATGCCACTTTGCCGTAACACCGTAATTAGGGAATTGATAGGGATTTAGCTGGATTACTCTTTTTCTCATAGATGACTGAATCTGGATTTTCTTTACACCCCTCGTCCTTTCTCAGATAAATGTTAATGTAAACAAAATTAAAGGATTGAGCTATCTGAAGATTTGCCAGACCTGCAACACGAAAACGAATGTACCAACGTGTGAGCCCTCTGGCCAAACTGATACTGCGCTAATCTGATAATTTCCCGCCACTTGTGTTATACGAAGCATCTAATCGTTCTTTTGTAATAGTCAGCTATCTGACGCGGGAACGCTGTACAGAAGGCAACATACATCTACATTGTCAGTATGACTAAAGTCCACCTGGAAATGGACGCATAGAATTTCTTCTGAGCTGAAATACTCTGTACCACTGGTCCATACCCTCCAACATGACCCATTCCATTAGGTACAAAACGCTCTGTTCCTGGACTTCCCTGCCAGTGGCAGTTACAGAGTTTGGACTCCAGCACAGTCCAAAATTCAAAGAGGGGGGGGTCACATCAACTGTCAGTGAGTGCAGGACAGTGGTGTTTGGAGTGGCTCCCCTATTTGAATATTGGACTGTGCTGCAGCCCCACCTCTGCAAATGCCACTGGCAGGAAGTCCAGCAACAGAGCATTTTGTACTTAATGGAATGGGCCATGTTGGAGGGTATGCTGGTTGTATTCTAATGCTCTCATTGGCAGAAGGCCAATGAGAGGCTAAATTTACTAAAATGGGCGTTCTATTGAAGATGGGATCTTGCCCATAGCAACTAGATTCTATTTATTATCTTCTAAAGTGCTAAATAAATAAGAAGTTGGATCTGATTGGTTGCTATGGCCAACATCCCATCTTCAATAGAACTCCTATCTTAGTAAATGTATCCCTCCATCTTTTGAAACACTAGTTTTGGAGAATGAATACAATAAAGGTAAGTTACAGCCACCCATAGGACAAAAGGGCCCATACTACAGCCCTATGGGTTGTTCTCAGGTAAGCAAGATGCGGTGTATTGGGACAATACCCTGATACACTCTGGGCCGGTGCTAGGGTGTGGGTGCCCCACAGTAGTGCCACTTTTACATATTGGGCCAGGTAGAGCCCATTAGATACACTGTGCCAAAATTATGCACTGCCACACATCATAATACCCATTACACATTAATCATAATGCCCATTACACAATATACCACACCGTAATGCCCATTACAATATACCACACACCGTAATTCCCATTACACAATTTACCACACACCGTAATGCCCATTACACAATATACCACACCGTAATGCCCATTTTACAATATAACACACCGTAATGCCCATTACACATTATACCACACACCATAATTCCCATTACACAATATACCACACACCGTAATTCCTATTGCACAATATACCACACACTGTAATGCCCATTACACAATATACCATACACCGTAATTCCCATTGCACAAAATACCACACACCGTAATTCCCATTACACAATATACCACACACCGTAATTCCCATTACACAATATACCATACACCGTAATGCCCATTACACATTATCTGACAAACAGGAGGCGCCTATCTCTTAAAGACGCCCAAGCTATAAACATACAAGTTGGTACATATTGGAGGTTGTTCTAGTTTGATTGCTCCCCTGCGGGTTCGCACATGTTTACCAATGTATAGCGACTGCGCATGCACATAAACATTCATGCGCATGTGCAGCCACGGCAAATTGATTATAGAGATGTGCGGGTTCGGATTTCCCAGATCCCAGCCTGCACAAACGGCACTAATCCGTGACCGGATCCGATCGGCGCTTGGAGGTTCCCGCCTGACTCGGATCCGGGAGCAGGCAAAACGTCATTGCCCGGCGCCGGATTCTTGCGAGATCCGGACCTCTATGTAAACCGTGAGAATCCGGCGCCATTTGTCACTGGTGAGTTGTTAGGTATAGGAGTCTGTGACTGTGCGCAGCTTTGTTAGGTTAGGTACTGTAGGTTAGGGAGCTGTCTTTTTTTTTTTGCTGCTGGGGCGACTGCTAGTGCCTACTAGTGCCACTGTGCTCTGCTCTCTGGTGTGTGCTCTGAGTTTGCACTGCCAGTGGCTGCCAGCCCAGCCAGTACCACCTGGCCACTTCAGTTCAGTATATGTGCACTGTTGTTATGTGTTGTATACCAGTCTGCTAGTGCATCTGCTGTATAATACCTCCCTGCTGGTGCATTTCATTTTACACAGCCTTATATAACTAGTAAACATATTCTCTGCTGGTGCATCTACTGTACTGCCATATAAATAAATATTATACCAGTGTACTGGTGCATCTACTGCTGTATATATATTCAATTAATAATAATACCTCTCTGCTTGTGCATCTACTGTACTGCCGTATATATATATACCAGTCTCCTGGTGCATCTACTGCCATATATATACATGGGCGGATTGGCCCACCGGGATACCGGGCTTTTTCCCGGTGGGCCGGACCATTTCAGCCATGCAGTGGCCGCTCGCCCCCCCTGGCTGGGCCGCGGACCGCCCGACCGCCTTCTCCGCGGTTAGCGGCCGCGGCCACAGCACTTTTCCATCAATAAAGATGGCCGCGGCCGGCCTCATCCCTGGCAGCAATTATAATGGCCGCGGGAGTGCTGGTGCGCATGCGCGGTCGCACGCAGCAGCTCCCGCGGCCCCTTTGAGTTTGTGTGTGCGGCTGCTAAGTTGATCCCCAGCAGGCAGCGCAGCACGAGTTTATTGCGCGCTGGGGATCAAAAACAGTAAGGGGGCGCCGCCCACCCTTCTGCTAGCCTCCTCCCTATAGCAGCAGCCTGGCAGCCACAGCCATAGGAAGAGCCAGCCAAGCATGGCCAGAGCCTGGAGCTGCTCTACAGCTAGCCAGCCAGGTATGTAATGTGTGCTGGGGATGGGCATGATATGATGGGCATCAAGGTGTGTGGCATATGTATAATGGGCATCAAGGTGTGTGGCATATGTATAATGGACATAACGGTGTGTGCCATATGTATAATGGGCATCAAGGTGTGTGGCATATGTATAATGGGCATCACGGTGTGTGCCATATGTATAATGGGCATCACGGTGTGTGGCATATGTATAATGGGCATCAAGATGTGTGGCATATGTATAATGGGCATCACGGTGTGTGCCATATGTATAATGGGCATCACGGTGTGCGGCATATGTATAATGAGCATCACGGTGTGTGGCATATGTATATTGGGCATCACAGTATGTGGCATATGTATAATAGCATCACGGTGTGAGGCATATGTATAATGGGCATCACGGTGTGTGGCATATGTATATTGGGCATCACAGTGTGTGACATATGTATAATGGGCATCACGGTGTTTGGCATACGTATAATGGGCATCACGGTGTGTGACATATGTATAATGGGCATCATGGTGTGCGGCATATGTGTAATGAGCATCACGGTGTGTGGCATATGTATAATGGGCATCACGGTGTGTTGCATATGTATAATGGGCATCACGGTGTGTGGCATATGTGTAATGGAGCATCACGGTGTTTGACATATGTATAATGGGCATCACAGTGTGCGGTATCTGTATAATGGGCATCACGGTGTGCGGCATATGTATAATGGAGCATCACGGTGTGCGGCATATGTATAATGGGCATCACGGTGTGTGGTATATGTATAATGGGCATCACAGTGTGTGGCATATGTATAATAGCATCACGGTGTGTGGCATATGTATAATGGAGCATCACGGTGTGTGGCATATGTATAATGGCATCACGGTGTGTGGCATATGTATGATGGGCATCACTGTCTCCCCTCCCTGCATCCTCCACCACTTATTGACTCCCCTCCCTGCATCCTCTGCCACTCTGCATTCCCCCTCCTACCCTGCATCCTGTGCCACCATGCCCCCCTCACACTCTGCGTCCTGTGCCACCCTGTGTTAAGTCTTCCCTTTCTTCGTCCTCAGCCACCCTGCATCTCCCCTCCCAGCATTGTACGCCACCCCCTCCCTCCCTGCATCCTCTTCCACCCTGCCACTCTACTCTCACCCCTCGTCACCCCCTTCTCACCCTTCATTACCAACCCCTCTCACCCTGCACCAACCCCCTCTCACCCTGTGTCTCTCATTCTGTTGCATAAAGTTTTTTTTAACTCTGCGGCAAAAATTGGGCGTGGCCTCGTTGGGATAGGCCACACCCCCATACTGATAGGCCACGCCCCAAAAAAACCGGGCGCGCCTCCGGCGCGCAACAACATCCTTCCCCCCCCCCTCCCCTTGTCAGGGCTGCTTCAAGATATTTCCCGGGCTGGTTTTAATTTCCAATCCACCCCTGTATGTGTATATATATATTTGGCGCTTATCTGATACAGCTTCCATACGGCTCAGTCAGTCTGGCGTCCTATCTGGATAAAAGCATTAACTCAACGCGTTTCGTCCTTGCATCAACTGCTCTAGACTTCCTCAGGAGTTCTACATTTCTAGGGCTCCCTGTGCCCTTTTTATAGTACTAGCGATTAACAAAACAATCAGCGGGATAGTTATCCAGCTACCTCGGTGCAACCTTTTGCCCTAAAAACAATATTGTGAGGTGTTCAGAATAGACGGGAAATGAGTGGAAATGAATGTTATTCAGGTTAATAATAGCGTAGGAACAAAAAAAAAGAAATCTGCGATTTTAGCAGTTTTTATGCTTTAAAAAAAATCAGAACCTAAAACCCAAAACGTTTAGGGGGTGTTTTGGCAAAACCCATTAGAACCCAAAACCTGAAGGTAATCAGAACTCAAAACCCAAAATGCGAAAAGTGGCCGGTGCACATCCCTAATTGATTATTCACCATCGTTTGCACACAGCAGTGTGCTGGGGGGCATAGGGCGGCGGGCCTTGGTCGCGCCAATGTGACTGCCCAGCATTTCATGGGTGTTACCATGAAATGCTGCCCATTACCATGGAAATTCGGCAGGTGACACAGGTGCGGGGGGGCGTGGGCAGATGACGCCAGCTGCCCGCCTGCTTCCCGTACAGGGACCTGCAGATCTAAGACACCAGAGGGGTGTCTTCGATCTGCGAGCGCTGTAGAAGTCATACGATGGTCGGCGTTGAGGGGTCGTACGGGCAGCAGGTGACGTTTAGAATTTCGCAGCATTGAGGATCAACCAGAATAACCTCCATATTGCATTCTCCGACAACACAGGTGCCTTTACATGTACATCATTCCGTATGAAGAAACCAATGTGTTTTCCACAAAAGCATTTCTAGAAGGACTTGTAAGTGAGATTACATTTTTGCAATAAAGGGGAAGAAAGGTGTTAAATTGCTAGGAAGCTATTTTAATTGGTTCCACCAATCTTAAAGCCTCTTTAAACTGATTGAAAGGTTTCTGTTTGTATTTCCTTTTCTTTCCTGAGGCTCTGTGTGTGAGAACAGCATAACACTTATAAAGTCTGCTCAGACTACATCTAATCTGGCAGCTTAAACATGCCACAACTGAGGCAGGATGCGCAGCACGAAACAGGGGCCCCGTAGCTGAATAACCTGACATCACTAAGGGCCTGATTCAGCCCTGCTCGCTAGGCTGCGTATGTGGTCACAGGACATTAGCGCCCACCGGTCTTTGGCCATCTCCGGGCCAGAACAAAGTCAGATCAGACTGCCTTTTATCTGCGAGCGGGTGAAAAATCATTGATGGTCGGCAACCATCGAACAGCCGCAGCCAAATGGATGTGTAAGTGAACATACCCATTTGAATGCAAATGCGGCCATTCGCTCAGCGCAGGGAGGCAGACATTCGCTGGCCCAGTGGGTAAGTACTCGGTAAGTAGCAGATTTACACTGCTTATGGAGCCAACCTCAATCACCCCTAAAGTACCAGCAAATCGGCCCCTAACTGCCTTGTTATAGGCTGTGTTTGAAAAATGACAGTTGAGAGCAGATTGGCTGCTACTTTATATCTGTTCACGTTATCTCTTTCCAAGCTTAGTACATGGATCCTTTGATCTTCTAGAACCCCACTGACATAAGATCACCTGTACTGTACTCGGCCTAAGGTCCGGCCCCAGCAAGGTTCTCTGCAAGCTGAGTCATCTGTCAGCCCAACGCCCCCACATGGGAATCATGTTGTTGTGACACAAGTGATTAATGGAATCGCTTCAGAAGCTTCTACTACAGAATGTTTACATGTTACACACATACATGTTTAGGCTAGTGTGACGTCTACACGGTTTAACGGACCAGACATACTCCATAGATGTAAACATACTTGGGAGCTCCTGACATATGAATGCATAGCATTAATGCACTACAGGAAGCACTACAGGCATTTTCATATGACTTAAGCTAGTAGTTCATTTAGAGGCGGTTTACTGTCATGTTACCCCAATTGGGGTAAAAATTAAATACCAGGAGGTAATGGACAGTCGCTCTGCCGGGCATGCATATGAATCTATATGCATGACCAGCTGTCTCAGCAGCGTGACCGTCCATTACCCATACCTTCCAACTTTTTTCAATTGCAGAATTGAAGAATCGTGTCCAAAAAGGGGGCGTGGTGTATGAAACGAGGGTGCGGCTTATGCAAATTAGACTGCGCCCCCTTTTTCGCCCACTGCGCCGCTGAATAGTGTCTAGTCTGTCAGATTGGGGGGGACTCCCAACAGCCCCCCCCCCCCACACAGCGGGACACTGCTGGCCGCGGGAACGTCCCCAAAAACCGTGATGTTCTTACTTTTAGCGGGACAGTTGGGAGGTATGTATTACCCCCTGGGATTTAATTTCATTGCATATAGAATCTATATAGAGATTCTACTGTATATGCATGCCCGGCTGTGTGTGTTACAGTACTGTAGTGTACAAAGACCTGACACAGTGCAGTGCGGGCTGTGTGTGTTACAGTACTGTAGTGTACATGGACCTGACACAGTGCAGTGCGGGCTGTGTGTGTTACAGTACTGTAGTGTACAAGGACCTGACACAATGCAGTGTGGGCTGTGTGTGTTACAGTACTGTAGTGTACAAGGACCTGATGCAGTGCAGTGTGGGCTGTGTGTGTTACAGTACTGTAGTGTACAAGAAACTGACGCAGTGCAGTGTGGGCTGTGTGTATTTCAGTACTGTAGTGTACAAGGACCTGACACAGTGCAGTGTGGGCTGTGTGTGTTACAGTACTATAGTGTACATGGACCTGATGCAGTCAGGGCCGGCGCCACCACTAGGCAGCTTCAGGCATTTGCCTAGGGCGCCGGCCACTGGAGGGCGGTATCGAGCTGCAGGAAAAAAGCAGGAAAGCAGCTGCCTGCCGCGCGAGGAGCAGAATGAACGCATCAGAAGAACAGGAAGAAAGCAGCCACCAATAATTTATCCTATCGTTCAGGGAAAGAGCAGGTGAGTCCGCAAACCCCGCCCCCATCCCCCCCACACACCTCAGTGTCACTGTCAACGGCGGGAGGGGGTGCGGGATGAAGCGCCCGCACCCCCCATTTCCTGGAGCTGGTCAGGTACATCGGAGGGTGGCAGCGCCCACATAACCCCCCCCCCCCCCCAGCCCGTGGATCTGATCTCTTAGACGGTCTCTGGCAATCGGCAGGCACGCACTCCCCCCCCTCCCACCTTCCAGCTGCAGGACAGGGGACCAGCGGTGCTGTAACATAACTGGGGCATCAATCAGAGAGAAACAGCCCGCCCAGCCTTCCCTCACCACACCGACCGTTCCTCAGTCAGCGTCAAACAACACGTGGAGCCCCCAGAACCCACAGGGAGCAGCGCATCCCTGCCAGCCTCCCACACTAACGATAAGCTTTGTGGAGGTAAACACTTGCAGTAGTGGCTGCCTGGGGAGGGGGTTATAATGTATGTGTGTATTAACAGAGCACCTGTATGGCTGTGTATACACATGCTAAATCCATTAACAGCATTTGCAGCCCACCAGCAGTTCCTATCTCAGCAGTAAATAATAATTACATGTCCAATGCAGAGAGTGGTGACAGGGAAAGTAGAGGTGAAGTAAAGTCAACACTCATTATCTCTCCTTTATTTAGAAACCACATTAGACTTTTAATAATGCTTTTAACACTTTATATTATTGACCGCCCACCGCCAGCGTCGAACAACATTGGCGCTGTGGAGCCCGCAAAACAAACAGCAGGGGGGGGGGGGGAGTTGGCAGAGGTTTTGCCTAGGGTGCCAAGAACCCTTGCACCGGCCCTGGATGCAGTGCAGTGCGGGCTGTGTGTGTTTCAGTACTGTAGTGTACAAGGACCTGACGCAGTGCAGTGTGGGCTGTGTGTGTTTCAGTACTGTAGTGTACAAGGACCTGATGCAGTGCTGTGCATCAGTCTCTTGTGTATAACTTGCTCCCTGCGTGATGCCCTCTGGGTTCTAAATGTTTAATATCTATTCCTTACTTTTATTCCTTAATTATTGCAGGCCCTTCAGAACTCTGACCTGCCCTCTCCCAAACTAAAGTGGGAGAGAGATCTGGGGCTAATTTCTGAAGGTAAATGGAAAACTGCCCCCACCCCCCTCCCCTCCCACGGCAGCTCGCTACCAGCAAATTCAGCTATTTGTGGTCCATAGGGCTTATATCCATCCGGTACATCTTTGTAGTATTGGGGGTAGAACTAACTCATAGCCCTTTCACACCAGCCAAAATTCCCAGGTTGGACCCTGGAACAACTCTGGACTAGTGCTGGTGTGGAAGGGTCCAGGGCCAAATTCTATGGATTGATGCCCCAGGTTTGCAACACTGCTAGCTACCAGGGTTACTCCAGGGACCTTCCAGGGTTACTGGCTGGTGCATTGACATGTCTCTCCCTCCCATGTTGCCTCTGCTGATGCTGATTGGCTATGCAGGGCAACTTCCTGTGGTTGTGGATTTCCACAACGTGCAAGAAGACACACACACTCTGTAGCACAACAGACCCCAGCAGTGCTATTTAACCCCCTGAAAGCCTGCAATGGTCCGCAGTCCCACCCTCTACCCCTCTCCACTCCCACTCTCTAATGACCTCATCTTTGTGGGCCTAAAAAAGTCAATTCCTAATGAGAATTCTCATAGAAATGCAGGGTCAGTATGAAAAGTGCCAAACAGGGATGTCTCTGCTTCAAAGGCACTTGTAAATGGGGCCCAACACGGGAAGGTCTCTGCATCAGGGCCGTCTCTTCGTATGGGCTTAATGGGCACTTGCCCAGGGGCCCCAGGTGTATAAGGGCCCCATGTTCATAGCTGAGGATCCCCTTTTTCCAGGGATACCAGAATTTTGAAAATCGGCCCTGGGGAACTGGAGATATCCAACTTCAAAGCAGCAGTCCACATCCGACCTGTTAATTGCAATTCCCAGTCATATTTCTCAGGTTCTCTCTGACTGAGAGCATATTCCAAAAGCTGGGACTCTCCCCTTTCTGTGGACACTAGCGGCTTGTCTCTCTAATGCCCAGAACCAGAGATATCAGCCTTCTAGCAGCCAGTCCCTGCTCCAGCTCCAAATGTCTGGTACAGTTTTATATTTTTGTCAATGGATTGCTCTGGCTCCTGATCTCTGATCCCCAAGTCCCCAGCACCTTTTGAAAGATGGGACTCTAGGTTTTTATACTATTGAAGGCTAAGAAATCTATTTCCAGATAATGGCGATATCTGCAGTCAAACAAGCTGCCCTTCCACCGGAAAATGACGAATATTAAGCCCACTCCATTATCCAACCCTCCCCGGTGTATAAAACACCCCCTACCTCCCTGGAAGTCATTTACAAGGGACCCTTCATTCTGCTCAGTGCCACCTTCTACATGTTAGTGTTCACCCTCCCACCACCTGTGCAGTAAAGGAATAATTAGCAGAAGTTACTGCTCCAGGTCCTACATGTTGAGTGGAAGATAGAGCACCCCCTGCCACCCGTGGGACATCAAATCTGCTGCTGATAGCACCCCCCACCCCTAGGATAATGGGTAAGGGCCCCAGTGCATTGCTTTGCCCAGGGGCCCACACTGCTGTTAAGACGGCCCTGCTCTGCATGTCCCTGGAATTGAATTCCCTGGTTAGTCTCTGCATTTCTGGTGTGAATGACGTATCATACTGCACTAAGGTGCAAGACAATCTGGCATCCTTACATAATAAAATAATTAATCATCATATTCAGACATGGCAGCTTCCATCTTTCCGGAGACCTGCGCATGTGCCGTAGACTCTGACTTGATGCCAGAATCTACTAGAGTCTGCACACAGGTGGTAAAATGCTTTTGGCTATCACACACACTCACTATAGTAGGAGCATAGCAATCCACCTGGACTGCAAATTTCAGCAATACAAACGTTTTCTACTGAAATTGCTTCTGCCCTCTGAGTACATAGGAACTACCAGGAGGATCTAGAAGAATGGGAAAGTGAACACTACATTACAATGTATGCCAGAATTCGTCCTCAAACACCGTTGAATTTATTATAATGTTTTCTTACATCGGCTTCTGGTTCTCACACTGTCTAGAATGCCAAGGGCTGGGCGATTCTGCTAACAATGCAGAATCAAAGCAGCTGGGGAGTCACAGATCACCTTTGCCCTCAGGGTAGGAAAATTAGTAACCAGTGATAACAATGGAAATCCAACGCTTAATAATTCTAACAATGCCGAGCGTTTTATGTGAGGAAGATTAGCATTGTTGATGCATGTCATTATATGTGAAGGGTGGAGGCAGTAAGATACAGCCCATAAGCCCTGTACACACGGGGCGATATATCGCTCACGCTGAGTGATATATCGCTCGGTGTCCCGTTTGCATCAGCGACCAGAGATGGTCGCTGATGAAAAAGAGACTGCTGGGGGAGCCTGGCAGTGGAAATAAACAAGCTTCTGCGACCAACGATCACTACGGGCAGAAAACGGGAGCGCGCACCTGGCGATATATCGCCGGTGCGCACTCCCATCGCTGGTAATATGGTCACTCAGCGACCATATTTCCAGCGATATTTGCTATAATTGGCCCCGTGTGTACACACCTTAAGAACAGTGATGGCTAACCTTGACACTCCAGCTGTTGTTGAACTACACATCCCAGCATGCTCTGCTACAGTTTTGCTATTTGGTCATGCTAAAAATGATGTAGGGCATCCAAGTAAAATGTACACACCCTCCCACCCCCTCTCGGCGGCCCTGAATGCACCCTGATATCTCCCAACTGTGCGGGCAGTGGTGTCCCACAGTGGGGTGAGGGTGGGGAGTCCCCCTGTCCCTCACGCCTCTGCTTAACAGACCAGCGGTGAATAGAGGCATAGGGGCTGGGTGCATGGCCAGCTGCTTACAGAGTACTAGCCATGCCCCCATAGTGATGAAAAATGGGGGCGTGGATTGCGGTAGTGGCATTGCCGCAAAGCCATGCCCACTTTTGCAGAAGTCACCCCCCTTTTTCCAGAGTCCAGAACAGAGACCATAGTTATACCAGTCACTGACTGCTGTTATATTGGTGAGATCAATTTGTTCATCAAGTTATAGACAGTTAAATGGTTTTAAGCTGAAGTATATTTACAGACTATATCCATATGTTATGTGTCAGTCATTCCCCCACAGAGGTACAACAACACTTCATTCAGCAGCTAGATTACTATCAGAGCCCTGAGTAACGCTCATTAACGTGTGACTGTCTTCTAGAAACAGACTAGGCCAGGCGTGGTCAAATATGTGCCCCTCCAGCTGTAAAACTACAAGTCCCAGCATGCCTTGCCACAGTTTTAGCATTCCCTATTGGCCAAACTGTGGCTGAATAATTGGTTGAATGGCGAATTTGCTGACTAGTAAACCGGGTGGGTGTGCAACAGCTAAAGTTATTCAAGCAAATATATAAAGGATAATAATAATAATATATTGTATGTATGCACCATACCTACCTTCTCTCCCTGAAAATCGGGTCCCCATACTGCCCCCCCCCCCGCCTCCTGCATGTAGCGGGCCCCTACATCCCCTTCATAGGCGTGCGCAGCCCATTTTCTTAGGGGGTGCACCATTGGAGCGGCGTGTCTATCACCGCCTACTGGGTGTGTCCATCACAGCCTACTGGGTGTGTCCATCAACGCATCAATGCAAACTTAATAGAAGGTGACTTATTTATATCTATTCCATTCAGAATAAATCATCCCCCTCCACCACCACACACACATATCAGAAACAGGGACAGTGCGCGCCTTAGGCACACTGCAAACATTTCCACTGAAATGCCCATGAAACATAATTCCACACACTGTAATGCCCATTACACATAATGCTAGGCATATTAATGCCCATCATACATACAGTGATGCCCATTCCACATAATGACACATACCATAATGCCCATAACACAATATGCCAGGGCTTGACAATTAAAAAAAATATATGTATAGCTGGTACAGTGCGTACCAAAGACATGCGCCGAAATTTACACCGCAATGCATCACACTGTGATGCCCATTAAACGTTGCACCACACACTGATGCCCATTACACCTCACACTGTGATGCCCATTACACATTATGCAACACACTGTAATGCCCATTACATATTATGCCAAACACTGATGCCAATTACACATTATGCCACACTGTGATGCAGATTACACATTGCGCCTCACATGTGATGCCCATTACGCATTATGCCACATACTGTGATGCCCATTACACACTATGCCACACAAATAATGCCTATTACATATAATGCCTCCAGTAATTACCCTGACACATAATTCCCCATAAGTGCCCCTTACAGATTTCACATATTAGTGCAGAAGATGAGAGAAGAGGGAAGAAGAGCGCTCACCGTCACAGCCCTGTGTGGTGCGTGCTCAGCTCCTGTGCTGCTGAGCGGCTCATAAGAGCACTGACAGACATTTGATATATGGTGCTGGAGAGCTTGCGGTCGGACAGCCAATTGCTAACTCTGGCTGGCGATTCTTGAGCTCTGACAGGCTGGTAGACAGACGCCATATTTCAAATGTTTGTCAGTGCCAGTGTGCAGCTCAGTGGGCATGGAGCTGAGCAGGCACCAGACAGGGCCATGGCAATGGGCGGTGGTGGGTGAAGAGTAGCCAAGCACTCCTTCCCAGGACCCAGCGTTCTAGGCTGTATCCTGCTCAGACTGTTGGTTTATCAGGCACCTTACTAGTTTTATTAGCATACAACAACCACCTCCTTGTGGTTCTGTTATTAAAATTTTGGCAGCCCCCCACCCCCACCCCATAGATAACTTAGTTCTTCTGATATTACTGTGCCCCCCTCCCAACCCGTTCCCCCCTCCCCTTAAATTAGTTTATTGTACCTACATTATTACACTGGTTTAGACTTGCTGCTTCTGGCATCACGGTCATATATGAGGCTCCTCATACTGCTCAGATCACTCGTGCCTGAGGCTGAGGGCTGAGCGCAGTGTCTTGTCTTCTGGCCCGCCCCCAATCAGCCTCACGATTGGCTGCCAGCCGGATGCTATGGCGACCGAGAGGAGGAACTGCCACTTGTCTGTCAGTGTCCTCTTCGTTTTTCAGCATCGAGCAGCGCGCAAACTGTAAACCGCGCGGTAACTGCACCATAAACGAACGTTAGTTCTGCCTGTGGCGGCCGCCAGCCTCAGCACTAGTCAGCAGCCGTCCCGGCCGGAAGCTGCTGCAATCGTTCGGTGCGGTGGGGGTGCCAGTCATTGGGAGGTGCCTGTGCACCCCTGGCACCCCCCGTGCGCACGCCTATGATCCCCTTCCTCTGCTGGTCAAATACCAGCATTCAAAGCTCTCTGGGGATGGATGGGGCCAAAATTATGCAAATTGCATCATTTAGCACCACCCCCTCCACGAAGAGCCGCAAATAAAAGCATTTACAGGAATGGGGGCGGAGCTTAATGACAGCAAGCCCCCCCCTTCCCCGGAAGAACACTTAAGGTAGGCAAGTATGGTATACACACAGCAGATAAATTGGCACGTGTGCACTAAAATATTCGACATTTTCTTCTCTGTAAATTACTATTTTCTATTGGTTTAGTTTTGAAAATGTGAACTTCAAACAATATCCAAAATACTCATCAAAAATATGCGGTTCTCCAGAACCTTGCGTAAAACTTGTTTCATTGTTTGTTTTTTGTTTCATTTAATTGCTCAATTTTCTGTACATTCCTTTGTGGTACAGACAAAACCTGTGAAAATTGCTTAATTGTCTATGCCCTTGGAACCACATCTGGTGACCTTTGCTGTTGAAGAAGCATTTATACAATATATTTACTGTTAAACTGAATAACTGAGTATTGTCACTGTAGCCCAAAGGCTTCCTGAAACTAGTTTCCTTCACTTTCAAATTGGATAACAAGCTGTTACCATGGAAACCTTTTAGGTGATTATTGCAAATAAATTGCAGCCCCAAGGTCAATATATTATAAATACAGTCTACACGAGAATGAAATGCCAATACAAGGCATGTCCAAACTATAGCCCTCCAGCTGTTGTGAAACTACACATCCCAGCATGCTTTGCCACAGTTTTAACATTTCCTAATAGCAGAACTGTGGCAAGGCATGATGGGACAGCAGGCCATAGTTCATACTTGCCTACTTTTGAAAACTAGTTTCAGGGAGATTATAGTTGGTAGTAGAATTTTGCACAGCGCCCCATTGAGGGGGCGTGTCATGCTCCACCCAAAGGACGTGTCTAGTTCCATATATGGAGAGATTGTGAAAAGATATTGTGAACGTGGCACCTAGAAGCGTGGGTGTGTACTGCTACATCTGAGAGGAATATTTTAAAATGAGTTATATCCAAATGTAGATGAGCCCCAAAGCAGTTAGTAAGAGCGACTATACTTGGTAAAGTGCTGGGAAATGGCGCTGATGATTCAATGTAAATGTATCTGTCTCTCATTCCTTTTTTCCCAAAAAATGTAACAGTATAATGTGGGCTAGGTGACATGAGGGAGATTGCTAGACTAATGAGGGAGAAAAAGAGATTGCTGCTATTTCAGGGAGTCTCCTGCAGAATGCAGGAGGGGAGGTAACTATGATGTAACAGTGTAATGCGGGCTAGGTGACATGAGGGAGATTGGTAGACTAATGAGGGAGAGAGGGAGATTGCTGCTATGTCAGGGAGTCTCCTGCAGAATGCAGGATTGTAGGCAACTATGCCATAGTTTGGACATGCCTGGCCTATATGTTTGTATACAGAGTCGGGCCTTGCACTGGGGCCCCTTGATATTAAGGGGCCCTGAGCCGGTGACAATATAATCAAATGAGGATTCAGTGGGAAAAGCAAGGGTGGGTGGCAGGATTGTCCATTATAAAGGGAATAAACAGCTTTAAACCTTTTTTCCTTTTATGCAGAAACCAAACATTTGTGATGCTGCTTGGGGTCATGAGGAAGACACGTGTTATCTTGGGGAAGTTTATCATACTTAGAGGCGTTCTCTCCCACAAAAGGACTGAGATGTCTCCATTCTTCCAATACTTTGAATATTTTGTTTATTTTGGGACTGGAGCGTGATTCACAAAGCCGGGAATTTTCTAACGTTACATCAGTTCCAAATATTTGAAAATGCTTTAAGCCTCGGAAAGTCGCTCGTTATAGAAGGCTCTGTGCAGTCATTCACAAAACTACTACAGAGACTTGCTCCCCTGTTACCAGGGGGACGCCCCATCGGCCCCTTGACCCCTCTACTACAGGAATGCCGACAATGCGCCGAGGTCCGTCACCACAGAGTTGGCCCTAGACATGAGCAAGCTAGGCAATTGCAGTGTCTAGGGGCTAGCTCCTGCACAGCTAAGCTGAGTCGACAGTGGGAGTGCCGGATGGAGTGCAGGCGGTGGCCCTAATAAACCGGTGGGGGGGGGGGGGCTGCCTGCTTCCCAAAACAAACATGGCCGCTGGTACTTAAGGAGGGCTTCTGCCCATGGACAGCCACAGCAGCACTCCTATCTTAGGCCTTTGCCGAGGGTTATGGTGTATTTGATCTACAATGTCTAGGTCTAAAGTCAAAGGGGGAAATTTACATACTAAGATGTGTATTCTACTTCACATGTGATGTTGCTATGGGCAACCAATCAGAATCGACTGCTTATTTATTTATCACCCTCTAGAAGATAGTAGACTGGATCTGACTGGTTGCCCATAGCAACATCACATGTGAAATAAAATACAAAGCTTAGTAAATTCCCCCCAACAGGTCATCAACTATTGGTCAATAAGGTCAAAAGGTCGACAGTCAAAAGGAGGACATGGTCTAAAGGTCAACAGGGTCAAAAGGTCGACAGTGAAGCACTCCCAGGATACATAATACTCTCAACACAGCAGGTACAGTAATGTTTGAGCACAAATTTTATTGTTTTGGGACTTGACATGAAAGCAGACGGCACTCCACAAACTTGTAATCCAATTTATAAATGATACTTTATTCCTACAGAGAGAGAGAGAGAGAGAGAGAGAGAGAGAGACAGATCTTTCAAGCTTCAAAAAGTGATAATATGGAGTGTTAAACAACCAGCCAATCAGCTCCTACCTGCCATGTTACAGGCTGGGTTTGAAAAATGACAGATAAGAGCTGATTGGCTGGTTGTTTATCACTCTCCATTTTATCCATACTTGCCGACTTTTTGAAACTCCTCTCCGGGAGAAGCCTTGAGAGGAGTGAAAGGGGGCAGGAAGAGGGGCCGGGGAGTGGCTGATGTCACCATACCCCGCCCCCATGACAAGCTGCAGCATCAATTTGCGGGTCCATGGATGGGGGAGGGGCTAAAATGATGCGAAATGACGCAAACTGCAGGGAGAGGGGGAGCAGGGTCAATGGTTAAAAAGCGGGAGACTTGCCCACTTCCCGGCCAAGAGGGGGACCCCTTGTAGCTTGGTACGTCTGGCTCAGAGAGAGAGATAGGGAGAGAGAAACTGTTTTTAATTATCTGCTATGGGCACCAACAAAATATCTCACCTAGTAGCATAACTTCTAACTGTTCCGATTACAGCAGGACAGTGCTAATTGCGGTACTTGTGTAATAGCACGACACCCCTGTCAGAATCAGCGTAGTGTTCGCGCGGCCAGCGTAGTTAGCGTAGTCAGTCAGAAGTAGCTTAGTGCTCCAGCGGCCGCTTAGAAAAGTTAGTGTAGTCAGCGTCCCTGTCAGAAGTAGCGTAGTGTTCCCGCGGCAAGCGTAGTCAGCGTCCCTGTCAGATTCAGCGTAGTGTTCCCGCGGCCAGCGTAGTCAGTCAGCATTACGCAGTTACCGTAGTCAGTCAGAGGTGAAGGTGAAGTGACTGCGGCTGTATTATTTCTGAAGCTCGTATAAGCTCCGTGTTCATTTAGAATGGATGCAGAACCTCTCACGATGTTTAACCTGCCGCAGAGGAGTCGGCAGAGCCGGCTCTAGCCTAAATTACGCCCTAGGCAAGATTTTGGCTGGTGCCCCCTAGCACCGCCACTAGTTTCACCTCTGACCCTGCACCCCTTTCCCAGCACCATCAACCCTCATCATAGCAGTCATCATTTTGGTTCTCCTACCCGCAATATTTTAAATAGAAACAGTGTACACATTCGGTGCGCAGCCCAAACAGGGGTGTGTTCTTGCTGGGAAGGGGCATGGCCACCCAATAGTACCCCCCAATTCAAATTATGCCACACAGTAGTGCAACTTTATTCACATTATATCATGCGATGGTGTCCCTTATTCATGTTACATCACACTGTAGTACCACTTTACCTTATGTACATTACTCCTCAGATTATTCACATTATACCCTTAGAAAAAAATCCTGAGAATATATTGTATTTTAAGCACCTCCATGGCCACACTGCAACCCAGCACAAAGCAGTGTGTGCTGGGCAGAGGAGAAGAGCTGCTGCTGTCACTTAAGGGGAGGGGGCCCGGGGCCCCCACTGGGCCCTTCCATCAGACTTTGGCCTGGGTAATTTGTACCCCCTACCCCTTTCTCTCGGCACCCCTGATAATACCACACAGTAATGCCCCTTACACATAACACACATTATTAATGTCCTTATAACCATAATGTCCCTTACACATTATTCCAACCTTTATTAATGCCCTTCATACACATAATGACACAGATAATGCCCTTACACATATGTTGCACATTATTAATGCCCTTATACACATGACACCCATAATGCCCATTACACATATGTTGCACATTATTAATGCCCTTATACACATGACACACATAATGCCTGTTATACATATGTCGCACATTATTAATGCATTTATACATGACACACAATGTCCCTTACACATACAGTATGCCGAACACTATTGCACAACCAACCCACCCGCAGAGAGCACTCACATAGCCGCTAACACTGTGACCTCTGCCTCTGCTTGGATAAAGATGTTTCCTCATATATCTTGACTCAATAGGCCATGCAGCTCCTGGCCAGTTCTGCTAACGTTGGCTACCTTTTTTGCTGAAAATTCGTCTTATTTGCATTGTTATGACCAGCACACACAAGGAGCTTCCGATGACTAAAATGATATGTGTCATGAATATATTCTGTGAGCGCCTGTGGCTGTACCTGCATACAGGATGCTATGTTACAGTGATTTCCATGATACACTATTTCATATGCAGATGCAGCCTCACTCACAAACAGAATATAGGCATGATGCATATCATTTTAATCAGCAGAAGCTGCTGATGCCCCTAGGCATTCCAAATGCCCTAGGCAATTGCCTAGTTTGTCTATGCCTAAGGCTGGCTCTGGGAGTCGGTGCCATTTTTTCAACAGTACCATTTGCTGCCACTGACACAAACCTGTCTTAATGGCCACCCAATGCGCTTGAGTATGAAGGAGTGTATGTGGCGCTGCCACATTAAAACATGCTGATAGAAGGTCAGTCAGCACATTGGTTTCCAGGCTGTCGTATCCCATTTCTTACCCTCATTAGTTTTATATTTTCATGGGCAGAGGAGCTCACAAGCATATCTTTTTGTGAGTAACAACGAAAGTTGAACAAAACCACCGTACTGTATAATACCCTTATGTTGCAGCCCAGCGGCGTAACTATAGCACCGCAGCCCCCGCCACCGTGGGGGGGCGCTGTGCATGTGGGGGCGCCGGTGGCTGCGGTGCTATAGTTACACCCCCCCCAATCCCCCGCAGCCTTACCTATCTCGCTGGTCCCGGCGGCTCCGTTCTTCTGCTGAGGACCACCACAAAATGGCCGCCCCCATATAGCACACAGTTCTCTGAAACTGTCTGCTGTATGGGGGCAGCCATTTTGTGGTGGTCCTCAGCAGAAGAACGGAGCCGCCGGGACCAGCGCGATAGGTAAGGCTGCGGGGGATTGGGGGGGGGGTGTTTGCATGGGCGGCGGGGGGGGGGGGTGGTGGTGGTGGTGCTTGGCGGGGCGGTGGCGGAGGCGCCCCCCTAACGCCAAAAACTACGCCACTGTTGCAGCCCCAACATCAGATTAGCGGTCCGGGAAAAATAGTTGAGGTGGACGAGAGTCTGTCCAGAGAAAAAGTTGTTGGACGCGTGCTGCCTCAACAGTGGCTGTTTGGAGGTATATTCCAAGACACTGGTGAGTGTTTTGTAATGCCTGTGGACAGACGTGACCCCAGCACCCTGATGTCCGCCTTCAACAAATATATAAAACCGGGTACAACTATATATTCTGATTGCTGGCGTGCCTATAACACCGAGCAGCTGGAGCAGGCAGGGTACCAGCATGTACGTGTAAACCACCGGTATCATTTTGTGGATCCGGACACTGGGGTTCATATTCAAAACATCAAATGCCTTTGGGGATCTTGTAAGTGGTGTAACAAAAGGCAAAGGGGCACTGCGCGCCAAAATCTCGACTCCTATCTCCAGGAATTTATTTGGCGCAAAACTAACTCTGCTCCCAAATGCTGACAAAGCAGACGACACAGATGCAGACACAACTGCGTCCACTTCAGCTACAGTTTCCGTGAAACTGAAGAATAACTGTTTTCTTTGTCTTGTTATTTCATATTATTGTACTGTACTTTGTTAAGTGTTTTTTCTTGTTTATAATTCACCAGTTTCCAGCTAACACATGTCGTCATTACTGTCTCAGATGTATGATATGGCAGGTGTGAATGTGTTCCTGAAACACCCCCACTATCCACGCCAGCCCGAAACGTGGCGAGCACAGCGAGCCCTGCGAGGGGACACGTTACGCATCCCCCCAACCTGTTCATATCCCCATTATCCACGTTGGTGTAGAGATGAATTTATAAAGTGTGGCGAGCGCAGTGAGCCCTGCGAGGGGACGTGGATTACTTTACATGGTCGGGGGGACGCGTAACGCATCCCCTGTCGGTGCTCGCTGCTCTGGACACTCTTTGGGCTGGCATGGACAGTGGGTGTTTGAAAAGGAGGCATTTGCCAGTAGGTAACATGGAGCACTGGCAAATGCCTCCTTTATTGTGCACTTGCGCCCGCATCCCCCCTTTGTGCACGAGATGAACGTGCTACCGAACCCCTAACCCTGTCTCCCTGAAGTGGACACGGTCAGGGTTGCCGTAATTACTGAGATGCAGGAGCGTCTGAGATGCTACTGCGTCTCAGACAGCTGGAGCACCTCTCGGCCAGAGCCCGCATGATCCCCTCTCCGCCGGCGTCCACCAGAGCAGGGGATATGGTGGTTACCGGCGCTGTGTGAGAGGCACTCACTAGGCTTGCCAGGGACACCGGGGACAGAGCTGCAGCTCCCGGGGACAGTACAGTGACTAGCTGCATGACGGGGACACTATGCTGACTACGCAGGGCTGCCGCGGAATCACTACGCTAACTACACTAGGCAGCCGTTGGGCTACGCTGACCGTGTAGCTTACCCTACGCTGTGCCGTGCTATTACAAAAGTACCCTAATTGCTAATTGCAAACTGTACCACTGTCTCTCCTGGGGATCACAGTGTCCCCCAGGTAGGGGGGCAGTTGAGGGACCCAGCGATCACCGCTGCTCAGTTCTGGGAATCGGTAAATAGATGGCATCTGCAGGAAAGGGATGGGCACACCCTCAAATTGTGAGAAATGGAGGGGTTGTGATGCTAGGCCACACCCCTCAACCGGAAACCACTCCACCTGGCTTAAAGCTCCACTCTCCTTTCGGGTAGGACAAGCCTCCAGTGCGGCAGGTCCCGATTTTCAGAATCGGAACCTGCAAAATTTGTAGTAGGGTCTCAGATTGCATAGGGCCGGCTCTGCATCACCCCAACAATAGCTTCAGAGAGAATAAAGAAAGAAATGGAATAATAGAACAGCAGAGAAAAAGGAAACATATTAGAAATATATAAGGAGAAATAAAGAGAATATAGGAGAAAAACAGATGAGATAACCAAGCAATCAAACTGATCAATACAACATTGTCCTGCTCACCAAAGCACCCAGCGAAAGAAGAAGCTTTCCAGAAAGTTCCTCACTATCACTTCAAGGCATCACCACTAGCAACAAGATACTTTATTCTTATTGGCTAACCTATAGCTAACTAAAGTGCATGGCCTAGACAGTATATGACACTACAGGCACATCTGGTCCCTACATGTTCTTCCTTCCAATACTTTAAATATTTTGTTCATTGTGGGACGTAAGCATGATTCACAAAGCAGGGGGACATTTGTAATGTTCCATCAATTCCAAATATTTGAAACTGCTTTAAGCCTCTGAAAGACGCCCGTTATACAAAGCTCTGTGCAGTCATTCACAAAACAAACACTTACTCAATAAGGAGTTTTAATGAAAGAATTTCTGTGCAAGACTTTTATTATGAAACAGATGCAGCCGCGTCCTTGTGCCGGTCCTTTGCATCAACTGGGTGCAGATTCTCTCTGTGAATATGGTCCCATTGTGAGTGATGTACTCAATGGGTATGGCTCATTGGACAGACAGCAACTACTGTAGGTCGACATGCATGAATTCGACATTGGGGTTAGGTCAACAGTGTCATTAGGTCGACATGGGGAAGATCAACAGTCAAAAGTTCGACATGGGGTTTTTCACTTTCCAGCGATCCAGGAAATTGTCAGATGATTTTCATGGGACAGCCCCGGCAGTGTCCCGCGGTGGTGGTGGTAGGGGGGCAGTTGGGAGTTTCCTTTGAGCAGAGCACTTGGGAATATAGAACATGTGCACAGCGTCTATTCAGATGGACAGAGGGGATGGGGGCATGGTCAGTAGCTTACACAGCACTGGCCATGCCCCCGTAGTGCCAACAAAAACGGGGGGGCGTGGCTTGCAGCTGTGGTATGCCGGCGGCTGCAAGGCAGCTTCCGGTATATAGGCCAAGCCCCCATTTTGGGCGTCGTGATCACCGGCGTTTAAAAGGTGGGTGGTGTGTATTAGGGCAATGGTCGCCAGCCCATAAAGTATGCATAATTATCATGTAAGATTAAGAAGGGCCTGATTCAGACCGGATCGCTGGGCTGCGAGTTTTCAGAAATATAGACTGTGGTGATTGTTGGGAGAGAATTATATAACACTGATCCTGACACTTTATTTTTGCAAAAGGAGGTGCAAATGTTTCCACCTGTGTTTGCAGAAATGAAGAGATGATGAATAGAACTCTGGAACACTGTGCTATAATCTTCTATGGTGTGTGCCCAGCGCATGCCTACGGTAAACATGCCCCCCCTGGTGGTGACAGTGGATGATAACACATGGCCATTTTTCTATTTATTTATAAGACTTCAAAATGTGCTTGGAAATGATTGGGAAGTAATTATTCTAGAGCTTTAATGGTATTATGGGCACTGGGTGCGTCCTGGAGCTGACGTTCATCACTAATCCCTTGCTGACATCGTGGATCACTCTAGGTTTTCGGTTGCTCTCCGCACTCTTCCATGTACAGTATCCATGGCACTGAAACAGGTTTAGATGGCCGAGCAACACCTTTCACCAAGGTGAGGCGGAATCAGACAGATGGAGGATGAGAGCATTTATCTTCACTGGTGTTAAATATCTGTCGACCCAGGTATAATTTAACATATTACCTGCTTTCAATGACGTATACCTGCATTGATTGTGTTTCATCGCCTCGGGCTAAGGTGACATTCTAATAGCACAGCCAAGGGCAATTTGGAGAGAGAGGGAGAGAAAAGCCGAGCTGGCAAAAATAAATGACTAATAATGATGATTTTTCCACTGCCCTGTAAAGCTACATCCCCAGGGACCTGGTGTGACCTGGTGGAGAAGCCGGGCTGTTACAGAATAGATGTTATGTGCAGCAAACCAAGACCATCTCATTAGGTAATGGAGCTATCCTTAATAATTGCTGTTCCAGTTTGCAGGTTTGTCACGGAGTTGGCTGAGTCACCGGAGTGCCAAAGGTTCAAGGTTACACATTTAACCCTTATGCTAGACATGAGGAGGCCACAGCAGGGAGACGGATAGGCCTGGCCATTTAGGAAAGCGTATACTGAGGCACAAGTGCAGAGCTGAACAGACTTAAGTCAAGCAGTTGGCAGCCAATCATTATGCTCGGTTTATTGGCCTGACTTGCAATGACTCAATAGAAGAGGAGAGGGTTAAACAACCGAGGCTGGGGATGGCCTTGTGGGAAGCATGTGACTCTGCATCCAATAAGGATGCAGGCAGTGGCATAGCAATAGCTCCACAGCCCCCGCGGTCGCTTGGAGGCGTCTGCATAAGGAAGCTATTGCCACCGCTGAGTCCCGGTGCTCCTCCTGTCCTCCTGTCACATGTAAAATGGCCGCCTCCTTCACAGCAGACAGTTATTAAGGATGCTAGAGGAAGCAGCAACCTCCTTTTGTAACCTAAATAATGGTCTGCTGTAAGGCGGTGGCCATTTTGGATGTGACATTCAGAGAGAGGAGCAGGAGCGCCAAGACTGAAGATAGCAGCAGGTCCAGGAATCCGGCCCAGGACCGCAACGGATCGTCGCGGCAGAAGATGCAGCGGTGAGGGGGTAAGTGCAGGTGAGTGGGGGAGGGGGGTGCACACATTTCAGCTCCCCAATTGTAGTTACGCCACTGGATGCAGGGTTGGCTATACTGTAGCTGGGTTATATGGTCTGGTTAGAGGTGGAGTCAGCCTCTTGTTCCAGATCTTCCTGCCCTCCCTGTCCTTGTTTGGCGGTGGTGGGGTGGTTTATTGCGTTAGCTATTTGGCAGGAAAGTACGTCAGGGTAACTGGTGTTGGGCCATATTTAGGGGGTTTATTGATTATTCATGGCTGTTTTGGTGCACTCACCTTCGTTGACTATAGGCCTCTGCAGGAACACCTGGACAGGGACATTGAGATCACCCAGACGGGTGGGTAGTCATGAGTGGATACTGTGTGTTGTTAGGACATTAGTTAGGTGACACAGGTGTTATGGGTGGGGTTAGAAGATAGCCTTTTCTTTTTTGGCCACCATTATTTAATTAATTTTATTTAAGCATCCAATTTAGAGTTGTATAATAAATTCAGCAACAATTTCTGCCAAACCCGTCTCCGAGTCTTTATTTTAGGTTACGTGTTAAGTATTTATTAAAGCACAAGTTCATACATCAGTTGTTAAGATGTTTATCACCTATCTTGGACGTTCTTGTGTTGTATAAATATGGATGTCTGGACGGATGACAGTGCCCTATATCAGCTCCTTGTGCCGCAAAAGTGATGAGTTTGCCATATTGATTTTAAATCTTAATTTATGGGGTGCAATTTGGGGCAGAAATCTTATTTAAGGAAGGTCAGGGCTAAATAATAAAGAGGAAATAAGGAAATTTTTTGACCCAACATGTGCCGACAGGCGGTATTTCATGCCCTACCATCCACTAGGGCTTGGTGGGAAAATAAAATAGTGTGCTGAGCACAGCATCGCGAGCGATGCGAGGGGCTGCGGTCCACTTCCAACTGTGTCGACATTCGGGTCAAAAAACAGTGAAAAAACAACGAATCTGACTGAAAAGAGATGGAACCTTCTAGACATAGGCATATATCAGATGTAGAGCCACTCCCCTGATATTCCATCAACCAATCAAATCAGTACTCCCTTCACACAACGTTCCTCCCCTTAAAAGCTCAACCCCCACATGCCAGTGTATATGATTCCTTGTTACATGCCCATGCTGTTAGTATATTAAAGCCCCTCTCTTACTAGGGCCACAACTGCTACACCCAGAGGCGGGTTTAGACCATGTGGGGCCCTAGGCAAGATAACAGTTTGGGGCTCTTCTCCCTCCAACAATCCATAGCACTATAGTATTGCTGCTGATTGCAGGCAGCATCGATAGAGTACCTCAGCGAATTCACAGATAAATGCTCAGCTGCGTGACCATCGGCATTGCGTACGAATCTGAACCTGTGAGACATTTATAGTAAGCGGACTGCCCACATACAGTGGATGAGACCATTCTGTGTCCAAATATTTTTTTTTATCAAAGAACATCAAAGGGACTTTGGGATTGTGGGCGGGTCCATGTGATGTAATGACGTCACGTGGTCATCGCACAATGCTCCTCTGGGAATTTTCTGGATGACCAGGATATCTTTAAGCGGCCCCTCAGGACCTGCTGGGCCCAAGACAGGTGCCTAGGTTGCCATGTGTAAATTCCGCCTCTGGCTACACCACTGATTTATGGCATGTGAAACACCCTATGGAAATCTTTATGGATGTTACCTATAGCTCTTTTACATAAGGCAGAACATTAGGATTTGTAGCCCTTTCGGTGGAGATTGGGCGAATACCCTTTAAACTCAAGAGTTGAGATATAATCTTATGGACTATATATCTGTCATCTTGCAGTAGGGGACTAAGGGCCAGATGTACTAAGCTTGAAAAGTGATAAAATGGAGAGTGATAAATAACCAGCCAATCAGCACCTACCTGCCATGCCACAGGCTGCGTTTGAAAAATGACAGGTAGGAGCTGATTGGTTGGAGGATTATCACTCTTCCTTTTATCACTTTTCAAGGCATAGTACAACTCGCCCTAAGGGTCGTATTTATCAAACCATTTTTGCGGCTAAATCCCGGCAAACACCCGTTTTTTTTTGGTGTCAGCCGCAAATATTAAGTATCGCCTGAATCAAAGGGGGACCACAGCAGAATCTCCGATCCCTGCTGCGATCCCCCCCTGCACCGCCGCCGGCCGCATCCCCAAAAGTTTCTATGGGGGATGCGAAGCTGCCCGATGTATCAATATCGGGCAGCCCAGCTTTGCATCCCTGGGCTATCGCCATTCTGAGATGGCAAAAGCCCATTGTAGCCTATGGCTGCAGGATCACACTGCCAAGCGGGGCAGTGCGGTCAGCAAGATCGGCTGGGGGCCAGTCAGTGCATACGCAGACCCCCCGGCTTCCGGCTGAGTGCATTGCAGGGACAGGCTCATTTCGGAGCCCTGTCCCTGTGAGCAAGGGGATGATACATCCCATCATTATGGAAGCACTTTACAGTGCTATCCTGGGTGGTAATATTCCGCAAAGATTGCATTGTAAATGCGATCATTGATAAATGGGCCCCTAAATTATAATTAATATTACCTTTTGGTCACTCCTGTTGCCCATAGCAACAAATCAGATTGTACTTAATTTCAGTACTTCATTTATTTAGCACCATCTAGAAGATAATAGTTAGAATCTGATTGGTTGCTATCGGCAACATCCCATCTTCAATAGAATTCTCATCTTAGCCAATGTACCCCATAGTGCATACAAAGATATGAACCTAAGAGTACTTCTTGTGCGCAGCGACCAGCCATCGATGGTTAAACAACGGTTTTGTCTTCTACTGATTGCTTTAAACTATAGTTGGCCATCACTACTGCGGGATGGATGGGGGAGTGGGGTTCATTGCAATGACCTATGCTGTATTATAGATTATTTTAATTCTATACAAATTGTGCATAAGAAGTAACTGGTGTGGATTATTAAATTGACAGTGAAACAGTCGACACAGTAGAAAGGTCAACATGCACCAAGTTGGCATGGAAACAGTCAAAGCAAGGTTTTTCCTGTTGTTTTTTTTTTGTTGTTGATGTCAACAATCCCCCAAATTACTGCAAATTAATGATCCGGCACTTTACCATTCCCAGGTGCAGCCCACGGTGATGAAAAAAAAAATCAAGAAAAAGTCACCTTGACCTTTCATGTGTCGACAGTTGCCACGCCAACCTTTTGTGTCGGCCTTTTGACAATGTCGGTGCTGACCTGTTCGCATACTGTGAGTAGTGAACAGGGTATTAATCAGGCCCTTGGTGGCGTGTGCGTTACGTTGTCAGCACACAACTTTGTAATGTTCAACATTAGAAATGAACTATATTTGTAGATAAGAACCAGGGTAGAAAAGGTTTAACCTTGTCAAGAGTCTTAAAATACGTGTGACATTAATATAACACCCATCACGTGTGTAAGCAGCTTGTTTGGAATCGTTTAGGGGGTGTGTAATTTGAGAAACCATTTTAATTATTTGCCATACGTGCGTGGGAGTCCTGTGACCTTTTATAGAGCAATATTTGTTTTTAATTTGTGGTGAACAAGGTCACTTTGTACGGCGTCACCTTTGAGCCCAACCTCCAGAACCGTGTAACATTATTGGGTACTTGCTTCCTAGCACGGCGCCACCGATTTCAATTGTATGAAATCGGGTCGGACCAAATCGCATGCGATGCGACCAAATCACATGCGATGCGACCAAATCGATCCGATTTTTAATTGTACAGCCACCCTCATAGCTGATTACAATGTTAGATGCCCCCACAGACCCGATTTTTAATTGTATACCCACCCTGATGGGTAATTACTATGTCAAATCCCCCCCCCCCCCATTGTTAACACCATGCCACGATGAACGTTCGCGAGGGGCGGTGGTGCTCGTCCTCCGACCTTTTCATACCCCCACTATCCACGTCAGTGTGGAGTTGATTATATATAGTGTGGCGAGCGCAGCAAGCCACCGAGCCCGAATCGTGGCAAGTGCAGCGCGCCCCGCGAGGGGGCACGCATTACTTCCCGCTATATATAATCAACTCCACACCGACGTGGATAGTGGGGGTATGAAAAGGTCATAGAACGCGCACCTCGCACGCTCGGTGCGCTCGCCACGCTTCGGGTTGACGTTGACCGTGGCATTGCGTTAACAATGGGGGGGCATTTGACATAATAATTAACCATCAGGGTGGGTATACAATTAAAAATCGGGTCTGGGGGGCATTTAACATTGGGTCCAATGTAAAATCGGGTCTCAGGGACCATTTTTACATTGGGTCCAATGTAAAAATCGGGTCGGTCGCGTTGCCGATTTTTTTAATTGTAACGTCTTTAAAGCCCGAAAATCGGGTCGGTCGGGTCTAATCGGGTCCCATCGCATACCTTAAGTTATGGTATGCGATGGGACCTGACGGGCGCCGTGCTAGGAAACAAGTACCCATTATTGTTTTGAAGACAGCACTTATCCAGGAGAGACTGGCAGCCGTCACGTTGACGTAGACCATTTCCAGCCAGCTTCCCCAGCTAACGTGGTAACAGCACCTGACTTTCTCTGTAGGCCGTATAGCTAAAGGGTTCTCTTCTGTTGGAGACTGACTGGGGAAAAAACTGAGAGCTGTTGTGAATGTAAGAATTTGATACGGGGATGTTAGTGCCAGATGGCCTGCAGGGACAGGCGGACAGGTTAACAGGTTCACCTACGTTTTTTTTTCCATTTCTCCAGCAGCTCAGAAGACTTGTAGCTTTTCCCTGTCTGAGAGGGTTTGAGTGGCACCAGGGCGATGGACCTCCCGAGAGTCATTGACCCTTAGCCCTTTCTTAGCTCCAAGGTCCTGCTACTGTTTCCTCCGCACTTCACCCCGCTCCAGCCAGACGCTGGTTAGTGAGCAGGGCAGGGTATTCATTATTTAAAAAGCTCTTGTATTATTGATGCGCCTGAGCTCTCAGGTATGGGGTCTCTGGTTTCCTTGTACGATTTTCATAGGTACCTCGGCCTAGAACGCCAAGCCCGCTCTATTATTAATGGTGTGTTTCATTTTCGCTACCTGTAAAAATGGCTTTACTTCAAACGTGTTCTGGTGAAAATTAAGGCCCCCATGCACTGGCCCTGATTTGTCCTAAGGACAAGTCTGTCCAGTTTGCCAAGAGCCCCCCAGCAGCTCCCCAGGAGGCTCACATGCGATCTGGCACTTGATGTGCCATTTTTTACATGCAATAAATCGCATGCAATTTATTGTATGTAGTTCTCCCAGGCAGCTGCTGCGGTGGCCGGGCAATGGGGTCCAGCCAGCTGGTGGGGGCGGCCAGCTTATAGTGGCGGGCAGCGGGGTCTGTCCGAGCGGCGGCTGCTGAGAGGCTGGAGCTTGTAGCTGCATTTTTCCGGGTGGCGGGCAGCGGCTGCTGAATATTTTGAAATGACTGGCCGGTCGTTGATTGGTTGACTCTCAGCCAATCAACGGTTGGCCAGTCATTTCAAAATATACAGAAGCCGACGCCCGGCAAAATACCGCTACAAGCTCCAGCCTCCCAGTCGCCGCTTGGACGGACCCCGCTGCCCGCCACTACTATGAGCTGCCCGCCCCACGCCACCACCACCAGCTGGCCGGATCCCGCTACCCCCCCCCCCCCCCCCCTCACGGGAAGGAGGTCCTAGGTCGGGTGATCGGACGGTCAGCAGGTCCAACCACCTGCACATGGGACCGTGCATCGGACCTGAGGGGACATCAAACTGAGCCGATTTTGGCCGATTTCATGGCCCGATTCATCAAAATCAACCGAAATCGGCCCAAATCAGCTTGGTGTATGGGCACCTTTAGAGAGGTGGTCTCGACTTTACTAAATGCTCACCCATATTTCTGTCTCTTTCTGCAATAAGCAGAACAAAATGGAACAGGGTAAATCAGAGCAGTTACTAGGATAGTGGGGTATCCTGTTGTCCCCAATGCATGATAATACGCCATGCCTGCTGTCATTCTCCATCCTGCTACCACTAGCCATATCATTATCCCCAATAGCCCGCCTTCACCCCCCTCCTCCACCGCCATCCTACTGTTCACAACATCATCGCACCCATCAACTGCCAGTTAAGAATTGTACAGATTGGATATAGACTACATATACAGTATACAGGGTTAGCACAACAGAACACAGGTTACCATTGGGGTGTCACAGAGAGCAGTACAGCAGCTGGCAGTGTGGTAACCTGCACTGCATTCAGTGAGCACTGCATCATCAGGCCTCAGCAGTGACTCAGTTGCTGGTGAATGCAGTAATGCAGTGTGTACCAATGAGAGGCTGCTAATAATGAGCACACAGCCTCAGGACTCATAGACACCCTGTCTGTCACCAGCGGCGGCTGTTGGCATGTGTGTTCTGTATGGAATGGGTGACCCGATAGTCTTACTCACAGGATGTTGCAGCAGGTTACCACTGTGCTCACTACCTGACGTTACACAATGTTACCTTCCAGGAGTCAGCATTTTAATGGCCTGACCCATTTTCAGGAAAGGAGTATGGCAGAGGATCATTGGACGCATAATCCAGTATTTTCCAGTCATGAATTGTGTGGTACTGTATCTGCTATTTTCCTGCTGGGGCAAACACATATTCCTGACCGGTGGTGTAACAATAGCCCCGCAGACCCCGCAGTGTCGGGGAGGCGCTGTGTAAATGTGGGTGCCGGGGGTCTGCAGGGATATTGTAGTGCCGCTGCCGCGTCTGTGGCCGGGACCCGCAGATTTACTTGTCTGCGGTCCTGGCTCCTGCTGCTAATGAAAACGGACCATCACAAAATGTCCGCCCCCATACAGCAGACAGTTTTTGAGAATGCTAGAGGAGGTGGTGGCCTCCTCTAGCATCCTCAAAAACTGTCTGCTGTACTTTACTTTGGGGGGAGGGGGGCGTGGCGAGCGCAGCGAGCCCCGTGTTGGGACGCGGATTAATTTACTATTACGCGTTCCCTCGCGGGGCTCACTGCGCTCGCCACACTTTCTAAAATCAACTCCACGCCGACGTGGATAGCAGGGGTATGAAAAGGTCGGGATGACGGGATAGTGAGAGTGCGTGGGTGCATTTAAAATGAAGTACCATCAGATCTACTATTCTGCAGTAATGTAATAGCCCCGCATCTGGACGCTGCATAGTAATGGGAACTAGTGCCGGTGTGGGGGTCTGGGGAATGATCACTTTAAGCCCCGCCTTCAGCATCACACGGGGGAGGAAGGGGCCACGATGCTGTGATTAGGTAATAATTATGGTCATCACGCCCCCATCTAGGAAATGGCAGAATGCAAGGGGGTCACCTGCTGTCCCAGAAGCCTGTGGGGACTCCCCAAAATTCTTGAGACTCCTGGACAATCTGGGAGAGTCGGCAAGTGTGTGTCATATACCGTATTTGAAAGTACATAAAAATAAGCATTAGTATACTGTCAATCTATCTTAATATTTCTATTATAGTATATGCTACATCGTTAATCATAGTGTAATCTTGCTGTAGACATCATAAATACAGGAGTGCTTCGTGTAACACCTTGTTTTACAGCTAAGGGACGAGATAATCCCAGAGCTACGGGGACCTAAGCCCAGAACAAAAGCAATATACTCTGTTTCTGTTCCAGCTACTGCTGCGCTCATACCTAATGCCTTCCTAATCGCAGCTAATACCAGCCAATAATACCCCTCATTCCTGGTACATGAGGTAAGTGCGACAGCAGCAACTACACAAGCCACAATCCAGGACAATGATCTTTGCTGTGCTTCATGTCTGGGGACTGGAGAAGGGCAAATGTGTTCTCAGAGGTCTGGCCTATAGTTATATGCATGGGCACCTTGGTAAAATGGAGGGGGTGTGGCCAATAAGTGGGGCCTCAGGGAGGTGCCGCTGCAGCTGCCTCTCTCCCCAGCTCAGCACACACGGCACTGAGCAGCTTGCTGGGTAGAGAGGCTGTGCTGCACGGCTTCCTGCAACTCCAGCAGACCCAGGCCTGGGTAGAAAGTACCCACTCCCCACCCCCTCTCGGCACCACTGGTTATCTGTCAATAAGGACTCATGCTGAGTACACATGCAAAGATTTATCTTCCCAATCCATCTGGTGGGAACAAAAATTGGGTAATAGGAGCATATGATAATCAACCATTCACTCTTAAATGATGGAAAATGGATAAAAATGATTGTTATCCATTTAACTTTACTACTGGCAAAGGGTTTCATTTATCATTGTATTTTTTGCAGGTTAACCGAATATATGGTGTATGGAAAGGGCCACCGTCTTATCCTAATCATCATGTTTGTTTGAGTGCAGAAATTAAGGACCACCTTAGGACCTGGCTCGGTTTTTGTCAAAGTTTAATGGTGACAGGATTTGGCGGGAGGGCCCCGTTGCTTCTTACAGTTCTTTACGGACTGCTTTTGGAACGCTTTCCAATCATTGTGGCTGTTGAAGTGTGGTCTGGCATGCTTGCTAGCACATTCGTAGCTGAATTCAGCAGTACGAATGTTAGTAAATGAGCCGACCACTATAAAACTCATGGCCATCTAATAGCGAGTTCTATCGATGGTGTACTCATTCATAGGTACTTATATGTTAGTTGGGCGCCCGTTACGTAGATTACGTAGTGGTGTATTGAGAATATCAATGCACCACTATGCTGGCTACGTAAACTACGTAACTTAGGTAAACTACGTAAGTTACTAATTTGGAGCTACGTTAATGCATAATGTTTCATATCCCCACTATCCACATCATAACCCCACTATCCACGTCATACCCCCACTATCCACGTCATACCTCCACTATCCACATCATATCCCCACTATCCACATCATACCCCCACTATCCACATCATACCCCCACTATCCACATCATACCCCCACTATCCACGTCATACCCCCACTATCTACGTCATACCTCCACTATCCACGTCATACCCCCACTATCCACATCATACCCCCACTATCCACGTCATACCCCCACTATCCACGTCATACCTCCACTATCCACATCATATCCCCACTATCCACATCATACCCCCATGTGCATAGTGGGGGTATGATGTGGATAGTGGGGGTATGATGTGGATAGTGGGGGTATGATGTGGATAGTGGGGATATGCTCTCTGTGGGTCAGCCATGACAGTCCCAGCGCTTAGGGATGGCCATCTGATGGTCTATGGCCAATGTCGAATAGTTTTGACATCGATGGGGGAAAACCAGATGGTTTCCCACCATCAATGTCACCATCCCTGGATGACCATCGATGTGTAAAATTATTGATGGTCATCCATTGCATACTTATACACCATCGATGGTCAGTTGCACTTCTGCCATCAATGGTAACCATCGATGGCAAAGGCAACGATGGCCATCCCTAGATGACCATCGATGTGTAAAAACATTGATGGTCATCCATTGCATACGTATACACCATCGATGGTCAGTTGCACTTTTGCCATCGATGGCAAAGGTGGCTGGAGGACCATTGATGGCAAAGGTGGCAGGCTAGTGCCACTGGGGGAGCCGGGAAAACATGTGATGCTCCCCCAGTGGCCGCATCGCGTCACAGCCACCTGCCAACCCTCCCGCGTCACCTCCCGCCCGCTGCCTCACCACCCCCCCGCCCGCTGCTTAGCTGGCCGCCCGGCAATGGCTATGCTGACAACGTAGCCAAAGCCGGGGACACAGCTAACATATAAGTACCCATTCATACACCAATTGGCGTTCGTAATAGCAAATTAGCCGAACAGTCGATCCCGGCCATAGTTAAGATTGAGTGGGTACGAATGGGTGCCTTCGTAGCCATTCAATCTTAGTAAATGTACCTCATCGTCTTTTGCTGTGATAACCTCATGGTGGTACATGCGGTTAAAACCAGCGACCTTCTTCGCCAATGGCCTTGCGGTTACTGCAACATTTGGTTTTGTGGAAAAGAACATACACTTTTGTGCTTTGCGTGTTCCTGGGGTTCACAACGAAATTGCTGATGCTTTGTCTCAATTTTTTTTTTGAGGCGTCCCCTAGGGCATGGCTCAAGGGACATGTGGAGGCTTTAATGTCTTCTGGATGCCTTTTTCTTGTAATCACAATTGGAATAAAAAGCCTTTAAGCTAAGACGTTATTGTGTCAGTGCGTCGGTCATTTCATTATATGAGGTGATTTATGTAAGAAGGTTTATTATATAATACTGGTGTCATGGTATTGGTATGTTAAGGTTTTATTTGAGGTATGTTAGGTTATTTTATTTGTTAGCGGGTTCAAGGTTTTAGTGGGTTAATTAGAAATAAACGAATGGAGAGCTAAAGGTATTTGCTGTGAGCGCTTAGAATTTTAGTAATGTGTGACATGTTCCACACACAAAGAGCAATCTTGCTACTACAAGGAATTATACCTCAGGGCTGCAGCCTGTCATTGAATGACAAGAGCACAAAATATGGCAGAGAGCGCACTAGCTCACACAGGTAGATGTATGAAGCAGGGATAAGGGAGGAGCCAGAAGAGAAGTGGCCCATGGCAACCAATCAGCTGCTCTGTATAATTTTATATTATGCAAATTTTTGATGTTACTTCGGTGCTGATTGGTTGCCATGGGTCACTTCTCCTCCCTTATCACTGCTTCATACATCTACCACAGACATAATGCCGTACTGCACACAGTGGTAAACGCGCCTCATGTGGGGCAGATCACAAAATTATTAAACCATTGTCAACAATTTACTTATACACGTTCATGGGGCAACATTCTGATTCTAAAGTGCCACCCACAAGGTGTTTTTATGCAATGCAGCAGTTTGTTTACAATAATGTCATTTATGTCACTGGAGCGCGCTCCTGCGTTCTCTCTATACGCCCTTATCTGAGGCATTGATCTGGGTACTTGTGTAGCTTCATGGCGGCAGGCTACGCTACATTCTCAGCATAGGCTAAGCTATGTTGTCAGCGTAGTGTCACCGTGGCACCCCTGCATAGTCAGCGTAGTGTCCCCGCCAGGCAGAGTAGTCACCGCAGTGTCACTGTGATCTGCAGCTCTGTCCCCGGCGTGGAGTTGATGTTATGAAGTGGTCGAAGCGAGTCTGAATCGTGGCGAGTGTAGCGTGCCCCGCAGGGGGGGACGCATAAAATGAACCTGAAGCATGGCGACCGCAGGGAGCCCCACGAGGGGACGCATAATACATGTCAAGTAATCCGCGTCCGCTCGCCACGCTTCGGGCTCGGTGGCTCGCTGCGCTCACCACACTTTATATTGTCAACTCCACGCCGACGTGGATAGTGGGGGTATAAACAGGTCGGGAGGACGCGGACCGCGTGCGCTCGCCACACTTCGGGCTAGTGTGGATAGTGGGGGTGTTTCAGGAACACATTCACACCTGTCAACTGCGCTAACTATGTAAGCTCCGGCTAGCCGCGAACGTACTGACTACGCTGACTACACGCTAACTGACTATGCTAACTACATAAACTCTGGCTAGCCGCGAAAGTACTGACTACGCGCTAACTGCGTAATGCTAACTGACTATGCTAACTACATAAACTCTGGCTAGCCGCGAAAGTACTGACTACGCGCTAACTGCGTAATGCTAACTGACTATGCTAACTACATAAACTCTGGCTAGCCGCGAACGTACTGTCTACGCTGGCTGCGGGAACACAACGCTGATACTGACAGGGACGCTGACTATGATAAATACGCTGGCCGCGGGAACACTACGCTGATTCTGACAGGGACGCTGATTATGCTGACTATGCTGGCCGCGGGAACACTACCCTGATTCTGTCAGGGACACTACACTGACTACGTAACTGCCGGCGTGAAACTACACAAGTACCTTAATCTGTGACAGGCTGGAAGTGGTCAGTGCTGACATCCGAGACCCACGCCAAAGACACCTCGGCACTAAAGTAATTTTTCCCAATCTCACCTAGAAAACGCCATGTTTCCATCCATAAACACCGGCTTCCTGTCCGTCAAACTGTTACTGCTATGTGGTCGCATTTTCAGTCGCTAATTTCGTCCGTGCATGCTCATTGGGAACGATGCACAGTCGGCCGTTACACAAATAGAGCACATACAGTACATTTCAGGTAATCACAGCCCACCCCTGCACTGGGTGGCATTCATGAGGGTCCCCTGTTCTGCTGGTATAGGGAGTCTCCAAAACATTCCAGGAGAGCAGACTATGCATAATGGGCACCTGTTATGTAAACACAGTACAGTGCAGATATTCAATGGGCTCAGTCACTTCTCATGAGAATACACAATATCAGTCCATCGTGAGTAGAAGTGTAAACCAGAGTGACTGTGCCTGTGGCCTTGGTGCCGTCAAGTCAACCAGATGACTGTATTCTCGCTGCAGGGCACAAAATGGCTGCCTCAAGGGTACATTTGTAAATCTGAGGGAAAAAACGGTTCTCCAATACCCAGCGCGTGATTGGTCTGAAACATCTATCAGAGGGCTTCCCTACCCCCTTAAAAAAAGGCACAGTATATTCCTTCTAGTAAAAGAAAAATCCAGATTAATTACAGGTTTAGGAGTGAAGATGCCTTATTACTGCCTCTGGACGATTGCCAGACTGCTTACAGGCAACACTCATTTCTCTCTCTGATTATTAACATTCCAGACTGGCCCAGAGCCCAGCGCAGCACATTGCTTAATACAGATGTTATAGGCGGAGATCTAGATAGTGGTCGGGCATGCTTGCTCTCGCTTCCCCAGATGTATGGCTGGGTAGTGCATGGTCCTGAGGCAGAGGAAACTAAAGGGCATCAAAATAGCTTAGAAGGAAATGTACCCCCTAATGTGCCTGGCTCCTGCGCCAGCTCACCCCAGGATGCTTCCCAGTGGCTGAGTGCTACACAGACACCATAACTAAACCAGCTACCTGTCCCTCGGCAGGCAATGCTGAGAGAGGGCAGATATTTTAGTAGAGAAGCGGCATGTTGTGCCTCATACTGTCAGAGTAAGTCTGTGTTTCACCAATAATCGCTTCGGGACTCGCGGCACTGTGGAGACAATGCTCAGCAAGCAAGAGAAAATGAGGACCTGATTGTGAGGTCTGCTCTAGGGATAGACATCGCACCGCAATGTTTTCCAATCATCGGCGTTTCTGTTTTGATGGAAGTACTTTTACCATTCGATGGCGGCATTCAAATGTTTGACGCCATCGAATGGTAAACACTTGATGGTGTTCAGAAGGTCCAGTCCCCTCCCCAGCCAGCCTCGCTGCAGTGGTTCCGCACTGAAGGTCCCGCCCCAGTCCCCTCCCCAGCCAGCCTCGCTGCAGTGGTTCCGCACTGAAGGTCCTGCCCCCAGTCTCCTCCCCAGCCAGCCTCGCTGCAGTGGTTCCGCACTGAAGGTCCCGCCCCCAGTCCTCTTCCCAGCCAGCCTCGCTACAGTGGTTACGCACTGAAGGTCCCGCCCCCAGTCCCCTCCCCAGCCAGCCTCGCTGCAGTGGTTCCGCACTGAAGGTCCCGCCCCAGTCCCCTCCCCAGCCAGCCTCGCTGCAGTGGTTCCGCACTGAAGGTCCTGCCCCCAGTCTCCTCCCCAGCCAGCCTCGCTGCAGTGGTTCCGCACTGAAGGTCCCGCCCCCAGTCCTCTTCCCAGCCAGCCTCGCTACAGTGGTTACGCACTGAAGGTCCCACCCCCAGTCCCCTCCCCAGCCAGCCTCGCTGCAGTGGTTTCCGCACTGAAGGTCCCGCCCCCAGTCCCCTCCCCAGCCAGCCTCGCTGCAGTGGTTCCGCACTGAAGGTCCTGCCCCCCGTCCCCTCCCCAGCCAGCCTCGCTGCAGTGGTTCCGCACTGAAGGTCCCGCCCCCAGTCAGCCTCGCTGCAGTGGTTCCGCACTGAAGGTCCCGCCCCCAGTCCCCTCCCCAGCCAGCCTCGCTGCAGTGGTTTCCGCACTGAAGGTCCCGTCCCCAGTCCCCTCCCCAGCCAGCCTCGCTGCAGTGGTTCCGCACTGAAGGTCCCGCCCCCAGTCCCCTCCCCAGCCAGCCTCGCTGCAGTGGTTCCGCACTGAAGGTCCCGCCCCCAGTCCCCTCCCCAGCCAGCCTCGCTGTAGTGGTTCCGCACTGAAGGTCCCGCCCCCAGTCCCCTCCCCAGCCAGCCTCGCTGCAGTGGTTCCGCACTGAAGGTCCCGCCCCCAGTCCCCTCCCCAGCCAGCCTCGCTGCAGTGGTTCCGCACTGAAGACGTACGCACATGCGCAAATTATAGGATTTTTTTAAATTGAATTATTTTGATGCGATGGTGGGACCGGTGGTAAGCCTCAGCGTAAGCGCATATTGTCTTCTGTGCAGACACCTTTGCCGACCTGCACAATCAGCATCACGCTCAGAAGGGGGGAGGGGCAGAGCAGAAGGGGGCGGTGTCAGCGCTGGACCATGGGAACGCCCAGCGTTCATGGCCATCGCCATGATAACGCTGGGCATTTCCATGCCAATGCGGGCGGGACACAGAGTGCCGCCCGCCCTTGGCTCCAAACACATATATCCTAGTGAGCAGGTCTGAAGGGGCCCCAAAGGCACCTGTTCAATTAATAATCAAATGTATTGTCCAAACGTTTATGGGGACGTTTATGGGGACAGGGCATCTCACAGCAAATAGAGAAACATACAAAAACGTACTTCCCACTAAATACCCCTCAACAGGCCTACAAGTTTCTGTATGACGCGCTGAGGATGGGGCGCCGTCCTCGAAAACCTTCAGACAATACAGTTGATGCTTATTTGAAAGTTTGACTTTCCACTGGACTCTGATGTATGTACCTAGCAGGACACCGTACCGGATATCATACTGAGCAGAGTGCCGGTGCAAAGTTTTTTAGTTTGGCACTCAATACACAAGCAGTCAGCTGCTCCGATTCCCTCATTTGGTGTAATGCAATCTCCAAATTACGAGGCAGCAGTGGGATAAATGAAACACCCTGAAGGGCATTAGGCATACATGCCAACATTTCAGGACATGCATCCTTTTGTCAAGGCTTCACATATATTGCCCTTGTGTCTGGTACACTTTCACTTGCTTGGCCGGATGCCCCAAGATAAAGCTATACTGTTGTCAGTTTTGGAACATTACTGATTGATGTATAGGGATGGCAACAATGCAACTGGCCATCAATAGTGTTAAACATAACCTTTAAAATATTTAAATTAATTTGCTCATCAAAACCCTAGGGCATGAAATACCGCCTAGACGAAAAAAAAAAAGGAAAACCGCATGTCTGCCCTTTGACTGTCAACCTAGCCCATGTTGACCTTCCCATATGTCAACCTTGGCTCATGTCGACCTTCTGCAGTCGACCCAATATACACAGCGACTGTATACCCTGTCAGTCACCTACAACATGGGTTCTTTTCCGTGACTGATTTCTGCAATCGAAGGAAAAGAATCCAAATTGCATCCTGAGGTATGGGGGCCTTTAGCGTATATGCGGCTAAGGGGATGTAACATGGTAAGATATTCCAACAGACATTGGTAACAATGGGGCAGATGTATGAAGCCTGGTGAAGTGATAAAGCGGCGAAGAAGTGGAACGTGATAACACACCAGCCAATCAACTTCTAATTGTCATTTTTCAAACACAGCTGATTGGCTGGTGCGTTATCACCTTCCACTTCATCACCGCTTTACCAGGCTTATTACATCTGCCCAATATTGTTCTAACCATGGGACTAATTCAGACTTGGTGTTATTCAAAACCGATCGCAAAGCTGCATTTTTCTCAAATGCACAAAACCATGAGCACTGCAGGTGGGGCAGATGTAACATGTGCAGAGAGAGTAAATGGCCTGTACACACTGGGCGACTGAGCTGAAAGCAGCCGTTTTCCCGTTTGAGCTGCTTTTATTAGCACAAAAGCCCAATGTGTATGGTGCAGAGATGAGTGGCGGGCACTCCCGCAACATTGCCAACAGCCGCCGTACATCTGCTGGTATTACCCACAAATGACGACGGCGTGGATAGCTTTCCATGGCGTGCTGCTATGGAAAGTCGTCCAGCCCCAGGAAAATCCCTGGCCAGGGTAAAATCGCTTAGTGTACGGACCTTTAGATTTAGGAGAGTTGTTTTGTTTCTGTGCAGGGTAAATACTGGCTGCTTTATTTTTAAACTGCAATCTAAATTGCAGTTTCAACACACCCCACCCAAATCTAACTGACTGCAGACATTTTCGCCAACCTCGTAAAAAGTTCCGGGTACAGCTTTTGCAATTGAAAAACACAGGAATGGCCCCAACGCTCCAATGTCTGCTGCCGTACCATTGTTCCATTTTATTATCTCTTTATCTCCTTGTTTACATGTTCATCAGCTCTGAGTATTGGACTATTCCATATTGGGGATGGGCTTGACTGGAATACAAAGTACGGTGTAGCTTTTATTGGCATTGCTATATTTCGAAGTATAATTTATTCATGTGCCCCGTTCAAACATGGCAGCCGATTGGGTCCCACTGAAACATGCCCATACCTAAAATGAAGAACATGCAGCTACCTGACTGATATTCAGACCTACAAGAAAGTATGTGGCATGAATCTGGTGAAAAAAAGAACCAAACACTTCCAGTATTTGGAATGCAAAAATATTACTTCCAGTTAAGCCAATGGAACGCAAATGCCTCTTCCCTGGCAACTTGCAAGCCAATTAAGGGAATATTGGTGAGGGTACAAAAGATCCGTACCAGTATCATGGTGACATCCATACCTGAAGGATGCTATATCTGAAACGCGTTGTGAGGATGCGATCATAAGGATGGGAGGAGGTGCTGCTTGGCCGAATATCTGCTTCCATTAAAGGCTTGTGCAGTGGGGCGGAGCAGTTTGCCCGGGACTGGTCAATCAGCTATTGGCCCAATAGCCCACTGCACCACCAATGCATGGTGGGATATATGGACACAAACCTACGCCCATTACTTTTAACGTCATTGTTTGTTATTTTATGGTTTTCATGTGCCCATTTGTAATAATTAGCTTTTTTTATTCTATACTAGTGTTTGGAAACCCGATGTTCCTAACTGATAAGGTTAAAAGGCATCAAAAAACACTTGCATCGTCTTCAGATTTGGCACCTGTTTCGCTTACCAAATTTACCAAACTGCATTCGAAAGGTGGCGTTCCTCTCCCAAAATAAGCAACGGTCGGACATTTCAGTTAATTGTGGGCACCACGGATGGTATAATGGTTAGCATTACTGCCTTACAGCGCTGAGGTCATGGGTTCAATACCCACCATGGCCCTAACTGTGTAGTTTTTATATTCTCCCCGTGTTTGTGTGGGTTTACTCCGGGTACTCCGGTTTCTTCCCACAATCCAAAAATATACTGGTAGTTCAATTGGCTTCCAACAAAAATTAACCCTAGAATGTCTGTGTGCGCGTGTACATGTGGTAGGGAATATAGATTGTAAGCTCCTCTGGGCAGGGACTGATGTAAATGTTCAACTATACTCTGTAAAGCGCTGCAGAATATTTGTGCGCTATATAAGAAACTGTAAATAAATAAATTTTGCACAATTGTATACACTGCCCAACCAACTTTTATCACATCTATGTAAGCCATAACTAACAGAGCCTACACGTTCGGCAAGTGATCCAAGGGAAATGTCTACATAGAACACAAATTCTCAAACGCAGTCCTCCAACCCCACACAGTTCATGTTTTCCAGGTCTCCAAACCGCTCACAGGAGCCACAGGTGGAGATAATTGTGTCAGTGAATAATGAATACACCTACGCACCTGCCGGGTGGACCTGGGAAACTTAAACCGTTTGGGGTCCAGAGGACCGAGTTTGGAGTACCTGTGCTATAGTAGCTGATTATCCTGCTTGTTTAAGCGTAACCCTTCTAGAAACCCATAAAACATTTAATAGAAGAAATCCCTATAAAGTCCCCCCAACACCACGGAAGGCTGCGCTCTGTTTCTTCCTATCTACGATAAGCACACTTCAGGAAACATTTTAAGCCGGAGAACAAGAGCAATGTCATTTCTGTGGTAACGGCACATGTGCAAGATCCAGAGATATGCATTCAGGCAGAACGTCCTGCAATAAATTAATAAGTGAGGAACAAAGGCCTAAAATAAAGTCTCAAAATCATGTTTTTTTTCGCTTTTTAAAATTTTATTGCAAAAATCATCCACATCTGTTGTGTATTAGGGTCAGAGGAAGGGGCTAGACTTACACAAATATGCGTGGAATACACAGAAACATACCTTCATTTAAAGAGAAAAAAAAGACAAGCAAACGCATTTTAATAAAGCGACTGATAAAACAGAAATCACACTTGGGTTATGAATGGACAGCAGCAACTAATAAACGACACAGACTGGTACATTCCCTGTATCACTGGGTCACAGGGGGGGTCTGACGTGGAGACACATTGGACTTGTTTATACTGCAGGACACAGGGAACAGAATGAGCAGACCAGTAATATAAAATCAATTTTCCAGTCTAAACATGAAGTAAAACATAAACATTTAATGAAGGGAAATACATAACAGCTTGTCCCATACCACCTTGCCGGAGTTTATGCTCGAAAGCATTTACTTCATTACCCAGGTTTAACAAATTAAGAATACAAATCTGTGACTGTGCCATTGAAAACAAGCAGAACAAAACAAAATTGCATAATAATTTGCCTGTGTTTTAGCGATGTACCATGTTTGTTTGTGGCCAAACACTGCTACTATTTCATAGTGCCGCCATGCCCCCCCCCCCCCCCCTCATTCAGATCTGATCGCAGTACAAATGTGTTCTCAAAATGGGCAAAACCATGTGCACTGCAGGTGGGGCAGATGTAACATGTGCAGAGAGAGTTACATTTGGGTGGGGTGTGTTGAAACTGAAATCTAAATTGCAGTGTAAAAATAATGCAGCCAGTATTTACCCTGCACAGAAACAAAATAACTCACACACATCTAACTCTCTCTGCACATGTTACATCTGCCCCACCTGCAGTGCACATGGTTTTGCCCATTTTGAGAACAAATTTGTACTGCGATCAGATCTGAATAAGGGCCATAGTCCGGGGTAGGTTGAGCGATGGTAATTGGGCTCTAGGCTCCCAGAATTGGAGGCTGCCAGTTTGGAGACTATTCCCAACGTAAGAACCACAAAATGTTTCAGGTTCTCTTACCTGGAGAATTCTGCAGATGGTCTCACTACCATCGCTGTATCCACTGCTGCCTATATAGTCACACCCAGAGCTGTCAGCCTGAATTACCTAATTAATAAGGGGAGGGGAGTGGGCACATCTGAGGAAAGACACAACTTTATGGACTACAAGTGACGGGCGCGTAGGGATGCACGTCACATAACTGCCACCTCTTCCGCTTGTTGGATTTAAAGGGTGCAATAGTATTAAATACAAAATGTACTGGGCTTTCTATTTAATTACTGACCCATTATACACAGCAGCCAAAATGGACATAGACGCGTTGGCTTTGAAAACCACCACGCAGTAATTTGACCAAATGGAGTGGAATAATCTCATCCGCTCCAATGAGACAAGAAATCTCAAAGCCTGTGATTGAAGACCAGTCAGTAGGAGCGAATTCCATAGGGTCACTGTCCAAACACCGGGGGGAGAAGAGAGACCTAGCTAGGCTAATCCTGCAGCAGAATAATATATCTGACTGGGCCTTTGTGGCAACAATAGGCTGTTCAGTTGACCAGGACTAGCATGCGCCTATGTCCTATGCATACGTAGAGGTTAGGCACCTATCCCTCAGGCTGTATCTATCACCTGTAGGAGCCGTGTCTTCCACAGTGGGAGGGACAAAGTACTTTTTTTTCCCTTTTAAGTATTCTTAGAAGGTTTGAGTGATTTTTGTACCAGGTATCCTTGAAGTCTAAGGAAGGTATAAAAAGAAAGGACTGGAATATAATACACAAGCACAATTATATACAGGAAACATGCACAAAAACATACAAACATTAACAGCAGTGGTACCTGCATAGTTACAACATGAACGTTCACTTAGTAAATATATACAAGTAGTCATACATGTGAAAAAACATATACAAAGTATAAGATGTAGGAGGGGTAATAAAGGGTCCGAGAAATGCCCGTTGTAGGTCCATGTTTTCGGTTTGAGGATGGTACAAAGGACAATTTGCCTCACGTTAGTTGCTAGCCCTAAACCACCGCTTTAGGTCTAGATTACACATAGGAGAACTGCACGTGGTTGTATAGCACAATGCCCGCTCTTCTTATGGCTACGGTTGAGAGATCTACAGTGTCTAGACAGATTGGCAATAGGTCTACCGCCAAAAACCGACATGCAATAGGTCAACAGGAGTTTTTTTTGTTTTTTTTTTAGACCGGCTTGGTTTTTACATCATCACCATCCATCTCGGCATGGAGGGAGAACAGACTTGTGTGCTGGTGTAGCGAGGCACCAAGCCCTGGTCCAATGATCAGTAACCGGCGCTGATAATCAGAGACCCAGCTGGACAATACTGCATTTTACAAATGTTGCAGGTCCTAATAATATTCTGGTCGGAATCAGCGAATCCAACATGTTGTACTTCTCGGATACCCCAGCGGAACAGGAAATTCAGGGTAATAACTTCCTGTAGTCACAATGTGCGGCTGTACACAGTACAACACCCCGATGCACACCACTACAGGCGCCGAGGAAACGAGACCTCCCCGCAAACTAACTGAATTTCCCTTTAATGCCAAGGAGGCCGGTGATCATTGGTATCCAGTCATTAGGTCTACACAGTGTCTGGCTCCACAATCAAAATGTCAACTATTGGTCGACATACATTATGTCCACATGGCCAAAAGGTCGATATGGTTTTTTGTTGTTGTAAAAAATAGACTTGTTCCTACTTTACCATCGCAGTAGACAGACTGAGATTATAATAGTGTGCCAAACACAGCGGGCACCGTGCCCAAAGCATAGTGAGCCATGTGAGGGGGACGCGCCACACTCATACAGTGCCCATGTAGGCATAGACAAAAAAAACAGTCTACCTTTTTCATGTCGACCTTTTGTCAAAATCAACTTAAAGTATGTCGACCTTTTGTCTGTCAACCAATCGTTGTTGACCTAGACACTGTAGATGTAATATACCACAACCCTGACCATTGCCTTCGCCTACAACTACCACTATAATTGATCATTGATAATGTGGGGACGCTCAGTGACTTGGTTTTGTTGTGGCCACAAGGATCAGCCACATGCAATCCCAAACCGGTCTGCAGCGACTTACGCTGAACACGCGGAAGCAGCAATGCCTGTACGAGCCACAAGGATCAGCCACATGCAATCCCAAACCGGTCTGCAGCGACTTACGCTGAACACGCGGAAGCAGCAATGCCTGTATGAGCCATGAGGATCAGCCACATGCAATCCCAAACCGGTCTGCAGCGACTTACGCTGAACACGCGGAAGCAGCAATGCCTGTACGAGCCACAAGGATCAGCCACATGCAATCCCAAACCGGTCTGCAGCGACTTACGCTGAACACGCGGAAGCAGCAATGCCTGTATGAGCCATGAGGATCAGCCACATGCAATCCCAAACCGGTCTGCAGCGACTTACGCTGAACACGCGGAAGCAGCAATGCCTGTACGAGCCACAAGGATCAGCCACATGCAATCCCAAACCGGTCTGCAGCGACTTACGCTGAACACGCGGAAGCAGCAATGCCTGTATGAGCCATGAGGATCAGCCACATGCAATCCCAAACCGGTCTGCAGCGACTTACGCTGAACACGCGGAAGCAGCAATGCCTGTACGGGCCACAAGGATCAGCCACATGCAATCCCAAACCGGTCTGCAGCGACTTACGCTGAACACGCGGAAGCAGCAATGCCTGTATGAGCCATGAGGAAACCATACCCCATGCTAACAAATATAGCCAAGTATAAACACTGTTCATTGTTTATATATAAAAAAAAAAATTATAGAAATATATACATTATTTTAACCCTATTTTTATAAGTAAGCGCGATCTTTGTATTCTGCACAGTGTAAGTGCTTATAGTAACACACCTCCGCCGCTGCCGTATGCTGGGCAGTGGCAGCTGGTGGTTGAAATGATTGGTCCATGAAACAGTAGAACGGCTGCAAGCAACTGATAACAGCAGAAACATCTACGAATAACGATAAAACAAAGGCCATATTACAATAATAAATACTAACTATTCTTTTTTAGATAAAAACCACGTTCAATTTATAAAAAATAAAAATAAAAAAAATCTGGTAAAAAAAAAAAAAGTTTAATAACGAAAGAGGTCTGTGATACTGTCAAGTAAATCTGATTGAACTAAGACACTATACAACTTGGGAGACCAACGAGACACGGTTTGTGCTGCAGCCAGCTTTACCTCGTAGTCTCACTTCAGTTTCATTTGCATTTAAACCAGGCATGTCCAAACTATGGCCCTCCAGCTGTTGTAAAACTACAAGTCCCATCATGCCTTGGCACAGTTTGGCTTTTAGGGAATGCTAAAACTATGGCAAGGCATGCTGGGATGTGGAGTTTCACAACAGCTGGAGGGCCACAGTTTGGACATGTCTGATTTAAACAAATTCACACGGAAGCAAGACCACAAGTCTAATAATACATTGCCATTGAGATAGCATTGGGCCACCTGCGCTAGAGAGGACATTGTGCCTCAGTCCGGCGCGTTTATCGTTCGGTAACTATATTATCAGAAACCAGCAGCAATTGGGAAACCAAAATCAGGTCTTCAAACTCCACAGTAACATTACGTACAGCCACCCCAACCAGCCGCTCTCCCAGTAAACAGGTCATAGTCTGGCTGGTACTTTGTTGCATGCACAAACTTTTATGGAACGTGCCCGAGACTGGGTAATGCCAGGTACATTAGTTGTGTAGACTATGTAAATAACAGACGTATTCTTCTCTCTTAGGGGTAGATGTATGTGATAAGGGAGGAGACGTGATAAAGTGCCTGGTACTTTATCACCGGCCAATCAGCTCCTGACTGTCCCTTTTTAAACCCTGCCTGTAACTTAACAGTCAGGAGCTGATTGGCCGGTGATAAATTCCCAGGCACTTTATCACTTCTCCTCCCTTATCACTGCTTCATACATCTACCCCGTAGCTACTGACAGAATACAAAGACGTACTGGATGTATGATCACGGTACAAAGCTACAGCAATATGCTGGCTGAGCACAAAGGATTTTACATGATCAAACTTTATGAATGTTAAGCCAAATAATAAAATAGAAGTCTTGTGGCGCTAAAGACTTAACGATTCTATATACATGTCATGTAAAAACAATAGTGATTATACTTGTGACTCCCAGGAGAGATGTAAACGAGCACAAAATCATCAAAGTCTTGCTAAAATGAATAAAAGTCCTTTAAGGATAATCTGAGATGCCAGCAATGGGCAGGTCCTGTATTGCGTCCTTAGGCCCCATCTGGAGGCACATACACACTTGCCCATATCGGAATGTACGGATAATACAGCAATAACGTACGTAGCTGGGAGCATCAGGAAAACGCATCTATAGCAGTCCCAGTGGGAGCTCGTAGTGGTGGAGATCCTGCAGGAGGACGTCTGGCGGAATGTTTCTAAGAGGTTCCGGATGGGTAAGTCTGTAGAATGTGACTACATAACTGGAGGAGGTAGAGGACCAGCGTGCAATGTGCGGAGTCACTGCATAGCACATTTAGGATCTGGTGGCTGTAAGCTGCATGAAGCGATTCCCTGGAGCTCCTCCTAACGACCTGCCGAAGGCCACAGTCCCTTTTCCTGGCCGCTTGGTACTCTGTGCCCGTGGGCTGCAGCTGTTTTCTGAGGGTAAACAACTCAGCATCAGAATAGCTGTACATGCACCAATGTCGTATGAATCCGGAAAGAAACCTTAATACTGGTACAGAATAGGCAGCAAAATTTCTGATAGTTGCCTCCTGCACCTAATATTACTACAGAAGGACATGGTTAACCCTGCTAAATAGCATATCCCCCTCAACGCGTAAATCAGGTGTTAATGCATTAACTGTAGAAGCAATGAGTGTTCCCCAACGTGAAGCTGCAAGGAGCAGCCCAACTCTGTAACTCCGCAGATTATTGACTAAAGGTACCTCCACGTCATGGGTCTTTAACCTGTGGCCCTCCAGGTGTTGTGAAACTACATGATCCAACATGCTTTGCCACATTTTTTTCCCTATAAGAGCATGCCAAAATGTTAGGGCATGCTGGGACATTTAGTTCCACAACATCTGGAGGGCCAAAGGTTGAAGACCTGTGCTCTACGTGATTCGGATCGGACGGAGAGGTTTTATATACATAGAGCAGAAACCCCCAGCTCACCTGTTATGGTAGGTGGTCGCGGCCGCTGCTTAGTGGTGCTGAGATGTAACCTGGCAATACGACTTTGGCTGACTGTCCCACCGCCGGCACGTGAGGAGGATGAGCTGTGAGGGGTGAAGGCGATCGTTATTATGTTAGTAATATCAGATTGGGCCTATAGACTGCTAAAGGTGAAACCATGAAGGGTGCGGATGGAAAAGTCTACAGTGTCTAGGCCAACAATAGGTTGACTTGCAAGGAAGCATAATCAGGGGAGAGTAAGGGGGAAAGAGGGGTGCACTGACCCTAGCCTATGCCCCACCCTGGTCACCCTCTGCCGTCACCCTTGCAATACTCTCTTAACCACTGCCATGTTACTCTGCCATCACCTCACCTGCTGCCTCTCCCTAGTCAGCCACTGCCTCAACCTCCCTCCTGCTGCCTCAATTGCTCTGCCACCCCCATCACCCACTGCTACCCTCTGTCTCGTCATATTCCTCACCCTAGTCACCAACTGCCTCTCTGCCACCCCCATCAACCTCTGCCAGCCTCATCACCCATTGCCTCTCCAGTCTCTCTCAAATCCCCCATCACCATGTCACTCACTGCGGGAGTCATGTAATTATTATTGTCTGGCAGGGTACCAGAGCAAAACAGTTTGAGAACCCCTGGTCTACCGTAATCGTACTGCATTTTTTTTTTTTTTTTTAAACTAGCACACAATACAAAACTAAAAATAAATAATAAAAAAACACAACATCTTGGTATCCACCATACCAAGATGTTGTGTTTTTTTTATTATTTATTTTTAGTTTTGTATTGTGTGCTAGTTTACCCACAGTGCATTTATTGGAGGAGATTATATAAAGAAGTAAAAAAAAAAAAAAAAAAAAACACTGGGTGTTGTTCACTTTCAAGTTACAATAAAAAACTATTTTTGCCCTTTCGGTTTTCGTTGTTGTGTAGCACGTAAACAAATGCGATTTCTGGGGAATAAAACCTGGACGAACGGATTTTGGAATAGGAGCCCCTAAAAAAATGGCTAAAAACAGGCTCCGCAGACAGGTGACAAAAGACTCAGCGGTGACGGAGTTAAATAAAAACCTTTTAAGTTGTTCAATACACATTGAACATTTTTACTCTGTCGAACGCTCAGACAGGCCTATCCCTAGAACAGTACTAATCGTCTGCCACTTTCAAAGCCCAATTTATCCCATTCTTGTCTGTGCAAACACCCAGTGCCTTACCTCAGAGATCGCCTTCTCCGCTGTGCGTAGGACTTTGTAGTGAGCGATGCAGCATTTTTGTCCTTTACTGAAAGGCCGCTCATGACGAACACTGGAACATCAGAACTGGGGGAAAGGCATATTCATTAATGTATTGGTCCGTGTGGTACATCCGAGATAAATACACGATGACAGCGATTCTGCAGACTTCCAGTGTATCGTGCATGATACACGTCAGATATAAAAGTGTTGCATAACGGTGCAGTTTTGTGAAACCGATTTGTCGCTTTGCAACTTAGACATCGGTCTAAACAGACGCTAGACGCAGCTCACTCATGCTGCATGGCGGACTGAGAATCAAATCATAGAACGGGGGTAAAGAGGAGCGCTCCCTCACATTCTCCAACAGAGGTGACACACGCCCAACCCCAATATATGACACATTCACGAGACGCTGTCATACAAGACAATACATTCACAACAAGGGGAGTCACACTCCTAGAGACAAGAGCACAAGGACACACAAACTATGGAACCATTACTGTGGGTAATTCCCACAGCACACACACAACACTCTACCGTCCGCCCATGACATGAGGCGTTACCAACCTCTTCAGAAATGTGCAGTCAATCTGCGATGGCCCAACATTTTCCCAGCCAGGAAACTTAGAGGTTCCGAACGTGACCGTCTTGTCCATCTCCGGCATCATCCAGTCTTCATCAGCCAGATCAAACGTGGCGTTCATGTCCCTGAGCGCCAAGGCTGGTGCACCGACTGAGGCGCTGTTCTGGAGAGAAGATGTTCCCAGCGGAGCCCGGGGTTTGGTGACAGTCTGGGACACCAGCTTCGGTGCTACTACAGAGGCTTGCTTTGGGGTGCAGCATTTTGATGATGGACGTGAGAGACTGGGGTCAGGGACTTTGTTAGGACAGAGTTTTGCACTAGAACGGAGAGCCGGCCGGCTGGGGATGGAGGACTTTCTCGCCCTCTTCACTTGCACCTCTGGGGTGCTGGGAAGGAATACACTGGATTTGGATGGGGTGCGGGCTTCTGCTTCTCTCCTTCTCTTTACAGGAACAATTGGGCTAGAGAGCGTAGGGCTGACGTCGGGTAGAAGCTCCCGCCGGTGACGCTTTGTTGGCTGCCTCTTCCTGGTGGCGGGCACGGGTACAACAAGCTCTGGGGATTCCTCCTTTTTAATATCTGGATAACTAAAATAATATCGACCACCTAAAAGAAGAAAGTTGTTGGTCAAATTCTCTCGGTCAGTCAGTTTCTATGATCATTATGTGGCTAAACGTGGTCCTTCAGCAGGCCTAGCCGACCTGTGTCTCTGCAGCGGTTGTGAAACTACAAGTCCCAGCATGCCTTGCCACAGTTTTGCTGGGATATGTAATTTCACAACAGCTGGAAGGCCACTGGTTGGCCAGCCCTGTCCTTTAGCATCGCTGCTGCCATAATGGGGACTAGGTAAAAACTGGAATGGCCCAAAGTGGACCGGCTCCTTGCAGCAAACTGCCATTCTGGAGCTTGTAGTGTTCATCTCCATCAGTCCCTGTCCAGGGGGTGTTAGTTGCCTGTGACAACAAAGACAGATAACAGCTTCTCTGTATGGTCCAGACCATTACGGTTATTACCCCATCCCCAGACCATATGGGGAGGCTGTAACCCACCCTCTGCAGCTCTTCAGTGACCCCGGCACTAAATACTCCAGAACGGCAGAGATTGCTGCACAGAGCTGGCCCAATCCGGCATCTTGACCATTCCAGGTTTTCCCTAAACCCATAAAAATGTGGATGGTAAAGACGGCTAAATGTATGAAGCTTGGAGAAGTGGGATCTATGCCCATACAGAACGTTATGTGCAAGGTGATAATGCTCCAGCCAAAAGAGAGACGCTGCCCATTCTACAATCCCTGCATGTCCTCTGTGTAGCATTCACAGCAGCGTCCCTCCTCCAGATTGACTTATTCCTGTACATTGGGAGAACAGTATTGGAGATGGACCCCTGATGAGCTGTTACAATCTGCTGGTACGGGGAGGTCTCGCTAGTACTACACGTACCTGGACCCTCCCATCCCGTGCCGCCATACAGTACACCGTTCTCACCCTAGATCAGTGGTAGCCAACTCCAGTCCTCAAGAGCTACCAACAGTTCATGTTTTCCAGCCCACCTCGCAGGTGCACTCATTACTCACACATTTTAAAAGAGCCACAGGTGGAGATAATTACTTCACTTGTGATTCTGTGAGGAGATCTGGAAAATGTTAACTCTTGATAGCTCTCGAGGGCTGGAGTTGGCTACCCCTGCTCTAGATCATACCTGTAGGATGGCTCCAGTCTAGTATGAAGGAGAACAGGTCTCCTCTATAAAGCAGGGCAATTGCCTCTCCGTTAATGGTGAGGGCCCAGGGGTCAGTACCCATCTACAATATTGGTGGTTGTTTCCTCATTTAAAAAAGGCACAACTATTACATAGGACAAGTACAGAGAGTAAGGGATGGCCCAAACTTAGGTATTGCAGCAACAAACGGGTTGGAGCATGGGTTCTCAATCTCGGTCCCCACACAGTTCACGGGTTCCAGGTCACCCGGCAGGTGCATTCATTACTCACTGACACATTTTAAAAGAGCCACAGGTGGAGCTAATTATCTCATTTGTGATTCTGTGAGGAGACCTGCAAAACATGCACTGTGTGGGGTCCTGAGGACCCATGGGTTGGAATAAAATATGGCGATAGCCGAGGAATAAAATGAAGGCCTAATTTATTCCGTGCTATCACCTGTCTGGATGTACTGTGGGAAGGGTAAAGTTATTAAGGTGACTGCCAGGTGGCTGCGCCAATGTAACTTACTGATGGAACCATTACTTTATGTACATTGGGCTACAGCGCCGACCGGGCAGCCTAAAGCCACAGTCTCCTTCACACACCACAATGATGATGGCTTTGATGATCGTAGTAGAAAGATCTAAATAAGTGATGTTGGTGCAGCGTCAGGATTCAGCAAGTGGACACGCAACACTAGTTGTGGCTGCATTTCCCAGCATGCACTGCTCACAACAGCCAACAAACCACAGGCTGCTCAGTAAAAACTCAGACTCACCTTCCATTGATAGACTTTGTACGTCATCTTCTTTGATGGTCTCAATGGTGACTGCTCCGCAAACCTCAGGTTTATCTTCCGTCTCATCCTGTATTACATCAGTCACACTCTGACTGCTCACTGCCATAACCTCAAGAGCTTGCAGCTCGGCGTCCATTTCTGGCGTCTGGAGGCCGGCCTGCTTCAGAAGCGCGTACTGTTTCCGTACAACCCGAAGAAGAGCGTTAACCAAGCTGAAAGGAGAACGGACGATTAGAATGGTCTACATGCAGGGGGAGCCGTAGCTGTGAGCATTCACTGGTTCCTGGGGACCCGATTGGCTGCATTAATAGGACTATTGCTGGCGCCTCTGTGTAGTATTTTGACATCAGATCTTTTGGATGCGGAGAAAGGTTGTCGATGGGTCTGCAGCTCGCAGGAGTTTTCCCAGCCAATCCCCGCCTCCCCAAAAACAAACAAACAAAAACACACTACTTACTTGTCAGTGCTATTGTTTTGTAGATCCATCAGAATACCAAGACTGGATTCTTCCCCTGCTCCCCTCTCGATGCTGTCCGACATAAGATCCTGGAATAGAAAGATGAGATATTATTATTAGGTCTTCTGTTTTTAGCATGGCAAGGCATATCAGGGTAACCATATTCTAAAAGAAGGCATCACTGGCCCAACTGAGCTTTTCTTCATTTTTATCCCCTGCCACTCTCTACCGTCTCTAATCCCTCCACCAGGCAGAGAAATCAGGTGAAAAAATGGCCAAATCGCATGTCGTTTTTCAAAAACTGTAAAGATTTTATTTTGCAATTGGGAAACCTATTGCACCCCATTCCGATCATAAATATCAAAGGGCTGCGATTTTCAAAGCTGATGTAATAGAAAACATGTTCCTAGCTAAGCCGGCCATTGCTACATGGCATCATAGATGGTACTGTATACACAATTACTATTCCCATCTGCATCACAGCAACCACCGAAACATTCAAGTAATCACACATTACTGCCCTTTGTCAGACTATACAACACGCAAAGTACAGGCACAGAACATCGGCTGGTTCATAGGTTATTAATTGCATGCTCGTTATCAAAACACACAGTTAACAAACTGTTAAGAAAAAACACAGATCAAATAAAATGTGTTTTGAGGAGCACCCTATACCCACAAAACTAACATTTTATATCTAAACAAGAAAATAAATTTGAAATCGATAAATACTGCTCCAGCCAATCAGCTCCTGTCTCATGTTTTTTTGAAAAATGACAGAACCCAGTTTATTGGTGCATCATAAAAAAAAAAAAAAAAAAAACACTGGAAAAACTAAATATCAAAACATTAAACCAGAGATTTCCAGACTGTGCTGCAGCACCCTCTGGTGCCTTGGGACCCTTGCAGGGTTGCCTCAGGTTGGATCCAATTCAGGTCAAGATCCAATTCAAATTAATTACATTTTCATTACATTAATGAATCAATGTAATTGGCAAAACCAGTGCTGATGGCTGTCAATCATAAAATATGTTGACAGACTGAATAATTTCCTGTCCCTCACTACTTATATCAATACATATTTAAACCTAAAATAATAAACACAATTTAATATTTTTTTCTTAAATTTCTCAACCAGAAACTCCTGGCCTATGGGTGCCATGGAAAAAATTCTAATACTATAGGGCACCTTGGAGTAGATGCTTCACCGCATTATCACAAGGAAGCTATTCCCAGCAGCACCTGCTTCAAAGCCACAGAGCATGCAGTGTAAGTGTTAAATCGCAGCAACCACTGAGTCTTCATCTAGGCACCTTCTGAGTCACTTCCAGCAGCCCTTGCCTCAGCGTTAATAAATAAAGCTTTATTGAATAGAAAAAAGTATGAACATGCACCACCAGACCTGGGCTGGTGAAGAGAAAGGAGCAGCACTTTCGGCAGGCAGATTTTGGAAGCATAACATTAATACATTTAGCCAGAACAAAATTGCATATGTTTAACAAACAAGCATTAGTGCAGCTATCACATGTAATGCTGTTTCATACATCTGCCCCTGGGTGCCACTGCATTAACACACATATTTCTGCACCACAAAAGACTTCGAGCCAGATTCTCAAAGCTTCAAAAGTGATAAAATGTAGAGTGATCAACAGCCAGCCAATCAGCTCCTACCTGCCATGTCACAGACTGTGTTTGAAAAATGGCAGACAGGAGCTGATTGGCTGGCTGTTTATCACTCTTCATTTTACCACTTTTGAAGCTGAGAGAATCTGGCCCTTAAAATTATCAGGCAGGTAGCAGTGAAAATCTGTATGGGAGCAACTAACAATTGACCATTCGCTCCAAAACACTGGAAAAAAACAGTTTCACGTCTAGTGGTCGCCTTTTGCGCACGAAACTTGAATCCCCTCCATAGTGGTGAGGAGCAGTGTTAAAAATGTTTTATTATATAGCATAGAACACTTACATCTATCCTGTCCTATGCAGAATATACCACACTGCCCTACCTGTTCTAGATTACACATCTCAGCATGCCTTATACAGGAATTGACTGGGGAAAAAAAAAAGTTGCTTATTTTACAAAAAATAAATAAAAAAAAAACTTACACAACGTTGTGTATGAGAAAATGATGCGTGAAGTGAAAAATAAATTCCTAGTGAGTTCCATTAGGTCTATTTCAGTAAAAAGAAGAAAAAAAAAATTCCACGACTAATGAGTTGAAACGTTTCCCCTTCAAATGCGCTCAGTGATCAAGCGCACGTTACCATGACGATATCTTCCCCAGCCAAGATCATCCCGGCAACTCCAGTGTGCGACCTTGTACAACCTAGGGGAAGGATCTCCACTATAGCAGGGCCGCTTCGGGAACCTGAGGCTTTAAATGTCCAAAATACAATAAATCACAGATGCTAAAGGCATCAGGAGAGAGTAAACAAGCCAGGTGCTCAGGATATCCCCTGTGGGCCCATCAATGCTGATTTATTATCCCTTTAAATTATGAATTGTGTCATTGGGAATTTTGTATTTTAATTCTACAGGCTGGACTAAGTTATGCAATTCTAAACCATATATTTCATGGAGATCCTCGTCCAAACTCAAAACCATGATGTCGCGGAGACCACATCGCTCCCATATGTGGCAGCTTCCATTCACAAAACCAAACTATAGAGTACCCAAGTGGCAGGCTCGTCAACGGATCAGAATTCGATTTCAGTTGTCCGCTAGAGATTGTGGTGATCTCCCCCTGCAGGGCGTTGTTAAAAAACAATGAAATTGCCCAAATGGATTAAAATGAAGATTTTTAGCCAAACAAGTGGATGGGGGTTGGATTTTGCCTCAAAGGACCCAATTAGGGGGAAGGCAGACATAAGACCTGCGCCTTGCCAATCTGAGACAACTTTATCGACAAAAGTCACCACAATGGATCCTACATAGAGGTAGGTTAGAGGCCATAATGACAGCACTGGCGTACCGTATGTTAAAGGGTGTTAGATGGATGATTTTCTTACTTGTTATCAATGGTTGAACGAGGATAGTAAGCATGGGTGCATCACACTACAACTTTCCAGGTTCAGAAGAATTGCCGTATAATCGTCCAGCAGTGCTTTATAAAGTTTATAAAGAGTTGGAATGAGATTGTTCGGACTCAAATACACCCCAAACCCATTCTCCACCACCTGCTAATTTACTGGATTAAAAAAAAAAAACATCCAAACATTGTTTGTTTGGTACTTGTGTATTATCACGGCGCCCATCGCATACCATTAAATTAAGGTATGCGATGGGACCAGATATGAGCCTTTCCCCGAGCTGAGTATACAATTTTAATATCGCCTTGCATCGCATTGCATACCCCCACTATCCACGTCGGCGTGGAGTTGATTTTATATAGTGTGGCGAGCCACCGAGCCCGAAGCGTGGCGCTGCGCTCACCGCACTATATAAAATCAACTCCACGCCGATGTGGATAGTGGGGGCATGAAAAGGTCGGAGGACGCGTACCGCCGCCCCTCGCGGGCTCGCCACGCTTCAGGTTGGCGTTGATAGTGGGGTAGCGTTAACAATGGGGGGGGGGGGCATTTAACATAGTCATTACCCATTAGGGTGGGTGTACAATCAAAAATCGGGTATGGGGGGAATTTAACATTGGAATCAGGCATCTGGGTGCCTGTACAATTAAAAATCGGGTCGCATAGTATCGCATGTGATGCGATTTTTGGTTGTACAATGCCCTACGATTGAAATTGTGGGCGCCGTGATAATACACAAGTACCGTTTGTTTTTTTATTTTAATAGAAAAAAACTCTGTTTCCATGTCACAACTGTTACATAACATTACTCCCATTGTGCCAGGCCAATAGAGCCCCTGGTGGCATAGATATCACATGACATTACCCTCCCACCCGATTCCCCAGTGGTAATAGATCCCCAACGGCATTAACCACCCCCAACCACCAGTGTCCATAGGTGCCCATCATGGCGCTTTAAATTACTTCTGTCATTAAGAATGATTTGTGGGTTAGTACCTGTACAGCGCAAGGACATAATACAGCACTGCAGCAGACCGTAAAGGTCTGGCGTCACTTTCTAGTACCGTGGGTACGTATTTCCCGTAAGCCACCAAGTAGTAAGCGCCAGGAACATGCAGCGAGTTATAATCACCGTTCTGCAGCCTGTTGCTAGTAATATTTATGCTCTACTTGAGGCTAGAACGAGCCCAGGGAGATCCGTCTGGGCCAAAACAAGTACTTCTGAATGAGATACTCTAAGCATCATTTAATATATCGATCATTTAGTATTTTTATTTTATGTTCACATCCCATGAACTTCTGTCTGACGTAATTACCGTACGGAGACGGGTGATAGGCGGACTGGCACTCAGGGACTGGAGGGATTCTGGTGCCCTATAAATCAGGGAAGGCCGTACAGGCTGCAGACTCCCACTCGCAGCATAAATGTATCCACACATTAGGGAGAATTCCTGGATGTCAGGAACCTGCGGCACTGTAATTTGTGTATGAAGTATGTGGCACAGACATGTACAGTAATGGGATAGAGTACACTGACATCACTTCTTTCCGTGGGCCATAAACAGTGTAACGTTACTTCCATTCATGCCCTCAGCCATCTGTGTCCATAAATAACAGACGATAAAGACAAGGATGTTGCTAAAGCAGATTTAGGAAGAGCCGATTCACGGAATGTATTCAAAAGGTCAACACCATAATGTCGACAGTTACGGTGTTGACATTATCAGTATGTCAACAGGTTAAATGTTGATAATGCCAGAATTTAGACATTAGGGTTAGGCTGCGGAAAGGAGTTTTAGGGGTATGGAAAAAATACACAGAAAATCCCCGGGCTGACCGCACAGTCCCACCGACAGTGCACCAAGTATCCCATGGGCTACTGCCACCTAGAAACCTAGCACCAGCAGGAGGGATCGCAGCCGGTATCGGAGATCCCTCCATGATACACACGGTGGATACTTAATATTTGCAGCTAACCCCTGAAAATGGGTGTTTGGGGGAATGAGCTGCAAACATTCAATGGCAATTGGGCACCAAAAAGAAAAATGCGTTACATACTTATCTAGATTGAGGAGAGATGCTGACATATTTGAGTTTCAAAGGTGCAAAAATGATTACCAATTCTTTAAATTGCTGCGGAATAGGTGTGTGTCTGTTTAAGTACAGATTTAGCCACGCTATCTAAAATCAACTCCATGCCAACGTGGATAGTGGGGGTATGAACTATCCACGTTGGCATGGAGTTAAGTTAGTTTGCCGAGCGCACAACCCGGAAGTAGCCGGCGGCCATGCTGCCGCCGTGAAACTAAACATGTACCATATATCCTCCTCCTCCTGCGCAGGAAATGTCAGAGGAGCTTATTCCAAGTCATTTTAACTGCCTTTGTCAGTTAAAGATGCATTTTCAGCAATCCGCCCCCAAATGACACAGACACATGCAGCTGGCTTTTGGTCTATGGAGGGCCCGCGTACTGGCTGTGTGCAGGCCCCCTCATCTCTGGCAGTGCGGTATACCCTAACTTTGTGCTAGTCTTCTGTACATGTGCCGGTCTCTGGGAACATGGAATCCGCGCCTTGTTGCCCGAGACTTCTATACAGCGCAGCAGCCATTTTCCCGGTGATATGTCTGCGGAATCAGCCACTGTGGGACTTTAGATGTCAAGTCTAAATATAATAGGGTGAATAGTGGACCTTCTTGTATGCACTGTTGGCAGTGTCCACACCATACACACAATAGACCACAATACCTGAGTCTCTCGGATCTTCTTCAGGCTACGCTTGTGCTGCAAGTGACTGGGGGACAGCCTTGCCAGTGCTTGGAGACGGGTCTTGCATCCTTGCTCCGGACTGGATGTGTCCAACGGCTCTTCTAGCCTGTGGCAAAGCACACAGTACAGAGAAAGTCAGTAAACAGCGATACAGATATTGTACCACCCCCACTTACTGCAGCAGAGCTTCCACAGCAATGGAGGAACCAAGGCCAGTTATGAAGCATGCTGCACTATTATAGCCATTCTCAGGTGTGATGTCCGCGTGTCCCCACTTTTTAGCTACAGTTTAAGAAATTTATTCTGGGGGTGCGGAGGACACGGTTCAGTTCAGTAAATGTTGCCACCTAATTATTGTGCATTATATTGACCACATATTATACAGCGCTACACAAACCAGTCACATCAGTACCGGCCCTGTTGGAACTTCCAGCCTAATTCCCTAAACACACACTCATGCACCCGTGCCTATTCCTAGTCAGCCGCCATCATCCTACCAGTATGCTCTAAGAGCATGTGCGGAAACGCACACAAACATGGAGGTTACAGGCACCTCCACACAGATAGGACCCTGCTCAGGGATCAAGCTCCACTCCCTACCCCATCGCTCTTAGACAGCTACTGTGGCACAATGTAATGTGTATGGCTTTATTCATTAACGTCCTCGCCTGCCCGCTTCTTAACACCCAGAGTTTTGGGCATAATCGTCTAGAGCAGCCTCTATTAGCAGTCACAAGTCCGCAATTTATATAAAACGCTGCAACAGTCTCCTGTCCCTGTGTACATCTATGCGGGCCAACATACAAGGATGGGGACACCCACTTCTAGCGCCGATGCATGCTGTAGTAACAATTGGTGCGTCATTATCCCCATGACCTCCTTTGCCACGGTCATATGGATAAGGAAGCACCAATCGTGCGTCCTTGCAGTGAAACGCCCCCTGACCCTTTTGCATGCATCACTTGCCACTGCCCAATCACTTTCCAGCAGGCTGATACTGTGTGATTGGATCAAAACAGCGGCTTTGTGTGCACACTGTAACGCGCGCAGAGATATCAGAAAACGTTTCAATATGCGCAGTTGCAAATAAATTAACTACATGAACGAGGGCCGATAGAGGTACATCTATATAAACTTGCCTGAACAGACAGAAAGCTCATACAATTGAAATACATTAAGTCACATCTGCGTTCTTCAGCCCAATTGACCATTGGCATTGCTCCAGCATGTACCCGGCCTTACAGAAGGTGACCAACTCACAATAGGCGGGATGCACGAACCGGAGACCTTTTATTTTGAGCTATTTTGTTTGGCAGCGAGTGATGCACTGCATCAGTAACGTCTGGTTGAAGACATGCACCTGATAACAGGGTGACCGTTCTGCCCAAGAAAACAGATTCCAGAGGAAAAAGAACATCTGGTTTAAAGATGGACTTTAATCCTATATCAGTCGTTTACATGTAGATATCAGAATCAGCAGCTGCATTTCAGTATGTAACGGCTTGCTGAGAGCAAAAATAGAAAAAAAAACAGGATAACTACATAATAAGCGGGGAAGTAACGCTGCGAGAACTCGCCTGTAGTAATCAGACATAGAAAACATTGTAGGAGACGCTTATAACTAGACTACAAATTGGAAAGCGAATTGCGTAACGAGTTTCGAGCAAGTACAACCATAGCCGCGGGGCGCTGCATTACCTTGCCACATTAATAGTTTAATAACTTCCAAACGACAGCATAAACAACTCAATGTGTGGAATAGAAACTTAAAAAAAAGAAAAATACTTTAAAGAAAAAAAAAAAAAAAATTTGAAATATGAAAATAATAGATTAACCTTGGCAAGAAGATTTCAGAGGCATAAAAGGGGGAGAAAGACATTACTCAGTGGGGAAATCCTGATTCCGTGTGGTAATCGCAGCGAGAGACATCAAATAAGCTAAACAAAAATGAAACTTTTTAAAAAGAGAACAAAGTAAAAACGCTAAGCCCCCTCTGCCCACCCTAGGTTTTATTTTATAGAGATTCTTCTTGTTTTGTTTTCCAGTCACAATGGCAAAACATAAAAGTATGGTAATAGGGGGGGGGGGGGGAGAGGACGGACGAAAAACATAAAATTAAAAAGGAAAAATGTTTCTGAAGCCCTGCAGCCACTGCATATGTAACGCATTTCAGCTAAATGGTCCCAGACCGCCTGGGTGAACCATTACCGTCATTAGCGGGAAGAACGGGTTGGAGCAGAGTTCAGTGTGGAGGATAGACACGCGGGCAGCAGACAAGATAACTGATAGAGGACTCAGAAATGGAGGGGTAGCACGAGACCTATGAACCAAACCACTGCATGACCAGAACTCCGTTCGTGTTGATCATTCTTCTCCTATTACCTTCTGGATGCAGACGGAAACTTCTGGACAGAATCTGGGCAGGACAAGTGCAGAAACCCAATAAGTGGACTTTTGCACAATACCACCCATCTGGGGTTTACGAACCTTTTAAGTTGGCCTCACACAACCCATCAGGTTACTTTGCAAATTACCCCAAAGAATATCAGGCTCTTAGGCAATAGCTGGTCCAACACTGCGATGTATTGCATTACCGAAAAAGCCATGTGTTTTCTGGTAACAGATTTGACGGACATAAATAAAATTGTGACATATATTTGGAGTTGTACGGTGATGTCATAGGTACAGAAATGCAATGGTTTGAAAAAAAAAATCCTTTACTGGTTCTGCCTGGGGAGATTGGACCTATTTGTCCAATGAATGTGGAAGTCAAGCAACAAAAAACAGATAGGCTAGCCACTATATAGGGACACCTTCTTTCATTAGGGGTATACTAGATTTCATATCTGTATGAGGTTTAGAATTAGCACATGGGAGTCCAAAACACGGAGTAGGTCTGTCAATTGATCAACCAATATCAGTGAGGGATTGGTGTACCCCTCAGGGTACATTGCAGACCGGCTGGGGGTACTTGAAAGTAATATTGGTAATGGCACAGGAACAGGAAAAAGTCCCCCGTTGCCGTGGAGAGAACCCACATCGAGGGATCCAAATCCTGAACGCACCATAGTCCTCCGCTACTCCTTCATATATGGACACGCATACCGTTCACTTCCACTCCACTCGTAAGTACTGTGGATATTTCAAATTGAGAGGAGGGGTACTCATAAAATGAAAAGCCTAATCAAGGGGTACGGGAGCGAATAAAGGTTGAGAACCACTGCCCTATATATGTGTAGTCAACATGTGATCCTACACATCCCAGCATGCCCTGCCACAGTTTTAGCAAGCCCAAATAGCAAAACAGTAGTTCAACAACAGCTGGAGCGCCCTATATTCACCATGCTGCTTATGCCAGATACTGTATGAAAGTACACCCTTTGAAATCGTAGTTCTGAACATGTGGATTGTGTCCTGTAACCTAATTTGCCATCCAAAACATAAACGCACAATTTAGAAATAAAAAAAAAAAAAACGCTAACTGGTTAATTAAGGGAATTTAATGTAAATGGTTGGGATGCAGTTAAAATCCCGGCGTTCAGAATCCCGACGGCCGAAATCCCGACACATTCTCCCTCCGTGGGTGTCCACGACACCCCTGGAGGGAGAATAAATTAGTATCGAGGCACCGGGCCCGCTGCGTGGTGAGCGCAGCGAGCCCGCAAGGGGGGGCGATCCACGTCCCCCCCTTGTCTGCATTTCGGCTGTCGGGATTCCGGCGTCGGGATTCTGAACGTCGGGATCCCGACCGCCGGGATTCAGTAGTGAATCCAAATGGTTACTCGTCATTATAGCTCTTGCAGGCTAAATTCAAGGGGAAAGACACTGCAAAAATGATGCTAACCATAATTATTTAGAAAAACGAATTACAGAGAAAGCAACAGGATTTTCCACTCTACAGCCGTGGCCAAGAGTTTTGAGAATGACAAAGTATTTGGTTTCACAGTTTGCTGCCTCAGTGATTTTAGACCTTTCTGTCCGATGTTGCTGTGGTTTACCGACGTCAAATTACAGCATCTCATAAGTGTCAAAGGCTTTTATTGACAATTACATTACATCTATGCAAGTGCTGACACTCTTTTTTAAGACCTCTGCAATTCGCCCTGGTATGCTGTCAATCAACTACTGGGTCACATACTAACTGATGATCACCCATTCTTGCCTAATTAGTGCTTGGAGTCTGTCAGAATTTGTAGATTTTTTTGTTTGTCCACCTTCCTCTTGAGGATTGACCACTAGTTCTCAAAAGGATTAAGGTCTGGGGTTTTTTTTAGCAGATGCACCAAACAATCTGAAAGTGGATTCATCAGAGAAAATAACTTTACCCCAGTCCTCAGCAGATCAAAGCCTGTATCTTTTGGAGGTACAAACTTTCCATTTTTCTCCCCCAGAGAGTAGTGGCTTCTTTGCTGCCCTGCTTGACACCAGACTATCCTCCAAAAGCATTTTCCTCACAGTGCATGCAGATGCTATCACACCTGCCTGCTGTCATACCTCGATCCTGCAGCAGATTCAACTTTAGGAGACAGTCCTGGCGCTTGCTGGATGTTCTTGTGCACCCTGAAGCCTTCTTCACAACTATTGAACCTCTCACCTTGAAGTTCTTAATGATCTGATAAATATTTATTGATCGAGGTGCAATATTATTAGCAGCAATATCCTTGACTGTGAAGCCCTTTTTGTGCAAAGCAACAATGACTGCATTTGTTTCCTAGCAGCTAACCATGGTTTAAAGAGGAAGAACAATAGGGCAGGTGTATTATGCATCGAGGAGAGAGAAAATTCAAGGTGAAAAAGCCACCAGCCGATCAGCTCCAACGTAGTGGAAATGTTTTTGAAAACCCACCGTGTGCAAGGCTGCGAATCACATCGATTGACATCTAGCTGAAAATCCGTAGGCAACTTGATCATTATCGAAGGATTTTTCCAGTCTGTTTGTATCCTAGAACCTACTTTCACTCTGCAATTTAAATAGGCTGTTCGAGGCCAGAACCGACGTGGCATACCCTCTTAAAAAATGCTTGGGCACACCAGCATTTTCCCTTTTTCCCGGCTTGCAATGAAAAAAAAATTGCTCATTTTTGACGGTTCGGCGTAAACCGTATGCATGCGCAATCATTATATAGTCGGTCGCTGTGCGAATTTGCTCAAAAGCAAACAGTTCAAAAAAGTTCATCGTCATGGAAGAGAGACTACAGATGGAGCCCCTCTCAGCCATGCCGTCAGCTCGCCATGGCGATGTTTCTAGCAGATGGCGGGGACACTAGAGCGTCTCACTCGCGTGTCCCACTCTGTTGGGTGACAGGGAGCAGAGAGACGGTACTTCCCTGCCCGTCTCCGCTTCAGGGAGCGGACAGGGCAGGGAGATGGGCTGCAGGGCATGCAGAACAATTGGGCACATGCCCCTTCCTGGCGGACAGCGATGGCATCGCCAGGCGCTGCTCTAATGAGAGCGGCACCATCTGTAATTGCTATTCAACTGAACTGTACTCTAGATCAAAGTCATAGCTGGGCAATGTGGCAGCTGCCATGGTCACGGAATACATGCGTAACAGCTTGGCCACCCGTCACCTGAATAAGGGTCTTCATTTGCCAATATGGTCTCTGCTGGATTGAGAAAAAGGTTTTAATCTGCACTTCACAAGGAACCAATTCCCATAACCCCCCACAGGCATTCGCAGAAGAGGCATTAACTATGGACAAGATGTGCTGACATTAGTTTCATTTGGACACTGGGACATTTATGTTCCTCATTACCCTACATGAAAGCTATAAATGTTAACCACGGGAATAGATTTTCCAGGCTGAACGATCAGCGGTGATTGGTGTCACGGCAGGAAATAAGGGGGGTTACGGTATAAGTGGAACATAATGTCTAGGTCAACAGTCACTAGATCGACCACTAAGTGTCGACACAAACTTACTGTCGGCAGACAAGAAAAAGGTTGATAAGAGTTTCAGGGAGCTACCTGTGCTGCCCTCAGCGCTCACCGGCCCCGCGCTGACAAGTATGGAAGAAGACGCAGCATCAATCCTACAGGCGTTACCCCAGAGACAGTAGGCAGAAGATCAAACCATGCCTCAGGTCACTGAATCAGAACGTCCACTGAGGCAAAAGGGGACGAGGCCAGAGCATAGGTATTGAAAGCTGTAGCATACATTGCGTGATTACCAGAGTAGCAGGAACACAGCGGCCCTGGTGCAGTTCGGAAACCATAGGTCATTTGCCGCCAAATCAGCCCCTAAATGTGGATATTTGCTTGTGTGCAGAGTTGGGACCATCAGTGCAACGGCACCAGTATTACACCGTGTGCTAGGCACCCGCCTACAATCAGACTGATCTGTGAACACACTCCTCATCACTGACCGGAGCTGCACCTATACAGTACACCCACAACCAGCCCCCCCCCCCAAACTTAACTGGTGCGAATCTCCAGCTACCACCCACTCACACCCAAAGAGTGATACTAAAAAACAAGGGATTCTGAATTGGCAGTAGATGCATGCACTAATAAGGATACAGCGCACAATCGGGAATGATGATGGCAGAGAGTGTACGCTCTAAGTCCCACGTTCTCGGATCGTGTCATTGTTCGTGAAATCGGAAGGACAATTACATTATTAAAGAGTGTATCCAGCTTAGCATGCATGCAACACTGGACAGTCCACAGTGTCAGGTGGCCTGTAATATGCAGTTTGACATGAGGGTGACATATTACATGTTGTTAAACGTCCAGCCAATCACCTGCCAACTGCCCTGTTGTGGGCTGTGTTTGAAAAAAGTAAGGAGCTGATTGGCTGGAGGTTTATCTCTATAACCCTTGGATTTAGCTCTTGTTCAGGCTTAATACATCTGCCCCCAAGATACAAGCAGTTACCATTCTCACTGGTTACTGCTGCTGGGCTCATGCAGGAAGCACAATACCTGGGGGGCGTGGCCTGGACGCTGATGGAGTAGGCAGCAGATCCTTTGTGCTCTCTCTAAAAATCCTGCAAAATATCCTGTATTGCTGCCACCAAGTATCCTGACGCCTGCTATGTGTGTGATACCCGCTCACCGTTCTGCACCAACGCCGCTCGTTCTCCGGGGCTGTGTGTCTGTGGGATTGAAAGTTGGAGAGACCGCGACCTACATCCACGCCGAGCTCCGGGCACTGCTGCTGATCCCCTGCGCCCCTGAGGTATTGCTGCGACGCTGCCCCTCCGGGAATCGCAGCGGGTGGGAGAGACGGGTGCCGGCCGCTCTCTGTTCACTGAGCGGAGAGAGTTGGAAGCGCTCCCGTCAGGGTAGCGCTGCTGTTGGCCGCGCAGGGAGTGCCGGCGCCATCTTGCCCGCGTGACTCCGGGGCTGGGGCACTTGCGGCACAGGTCTCCTGCACTCAGCTGAGGCTGCCCCTCCGGGCTCGACCCCGAGCACTCTGTGACCTCTTGGCGGATGTGTGCTGCGGAAACCTGGTGACCCCAGCTAACGATGTTCCATATCTAAGTGGAGGACGGACCTGGGCAGTAATTCCCTATTGCTACACTGGCCACCTATCAGCGCTCTCCAGACCTATATCCAGATAGTGCTCTCCGATCAAGCCCCACTGTTGAAGCTGGGAGTGTGAGGCGTCTTTCTACTGCTTTTCTGGGTGCAACATTGAGGCGTGCTGGCCGTCTCTATATAAACCTGCAGTTACCCAATAGCTTAAGATGGAAGCTTCCCTGCAATGTATTCTGCAGGCTATTACATCCTCGGCCGATAGGCTTGTGGTCAGGCTGACTGAGATACACTCTGACACTACTTCTCGCTCCTACATTGATGCTAACTTTGACCCCAGACATGAATACACTCTGTCTATATGCTGCGATACTATATGCCCCATGGCTTCTGACTCTCCACAGTGTGATAATATCTCTTGCTCCTACACTGATGATGCATCTGCTGGCATGATTGAAGATACCCTGACTACATGCTGTGACACCGTACGCCCCATGGCTTTTGATCCTCCACAGTGTGACACTACCTCTCGCTCCTGTTTTGACGATGCATTCGCTGGTACCTCCGAAGACACCCTTACTGTATGCTGTGACATCGTATGCCCCATGGCTTCTGATCCTCTGCTGTTTCGGGATGCAGGTCTACAGGGTCCTGCTTCAATAGTTGGAAATTCCTTTAAAGCCCTGACCTGCTACTTCATGCTTGGTGCCACTTGCTCAGGAATGCCCCACTTTTATATGTTATACTCTGCATTGGGCTGGATATGGTCATACTACCATTGTGGGACTTATCCTGATACCCTGTTCGAAGGCGGCGTGAATCCTGTCCCCATGATCGCTTCTCCTCCTGCTTTCGATGCCTAGCTTACTACGACGCCTAGACTACTAAACTGGAGCTTGTGCCCTTCTATCCGGGACAGTATATGGACTTCTTTAATTTCCATAGATCTACAAATGGCAATAGTTTCATCTATATAACTCCATTACATAAGACACTTGGTGGGGGGTTATCTGGTGGGATGTTTTGGGTCATTTGGGAGGGTTTGTTTTCTGGGGATCATTTCTTATCAATAATGATAGTCTACTTTAGTTAGGTGAGGATATTATTGTTAGCTGTTTACTATATGAGCTAGATCATTGGTGCTTAGAGAATTGCTTTGAAACATGGCCATGCACTTCTACTATCCGTATATCTCTACAATCCTGGGAGCTCGGATGGCGCCTCCGAGTGCTCGATTTAATACATGCCCGGCTACACCCTGTACAGCTGATTTTCTGCCTGTGCACATCATGTACGATGTGAGTGTAAATGGATATGGCCACATTTGTATGCATACCTATGTATGATATTCTACCTATTGTATACTTTATGCGTACACCATTGGATCGAACACTAAGCTGCTGTTTGCAGGTTTAAATGTCTGTTACTGCTAATGTAAAACCAATAAAAAATACGTAATTTGTAAAAAAAAGGAAGCACAATACCTGAGGGATTTCCTCTGTTGCTGAGACCTTCTCCGCGGAGGAGGAATCTCCTGCTCCTTATGGCTGGCCTGTTTTGATTCATAGGCGTGCAATTTAGCTTTTAATTCAGAGACCTGCCCACAGAAAGGAAGCGTTACATACCCCCATGGCGTGCAGTGCACCGAGCGACGCCTTCCCCGCAATCGCGCTGTAATAAGCTCACCTCCGCCTTCAGCTCCTCGCACACCGCCGCGTACTTGCTAATGTGGCAGTCCAAGTTGATCACATTGCTCTTCAGCTATATACAACAAAGAAGATTTGTAGAATAAAAAAAAAAATCAGTGCACAGCTAAGAATGCGTACTTCATAAAAACCCTGTTCACTAAGGTTTTATAGCTCTCCCGGATTACCGACACTCCAAGCCAATATTTTATATATGTATGTACTGTATTAAGAGCAGACTATTTTTGTCACCTGTGATGGTTCTAGCAACCAGCGCTCAGAGGTCACGACTCAGTGCAGTTATTGTGTCTGTCCTCTCCCCCCATTATTCTATTATCTCCTCCCAAAGCTGAATTACAATTTTATCTACCTGCAAAAGACCTCAACTAACAAGAGCCGAGACCGACTGCCGAATATGCATGATATTATGGAGGGGGCACGTAACTGGGTAATAGCCTGCAAATAGAAAGGTCACAGTACTGGGCGTAGCAGAATAATTATTCTGTGCTAGGTAAGATTAAGAACCTTTTGGAGGTTACGGTCCTTTTAAGAAACTTAAATCCCCAGAGATAATCAGGTTGATAATTGTTTGTTCTTTATAGTCCTCAGAAAACACAAAATCTAATTATAGAGCAGAAGAGAGACATTGGAAAAGCCGCCCGCCAGGCTGCAGTGGGAAGGCAGAGCCAACAATGGGAAGGCAGAGCCGCAGGTCAGGTGGCAGTGGGAAGGCAGAGCCGCAGGTCAGGCTGCAATACAGGTGGCAGTGGGAAGGCCCAGCTGCAGGTCGGGCGGCAGTGGGAAGGCCCAGCTGCAGGTCGGGCGGCAGTGGGAAGGCCCAGCTGCAGGTCGGGCGGCAGTGGGAAGGCCCAGCTGCAGGTCGGGCGGCAGTGGGAAGGCCCAGCCTCAGGTCGGGCGGCAGTGGGAAGGCCCAGCTGCAGGTCGGGCGGCAGTGGGAAGGCCCAGCTGCAGGTCGGGCGGCAGTGGGAAGGCCCAGCTGCAGGTGGGGCGGCAGAGCTCATGTAGAACTTGTAAAATAAAAACAATGAAGCATAGTCGGAGTGGTTACTCACCGACAGCTTTATCTCCTTGGCCCGGTTGGCATACTTAAGAGTGTTATAGGTGTCATCATAACTCAGAAAAGAGGGGCTGATCGCTGCGATCATGACCGTCCGACAGTTCCCTCCAATAGAGTCTTTCAGAAGCCGGGTCAGTTTGCTGTCTCGGTAGGGAATGTGAGCCTTCTTATTCTACAACAAGAACAAGCAATCCATAGGTGACACATAGGAGGAGGCAATGCAGGATCCCCCTCACCTTCCCTTTAGGATAAAGACACTTATCAATATGCAAAGCCTCACAGATGCCCAGATATTATCAGAAACCCCTCAGCTAATACAGCAGTGAGCAGTCATGTCACTGGAGGGACTGCAGCACAATATTACAGAGAAAAGAAAGAACAACATCAGCAGCAGAGAATACGACACAGAAAGTCCCCTTTTCCCAATGGCATCCCACACACCTGCAACGCTGCTGACTAACTAGGCTATATAGGGGGGTCATTCAGCCCCGCACGCCGGGCTGTGAACTCACAGCACAAGCGATAATTAAATGGCTACGCATATGCATGGTACATGCCCTGCCCATCCGCAGACAACAAGCACAGGCTAGCATTTGATCACCGGGAAATTGACACCTCGCGGGCGTTTGGGGCAAGCCACCGGCAGAGAGAGAAAAGAAATAAATAAATCATTCCATGGTGAATTTAATAGCTTGGGATAAGTCCGACACCTCCGTAGTTGCTCAACACGACCCCCCCATCAGTAAAGTAGAGCCACGCCCCCTGCCCACCAGTCTACGCCCCCTTCCCATGTGCCCCCGGAACCTGCCCACATCGGACGGACAACTGTTTAAGTGTGCAAACAGTTTTGATATATTTTATGCTTCCCTCAAATGGGTGTGGATCGTTTTGTCGACAATATTAAGGTAGACAGTCATTAGGTCGACAGGGTTCTAGGTCGACATATGCGTTAGGTCGACATTGGGTTTTTCACCCGAATGTCGACACAGTCGACATGGACACAGTTGGAGGTGAACCGCAGCCACTTGCATCGCTCGCTTCGAGCACGGTGCCTCGCTGTGCTCGGCACACTATTTTATTCTCGAGCCACGCCCTAGTGGATGGTAGGGCATGAAATACCGCCTGTCGGCACGTGTCGGCTCAAAAAACAGTGAAAAACCCCATGTCGACCTTCCCACTGTCGACCTAATGACTGTCGACCTAATGACTGTCGACAATACGACCGTATACCCCTCAAATAGATGTAACATCAGGTTGTAACAATAAGCTAGAATCAGTAACCCACTACTGACTGTCAGCAACTGTTCTTCCTTCCGCATAAATGAGCAATAGAGAATTCATGCTACAAATAGTCAAATTACTCATAGCAATAAATATACAGATCTGTGTTCTCACAGGCCTTTCAGAGAAAGGGAAACCAGATATCCCTGAATGTAGTTCATAGGGTTTTTCATCACATTGACAAGAATAAAACCACACACACACACACACACACACACACACACACACGAAACACGTGTGGGCTCCAATGAATGTTCAGCTGCCTGTGGACTCTGCCGCTACGGAACATCCCAATGCTGTAAGCTATTGTGGAACATAAACACAATTAATCTATGCCAAGGGTCCAAGCGGCCTGAGCAAGGGAGGGGATTATTCAGTGTTTGCTTTGTGCCCAGGAAATGCAGATTACGTTAACAGACAACAGACACAGCGGCTTTCATGAGGCCCAAGGACACCAAGATACTAATCAAACATTCTGCCCACATGAAGCTAATCAGCGCAGTACAGCACATGCCACACAAGCGCAAGGGACAGTCGGTACCTTGGCATCGGCCAGAGCGTTAATGACGTTTATGAGAGCCAGTAAAGAGCGATTGATGTTGGCGCCCTCACGGAGACGTTCGCCTTTGGCATTTGTGGAAGATGCTCGTTCTGAGCCGGCCAGATCTATGAGGCTCATTTTAGCCATGCGCACGTCCTGACTGATGCTGGCCGTGCGGTCTTGCTGCTTTATGTAGATCTGGAAGAGACCAGGACAATGTAGGCAAACGTCGGTTAGACAGGAGTCCGGGCAGTACAAGTGAGAGCGGGGTCTCCTGGTGGGCTGCAGAAAAGACCTGAACGGTGTTATAGCAGTTGTACAGACATTCTAAATACAATAGGCAAAGAGGGGCGGGGTTAACAGGCCTACGGTGTTCTATGCTAGGAGTGCCGCACCTTGGATCTGCAATTTGTTTTTTAATTATAATAAAGGCTCCCTGGCCATAGTGACCATTAGTTAGTAACCGCACGCCTGTACATCTCCTTTGGTTCTAACCTGCCAAAAATAGAAGCATAACTTTTACTAAAATAAATGTAAAAAATTCAGAAGCCGTATTAAGAGGTTTCCCCAAGGATCAGCAAATATTTTTCTTGACATTATATTAACTATTAAAATGATTACCAGAAAACCACTGTGTCCAGTGATGGGTAATGTCCGCCCGACAAAGAACAGCACAGAACACTACGCCAGTGTTAAACATTTAGCTGCACCACCTCTCCTTAAGAACCAGATTTCATACCAACCAATCACGGATACCGATGGGCGTGGTTAAAGATCGGTTGACTGGTGAGAACAAGACAAATGGGATATAGGCACGAAGGACGATTTGAATTGTTTTAGCCCTGGTAGCCCAACATACAGTAGATTAAGATTCGCTAAATATAACCCCAATCTGTGGGCGAAAATCCAATAAACAGGAACACTGAACTCCTTGGCTAATAGGAAATTTACTTTTAAAAATAAAATAAAACAAAACATGGGCAACCACTGATTGAATGAGAGCTCTCTCAGCCAATCAGCGGCCGCCCATTCATTTGTTTAGGGTTTTTTAAATTCTCCTGCAGCTCCCCGGGACTTTACATGCGATTAAATTGCATGTAAAAAAAATAAAGGTGCATCAAGTGCCAAATCGCATGTGACCATCCCGGGAAGGTGCCAGGTGGCTCATGGGGGAATTGGATGCAACATCTCCCCTCGGAGAAGTCGCATAGTGTATGGGGGCCTCCGGACAACTAGAGATATTTAACGTTATATGTATGTTTGTTGTGAAGCAGATTACAAGCTGCCATCATCTGTTATTTGCATTTACCTCCACAAAGAGGCTGAAATAGGTTAGGTATAGAGCAGGGGTGGCCAAACCGGTCCTCGAGATCTACCAACGGTCCACATTTTCCAGGTTACCTAGCTGGTGCACAGCTGTAGTCATTACTAACTGTCACATTTTAAAACCTGCTGCATTCATTCCTACTATAGATCCACAGGTTGCCTGGAAAACATGCACCATTGGTAGATCTTGAGGACAGGTTTGGCCACCCCTGGTATAGAGTCTCGAAGTGAAATAGACTGAAGTCAACTTTATGAGGCATTAAAACAGGGGTGGCCAAACCTGTCCTCAAAATCTACCAACGGTGCATGTTTTCCAGGCAACCTGTGGATCCATATAGTTACATAGTAGGTAAGGCTGAAAAAAGACTTGCGTCCATCTAGTTCAACCTGGTATAGATATCCATTGCTGATTTGGTAGGTTAGTGGGAATGAATGCAGCAGGTTTGAAAATGTGACAGTTAGTAATGACTACAGCTGTGCACCGGCTAGGTAACCTGGAAAACGTGGACTGTTGGTAGATCTCGAGGACCGGTTTGGCCACCCCTGCATTAAAATCTCCACCGGACAGAACCTGATGCTAAAGCTCTTCACTGCGAGTGCTCTGCACAGCTACGGGTCTTCTAAGTAGGACAAAATACATACTTCTACACATCTTCAGGAAACGAGACACATACCTGGAAAACGGCGTGCGATCGGGAGGACGATGCATTGGAGTCTGTGGGATGCTGGGTGCGGTTAAGGTTCCCATTAGCCAACATTTGCAGTAACTGCTCTGCAGATTTGGGCTGCGTATATGGAAAAAGCAAAACAGGCAAGTTTATTACTCCGGTAACATTAGTTCTGTCTCTTATGTACTGTTGCTAATATATAGTTATATAGTGCGTGCACACTTCATATGCGCCATAATATTGTTAACTATATCTCTAAAGTGCATATCTTTACTGATTATCGGATTGTGTGTACACTCCTTAGCAGAGCAGGTGTCCATAACATCCAGGCTTCAGCACAGATGGTTAAATCAAAATAACCGAGATACTAATTAAGTCACCTGTGCTCAAGCATGGAGATCACTAACACCTGAACTGATAGCGTGCCTTAAGGACCGCGGCTGGGAATGACTGGCCTAATGACACGTATATTTAAAGCAGACAGACTCAGTTTAAATCAGAGTTAGAAGTTGAGCTCCTGACTATTTATAGGTCTCGGTGGGGATATTAGACTGTGCTTACGCCAATAACGTGGCCTGGGGGAAACACAGGTTCTCTTTGATACAATGATTCCATGAATCCATCAGAGATGCTTATCTCCCCAGATCCAGGCCATGGCTGGAAGGTAACAGCGGTGTGACTCATTGATACAATACGGTGCGCAATTGGCATGGAAGAATTTAAGCTCTTGCAGATGGAGCCAATATAAAGCACAGAACTGTACTAATTGTTAAGGAAACCGGCTGAACACCAATCCCAGACAGAAAAATGGAAAAAAAAAAATAATAATAATTCCTGATGGAAAATGCCACCCATGCATATACAAATCAATGGCTGAAGTTGCGCCCTTGGTTGCGGCAGACAGGAGAAGCCATCTGGACACTTAGGGGGTATTCAGTATGGTGTTTCGTCAGTCGGAATACCATACTGAATACCCCGACAGTCGGAATCCCGGGCCATTTTGGTTTCCTCCGACAGTAACTTGACAGTAGGATTGCAACTCTGGCTGTCGAGTGTCGGAACGTCCGTGGATCGGCAAAAACGGCCGTGAATTCGACAACCCACTGTCGTTGTTCAAAAAAAAAGACAGATCAGACAAAAAGACCGATCTGACACCCTTCAATGCGGTTGTTAAAGGCAGCGAACGTACTGAATAACCCCCTTAGGTATAAATGTATTAATATGGGATTCTATTGAAGATGGGATATTGACCACAGCAACCAATCCGATACTACATATGGTCTTCTAGACGGTGTTAAATAAGCTAGAATCTGATTTGTTGCTATGGGCAACACAGAATTCCCATCTGCATATATTTAACCCCTAATGTCCCCTTTTTGGGGATACAAGTTTATAATGGATTTAGCCAACTCCACTTCTTTGCGCTCCCATTTCTGCCGTAACACCTGCACACGCTCACCTGGTGAAACGAGAGACCTTGTACTACAACCCCTTTGATTGGATCTTCTCTGATTGCCAACGTACCCTTGGGTTCCAGCAGGTCCTGGATCTGTTCATTGTACACCTACGGCAGAACAGTGGTTAGCTATACTCCAGCATAAGGAGACATGTCAGCTCATGCACTATGATGGTGGCGTTTAAACCACAGCAATGATCCAGATGATGCCACAGGAACTGCTCAACGGCAGCTGTTGTCCATCAACATCTATATCAGAGGGGGAACAGGAGCCAGAGCTACTGACATCACGTGGAACTTAAGTGCAGTTTGGATGAAGAACATCTTATGCTGAAGGTAAAGGGGCCATCCCTGAATATAGGATATATCTATGTCTCACGCAGCGGCTCTCCCCTGCAGAGTTTGAGAAATGCCCAACACCCATTCCAGCTCGGACTGTTAAAGGCACGCAGAGCAGCCAGGGGGTAAAAGAAGAGTTGGATAGTAAGATTGTCATTTTATGGATGTCGCCTAACCCTACGTTTCTCATTTGGGATGGAGCTACTCTTTAATGGAGACAGTAGCAAATAAATAGATAGCTCTGGCAGAAACACAAAAAAACCATAAACAAGGGGTCCAGTTTGAGAAACCCTCCCCAATATCTATTGGAATGGGACATCCTGTATACAGTGAATGTTGGTACAGACTCCGAATCCCTAACAGAGGAGAGACCCTACCAGTGTTACATTCTGACTCCCCCACTTCAAAATGAAAGATTCACTATACGGTCCCATGAAACGGACTGGCAGCACACACCTCCAGGTAGGAGATGAGCACCTCGCACGACTTCTCCTCTTTGACTGCCTCGATGGCCCGGTACAGCTCCACCATCGTGAGATACATCACTCCAGGGTCAGATTCTGTACCCAGCATTGTGTGAGTCTTCCCCGCTCCAGTAGCTCCATAGGCAAAGACTAAATGTAATAAGGAGAGAAAAGAGCCACAGTGAAGGGTTCCGTCATTGCAGGCGTTCCATACAGATTTATACAGACAGGTATAAAGGGATTTTTATTAGTCACAGCCTAATAACAAACCCAAGTGTTTCAAGAGCTGTAACAGACAAGACGGTCACAGAGTCTATATTATGTGCATTGGTACAATAACAAAGGGTACTTGTGTATTTGCAGGGCGCCCAAATTATATACGTACGGCACCGTAGGAAAATCGCATCGCATGCAATTTTGCGGTGCAATGCGATTTTCCATAGTTAATTTTTAGTGCACCTCTGCCCGCATCGCATGCGATTTGATTTTTCATTGTATAAGCACCCATGCGATTTTGCGTGCTATGCGATCCGCGGCCAGGGTGCATGAATAAATTAACTAGTGAGATTGCATCGCACGGCACAAAAACATGCAATGCGATTTCACTACGCAGAATAGCCCACTAAGCAAATCGCTTAGTGGGCGCCCTGCAAATACACAAGTACCTAACAAAGTACTATGCTTCCCCTGTATTAAAGAACTACTACAAATAGGGGGAACACAGCAACTGCCATTCCCAACTGACAGTTGGGGTTTCTCCAATATTTGAATTTTGAACTGTGCTGCAGCCCCACTGGATTCGGGCACATGTCCTTTATAGAATACTCCTCCCAACCATACGTCTCATAGGGCGGAGTTTGAAGGTCAGCCCACCAGCATGCCATTGGAACACAGATTTCCTGGACAGCTGCTGCAATGCTCCAGACGTAACAGGTTATGGGTTTGGCCATAGAAGGAAGATCATAGAAATTATTTGTTCCTCCATGAATGGCAAAAATCTATTTTCTTATTTTTGGGGCCCCTAGTACACGATTCAAAACCCCACACTTCAGTTTGTCCGTTGTCGTTGTGTGATGACACTAAACGCCCTTTTATAGTTTGAAGAGCGGTTGGCTTCCTGTTGACTGGATACCTACCATTGATGGTAAATCATTTGATGGACAATCATATACAGGTGATCAAATGTTTTGTCCAGAACAGGAAGTAATTATTTATGAAGTCCACACGAACAGTTGTTTCTTTATGCAAATAGATGTATTGGGCTATTTAGGAAATGCCTAACGTAGAAGATATCAGAGACCACTGGTGCATTAGAAGACTAGAACACTGAAGTCCCTACAATGGCCAATGGGGAGCGCTCTCTGGTGCCAAGTAATTCTGATCTTTAGCTAATAAGCTTTAGATTCACCAGACAGGAGACTTCCAGTCACTCCCCGCACACATGACCCGACTGCCGCACACATTCAGAAGCTACAGCAAGTAAGAAGAACCCTGAAATGATAGTAAATAAGCTAGCCCGCCATTGCTCCTCACTGTTTTACACTATTTCCACCTCTATAATTAAAAGGTGGCCATACACTAGGGCCGATTTTGACGCACCGGCCAATAAAATCAGATGAAAAGTGGCAAATACCATGTGGTATACTGCGGATTCCGACGCGCAGTCTCGTATGCAAAAGGACCGTTCTGGGAAGAGCCTGTACAGGCAAAGGCTAAAAAGAAAGTGATATATAGTGTTCATTCTAGCACCCTGTGCCTTGTAATATCCTTGCAGTTCCTCCTTCAAGCCTGGGGTGTCACTCTCTGCCTGGGGTGTCACACTCTGCTGTGGTATTTCTAGGACAGCACAGTTTGTCTCAGTGACACCTCAGGCAGGAATGAGGGGGATCAGTATGAAATCTTGGTGAACGGAATCCTGACCGCCGCAATGCTGACAAGGGGGGCCCCGTGGATCGCTGCGCTCGCCATGCAGCGGGCCCGGTGCCTCGCTGTGCTCGGCACACTATTTTATTCTCCCTCTATGGGTGTCGTGGACACCCATAAAAGGGACAAAGTGCCGGCATTGCAGCGGTCAGGATTCCGACCGTCGGGATTTTGACCGCATCACGAAAGAGGAACTGCAAAGATATTTCAAGGCGCAGGGTGCTAGAATGCACTCTAGATATACAATGCAATCACGTATCTACTAGGTTCTGACTCTGCTCTGTTAATACACAGGCATTAGGCCGCACATGGGCAGGAGCTAGTAAATACTGTGAAAGATAATTCAGTTACGTAGACTCCCTTCCGGAACCTAATAAATTAGCATTTTCTGGTCAACGTCAGAATCTATGGGGAAACCTACCGTGTTAGCCGCTTATTAAACTGCCATATTGTTCAAAAACACCATAATAGACAAATACAGATAAATCCAAAATAAATGGTATTTGTCAGAAGACAGAAGCTTGGCGCTTACTTAAACCCTAAACGCACAGAAAACATTATATTGATTTTATTACCAGAGCAATTGTAGCCATTTAATACACCGTCAAGAATCTTCTTAGTGGTGTGCTCGAACACATCCCGCTGACTGCTCTGTTCCCCAAACACACGATCAAATATGAATTTCAGATCCTTCCCTTTGCGCTTAGATCCCTCGTGGCCTCTTAGGCTGGAAAAGACGCCAGACGTCTCCGGCTCCTCCGGGTCAAACAGCAGAATGCTGGGTTCTACCACTTGTATGACACAGTGCTGGTTCCCTTCCTGCTCGCGTGAATTAGGTGGCCGGACGCGAACTACAACCGACACATTGCCCTCCTCGGGGGCAGGGGAGGTGGTCATAGCTCCGGAATCCCCTGGGGAGAAAAAGCGTTAGTCTTTCTTCAAGATACATTTCACCAAACAGTAAATGTGAACCCGTGCCTTTTCAGCACTGTACTTTCCAGCTTCCATGTGGCAATTTGGTGTGGATGAAAAGGTCGACATACGTCAACATCTGAGCATATAGACCCAAAATTAGTGTAGTGCGCATGGTCAGCGTTCTCCAGGCCTCGCAGTTTACCTCTCCACGTGGATCATAAATCTTGAAAAAGTCAAAACCGATGTGCGATTTACCTACCTTCCCGCAACAATCTATTCTAGGGTCTATACCTACAGGTGCTTTCACACTGAGCAATTTCTGATAGTCTAAGCGATTTTCCATAGCAGTACGATATGGAAAGCCGTCCACCCCAGCCGACGATGATGCGAGTGTTCATCACCGAGTCATACACAATGGGCGGCTTTTGAGCTGAGAGCATCTCAGGAGCCTGTAACATTGTGGAGCTTGGCCCAGTACCGAATACCATATCCACATGGAGATCGGGATGGCCATTGACTATCGATATTCCCACAACATCAATGGTTGGGACCTAGTGCTCAATGTTTTGGGCATTGATAGTGGAGGATCGAATGGTTTTATGCCATCGATAGATGTCTTGTGATGGAAAGACTGTGGGCGTGGGCACACTGGTTGTGCAGCGTTGCTGTATTCAGCGGCATCACATCGGGCGGCCTACCCCACCGGGAGCTGCGTGCATGTGCAGAAGAACTGTAAACTGGATGGATGGCTTGTTAAAGTTTCATCGATAGCAGTGACCATCGATGGTGGGAGGTAGAATGTTTTATAGCCATCGATGGTTCCTGCTTTAAAAGCCATAGATGGCAACCATCTATGGGGGATTTGCTGATGGCCCTCCCTACATGGAGACAGCCATTGTAACCTATGGGCCACTGAAGGGCATTTTATTTTTTAACTGACAGGCCTACGACTGGCTTGTACTGGCACCAGTCTATTCGGTGGGCATGTACCCACCACTTTGCTACTAGCCCTTTGATTGGAACAAGGCGTTCTCAGACGCGGTATACAGTCATTAGGTCAACCACTGAATGTAGACAGGCCAAAAGGTCAACATGGCTTTAGGTCGACAGGGTCATTAGGTAGTCATGAGTTTTTCACATTTTTTTAGCCGACAAGCCGTATTTCATACCCTACCATCCACTTGGGTGCAGATGAAGAATAGAATAGTTTTCCGAGTGTATTGAGGCACCGTGCCCGAAGCATGGCGTGAGCAGCGAGCCATTGTGCATGTTGACAATTGGGACAAAAAACGTAAAAAATCCATGTGACCTTCCCAATGTAGACCTAATGCGTGTGTCGACCCAATGACCCTGTTGACCTAAAGCCATGCCAAACTTTTTCATTTGTCAACATAAGGCCTGCCGACCTCCAGCGGTTGACCTAATGCACGTAAAGTAAACCTTCCTGCAGTCGACTTCATAATCCACACCCCCCTCGGAAGCACAGTTACTTACATTACAGCATAGCAATTACAATTACCACACAACTGTAATTTCTACGTACATTCTAATACTCAGGCCCAAGCACATACAGGGAGACCTGCAATTAGTACACAGCATAGTACATGTGTACAGTGTGACCCTCACAGTACAGAAGGTAAGTGTGCCTGTGACTTCTCTGCAGCCGCACGCACTTTATGGCGGTGCTGTAATAATGCAATGACTGCACTCTGATGTCTGCAATGGGGCACCTAGGCTGCTGCTGCTGGGAAGGCTCAGCACACACAGAACGCCACAGTACCCAACTACCGCACTTACCGAAAGTGACCGGCGCTGGGGACAACGGGAGGATCCTCCTATATTGACAAATAAATCTTCTATTTAGTATAAAGTAAAGTCCCTTATCCCGTCCGCCCCGCCCACACTCCGACGCTTTTTGCTCACACTTCCGCCAGCCTAGGTTCAAATCGCGCGCTAGCTGGGATCCGATTGGCCGCGAAAAGAGCTGATACGTCCGTGACGTCAGGACGGTGTACGCCGCGCAGAGTGTGCCGGTAGTTGTAGTTTTGCTTCTGTTCTCTCAGTTGCAGCACTCAGTACTTTACAAGTTTCAACTAGGGATGGGACATCGAAATAAAACATCCGTTGAATGATGTTTTTCAACATTGGTTAGAAAACATCATTTAGACCAGGCATGTCCAAACTGTGGCCCCCCAGCTGTTGTAAAACTACACATCCCAGCATTCCTTGCCATAGTTCATAGTTGCCTACCCTCCTGCATTCTGCAGGAGACTCCCTGAAATAGCTGCAATGTCCCTCTCTCCCTCATTAGTCTAGCAGTCTCCCTCATTTCACCTAGCCCAAAGTACACTTTTTGGGGATAAAAGGAATGAGAGATAGATAAATTTACATTGAATCATCAGCGCCATTTCCCAGCACTTTACCAAGTATAGCAGCTCTTAATAACTGCTTTGGGGCTCATCTACATTTGTATATAAGTCATTTAAAAAAATTCCTCTCATATGTAGCAGTACACACCCACGCTTCTAGGTTCCACATTCACAATCTCTTTTCACAATCTCTCCTTATGTGGAACTAGACACGCCCTTTTGGTGGAACATGACATGCCCCCTCAATGGGGCGCTTTGCAGAATTCTTTTTCCAGCTATAATCTCCCTGAAACTAGTTTTCAAAAGTAGGTAAGTATGCCATAGTTTTAGCATTACCTAATAGCAAAACTGTGGCAAAGCATGATGGGACTTGTAGTTTCACAACAGCTGGAGGGCCATAGTTTGGACATTCCTGATTTAGACCTAAACATTGTGAGAGTAAGTTAGGGCCGGACACACTTTGTCCGGCTTTTTGCTCCGTGAGCCGATGCTATGCAAATTTGAGGGAGGAAACTAGTGACGTGAGTTTGGTGGCGGTGGAGAGCTAAAACTGCACACCAACTCACTTGTGTGTGTGAGCAAGGCCCCCTTTGCCCTCAGGTCACACTGACCGGGTAGGACTAGGGATGGCCATCGACCATTGATGATTCAAAATCATCGATGGTTCATGGCCGATGTCGAATACTTTTGCCATCGATGGGGGAGAACCAGATGGTTTCCCTCCATCGATGGAACAGCAAAACGATGTTTTGCTTTTTTTTTTTTCAAAGTGCCGGGACACGGAGCATAGCTCCGCCCCCTGACACCGCGAAGCCCCGCCCCATTTTTTGATTGGCCCACAGGCAATTGATGACCATCGATATGTAAAAATATTGATGGTCATCCTTTGCATAGTTTAACACTATCGATGGCCTGTTGCAGAATTGCCATCGATGGCAACCATCGATGGCAATGGCAACGATGGCCATCCCTAGGTAGGACGGGACTGCCATGGCCCGGCAGCTGTCCTTTGCAGTTGTAAGATCCAGCTGCTACCCGGCGGCCGTGTCGTCGTGTCTGTCCCATATGAAAGGACAGATTGCTGGGCATTATTGTTTGAGTGGCTTTTGGCTGTGCACGGTTTTGCTGCCCGACGGCTGCCGGATTGTGTGAAACTGCCCTTAGAGTAGATACAGGGTCATAGGAGGGTTCATGTTGAATTTTTTGTTTTTCAACTTTAAGTCTTGTTATATTGTCCAAACGCTGAATCTCTGCTGTACAGGATGTTGTTGTTTTTTAAATTGTTTAAACATTGCTTTTGTTGCAGGTACCTAAAAGTTAAATTGTTTAGATCATTTAAATTTGTATTCCTGTGAGTGGTTGTGTAGGTAGGAGCCCTGCTTTGTTCATACCTACTTAAGCTGGGTACACATATGTACAATCGTCGGGCCGTTCTTCCGATCTGCGGACGAACGGCCGTTCGATTGTATATATGTGTACGCTGTCCCGATCCCTTCGTTGCGATCGATAAACGGCCAAAAACGCTCTTGGCCGTCCACGGTCGGTCGGTCGCAGGTTCTTTGCTGCTTAATATTCTTCCGACAGGACGGCTCCATATCGAAAGAAAAGTGACATGTGTACGCACGTTCGATCGATATGCAGCCCGTTCCTGCGATCATTCCTCCCAAAAGCAGCACGCCCATGTGGGTGTTGACTAGCTGCGTCATCCCTCCATCAGCGCAGCATGTAAACAACAGGAAGTCTTCTCCCCCGTACTTTCCGCGCCATGCTGTTAAAGAATATTCGTTGTGTGTGCATTCCTTTTTAAATAAATAATCGTTGTGTGTGCATTCCTGACAGATATAGTTATAGAAGATAGATAGATAGATAGATAGATAGATAGATAGATAGATAGATAGATAGATAGATAGATAGATAGATATGTGATGTTCATTGTTCTGCATAAACACTTAACATTTATTAAGAAATACTGACAAAAAATACTGTGAACACTTTGTTTATTTGGGTGGTCGGACCTGAACAGAGTATCACATACAGGTGCTTGCGTGAAGGTGTAGCAGGAACGCCCACCCACCCAAAAAACATAAAAACACATTTGAAGATGGTGGTGTATGTAGTGGAAAGCGGTCCCACGGCAGCAACGCATCACATGGGAACATCCCGGCCTGCTCACATGTGATGCATTGCTGCCGTGGGACTGCTTGCCATGACATAAGTGCCACGTGTGAAGGTGTAGCAGGAAAGCCCACCCACCCAAAAAACATAAAAACACATTTGAACATGGTGGTGTATGTAGTGGAAAGCGGTCTCACGCAGGGGCTGGCTGGGAACTTTCAGCCTGGGGGGCAAACACAAGCAAGTGGCCCCACTTTTTTTACCAGCGCATTAAATGGAAAATGAGATTCACAATGTTGGAGGCCTAGTTTGCTTATTTAGCCGGAATGGGCTTAGAATGCCGCCTGTCAGAAACCGACAAGTGGAACATAAAACACTGCATCCTTCTGCGCATGCATCAGATAAATTCGCTGCATGGGGCACTGGGAGGAGACCGATTAAATCCCTCTCAGTACACATTGCAAAAAGAAACCCATAGGCTTCTATAAGGCAATGCCATTTACAGATGGCAATGCCTACCAAGTCCATGCTCTAGAACAGGGGTAGCCAACTCCAGTCCGCGAGAGCTACCAACAGATCACAGTTTCCAGCTCACCTCGCAGGCACACAGGTGCACTCATTACTGACTGACACATTTTAAAAGATCCACAGGTGGAGCTAATTACATCACTTGTGATTCTGTGAGGAGACCTGGAAAACATAAACTGTTGGTAGCTCTCGAGTACTGGAGTTGGCTACCCCAGATCTAGAATGTATCACATTCAGGAGCTTGGTGTATATGAGAAATGTGGTCAGACCTCTGACTATGGATTTTCAGAGGTTTGGCCACATTTTTACCTTTGGTGCACCCTGCCCCAGTGAGTATACAGAACCCAACTACAGTAGGAAACAATATATTATGAAATAAATTTAAAAAAAAATTCAAAATCCCTAGATACTATTATAATAACAACCTGAATCAATAATGGAGTCCTATTCATAAGTCCCAAATATAATTTTTTGTATACAGTATATGAACAGACAGATGGAGCACAAAACTTCCTTTACAAAACCCAATCCAACACAAAAAAATTAACATATCTAAGTTTAAACATTACAGTACTTGATGCACGGCATCTGTACCCTGTGCTACTGAACTCTCTTCCCTAGATTACTGACCCGTGTGAAGCCTATTCCACAGATGGAGCGCCTCTCGTTCAGTGCCGGAGATCGCCAGAATGTCCCTGCTGGCGATCGCCAGCGGGGAGGCGCTCTATCTGACTGGGATGTGGGAGCATCTCACACGCACGTACGCCCCAGTTTTTTGGCATCGGGAGACGTGAACCCTGCCCGTCTTCGCTTCAGGGAGACGGGCAGTGTTAGGGGGGTGCGGGGTGACGGAGGGGACCACCGAGGAATGACGACGAGACGACAGCGGGGACCAACGACGGAAGGGAACACGCGAGTGTCTTGTACGCGCGCGTCCCCTTCCGGTGGCTGGCGGGGCCCTCCTGCCAGACCCCCGCTAAACGAAAGGTGCTCCATCTGTATATGACCGCTCCCTTTAAACTCAATTGATAAATATACAATATGCACACGTGCACTCATACATATATTTAATTTTATATACACAAAATACACCTTTACATACCACACTCAAAATGCAAATTGTGTTATCAGACAGGCAGCTGGCCTGGCTCCTAGGAAAGGGGAGGAGACTTAGGAGAGTGAATGGGACGAGATCTGGGGGAAGGCATCTGGGCTGGAACCACAGCACAGATGACCAGAATGGCAGGGGACAGAGCAGCAGTGTGAAATGAGGGATAGAGTTTGGGGCTAGTGGGCCGCTGCTAATACCATGTTACAGAAGGATGGTATGGGGTTTATGTGACACCCTCCGCGTTTTGGTGGTCTGGGCTACAGCTCTGCCAACTGCAACTTAAATATGTGCACAATTAGTCACACACACACACACACACACACACACACACACACACACAACATAAAGAATAAAACAACAAGCCCCCCACAGACATGTATGCAACACTGATATATTTATATTTTTAAAGAAAACACCAGCAACCCCCCCCCTCCCACTAGGGTTACCACCTTTTTGTTGAGAGATTCCCGGACAGTGACCCGCCCCTTGACACACCCACTGCCCCGCCCCTTTGACCCGCCTTATGTTGAGATTTTTTTAAGATTTGCTTCAATTGATTTTGCATACCATAATGCCAGTTACATGTTACATCACACGCAGTAATGCCCATTACATGTTATGCCACACACCGTGATGCCCATTACATGTTACACCATACACCGCAATGCCCATTACATGTTATGCCAGGACTCAAAAAGTTTTTTGTAAAGTACGGATAACATGGACAGTGCGCGCCGTAGGCGCGCGCAAAAAAATTTCAACATAATGCCGATTACACGTCACACACCCATTACATAGTATACAAAATGCCATAATGCCATAATGCCCATTACATGTTATGCCACACAACATGATGCCCATTACACATTATGCTTATTACTTGTTATGCCAGGACTCAAATTTTTTCTAAATTAGGGACAACACGGACACCGTAATGCCGATTACATATCACACACCCATTACATAGTATACCACATGCCCATTGCATGTTATACCAAACACCATAATGCCCATTACACCAAACACTGTAATGCCCATTACACATTATACTAAACACCATAATGCCCATTACACGTTATAGCAAACACCGTAATGCCCATTACACATTATATTAAACACCATAATGCCCATTACACGGTATCCCAAACACTGTAATGCCCATTGCACATTACACCACACACCTTGATGCCCATTAAATATGTTACGCCTCACATGATGCCCATTACATCACACACATTCTAATGCCCATTACACATTATGCGATACACCATGATGCCCACACACACACATGGGGTGACAGAGCTGCATACACAGGGTGACGGGGGCACACACAGGGTGACATGGGCACACACAGTGTGACGGGGGCACACAAAGGGTGACAGATGAATAAATAATAATAGTGTTATAAAAACCAATTACTATAATCAGTATGTACATAAATATGTAACACTGCCTCAAGGTGTGACAGCAGAGGTACAGGGGGATTATTAGGACACAGCCAGGTAGTGTGGGAGGGAAGGGAAGTTTGCAGCAGAAATAAAGAGCAGATGCCTGGATACAAGCAGCACAACATGCACAGTGTACAGGCACCAGAGAAAGCGCCCGAGGTGAGATGCCTACCTGCCCCAGGATCAGTAAGCCAACTCTGCCGCTTGCACTCAAAGAGCCGAGTGAAGTAGTCGTAGATACTGGCACTGCAGTGCGGAGCGGGGGTTCAGCCTCGCACATGGGCAGGAGGAGGAGCAGGCACAATTACAGCGTACTAGCAGCCAGATGGAGCACAGCTCCGCCCCCAAGATGATGGGCAGGAAGCACCCAACCACTGCCAGACTCCGCTGGGACAACGCGAGGTCAGGTGACCCCATGAGACGGAGGCGCGTCACAGTGCTTGCCCAGCGCCCAGGTGAGAGGGGAGGGGCGGAGAGTCGCAGCAGCCCAGGCCAGCGGGGGGACAGAAGAAGAGGAGGCGGCTTGGGCGGCACGATCGCTGCGGCAGCAAGGTAATGACATGTCCTCTGCCGCCGTGCCCACTGCCTCCTCCTCCGCGGCGGCTGTAGGGATACCCGCCACCAGTTCCCGGACATTGAATAGTCCGGGAACGACACCCGTCCGGACTCCGGACACCCGGTCTAATTACCGGACTGTCCGGAGTAATCCCGGACGGGTGGTAACCCTACCTCCCACACACACACACACATGTATGCAACAGTTACACATATATTTTTACACTCACATGCAGACACATCTAGTAGTCCACACACTCACTAAACAAGATAACAGCCCCCCCACACATGTATTTTTCCATACACACACACACACCCACCCACTTAATGAACAAGAAAACAACAGCTCCCAGTAACATATCCCTACCCATGTCTCTTTTTCCAGTTTCCAACCAAGCACTCACCCAGGGGTGGGTACAGGGGTGTACCTCCAGTACAGGCAGGGAAGAGAGAAGGGAGGGAGTAGGATGCATGCTGCTGCCCGGGTGGAGAGGAGAGTAGGAGGTCGGGACACAGGAGGGGAGGGGCCAGCCTGTATGGGAGCTCAGCTCATTGGTGGCTGGTCCCAGTAAAGGGGCTGGCCCCAGTATCAAGTATTGCAGCTGAGCTGTGTACTAGGCTGAGGCTCCGTACTGGCTGTACTCAGTGTGCCTGACCCGACTTCACCAGCCCTGAACGGCTGTCAGTGCAGCGAGGAGCACACGCTGCAATGTCTCCCGGCCACATGAATGTGCAAGTGCAGCACACACCTGCGGCCCCAAACAGGTACAGTTTGCTGGCCTGGGGGGCAACTGGCACCCTGCCCCCCTGCCCAGCCCGCCACTGGTCTCACGGCAGCAACGCATCACATGGGAACATCCCGGCCTGCTCACATGTGATGCATTGCTGCCGTGGGACTGCTTGCCATGACATAAGTGCCACGTGTGAAGGTGTAGCAGGAAAGCCCACCCACCCAAAAAACATAAAAACACATTTGAACATGGTGGTGTATGTAGTGGAAAGCGGTCTCACGGCAGCAACGCATCACATGGGAACATCCCGGCCTGCTCACATGTGATGCATTGCTGCCGTGGGACTGCTTGCCATGACATAAGTGCCACGTGTGAAGGTGTAGCAGGAACGCCCACCCACCCAAAAAACATAAAAACACATTTGAACATGGTGGTGTATGTAGTGGAAAGCGGTCCCACGGCAGCAACGCATCACATGGGAACATCCCGGCCTGCTCACATGTGATGCATTGCTGCCGTGGGACTGCTTGCCATGACATGCACCATTTTAAGGTGCATGCTGCTGGCCTCCAAATAAACAAGAAGGAGAAAAAAGTAAAATAAAGTACACAAACTATTTTTTGACTTTATAATGCAAACCGTTATAAATTTTTTCATATAAAGAGTGTACTACTGCTACGCCTTTTTGGATTTTCGTAATTTTTTGGGCTACGGTATGGACTTTTCCGCTTAGTTCTTGTAGACATTTATGGACTTGTGTCATGTTTTCTTGCATTGTGCTTTCGTCGCTGGACGTGTCAGGTGATGGTGTGTTCTTCTCCCCCTCTGCACTGACATCTGAAATCTCGATGATATCTATAAGTACAGATAAAGAAATGTTTACCTTTCCACAAATGATACGTCACTATCCCATAAAGATGATTTGCTGTATACACTCACCATCTACACTGCTGGTGATCGCAATCACTTGGTGGCCCTCTGTGGTCCCTTCCATCGGCTGCGCAGCCTGGATATCATCTATAGTGACAAGGTAAAGTGACATATTACTACCCCTTGTTTTGTGTATAAAACATGCGTTGTTGTGTTGGTGTGCTGGTACAAAACCTTACCTGTTGTACTCTCCTTCTTTATTTTCAGGTTGGAGGCCCTGTCTCTGCCTTCCTCATGTCTTCTCCTGGATTGGATTTCCTCTGAGTAAAAACAAGCAACATGTCAGCAAAACACACAAAATGTAATGGATCAAGACAGTATATTAATAAAGCCACCTTGGGCATTGTACTCACTTCTTTTAATAATTCCACGAATTTTCTTGAGCTTGGCCTGCTCCTTGTGCTTCAGGTCCGACCACCGTTTTTGTAGCTGGTATTTGGACCTTCTTTTCCCAAACTTCTCCTTTATCTCCTTGCATACACGCTGCATAATAATTTCTTTTCTATAATTTGTCTTGGGGTATGTTTTTCGCGAACAATCGTAGTCCCTTCTATCCAGCATTTTGACCATCAGTTCCACCTCTGCAGATGACATGGCGGAGGCGCGCGTCACTTTTTTCTCCTTGTTGTCCTGTCTCTCAGCGATTTCTTTATCTGTTGTTATCAGTGCTGAATTTGAAATCAAAGGTTCTGTACTGGTCTCCCCCATATGCGGTGGCGCCAGACCCTCCGACATGGCTCCTCGATGTCCCGTGTCTGTGTGACGCGAAGCACGTGAGATTCCTGCGCTCATCCAATCACTGTGTTTCAAGCCACGTTCAGCACGAAAGAATATTCCGTCGTTGCTGTTCGAGTGATCGGAGCTGCGCTGCGAATTTTCCGGACTGTTTATCGACATTTCTTTCGGTGAGTATTAAAACAAAATGTGTAGTTTTCTATGACAGGGACTTCAATCTGTGGGCCATGGGTATGCTGGGGCTTGTAGTGACCGTGTATCCTATGTCCCACAGAGTTTCAACTCCTGTACTATAGCTACAGTATATCTAGTGGCCCACAGACTGAACACCTGTACATTAAATGGTTTATGGTGTGCTTTGTGTATCAAGAAAATAATAGTCCTTTTTATTTTATTTTTTGGAACAGAAATTCAACCATGGCAGAAAAAAATGTCAAATTTATGAAGGACTTCATTGAGGCCTACAGGGATCAGAATTGTCTCTGGAACACCAAATCCAGAGACCATTCCAATCGGCAGAAGAGGCTATCTGCTCTGGAGGAGCTGGTGAGGGTGAGCCAGACATACTACCCCACAGCAAATGTAGAGTGGGTCCGGACTCGGATTGCTAATATGAGGACCGTCTTTAAAAAAGAACTAAATAAGGTGGAGTCCTCAAAGCGGTCTGGGGCAGGGGCAGACCAAGTCTATGTGCCCAGGCTGTGGTACTACGACCTGCTGGCCTTCACGGTGGACCAGGAGCTGCCCAGGGAATCGGTCAGCAACACTGCAAGGGACCAGCCTGCCCCCTCCACCTCCTCGTGCAACCAAGAGGTTTCTGATGACACCATTTGCGGCACAGTAAGTAGACGGATTTTATTTTAAATATTTTTTTTTAAACAAGATAAATATAACAACAAGTACAGTATAAAAATTGTGAACATGTATAACCAAAAGGGGGGGTATCGCCCCCTGCAACTGACCTCTCTGTTGGGCACAACAGAGAGGTCAGTTGCAGGGGGCGATACCCCCCCTTTTGGTTATACATCGTCAATTTGACCTTCTCTGTGGCCCTAATTCTGGTTCTTCTCAGTGGTGGAGGTATACTCTTATCCGCCTGAGAACACAGGGATCAATATTCAGACATCGCAAGTGCATTGACCACATTTTTTGTATTTGGAACTTTTGGTTGGGATTGGTAATCCCTGGTATCTACACTGTTGTAGTCTTTCTGGCGCGGATTATTGTAATATTTTTTTGTGGTGTAAAATTAACGAAATAATATCATTCTGCCAATCCACAGCGCCAACACCAATAAAATACTGCATGTATTCATCCCTGGTTAATTTAGCACGCATAGATGCATTTCTGGTATTTAAACTAGTATTTGGTATGTCTGGTATCTAAATAATTAGTTTCCAGAGATGCCAGTCATAACGCCTCTTCAACTAGCTCACTTTCATCCATGGCAGCAACATGGTGGTGTGTGGGCTGCGTTCTTCTGCGTAGATATAAAAATATATGGAAGTCTTAAAAATCGATAGTGATACATCATTGTCATCTTGTTTTGTTACAGCCATCGCTATTTGCCGAGGAGGAATCTTCGGCATCGCTGGAGGTGGCATCACAGCTGCCTTCACCGGCCCTCTGCTCCACCCCCACACCAACCGCCACGACCAGCGCTGAACCGCAAACAAGCGCTCAACCTCCAGCAGAAGCGCCATCAAGAAGAGGGCGCAAAAGGCCGAGGCAGACTCCAGATGCTGCGGACGTGGCAACCACCAAGATCCTGGAGTCTGCCAACAGATTGATGACCATGGAGGAGGATGATGCGGACCGGGTGGGGAGTGTATTGGCTGACAATTTGCGAAAGTTGGACCCGGCTACAAGGGTGGAGGTAGAGCGCATATTTGATGAAACGCTGTACCGGGCCCGTGTGGGGACTCTGTCCCGGCACACACGGCTCACCGATGAGACCCCTCTGCCTAGGGTTGAATTTCAACCCATCAGCCCTGCCCCTATACCCCAACAAGCGGTATTTCACCCGGTGCAATATCCGCAGTACCAACATTTCCAGCCACCAACTGGGCAAAGGCAGCACCAACCGGCAACGTCGGCTAATACACTCCCACCAGGTCCACCTGGTGGCCACTTCCTTGGTTTATTGGAAAGTCCATCTCCTTCACAACCGGCGATGGATACAGGGGATTATGGGGTGGGACAAGTTTATCAGCAAATGTGAATATTTTATATAGTTTATTTAATTGCATTATTGTTTTAATAATATAGTTTAAATATTTTTATGTTTAAGTATTTCTTTATTATTTATTTCCTTGTTATTTATGTTATATTTGTTATAAATTTATAAGTTAATAATTTATATAAAAATTCTCTAATCTAGTTGGTGTCCGTGTGAAAATATCATTTACTATGCAGGTTGACTATAGGGCAAAGATATACATATGGGGTACATGCATGTTGTTTCAATATTTACCTTCATGTATTGCTCCTGGAGACTGTACAAAAGTACCAGGAGAAATTGGCATAGAAATAGGTGTGGTGGAGCAACTACTTGCTAGTACATAAACACCAGTACTGGGTACAGTCTGCACTCCAGGTGTCGTGGCATTGTGCCCTCCAGGAATGCCTGGCACCTGAGTACTACCACTCACTTGCCGTGATTCGGCCTCCACCTCCCCCTCCTTGCTGCAAGAAGACGCAGAGGACAACTTGTGCGGAACTGTGAGTATACAAATTTTATTGGCAAAATATTGATTAGTACACACCAAAAAACAATATATTTACAATGACAAAAACGTACATTTTTAAGCAATCATGTCATTCTGCCACTCCACAGCCCCAACACCATTGAAATAATTCAAGTACTCGTCTCTTGACAACTTTGCTTGCGTTGATGCATTTCTGGTGTTTAAATTATTTGCCAAAGCTGTCAGACCAATAGGCTCATCAACAACTTGGCTGTCGTCCACTGTAGCCCCCAGTTGTTGTGTGTGCACCGCTTTTCTGCGCATGTAGTTGTGCAGCACACAACAGGCCAGCACCACTTTGTCAATCTTATCTAGGCGCAGATTGATGGCACTGTGAAAAATTCTGAATTTATTACTCAGAATCCCAAACGCATTTTCAACCACTCGCCTGGCACGTGACAGGCGATAGTTAAAAATGCGTCGTTCCCTGTTCAGTGCCCTTTGTGGGTAGGGTTTAAGGACATTAGGGTGCAATGCAAAGGCCTCATCCGCCACAAAAACAAAGTTCAAACCGTGCTCATTTTCAGTCCGCTCTGGCAGATTCAGTTCATTTTTTTTCAGTTTGTCATGGAAAAATGTATTCTCCAGGGCTCCTCCATCTGAAACTCTACCATTTTTCCCAATGTCCACAAATACAAACTCGTATCGAGCATTAGCGATGGCCATTAGAACAATGCTGAAGAACCCCTTATAGTTATAATAAAAAGAGCCACTCTTTGCAGGGGGCATGATTCTGACGCAGTGGCGTAAGTTCATCCCAGTCGCCCGGAGGCAAGATACATGTCGGTACCCCCCCCCCATGCCCGATTATATATATATATATATTCCGGTGCCCTCAGTCTAGATATTTGTAGTACTGAGAAAAACAGATGGCGGCACTCGGAGAATGATGAATAAATATCGTATTAAAAAAAGATTGCATACTACAAATACAACATAGTAGGTATAAACTTTATGGAAAACGGATAGAACTACAACCTCTAAGCCATAAATATATTGACCAGGTGGGTATCCATCTGCGGCTAGATAAAGCGCACTGGGTATGGTATCCCTCCAATAAGATCACATGACGGTGGTCTCAATTAGTAATCCACACACACACACACCCCCACATATATATCTGACTGGCTGTATCCCGATACCGTGTTGCCTTCCACAAAAATGTATTCAAATTAAGAAATGCTGAGGCGGCACTCACGGATTTGGTAAATCAAACACAAACGTGTAATGGTAATGTGGCCGCAGTGGGGGGGGGGGGGGGGGCGGTTAGTGTATCTCATATTTGGGGTGGGCAAGCTGCGCCCTTGCCCCATATTCCGATGCGGCACCCCTGGTTAAGGTTCAGGCAGGGAGGAGGAGGTGAGCTGTGGGACAGACTGCAGAACAGTCCCCAAAGATGGTCTCCTCCTCCTCTGCTAGGGGAGCCCAGCATGAGGGACATATTTTTTTTTTATCATCAGACAGAAATGGTGCCCAACTTTGACCACTGTATACAGTATATCTATCTATATATATCTATCTATATATATCTATCTATATATATATATATATCTATATATCTATATATATATATATCTAGATATATATATCTAGATATATATATATAGATATAGATAGATAGAGATATATATATATATATATAGATATATATATATCTATATCTATATATAGATATATATATATCTATATATATATATATATATATATACACACACTCTAGACATGTGCTGTCCGTCCCCCAATTAACCCGTTGCTCTCATACTGATACCGATGGTCAATCAGGCAGGCACTGGCAGCCACAGCATCTCCCGCCCGGCTTCTTGCTGACTGCTGCTGTCTCTACTGGCCCCACACGCTGCAGTGTCTCCTACCCGGCTCCCGGCACCTCATCACGCTGCTGCGGCTGCTTCAGCTCACTCTGCACCAGTGCGCACTGGCTGTGGAGTCTCCCGCCCCGGCCCGACTCCTGATGTGTAGTCACTGTTTGCGGGCTCTCACTGAGAGCAATGCCTGAGGGAGTGCAGCGGCAGCCCACCGGTTGACAGGGAGGAGGGGGGCGCGTCATGATGCTACATAGAACTAAGGTACCGCCGAGCAGCACTAGACTCGGGACTAGTGTTGAGACTAATGAGCGGAACATTTGGAGGCAATGGAGCCAGTGCCCCCTTTAAGGCTGGCGCCCGGCGGCAGATGACTCCATTGCCTCCGGGAGTTCCGCCACTGTTCTGACGTGTTTGCCATCGATAGCTCCACCACAATTAGGGAAATTCCAAAGATAACGGAAATCACGTGCAATATTTTGCCACTCCTCCTTGGTCGATGGAAACTGCAATATAAAAGTATATGCGTATTAATAATCTGTTGGGTTGATTTTAGACCCATCAGCCCTCCCCCATTGCAGCCTCAAAGCTATTACCCGCCTTATCAAAATGACCCCCCACCCACTGGTGTAAAAGATTAAATTAACAGGCATTGTAAAGATATACATATAGGGTACAGGTATGTGCACAGCTATACATATGGGGGACATGTACAGTATGTAATTTCCATATTTACCTTCATGTATTTGTCCTGTAGAACTTGGACGATGGCATCACAGGTGTCTGGTATTATCAACCCCAGCGCTTGAGATGATATTGCGGTGGTGAATCTCAGGTCGGCAAGGGTCCTGCCTGTTGCCAGGTAACGCAGCGTTGCCACGGGAGAGTGTGTACGGTGGTACAATCTTTTTCTTGCGATTGTTTGGACGGGTGTACATCGGACGTCGCAAGTAAAATTGTACATATGTGTACGCGCAGATCGGTCGTATGTTTCGGACGGCCGAACGTGTATTCGGTCGATCGAACGGTCGCAAGAAAAATGAAATTGTACATATGTGTACCCAGCTTTACATCACTGCCTTTCCGGGGTCTCTGTGGCTCTGGGTGGTCTCCCCTCCATCTAGAAATATGTCTTCTCTAATTTTGATCTTTTTTTCTAGTTTTACTTTTTCGGTGCTTATGTATTATCTGGGCTCCTATGTTAAATGCACCCCATTTTTTCATACCCCTACTATCCAACTATGCATGGAGTTGATTTTATATAGTGTGGCGAGCGCAACGAGCCACCGTGCCCGAAGCGTGGCGAGCGGACGCGGTCTCATAAGAAAAACGGGAGCCCAGATATTACATAAGTACCACTTTTTCTTTTGCTTTATATGGGTGTTTCACACAGTGCAATTTTGATTGGTCCACTTGATCAGCTCAACCAAATTGACACACCCCTATGATGCGTTGTCTCACATGTTAATCAGTTCCAAAAGAATGGGTTTGATTGGTTGACAGATTAAACTAATTGTTTCATGCATGGTCGTCTTATGACACAGAAGTGTAGGAGTCCTTATCTGCATTGGTCTGAACAACCCTATCTGTACAATTTGTATATTCATTTGTTTTTCAATGGTTTTGTTAAGTGCTGTTGCATCTGGTGCCATAAATTGTTCAAATAAAATGATTACCTTAAAGCTTTCCTGAGAGACACTCGGTAATTTCAGGCAGAAGACGCATTTCGCCCACTGACATGATTGCGATGACCCAATTCGAAAAGACCTACAGTCTTATAAAGATGTAAACAGCTATGGAACAAATAAGGCCAAAGGGTTATAGCAAGTAATAAAGCAACATAAACACAGCAAAAGGACGTGCCTCTGAGGAGAGAGGTATCATCACACCGAGGCACTGGTTGGGCAAAACGCATTAACTTTACTACTAAGGAAAGGACATATTGTTTGAGCACCCGCGGCAACATTCATCTACGGAGACTTTGTGATAAACATTTTGTTGCCAGAGCGCTCTGGAACACATTATAAAGCCCGGTAATGCCATGACAATGGACAGCTTTAACAGATTATTGCTTTAATATGATGGGATTTCTATGTGTCTAAAAACATGTTTTAAGAGAGATGTTTGGAGTATATTAAATGAAAATAACACTGGCTATGGTATGCGGTTGTTAGGCAGCCAGGAACCGACATCGGGAGGCCACATTTTCTGGTTCAGGCTTTTCCATGAGATATTTTGTGCAATTATGAAATTACAGTTTATTCATCAAAGCTGAGCTTTCACAATTGATTTTTGGGCCGATTACTCCACAGACCATTAATTGGGCCCTGGGAGACTTTTTGCCTCTGCATCAGGTGCAGATTAAGGGCCTCATGGGCCTGCGGCTAAAAATGTTCAATGGCCTATTATGAGAAGCAAAGGGGGTGTGCCCAATGCTGTGTGGGCGTGGCCAGTGGCATGTTCAAGGGCCTATTATGAGAAGCAAAGGGGGAGTGACCAGTGCTGTGTGGGCGTGACCAGTGGCATGTTGAAGGGCCTAGCATGAGACGCAAAGGGGGAGTGACCAGTGCTGTGTGGGTGTGGCCACTGGAATCTCTGAATGGCGGTAGCCCAGGGATGCGATGCGCTGCTGCCCGATGTTGATAGTAACCTATGGGGGAAGAGGGCAATGGCGGTGCAGGAGAGATCACAGCAGGGATCGGATACTTAATATTTGCGCATATCTCCCAACTTCTACTTTCCCCAAAATTAGGGGCATGGCTTGCTGCAGGAGGGGGCATGGCATATAATTGCGTCGTGCCGCGAGGCCATGTCCCCGTTTTACGCTGTGGGGGCATGGCTCTGAGGCTCTGTGAGCGGGGGATGCGGGGGATAGACGCTGTGCGCATGTGCACAGCGTCTATTTTCCGCTCGCCAGGAACTAACGGGGGACTCTGCCGGTGGCGGGAGGAATGCAGGAAAGTCCGCGAAAACCGGGACGTTCCCGCAATTATCGGGGCGGTTGGGAGGTATGTTTGAGGATAATCCCCGAAAACACCAATTTAGCCGCAAATATTGAATGATAAATGGGCCCCCAAGTCTTCATTCCAACAGTGCCCACAACATGCCGTCTTTATCAGCCTCTGCTTCCTTTTCTGTTTCACCACAGCCAACTACATGGCTATCATCTGCTATCGGCTCAATGCCGCTCAGTCCAATCAGCAATTCATGTTGTCTCCGCTGGTAACTTTTGGATGCTACAGAAACTCCAAGCGGAAGTTTATGCCATGTTTTCCTACGCCATGGGGTCCAAAAGGTGGTCATACTGTATAGCTGCTTTTTCATCCAGCTTGCATTGCAGAAATGCATCATGTGCATCCAAGATTTTTGCTTTGGGCAGCTTATAAAACATCCCCCTATGTCGGCATTGGTGGATTCTCATGTGATGAGATCTCTGCAGTGCTTGATTGAAAAAATGAGGACCAATACAGATTCTTAGCTTGTCAGGCTTTGCCACAATGACTATATCGCTAATCCAGTCAGTTGGTTCAGTCACAGGTGCTATATGCCCATTACTTCATACTGATCTAGTAAAGCGTTCACTCTCGGCTTGAGGGATATAGGCATATGGCTGGAGCACAGTGGAGTGGCAGAACACTTGAGGCCCCGACACACTATATGATTTGGGCCGATTTCATCCGTTTCGGATAACCGGGTGAAATCGGCCCAAAATCGCAGGTGTGTGACATCCGATCCGATGCGCGGTCCTGTGCGCATCGGACCGCATCAGGGAGGTTGGACGGTCAGCACATAAGATCAAGTCCAACCTCCCTTTATATATGCCTGACCGGGGGAGCAGTATGGCAGTCATCATCTGCGGGATGCCGGGGAGTGCTGCGGGCGGTGAGTCCTGACCTGGCTGGGCAGTGAACGCAGATATCATTGGCGGGATGGGCAGTGCCGTGGCGGGCATTAGATTTTTAAAATAACCTGTCAAATTACCGGCCGTTGTCTGATTGGCTGAGAGAGCTCTCAACCAATCAGAGAACGGCCAGTCATTTGACAGGTTATTTTAAAGATTGGCTTTCTCAGATAGTAGGCTCTACTCACACGGAACTGGACAATAACAGGTTCTGATTGGCCTCCACAATTTAAAAAGTAAGCATGTGGGTACATCCACTGACAACACAATCTTGTCTACTCTCCCGAGTACAGCTTCCGTTTAGTGTCACTTGGCAGTAATGGAACTCTATGAGCCAATTTCAGCCTATCTTCTGGACTCATAACATCACATGCTGCCCCTAAGTCTAAAAGTGCCCATACACTGCTGCGATGTCTTGTAGCAGTGTACGGACCCCTGATTCCCTGCAAGCCGCCCGGGACCTTTCTGGAGGCAGGGACGCATGCAATCTGTCTTAATTTGTTGTGAAGGATCACATGCGTCCCTGCTTCCCGTCCGTCTCGCTACCAGAAGGGAGGTCCCAGGACAGGTGGTTGGACGGCCAGCAGGTCTGACCACCTGCTTGGGTCTGATGTGCACGGGATCGCGCATCGGACCCGACGGCATGTCAGGGACAGCTGATTTGATCAGATTTAACGGCCCGATTGGTTGCAATCATCCGAAATCTGACCAGATTGGCTCAGTGTATGGGGGCTTTTACTGACATGGTTACCCCTCATTATTCATAGCCAGGTGTGCAACCCACTTCTGGTCTACTGATTTTACAGTCCCATGTATTCTGTTGTATAACTCCCCTTAGCACTATCGGTCTCCGCTCCATATGTGTCTTCTACTGTGTGCACTGTCCCTGCTTTATCAGAATCAGCTTTGTGGTCCCAAAAAGTGCAGGTGCAGCTCTCCTTTGCGAGTGTATGGGGGTGAAATTGTTCGATGGTCGCCAACCATCGAATCCAGAAAGCAAGAGATATCAGAGCTTCACACCGTATTTCATGGTAAGGATACTTCATTTTGCCCTTAGACTTGCCGACACAGCAATTTCCTCATAACTGCTTGATAAATTGGCCCCTTTAGGCGATAGAAAATGTCTTGGTTCCCAGCAATGTTCCCTTTATAATACATGATGTAACAAAACCACTATTTACATTTTTCAAAGCAATAAGAAACATCTCTATACTAATATAATATTCTGGAAAATCATTGTATTTATATTCATAATGATCAGTTGGGCTCCCACACAGGCCATAATGTGGTCCCCTCTGATCTGCTGCCAGTGCTAGAGACGTACTCAGCTCAGTTACTAATGTAATAAATATCAGTGAATATCACAGGCAAGAGATTTGTACAGCAGTACAATGTCAGCTAGTAAGTAATCAAGTAATCATAACTCCAGCCCTAAGCCCCACAGACTAATCCTAATTCTGGGTTGCAGTTTCGGGGCGCAATCCTGCAATAACTGTTCTTTTTGCACCCATTCTGAACAGAAGACACTGTGGATTTAGGGACCTCACAATGCTTCTCACGCTCATACCTCCAATCGAGCAGCCACGGTTAACTCCTTCCGGCAAGCCATTTGGTATAATCTGTGCCCCTTACCCATTTTATACCTTCGCAAACACGTGCCTGTTTCGGGAGCACACCATATCGCTTGAGCGGATGTGTCCAAGCGCTTGTCTACATAGTGTATTTGCACATAGAATAAAAACATTTATTCCAATGAATCTGTAGTAAGAAAGTTCTTGCCAGTGAAATTGGAACTTCGCCATCACGATAAAAGCGATAACATACCGTACGCAAGAGTGGGAAGAGAACATCGATGACAACAGTTCGTATGTATCAAATTCTTTTCCCAGATGCATTTGGAGGAATCTCAGGCAGTACTGTCTGTTTAACAGACTCCCAGAGATAACTTCAAACCCAGCTCCCAAACTATCTCAAAACAAATTGTCTGATAGCGATATCGGTGAGCGCTGAAGGATGTCTGATTTCAGACTGGGCCAAAATATTTGATTTCAATCTTGGCCTGGGTGTTTGTAGAGAGGCAGATAAGCGTCCGTCTCTGTTACCTGGGAATTTGCTTATTAATGTTAATGGCTGTTCTGCCGATGACAATTTGTAGCTCCGGCACCGGGATTTAGTTTACTCCTAAGTAACTGTGATGAGAGCTACGATCATCTCGATAAGGAATCTCGTCCTCATAGACAGTGTAACGAGAAAAATAAATAAAGGGAAGAGATGAATGGGACTAACAGGGCAGCTCTCCCCGTAACAGAACACAGAAAGGGTTTATACTGTACCTGCATCAGCGGCACAGAATTACACTGTTAGGTCTATGGAACATTCATCTCTATATGCCAATACTTCACATGCTTGTATGTTCTATGCTTACATTACGCTTGCACGTCTGATTATTATGTGAGGAGAACTGAAAAACATGAACTGTTTGGAATCCAGAGGCCCGAGTTTGAGAAACTATGTACAGTGGCGTAGCTACATATGTGGAAGACCCCGCGGCGGCTTGGGGGAGCGGCCCCAGCGCGGTCTGTGGTGGATGACGCTGGCTGAGCTGACAGACGACCCTGGAAACAGAGGGCCTGATTCAAATCCATTCGGTACTGCGTGTATTCGTACGCAGTACCGATGTTGCTCGTCTGCACATGCGCAGGCGGGTATCTGCGCATGTGCAGGCGTATGGTGCGTGCACCCATGGCGACCTTTCAGGTCGCCGGGGGAACGCACCCATGCCGGCGTGGGGGGGCGGAGATGGGCGGGGGGCGCCGGGCTGCCCCATTACCATATGGGAACGCCCAGCATTCCATGGGTGTTCCCATGACAACGCTGGGCGTTCTCATGGTAATGAGGCAGTGACGCGGCTGTGGGGGGTGGGTAGCTGACATCACCACATGTCAGCTGCCCGCCCATATCACGCCAGCGTGCACGCAAATGTAAGTAACTGAAAAGTCACTTATATATGCGTGCACGCTAAACATCATTCGATGGTCGGTGACCATCGAAAGATGTGGGCAGGGGGGGGGGGGGGGCGGTCGTTCGCCGGGCGGGGTTTGGTGGACTCGCAAGGCTGCGAACTTGCAGCCTCGCGAATCAACCTGAATAAACCCCAGTGAGCGCTGAGCTGGTCCCACCCTGTACATATCTAATGAGCGGGGACCCAGTGCGGTGCATATGTAGTGAGCGGGTCCTGGAATTTTTTTTGACAGGGGGAAGAATTTCTAGCTATGTCACTGCCTATGTACTATACCACAGGTTCTCAAACTCGGTCCTCAGGACTCCACGCAGTGCATGTTTTGCAGGTGTCCTCACAGAGGGCCTTATTTTGGTTCATTCTTTCTGACAAAATCCTTCTTAGATGGGCAAAACCATGTGCACTGCAGGTGGGGCAGGTGTTACTTGTGCAGAGAGAATTAGATTTGGGTGGGGTTTTACTTCAAAGTGAGATCTATATTGCAGTGTAAAAATAAAGCAGTCAGTATTTACCCTGCACAGAAACAAAATTACTCACCCAAATCTAATTCTCTCTGCACATGTTACATCTGCCCCCCTGCAGTGCACATGGTTTTGTCCATCTAAGAAGGATTTTGTCAGAAAGAATGAACCAAAATAAGGCCATCACAAGTGAAATAATTAGCTCCACCTGCGGACCTTTAAAAATGTGTCAGTGAGTAATGAATGCACCTGTGGGGTAACCTGGAAATGTGAACTGTGTGGGGTCCTGAGGACCGAAAATAATGATCCATAATCAGCGCAGCAATAAAGTAATAGATACAGTAGCTAGCCTAAATCATGAGGAATACAACACAAGTAGGCACAATAGGACACTTTCCTGCTATAGCTCTCGTCCAAAATCACATTGCTCATGAATAATAAACAAATAAAATAGACAATGTTATAATATAACACTATAAAAATAATAGTTAGCTACAAAATATGACGAGTGATATGGAATGTGGAACTGCTCATCACTTTAGCCTCTGCACTTGGGGGGGGGGGGGGGGGGGGTGATTCTGGTTGACATCTGGTGATGTCAGCTGCACCCGTGTCACTGGATCATTTCCATGGGAACGCCCCCAATTAAATGCTGGGTGTTCCCATGGCCGCATCCCCAGGCTGCCTCCCCACGCCCGCAGTGTTGTGTGCGAGCGCCCGGTGAACACTTTGTTTGCAGTGCGCATGTGCAGGTCTTAAACATTGCGCACACGTGCATATTTGCCCGGGTGCGTATGGACCAGAATAAGGTCCTGGATGTATGAACTCAAATATATACAGCCCTAAAGATCCTATAGAAGTACTAGTGAACTGGTGCCGGAATCAGCCCTGAAAACGCTTTACTGATATTTGTTTATAGTTCAAATGTCAGCGTTCCCCTCAGTCTCCCACAGCTTGTGAGGACGGTGATGTCGGTGATTATATCGTGGTCTACATTTCCTTCCTAAGTTCCTACTACTAGGTGGTAACGGGCCGATTCTGGATCACACATAATGATCAGGATCCGGCCCCTGCTCCAATGGTCGGGTTTGTTGCATGTGCAAACCGCGACTGCAAACGGCTCCGGCGAGTTACTCGCTGGGTGGTTCACAGAGGGAAGGGGGGGGTGGCGGCGCTGGGCCGTGGGCGTCCCCAAGAAAACACTGAGGGTTCCCATGGATACGCGGGCGGCTGACGTCACTTGACATCAGCCGCCCCCCCCGTCTTCATCCCAGCAGCCGCGAGTATAAGTCAGTCTCAACTGACTTATATTTGCAATGGTAGGAGAAATCATTCGATGGTCGGTGAATGATTTCTCCTGCAGTGGCGGCATGCGGGGGGGTGTGTCTTCGTTACACGTCCCCTTGCATTGGTTGCGAGGGGATGCAAAGTCAATTAGAAGCAGCAAAGTCAATTAGAAGCATTCCCTTAAGGTGCGTACACACCTACAGATTTTTCCGTTTGATCTATCTGGTGGGAACAAAAACCTGGAAATGTATGGGAGCATATGACAATCAAAATTATCCACCCAAATGCAGGAAAACATAAAATCTGTGCTTTGATAAATTGGTACTTATGTAGTATCTGGGCTGCCGATTTTTTGATTGTATGCCTTAAGTTAAGGCATACAATCAGATGCGATGCAATGCAATATCGCATCGCATCGCATGCGACCATCGGATGCGATGACCCGATTTTTCCATAGGAATCAATGTTAAAATGGACTGAGTCCATTTTAACATGGAATTCAATGGGAAAAAGGGGTCCTTTTCATACCCCTACTATCCAAGTGGGCATGGAGTTGGATATAAACCTGTGGCGAGCGTAGCGAGCCACCGAGCCCGAAGCGTGGCGAGCGAAGCGAGCCCCGCGAGGGGACGGTATTCTGTGTCCCCTCGCGGGGCTCGCTACGCTCGCCACGCTTCGGGCTCGGTGGCTCGCTACGCTCGCCACAGGTTTATATCCAACTCCATGCCCACTTGGATAGTAGGGGTATGAAAAGGACCCCTTTTTACCATTGAATTCCATGTTAAAATGTCCATTTTAACATTGATTCCTATGGAAAAATCGGGTCATCGCATCGCATCCGATGGTCGCATGCGATGCGATGCGATGTACCCGATTTAGAAATCGCCAGCCCAGATACTACATAAGTACCGATAAATTTGTTATATCAGAATGATTTAAACAATTTGTCTGACTGGTCACTGTCTGTATTCAAGCGATTGGGAACAATTTTTTGATTGTCATTTGCTCCCATACATTTCCAGGTTTTTGTTCCCACCAGATAGATCAGACAGAAAAATCTGTAGGTGTGTACGCACCTTAAGTCTGTTGGAGCGGGGTTCTTCTTTAAGAGGACATAATTGTAGATGCATGCACCCTTATTTATTAGCAATCTGTCACTAATATTGGAAGCATATGTGTACAATTAGCTGCCCCTCTTTGGTCTTTCTCCATCTTCTGTCCAGTATTACAGAATCCTCTTGTCCTCTATCTCATCAGGTTACATATTTGGGATTAATCACTCCAGCGGAAGCCTGCACCACTGCGGGTCAGCTCTGGATGCCCCCAAATCACAGCCATTAAGAAAATGTGGTAGTAAATTGTTTCCAAATGAGCGGAGCATTGGACAGTGTGTGAATGTTACCTATGAGGATGTCTGCTGGCTGGAAGAGTCATTCTTTACATTATGGCCAGTATTCAATGCTCAGGATTCACCGTTTTTTTCAGCGAATCGGGCTGTTTTCTCTCTCTGCGGTGAATCTTTTTCACAATTTTTGACAATCTGATTCACCCTATTCAATGTTCAATGCTCGCCGAAAGCGAACAGTGAATGCCGGCCAGTTCTCCGTTTCATACTCGCTGCAATTCGCTGGTGTATTTCAATGGGGTTTTCACTGTTATTCGCCGAGAGTGTATTCAATGCTAGGATGGAGAACTGCTTTCAGTATGATTTTCGCCATGATTCACCGTTTTGCATTCCCCTTCTTTTTAAGGTGAACTGGAATGTGATCTTTTAAAATAAAGGGTGACATTCTATGGGATGCGTTTGTTTTTTTTGCGATTTTTTTCACAAAAACGGCCGAAATCGCATGTTTTTCCATTTTCGCATATTGAATGAGCTGCGAAAATGTGAAAAAAGTGCGATTTTGGCCAACAAATTTGACATTCTGGAAATGCGATGGCTGTTTTTCGCAGCACATCGCATCCAGATGTTTTCACATTGAAAAGTATACAAATCGCATATTTAATGGTATGCGATTTGTATAAATGTGTCTAAAATTCGCCCAAAAATCAGACCAGGTTCTGATGGGCGAATTAGCCAGAAGCCTGCACAGATCATTGAGGTGCCCAGCTGTACCTCTAATGACTTCACCACTCCTGCTCTTCCATTGATAGTAGGTGTCCCCCATCATTTTATTCTTGGTCCTCTTCTTCTCTATCATTATATGTCCTCTCTGGGTGAGCTTATTTGCTCACTTAACTTCCACTATCACCTCTATGCTGATAATACTAAAATCTACCACTCCTTTCCTGATCTCTCTCCCTCTATCCTCACTCATATCTCCAACTGTCTCTCTGCTGTCTACTCCTGGATGACCCAGCACTTTTTTAGACTTAAAATATCAAAGACTAAGCTGGCCTCTTCCCACCCTCCTGCATAAAACCCACATCTCTTATCCTAACCTACTGTTTATGCCCACTTCTTCCCCTTCTGTGTCACCCCTGTCTGTCTAACCCTTTAGAATGTAAGCTCTCACGATCAGGGCCTTTCTTAGAATATATAAACCTCTGTCACCCTGATGATTGCTGCAGTGTCCTGTCCCCTGATGCAACTATCCATATTAACCATGAATCTGTGTGCGCTATATAAGAAACTGTTAATAAATAAATACATAAATAATAAATTAGCTATAGCTGAATGCAGTCTCAGGCACACAGAATAGGACACCCAGGGCCTGATTCCTAGAAGGACACAAGCCCAATTTTCTGAGTCCCTGTGCAGTCTCTCCCTGAGAAGCCTCCTCTCTGGCCAACAGATCAGTTCACCCAGCACCCATGAAGCCCCATACACACTAGTCGAGATAGTAAAAGATATCGCTCAGAAGGCCCAGGGCCGGTGCCACCACTAGGCAGCTTTAGGCATTTGCCTAGGGCGCCGGCCACTGGACCGTGGAAGATGGAGCAGGTCCCCCCCCCGATGATATGGAGGTGAGTGGTAAGGTAACTGTCTCCCCAACGTAGAGCAACTTCGCGGCCCCTGTTGCATCGCCCGCCGCCGCATTGCCCGCCACCCATGGAGCATCTCATCAATCACTGCATGCACTGTCTCCTGCAGTGCACCCCCGCCCCGCGTCCTGACTCCTGCCGTGTCCTGGATGGTATGGAGGGGTGAGTGCTTACTCTCTTCCCCTGACTCCCCCCCCCCCGTGCGCATGCCGCATCGGCTGGTCCCCCCCCAGCCGTGCCGCAACTCCAGGCACATCCCCCCCCCACGTGCCGCATAACCGGTTCCCCCCAGCCGCGCCGCAACTCCCCCCCCCCGTCTGGGGCGCACCGGCCCTGAGGAGGCCCCTTTACTATCTCATCTAGTTGGTACACTCAATATCGTTCTTGATGCAAGCTCTTGTGCATTGTTAACAATCTCCTCCCTCATATGAACATCTACAGACAATGGAGGACCTTGTTAACGAGGGCCATGGTGCTACAGCATGGCCCCCCTCCGACATCTACTCAGATATCAGGTGCTGATTGTCTCTAGATATTTATTGGATATACAAATCTTATTAATGAAAGCTGCAGAGTAAATTGTACCTGAGATAGCACAATTTTAATCACCTAAGAAAGGCAAGTCCAAACCTTGCCCCCCCCCCCCCCCCCCAGCTGTTATGAAACTACCAAGTGCCAGCATGCCTTGCCACACTGTTGCTATTAGGGAATGTTAAAATCATGGCAAGGCCTGCTGGGATTTGTAGTTTCACAGAGATAGGCATTTTTTGGGTCGCATTGGACTGGTCACCCCTGTAACACCTTGAATGGTGGGTTTTGGGGTGAAAACTTAGAGTAACCACCCTCACACTTATTGAATGATTGTAACAATTACATTCCCTTAATTGCACGGTTTCTGGTGATGCTCCGAGTCAGAAATATAAACTATTTTTGCAAGGAGACACTCTTAGTTCACTTTCAGAGTTTGTAGAATATATTACGATATCGTGCTCCCGTGACACAATTTTAAATTTAAAATATAACTTAATTATTTAAATTAAATACTAGACGATTAAATTAGCAATTTAAACTAAGAGTGCCCCAACAAAAGGCAGTAATGGCAGCATAAGCTTGGCCAATGGGTAAATGCAGGGGAAGGGATTAATATATATACACCACATGGAAAGCTTGTGTTTGTCCCTCTGTACCTTACTCCGTAGGAGACCTCACAGGCTCAGCGCTGCCTCTGAATAAAAACCTTCCCATGACGAGGCCGTTGCTGCTGCTGTTCTCCATGGGCCTGAGTAGCATGTGATGAGCTCCACCAAGCAGAGCTCAGCACAAGCCTCTCAGCCTCTAACCTCTTGTGCAGTCTCATGGGATTTAGTCAACTACCAGTAATGCACTGCACACTTGTGCAGTCAGTGGGGCAGATGTATTAAGCCTTAACAAGAGATAAATGCAAGGGTGATAACAAGAGATAAACGTCCAGCCAATCAGCTCCTTACTGACTTTTTTCAAACACAGGCTGTAACATGGCAGTTAGCAGGTGATTGGCTGGGCATTTATCTCTCTTTATCACCCTTGCATTTATCTCTTGTTAAAGCTTAATACATCTGCCCCACTGTGCCTTGGATCCCGATGCTCAGCACCAATAATTATAGTCACATTGGCAAATAGGTGAAGCTGCAGCACTACCCCACTCCCATGTACAAAACCTTTAGCTATAAAAAAAGGGGGGCCATAGATAGAGGGGGGCCCAGGGGTACTGACCCCCTTGAGCCCCCCTTTATTCCGGCCCTGGTTAACTGGCAAATGCTTAATACCTCTCCTAACAGTAGAGGAAGGCATCTGCAAAAGCCGAGGCTGCCCAACAGAGTCAATTTCAGTCAATGTAAAAGTCAATATTTGAGGGAGATGTAATTGTCCTCCGGCAGAAGGCATCCTGAACCACAAAGCAGCCTGTGTTCAAAGGTGATGCTTTCTCCTAGCAGTGGGGAAGCGGTGGAAGCGGTCACATCTGTCCAGCAGGTCACACTTGGGGATGTAGAGTGCCAGTGAGTTGTGACTGTCCGTTACAGACAGATAGGGACTGTGGAATAAAGTGGTTACTATGGTATCACCCATGTGATGCCGCAATCATGAACCCATGACCATTTGCAGCCAAATGGACCATAGTTATGAATATGAGGGGTGTATCCTCAACCCCATCAGCAACCACACCCCCTTAGCAGTTGGGTACACCCAATGGCCAGTATTCAATGCTGTCACAGCTCGCTGGGTCAGTATTCAACTGACCCCCTGCATACGACGCTCTGTTTTTGGATCGAGGGGGAATCGGCGTATGTGGCCACTAAAACAGCTAGGTTTGCGGCTAAATGCAGCGGGCTCACTGCATTAGCTGCGAGCCTCGCTGTTTGGGGTCTTCTGACAGCGAGGATTCCCCCGAAACGTTGAATATTAAATAAAATAAATGGCACCAGTGACTCTCAGGGCCTTATTCTAGTTCACACTTTCTGACAAAATCCTTCTTAGTTGGCCAAACCATTTGCACTGCAGGGGGCAGATGTAAAATGTGCAGAGAATTAGCTTTGGTTGAGTTATTTTGGTTCTGTGCAGGGTAAATACTGACTGCTTTATTTCTACACTGCAGTATAGATCTCACTTTGAAGTAAAACCCCACCCAAATCTAATTATCTCTGCACAAGTAACTGCCCCCCTGCAGTGCACATGGTTTTATCAATCTAAGAAGGATTTTGTCAGAAAGAGTGAACTAGAATAAGGCCCTCAATGACCATGCGCAAGACAATACATTACAACACAGCAACTGGAAACACAGCGGGAAAATAGCTTTGCGAATTAAAATCACATTACCAAGTTACAAGCGATGACAAATTACAGCCGTCCTATGGGGGAATAGGCACAGCAAGACCAAGAGTAGAGGAAGAGTCACATCATTACGGAGAACATACAGATGGGCTGACACGTTCCTTCATCTGCCCTGATCTATCACAGATCCCACATTAATCACAGCATTCCCATCTCTGCTCTTTGCTTCCATCTCACAGTACAAAGTGGAAAAGACATTATACATGCACAGGGATAAGGAAGGGATGACATTGGGGGTCTGTAAAATGTAATGATGATTATAGAATGTAAAACAGATGCCTTGCAGAAAGTGCACCACAGTGATGCAGGGTTGGCAAGTCTTCGGGGGGGTATTCAACCTCCCGCAGCCATCTGCTGACGGGGGAGATGGCTGCGGGGCCCTATTCAATGCTGTCTTCACAAGCAGTCGGGCTCAATCTGCCGAGAACGGCCAGGAACTCACAAGCTCCCGTCTGCAGCTCGCGGCCACACCCCCTTCTCGTCCCGCTGCAGGCGGGACATTGAATCCCACCTGCAAACGGGACAGGGTCACGGCTGTCGGGCCAGCCCAACAGTCGTGACCCAAGATTGAATTGCTTTGAGTTCCCGTGGGCAACACCCGACCCCGCCTCCACCTGCCCCCAGCCTGTGAACGGCTTGGCGACTATGCAAGCCATAGGGGACCTGCACATGCGCATAAAAGACCATGCACATGCCATCAAACTATTGGAACGGGGCCAAATTCGGCCCCATCCGAACAAATTAGAATAATTCCTAATTCCAGATTTTTTAAGAACAAGGTCTGTTGTTTTACAAGGAACAGCATCATGAAGCTGGCAGCCTAGTAGTCTATTATTAGTAGAGATGCGCGGGCTCGGATTTACCTGGTTTTTCTTGGATCTCAAAGTGTAATCTTATTGGCTATCTGGCTGCCTCATGTTTTGGATAGCAAATAAGAACAATCCGGAAAAATCTGAACTTGCGCTAAATCCAGACCGCACACCTATAATTATTAGCAGTACATAACTGATGTCATAGACTAGACAAGCTGATTTCTAATGTATTGGTTCCAACCACAAAATGCAGCGACCCATTGGGACTAATGCCAATGTGGTTCTAGCTGCGCCCTATGCCAAAAAATAAAAATTATTGGCACTTTTTTGGCAGGACCCGTTCTGCTCATGTGTGAACCAGTGCTGGATTAAGCCTTCAGGGGGGCCCAGGGCACTTTAGAAAGGGGGGCCCCCTCCCACTTGTCATTACTGGCCGCAAACTGCACGGTAGAATATTACACTGTCAAAACACAAAGTAAAGGCAGTATAAACTTGATCAATGGGTAACTGCAGGGGGTGTTTAATATATATATATAATACAGTATTTGATTTTTACTACTTTGGCCCTTATTCAGATCTGATCGCAGTACAAATTTATTCTCAAAATGGGGAAAACCATGTGCACTGCAGGTGGGGCAGAAGTAACACGTGCAGAGAGAGTTAGATTTGGGTGAGTTATTTTGTTTCTGTGCAGGGTAAATACTGGCTGCTTTATTTTTACACTGCAATTAGATTTCAGTTTCAACACACCCCACCCAAATCTAACTCTCTCTGCACATGTCACATCTGCCCCACCTGCAGTGCACATGGTTTTGCCCATTTTGAGAACATATTTGTACTGCGATCAGATCTGAATAAGGGCCATATTGTTGTGATGGTCTCTTTGATAGTATTGTTGCAACTGGATGCGTTTTATATTATACCGATACATCGGTTTTTGTTATATTGCTGTTTTGATTTGTGAGTCAATAAAAATTATTGGCCTTTATATGGGTGGATGGTGATCACAAATTATCTGTATTATTAAGTATTTGCATATGTGTGCCCATCACATTCATCACATGCACTGTAGGGTTATTATGTATGCTTGGCTGCTGCCTCGGTTACAGCAATACTTGCAAATAGTTGTCTCTAAATGGTCCCGTTGACTCTTATATTGTGAGTAAAGACTACATCGGTGCATTTTTCAGCATCATTATAATCCCATCAGTATTCACTCCATAGGTCTGTGCTGCCATCTACTGGTGAGTTGTTTAAATCATTGTACAGAGAACAAAGCTGATTTCTGCCACTAGATGGCACCTGTTGGAGCTCTGTTCAGGCATATACAGTACACACCCGTGCACCTACACACCGCAGCATGGCAGAGACCCGGCTCCCGGCAGCTCCATCATTTTGACAGACTGGTGACTAGTATCCTTTATAATACAATTTGAGAAGTTCCGGCTCTATTAGATTTATTGACGCAATACGTTTTATACAGTACATGTACTATGTAAGTCACCTTCAACAAGTGACATCAAACAAGTAAAGCAGAAATCCTTTTTTTCCAGAGGCCCTGATATAGGATCGCATTTATATATTTATTGATAGCTTTTTAATGTAGCGCCCACATATTGTGCAGTTCTTTATAGAGAATATACCTTTTCTGTTCCATGGGCCGGGACCCTTAAAGGGTTTTGACATCTTTGCAAGCATCATGTGATATCATAAGGGGGCATGGCATCAACCTCCGTGCACTGAATGGAGACTGTGGGCCCCATTTATAAAGTAATATTTGCGGCTAAATCCCCAAAAACACCAGTTTTCTGGGGTAAACTGCAAATATTAAGTATCACCTAAATGTATTAAAGGGGGACCGCAGCAGGTATCTCCGATCCCTGCTACGATCCCCCCCTGCAGCGCCGCCGGCCGCATCCCCCATAGGTTTCTATGGGGTATGCGAAGCTGCCCAATGTATCAACATCGGGCAGCCCGGCATCGCACCCCTGGGCAATCGTCATTCTGGGATGGCGATAGCCCATTGTAGTCTATGGCTACACATCGCACGGTCAGCAGGGTCACGGGGGGTCAGCGCATTACCACGCATGCGCAGACCCCCCAGCTTCCGGCTCCGGGCATCGCAGGGATGGGCTCCTTTCGGAGCCCTGTCCCTGCGCCCTTATGATGATACATCCCGGCGGTATAGCTCGACACCGCAATGCGATGTCCGGCGATGTCATTGCGCCGGCATCGCTCTATATTGATAAATGCGCCCCTGTGTGCTTGCGCAAAGCATCTAATCAGTGATGCAATGATAACAAGCCTTCTAACTGTACCCCCCACAGACACATACACACGCACACACGGTACACTGCAACCCATGTGTGGGACAGCAGGACAGTCTCAATTAGTGGGAAATGTCACGTAGCCCACATTACACTGTTACATCATAGTTACCTCCCCTCCTGCATTCTTCAGCAGACTCCCTGACATAGCAGCACTCTCCCTCTCTCCCTCATTAGTCTAGCAATCTCCCTCATGTCACCTACCCCACATTACACTGTTACATCATAGTTACCTCCCCTCCTGCATTCTGCAGGAGACTCCCTGACATAGCAGCAAATTCCCTCTCTCCCTCATTAGTCTAGCAATCTCCCTCATGTCACCTAGCCCACATTACACCGTTACATCATAGTTACCTCCCCTCCTGCATTCTTCAGCAGACTCCCTGACATAGCAGCACTCTCCCTCGCTCCCTCATTAGTCTAGCAATCTCCCTCATGTCACCTAGCCCACATTACACTGTTACATCATAGTTACCTCCCGTCCTGCATTCTGCAGGAGACTCCCTGACATAGCAGCAATCTCCCTCTCTCCCTCATTAGTCTAGCAATTTCCCTCATGTCACCTAGCCCACATTACACTGGCCCTTATTCTGATCTGTGCGGAAATTCCCGCATTCTTACGGAGCGGTCCGCACGCCACGGTGTTTTGCCGCATGCGGCCATCGTCCGTAGAAACGCCCACGTGTCCTCCGCATTCGGACGGACTCACTCTTTAAGAACAGGGCGTGTTTACGGACGACATACAAAGCATGCGTGTGCGGGAGAAACACTCCGATTCGGCACGGTATTACAGAGTATTACAGTGTATGCTCGGGAATACCGCATCCGAACGGGAGCCAAGCGGTGCTACCGCACGTAAGCGGAGTATTTACGCCAAACAACCCACTATGAAGTATCTTCTGCTATACATCACATGACCCACTTATTCAATTACCTATCCTCATAAAAAACTTCTTATTTTGAATTGGAATCAATTAGATGCCAATATATCCTTACAAGCATGCCTAACACATGCATTGCACACATTAACCCTTACAGCAATTGAAGTGCAATGGTTTCAATTAAAGCACTGACAAGCGTCCTATTAGTGAGTAATGAGTAAAGGAGTAGATTCTATTGGGTTCAGGTGTTAATGGTTGTAGTCATTAGGCGTACGTTCGCCTAGCGCATGAACGAGTGGTGTCCGCAAAGCAATAGTACACTTGTGGACACCGCACATTTCTGCCCTTTTTGATCGCGTGCATTCGGAGTGGTTTCCGAATGTACGCCCCCCAACATAAGTGTACTCCCCCGTGTCCGCCCATGTTTCCGCCCCGTTTTGCCCACTTTGAAACTACGCCCATGTGTCATTCCGCATGACGCCCATAATACGCCCCTATTTCCCGAATGATAGCGGTGATCAGTTCTGGACGGGATCTGGCCGAACTGGTACCGAGTCAAGGCGTGGCACATGCGCGGTGCGTTCGCCACGCATGCGCAGACGCCGTAAACACGCGATCCGAAAGTATGCGGTAAAGTCCGCGTCAATCAGAATAAGGGCCACTGTTACATCATAGTTACCTCCCCTCCTGCATTCAGCAGGAGATTCCCTGACATAGCAGCAATCTCCCTCTCTCCCTCATTAGTCTAGCAATCTCCCTCATGTCACCTATCCCACATTACATATTTGGGGAAAAAAGGAATAGACAGATACATTTACATTGAATCATCAGCACCATTTCCCTGCAATTTACCAAGTACAGTATCTCTTACTAACTGCTTTGGGGCTCATCTACATTTGAATATAAGTCATTATAAAAGATTCCTCTCAGATGTAGCAGTGCACACCCACGCTTCTAGGTGCCACGTATGTTCACAATCTCTTTTCACAATCTCTCCATATATGGAACTATGGGGCACTGTGCAAAATTTTACTTTTAACAATAATCTCCCTGAAACTAGTTTTCAAAAGTAGGCAAGTATGCATTTAATATACCTTTATCTTTTTTTTAGGTTGTGGGCAGGAGTTCGGAGCACCAAAGAGAAAACCACACAAATGTATAAAGAAAGTACAAACTCCACACAAGACTTGGTGGGAATTAAACTCAGGACTGCAGCTTACAGCAACCGGGTGTGGATAGTTTTATTGACCACACTTAGGTCAACAGTCATTAGGTCGACACCGTTGACAGGGTCCACAGGGTTCTAGGTCGACATGGGTGAAGGTCGACAGGTTCTAGGATGACATGGGACAAGGTCAACATGGGTTTAGGTCGACACATGTGTTAGGTCGACACATGTGTTAGGTCGACACATCGCTAGGTCGACATGGTTTTTTTCACTGTTTTTTTACCCCCGAATGTCGACACAGTCGACATGGACACAGTTGGAAGTGAACCACAGACCCTTGCATCGCTCGCTGCGGGTACGGTGACTCGCTGCGCTCGGCACAATATTTTATTCTCACACCACGCCCTAGTGGATGGTAGGGCATGATATACCGCCTGGCGGCTCAAAATACAGTGAAAAAAACCATGTCGACCTAACGACCTGTCGACCTAACCCATGTCGACCAAACACATGTGTCGACTTAAACCCATGTCGACCTTGTCCCATGTTGACCTAGACACCTGTCGACCTTCACCCATGTCGACCTAGAACTGTCAACCTAAGTGCTGTTGACAATTTGACTGTATCCCACAGCAACCATGCTGCCGAATATTGTCATAATGTCTTACATGCCATGCCCAGGGCCGGCGCCACCACTAGGCAAATCTAGGCATTTGCCTAGGGCGCCGGCCACTGGAGGGCGGTATTTCCCCCCCCCCTTGCCGCCCGGGTACCTGTCCTGCGGCGTATATGTGCGTAAAAGCTGGCGGCGGCGGCGGCAGCGGGGGGTCCCTGCAGTCAATAAGAAATAACGAGCGCTATCCGCCGGGCTATGCGGAAGCGCTTCTGTTTTGGAAACACTGGCTGCACGCTGATTGGCTGAGATTCAGCCAATCAGCGTGCGCCGTGCGGCCAGTGTTTCCAAAACAGAAGCGCTTCCGCATAGCCCGGCGGATAGCGCTCGTTATTTCTTATTGACTGCAAGGACCCCCCGCTGCCGCCGCCAGCTTTACAGCGCCGCAGGACAGGTACCCGGGCGGCAGACACCGGGGCGCCCCCACCCCGACTTGCCTGGGGCGCTCTGGTGCCTTGCACTGGCCCTGGCCATGCCACTAGCGTCCCCCACCCGGCATAATGCCGGGCAGGTGACGTCAAGGGAAGAGGGTCCTGAGCTGGCTATTGCATTGCAGTAAACGGGAAGTTGGGATGTATCATAATACCGTATTGCTCAGTATGTGTGCAGTTTAACCAATCGGTAGATAACAAAGCTCAATACACTTTAAAAAAAGTACAATCATTATGTATTGTTTTTTAATCTGCTTTTCGAGGAATATTGCAAGTTTCTTACCGCAGCATTTATGGATTTTGTGATGCCAGGAAAGACCTTCCACTCTGAGGACTTGGATCACTAATCAGAGAATTTAAAAATCAAGCAATTACCGAACTCCTGCGCATGTGTGCTGTTTTCTGGTTAATTAGCGATTGATAATACGTATAAATTGTTAACCGCAATGTATCTGCAGTTTGACGGAAAGGAAGCCGCTGTTTGCGGGTGGAAACCTGAAATTTTTTTATGTGTGTCGTAAAAGAACATAGATGTGCTCAGGTGTTTTTGAGGAGGGTCTTTGACGTCAGCACTGACCACTTCCAGGCTGTCTTAGTCGCAGATTAGTGGCAGCATCCGACCTCCTCAGATTTGGAAAGATGCTTTGATGTTACAAGAGTTGTATCTGGATCTGCAGTTGGATAGCGGTTAGTGATCCATTCGCAATTATTTTTCAAATTTGTACGCAGTCTTTTCACTTTTGATCTGGCCGGCAACTATCTACTCTAAAGGATCCACTAAGCACAGGGCCGGCGCCACCACTAGGCAGGTCTAGGCATTTGGCCACTGGAGGGCGACAGTTCGCCCCTCGCCCCCCGTGCAAAGGGGGTACTTTCTGCGCCATCTGGGGAGTGGGCAGGGGGGTCCATGCCGGCTTCTGACAGGAGCCTGCAGTGGTGTCCTTGCCACGCGGGTACCTGCGGCGCTGTGTATAAAGCTGATGGCGGTGGGGGGGTCCCTGCAATGAATAAGAAATAACTAGCGCTATCCACGGTCTATTCCTGCGCCGCCGGGTTTGAAAACACTGGCCGCCCGCTGATTGGCTGAGATTCAGCCAATCAGCGGACGGCCAGTGTTTTCAAAACAGAAGCACTTCCCGCGCCGCCGCATAGCGCTAGTTATTTCTTATTCACTGCAGGGACCCCTCGCCAGCTTTATACACAGCGCCGCAGGTACCCGGGCGGCAAGGACACCACTGCAGGCTCCTGTCAGACGCCAGCATGGACCCCCCTGCCCGCTCCCCAGATGGCGCAACAGGTACCCCCCGCCCCCACCCCCGGCACCAGGGCGCCCCCACCCCGACTCGCCTGAGGCGCTCCGGTGCCTTGCACCGGCCCTGATTACGCAGACATATATGAAGCTTAAAAACCTCTTCAGATTTCCCTTGAACTCTCGTAGATATCTGATCTGATTTTTCACTATATTTACTTCCAGGGTCGGCGCCACCACTAGGCAAATCTAGGCATTTGCCTAGGGCGCCGGCCACTGGAGGGCGGCATTTTGTGCCGCCCGGGTACCTGTCGTTCGGCGCTGTCTATTTAAATCTGGCGGCGGAGGCAGCGGGGGTCCCTCCATTAAAAATCATGAGCGATATCCGCCGGGCTATGCGGAAGCGCTTCTAGTGTGAAAACTCTGGCAGCACGGCGCACACTGATCTCAGCCAATCAGCGTGCTGCCAGTGTTTTCACACTAGAAGCGCTTCCGCATAGCCCGGCGGATAGCGCTCGTGATTTTTAATGGACTGCAGGGACCCCCGCTGCCTCCGCCGCCAGATTTAAATAGACAGCGCCGAACGACAGGTACCAACCCCCCCTCCCCCCCCCCCCCGGCACCGGGGCGCCCCCAGCCCGACTCGCCTGGGGCGCTCCGGTGCCTTGCACCGGCCCTGTTTACTTCAGATATGTCTGGTCAGATCTATTATAGACCCCTTGTCACGATCCGAGCTGTCAGACAGACTTTCTTACCCGCTAAGTGCCTCCGCAGGTTCAGCTTGCGGTCCCGACGTCATCTCTGCTGGCCTCCTGTCTCCCAGTGACAGTCCCCAGCGCACGGCAATCCACCTGTCCGCCGCCATTGTTTCCAGTATCCAGCATGGTGTGCACAAACACACTTTCCCGCCATAGCAGACATGGGGGCTGCCATGTTCTTTCCAGTCACATGTCTGTGCTGTCCAATCCTGTTGGTTCTGATCTCCCTGTCATACTTCCTCGGCCAATCCTGGCCACCCAGTGGGGATAAGTATGCTGGGAGCTCTCAGAACCATTGCTAGTGCTTCAGTTGTCTCCAGTGTATGGTCAGCTGTCCTTGTCTCCGTGCAAGTGTATTCTCTGCTGGTGTTGTCTTCCATGCTGCAGTGTGTTCCAGGTTGTTCCATCTCCTGTGAAGTCCAGGTTATTCCACCGCCTGTGATCCTGCCTCTCAGCCCAGCGACCAAGCCTAGCTCCGGGACTCTGGTCCTTCCGATGCTCCAGCATCATCCACCATCAATGTTTCATCGCTAATCCGATATTCCGGATCTCCTGCTTCCGTCCGTCATTCCGGACCCACAGTCAAGCTCAAGTCTTCCGTCCGTCATTCCGGACCCACAGTTTCCACATCCGATGTTCCACCATCGATTCCACATTCCATCACATCTGTAAAGTATTGCAATCTGCATGAACTGTCATTTCTCCTGCATACTTTACTGTCTGTCATTATTACAACCATCTGCAAATAAACTCCGGTTGTATTTTACCTCTGACTGCTTATTGGCTCTGGGTGCACTGTCGCGCACTTCATGCGCAAGGGTCCTCTCCAACCTCCCCGGTTCAGGTACCGGTCCAGGTCCCCACCAGAGGTCTCAGTCTTGTCGACTGAGTCCCCTGGTGTGACAGTAAGCACTAGCCAAATGGATCCAGCCGCAAGCCAAGCATCACCATCCAGCCCTGTACAGCAACTGGCTGTTCGCTTGGATCAGCAAGAGGCTGCGCAGAGCCAAGTGATTCATTGTCTGCAAGATCTGTCTTCCCGGCTGGATAAGCTACAGACCACTCTCAGTGGCCCTGAGCCTGTCAGAGAACTTCCAAGTCCAGTTCATCCTCCTGTAATGGCTGCTGCACCTCGCCTTCATCTGTCTGTCCCCACCAAGTATGATGGGAACCCCAAGACCTGTCGAGGTTTTCTCAATCAGTGTGAGATTCACTTCGAGCTGCAACCCAGCAACTACCCCACTGAAAGGGTCAAGATCGCCTACATCATCTCCCTCCTGTGTGGAGCAGCGTTAGAATGGGCGTCTCCCTTATGGGAAAGATCTGATGCCATCCTGTCCAATTACAAGGACTTCGTGTCAACATTCCGGCGTATCTTCGATGAGCCTGGGCGATCAGCATCTGCCTCCACTGAACTCCTCCGTCTCAGACAGGGATCCCGCTCCGTCGGGCAATATCTGGTCCAGTTCCAGATTCTGGCGTCTGAACTCTCCTGGTGTGATGGGTCCTTATACGCAGCTTTCTGGCATGGCCTATCCGATCGTATTAAGGATGAACTCGCTACCAGAGACTTACCCTCAGGTCTAAGTGACCTTATATCATTGTGTATCAAAGTAGACCTACGCTTCCGAGAAAGGGCTGTAGAACGTCACAAGAGCGCTCCAGTTAAAGTGCCAACTCCTCCGCCTTCTTTACCCACTGCTCCTGCGGTCCATTCCAAAGAAGAGCCAATGGAGATAAACCGCTTCCGTTTGTCTCCTGGAGAACGTCGACGTCGTCGGTTGGCACAGCTCTGCCTGTATTGTGCCGATCCTGCACATCAAATTTCTGCATGCCCAAAGCGTCAGGAAAACTCCTCCTCCTAGCCCGTCAAGGAGAGGGTAGGCTAGGAGTAATTAAGTCCTCTCCATCAGCAACTGATTGTGTCCTTCCAGTTTCCCTACAAGTTGGTCAGCATTTCAAGACTGTCTCCGCACTTCTTGATTCCGGTGCCGCTGGCAACTTCGTTACTGCAGAACTGGTCCGCAAGTGGGGGTTGCCCACTGAAAGTCTTTCCAAGACTGTCTTCCTTACTGCTGTGGATGGCAGTAGGATTCCTGATGCGACAGTCTCCCGCAGAACTTTGCCACTTACAGTGAAAGTGGGAGTCCTGCACACTGAACTTTTGTCCTTTCTGGTTTTACCCCGAGCCACTCACGCTCTGGTTCTGGGTTTACCCTGGCTCCGTCTTCACAATCCTCGTCTTGATTGGAAGACATCTGAAATCCTTTCCTGGGATCCTTCCTGCTCCGGTACCTGTCTCCAAAAGGTACTCCCAGCTCGTCATTCTTCAGCCGATGCAGCAGACCTTCCGCCTCTTCCCTACCAAGAGTACTCAGATGTATTCAGCAAGTCTGGCGCTGATGTCCTACCTCCTCACAGACCGTGGGATTGCCCTATCGATCTTATCCCAGGCAAAGAACCACCCAGAGGTAGAACCTATCCTCTCTCTCTTCCAGAGACTCAAGCCATGACCAATTACATCAAGGAAAATCTGGCAAAGGGATTCATCCGTCCTTCGACTTCTCCTGCTGGCGCAGGATTCTTCTTCGTAAAGAAGAAGGATGGAGGCCTACGTCCCTGCATTGATTATCGCGGCCTCAATGACATTACAGTAAAGAACCGATATCCGTTGCCCCTCATCACCGAGCTGTTTGACCGTGTCAGCGGTGCAACCATCTTCACGAAACTCGACCTGAGGGGTGCATATAATCTCATCCGCATACGAGAGGGCGACGAGTGGAAGAAGGCGTTTAATACCAGAGACGGCCACTATGAGTACCTCGTCATGCCCTTTGGGCTCAGCAATGCCCCAGCCGTGTTCCAGCACTATGTCAATGAGATTTTTCGGGACATTCTGTATCGTCATGTAGTTGTATATCTCGATGACATTTTAATCTACGCCAATAACATCACTGAACATCGTTATTGGGTCAAAGAGGTTCTGTCCCGGCTGCGAGCTAATCATCTCTACTGTAAACTGGAGAAGTGTGTCTTCGAGGTGAAGTCTATACCCTTCCTAGGGTACATTGTCTCCAGTTCTGGTCTTCAAATGGATCCAGGAAAACTGCAGGCCATCCAAGATTGGCCAATTCCCTCTTCGCTGAAAGGTATTCAACGTTTCCTGGGTTTTGCCAATTATTACAGAAAATTCATTCGTAACTTCTCTTCTATTGTGGCTCCCATCACTGCCTTGACTAAAAAGGGGTCTAATCCAACGAAGTGGCCGGCAGAAGCCATCGAAGCCTTCCATCTGTTGAAACAGAGGTTCACTTCCGCTCCTGTTTTAAGACAACCTGATACCACCTTGCCCTTTATTCTCGAGGTTGATGCCTCCTCCGTGGGTGTCGGGGCAGTCCTCTCGCAGAAAGCGCCCGATGGTCGTCTTCATCCCTGTGGGTTCTACTCCCGTAAGTTCCTGCCTGCAGAGCGTAACTATGCCATCGGCGATCAAGAGCTCCTCGCCATCAAGTTGGCATTAGAAGAATGGAGATATCTTCTAGAGGGCGCTGTTCATGAGATCACAATTATCACAGACCACAAGAATCTTCTGTATCTCAAGTCTGCTCAATGTTTAAATCCCCGTCAAGCCAGATGGACACTTTTCTTTTCCAGGTTCCGTTTCAAGCTGTCGTTCTGTCCAGGGACACAAAACCGAAAAGCTGATGCCCTTTCCCGCTCATGGGAGCAAGAAAGTGAGGCTAAGTCCACACATCAACACTTTATTATTGATCCAGTGGCATTCTCCGCAACGAGAGTTTCAAATCTCACGCCCCCTACAGGGAAAAGATATGTAAAGCCAGCTCTAAGAAAGAAGTTGCTCTGTTGGGCGCATTCTTCAAAATTCGCTGGCCATGCAGGCATTCAGAAAACTTACGAGTTTATCACCAGGTCCTACTGGTGGCCGTCCCTCAAACAGGACGTACAGGACTTTGTTTCCTCTTGTGCTAAATGTGCTCAGCACAAGACCAGTCGTCAGTCTCCTCCTGGGCAATTGATGCCACTGTCAGTGCCACATCGTCCTTGGACGCATATTTCTATGGACTTTGTAACTGATCTTCCAGAGTCTGACAAGTTCACCACCATCTGGGTGATTGTTGACCGGTTCACCAAGATGGCTCACTTCGTTCCCCTCACCGGTCTTCCGTCAGCTTCCAAGCTGTCCCAGCTCTTAATCAAAGAGATATTCAAGCTTCATGGACTGCCTCTTGAAATCATCTCCGATAGAGGAGTCCAATTCGTAGCCAAATTCTGGCGAAGCCTGTGCTCCTTGCTTCAAATCAAGTTAAAATTTTCCACAGCCTACCACCCTCAAACCAATGGCCAAACGGAGAGGGTGAATCAGGACCTTGAAGCATTTCTCCGCACATATGTCTCTTCTTCCCAAGATGACTGGGCTTAACTCCTTCCATGGGCAGAGTTCTGCCATAATAACCAATATCATTCTTCATCAAATGTCACTCCATTCCTTGCCAACTATGGGTTTCATCCTCGAGTTCCTGACTTCACTCTGCAACCTGTGTCCTCTGTTCCAGCGGTCGACACGACCATCCGGCAATTCGTCAAATCCTGGAAGCTCATTCGTTCTTCACTTCTGAAGGCTTCAAGAAGGTACAAAAAATTTGCCGACAGGAAACGCAGAGCTGTGCCAGCCCTCCGTCCAGGAGATCGTGTCTGGTTGTCAACTAAGAATCTTCGATTGAGAGTGCCATCGATGAAGTTCGCTCCCCGATATATTGGTCCTTTCCCAGTTGAGCGAGTCGTCAATCCAGTAGCTTACAAGCTTAAGTTGCCGCCCTATTTGAAAGTGCCAGCTACATTCCACATTTCGCTGCTCAAGCCGCTGGTCTTGAATCGCTTTCATTCCAAGCTCCCCAAGGCTCCTAAGGTTTGCACCCAGCGTGGAACAGAATATGAGGTCAGTAAAATCTTGGACTCTCGCATCCGATATGGTCGTCTGCAATATCTGATCGATTGGAAGGGCTACGGCCCCGAAGAGCGATCATGGACCAATGCCATCGATGTCCATGCTCCCAGACTCATCCGGGCGTTCCACTCCAAGTTTCCCCGCAAGCCTAAAAGGTGTCCTGGGGCCACCCTTAAAGGGGGGGGTGCTGTCACGATCCGAGCTGTCAGACAGACTTTCTTACCCGCTAAGTGCCTCCGCAGGTTCAGCTTGCGGTCCAGACGTCATCTCTGCCGGCCTCCTGTCTCCCAGTGACAGTCCCCAGTGCACGGCAATCCACCTGTCCGCCGCCATTGCTCCCAGTATCCAGCATGGTGTGCACAAACACACTTTCCCACCATAGCAGACATGGGGGCTGCCATGTTCTTTCCAGTCACATGTCTGTGCTGTCCAATCCTGTTGGTTCTGATCTCCCTGTCATACTTCCTCGGCCAATCCTGGCCACCCAGTGGGGATAAGTATGCTGGGAGCTCTCAGAACCATTGCTAGTGCTTCAGTTGTCTCCAGTGTATGGTCAGCTGTCCTTGTCTCTGTACAAGTGTATTCTCTGCTGGTGTTGTCTTCCATGCTGCAGTGTGTTCCAGGTTGTTCCATCTCCTGTGAAGTCCAGGTTATTCCACCGCCTGTGATCCTGCCTCTCAGCCCAGCGACCAAGCCTAGCTCCGGGACTCTGGTCCTTCCGATGCTCCAGCATCATCCACCATCGATGTTTCATCGCTAATCCGATACTCCGGATCTCCTGCTTCCGTCCGTCATTCCGGACCCACAGTCAAGCTCAAGTCTTCCGTCCGTCATTCCGGACCCACAGTTTCCACATCCGATGTTCCACCATCGATTCCACATTCCATCACATCTGTAAAGTATTGCAATCTGCATGAACTGTCATTTCTCCTGCATACTTTACTGTCTGTCATTATTACAACCATCTGCAAATAAACTCCGGTTGTATTTTACCTCTGACTGCTTATTGGCTCTGGGTGCACTGTCGCGCACTCCATGCGCAAGGGTCCTCTCCAACCTTCCCGGTTCAGGTACCGGTCCAGGTCCCCACCAGAGGTCTCAGTCTCGTCGACTAAGCCCCCTGGTGTGACACCCCTTATGGCTTCAGATCAGATGGATCTTTGGTGCGGCATCAAAGATTTCTTTGTCAGATGGATCTGAGACTCATCTGATCTGATGGAGCTCATATTTTGCCTTTTTTCTTCAGATCGGTCTGTCAGATCCATCTGAATCTGGAGTAAACAGGCCAAATCTGATGGATGGGGGACATAGTCATCTGCAACTCCTCAGATTACTGATCCATGCTGAATTATGCATTTAGGGGCAGATTTATCCCTTTGACCACACTTCAATTTTATGTACTTTAAGGCAACTGTAGAAGAACAGTTTAGGAAATAAACAACGTCTTCAGCCTATAACTGTAAGTCTAGGCCTGCACCCTCCAGCATGCACAATGCCCTCTCCTCTAGCCTATGCTTCGCTCACACACTGTCTCCATGCTGGCAATTGATGCTCTAGTCCATACTTTCTTAAGACTTGTTCCATCTTTACGTTTATTTTCTCCCCCCATGATCAGATCTCGAATACTGAACCCGTTTGATGTTCTACAAGTCTCTTGTATTCTCCGATCTCCGTCGCCACTTCAGATTGCTCCCTGATGAAGTACAAGTGTCATCCTTGTGAACTCATCTATATGAATGTCACAAATTATCTGTATCCACTTACTGACTTTACTGACATTGGGCCACACACATCTTGGTGTACTATCTCAAGTAGTTTTGTAGATCTGCTCGATGACTTTGGAAACAGCTGACGGCTCTTCTCCCGGTACTGCTGCTGCTAAGAGAGGAGGGGGAGGTAGCTTTTAATCTTAAAATGCCAGCATGACTCCATTTCAGCTGCTGTACAATAACATTATTGTTGACAAATAGTCCCCAGTATAAATTCTTGCCTATTCTAGAAGGGGCATGGTAGCTGTGTGGGCAGCACGTCCAGACTTCTACTAATGTGGAAATATGAAAAATATAGATTTATTTCTTGTAACTGAGGTTCTTAAATAAATTGTAAAGTAAAAATAGGCAGTGCTGACCATTAAGTGAGACACATTTATAAATAAGGGGAACGCCAGCACTAAGAGCATCCAGCTCTTGCAAGGCACCCAGGAATCAACATAAGCCATTACACAATGTAAAGCCGTCTCACCGGATTCCAATTGGTTAGTTTCCCAGGTGGTTGCAGCTGCCGCTATTAATAAGTATTTGATAACAATTATTATTTTCTTCATTTTATTATTTTTTTTAACTTACTATTGGTGTGCTGTGCGGCTCAGTCATTTACCTACCTGTTTTGACCCTTATCGGTTGGCAGGGGAGATATATTTCATTTAAATAAACAATTCTCAATTTCCATGAATAAATTCCCGGCAAACCACTTATTAGATGAATTTCTAACACAAAGCAGAGCCGCTTAGTGTATACACTCTATGCTATTATTAACTACGATACGTATGCATTACGCCATCATTTCATGACACGTCCATTATGTCTACGCCAATCTCGGCAGAAGTAAGGGTGGGCACGAACATGGCAAAGCACTGAAATATATAAGGGACGCCAAGAACTCTAACCTAAGGAAACGTTTATATCTGGAGCACCAGTTGTGCAGCTGTTTGATGGGATTCCACCTGGCTTTATAACCAATCAGAATCTATCTATCATCGTGTAGAATGTACAACATAAAGGCTAAATAGAATGGTTGCTATGCAACACCTGCACTTGTCCTCTTTATAAGGTTTGATTAATCTATCCGTAAACAAAAAGTCAAAAAGAGAACATCATCTTGTGCCGTATAGTCGCTTCTACAATATTAGAAGATAAAGTTGGATACGTGTCGCAGCTGGTATAGTTATGTAGGGTGCACACCACAACAATTCGGCTTCAATTCTCCCAATTCCGATGCAATCTTGACCAATTGTATGTAAATTGGGCATGGTTAGCCGTGTTTTAGATCCGATTCCGATCCGATGCAGGTCGTTTTGGAGATTCCATCTGCCACAGTCAGGATCTATAAAAGATCCATTCAACTGGATACAGATTGTGATCGGATCGTGTGCAGATCATGTACTCCAACAGATCATATGATCTGCTCATGATCATGATCATTCTGGTGTGTACCTAGCACTAGAGACCAAGGTGCGTCCTTAAAAATGGTTTCTCTTGCTGCATTTCTGAAGGATGTCCGATGCACTGAAGGCTGTCCGATGCACTGAACTCAAGGCTGTCCGATGCACTGAAGGCTGTCCGATGCACTGAACTGAAGGCTGTCCGATGCACTGAAGGCTGTCCGATGCACTGAAGACTGTCCGATGCACTGAAGGCTGTCCGATGCACTGAAGGCTGTCCGATGCACTGAAGGCTGTCCGATGCACTGAAGGCTGTCCGATGCACTGAAGACTGTCCGATGCACTGAAGACTGTCCGATGCACTGAAGGCTGCCATACCTGCATTCATCTCTTACAGTAACTACGGTTCACTACATGTAATTGAAGTACATTTAGGTTCAGTATCGCCTTTCCCATTGAGCTTAATGGGCAGTTGCCCAGGGGCCTAAGTATTCTAGGGGTCCATGGCTGATGACCTTCCACCCCTCACTACATTGGGTAAGCACCAGCGACAGCCTCTAGGCTATCTGTCCCGCTGTGCTTACCGTCTCCTGTGAGTGACAGCACGCTGTCTCCTGTGACAGCGAGCCCACCGAGTCCCTTATCAGCGCGCCTTTCCAGACACTAAGGAGAGGAGAAACTCGCACTGTGACAGAGTTGTCAGTCGTCCTGAGAGCCCCATCAGCTAACTCAGCCAGGTCCTGGCCCTGCCAATAACCGCCTGGAAAGTTCTTATGTAGCGCCACTATAAGCCCTCACAGACTCTGGCTTCAAAGTCTGCACGCTGTGCAGTCGCAGGATATGGGGGAGATTTATTCATTATAAGGCACGACATTTGTAATTTCCTATTCATGTTTAACGTGGCAATAAGAAATGAAGTATCAGATGTTGGCACTCAAAGGGTTAAAGAAAACAGATATCCCAGAAATATTTGTTAACAAATAGGCCCCCAAGGCTAAGCATCTTACCAAGATCCAAGTGGGCTTTGTGTTACTCTCAGACCCACCAGTACACCAGGCACCAGGGTAGCCATCTCCAGTCCTCCAGAGCTACCAACAGTGATCATTGCCCCGGTCTCCTCACAGAATCACGAGTGAAGTAATTAGCTCCACCTTTGGATCTTTTAAAATATACCAGTTAGTAATGAGCGCACCTGTGCATTTGCTGGGTCGGCTGGAAAATGTGAACTGTTGGCAGCTCTTGAGGACTGGAGTTGGCTACCACTGGTCTACATGCATGGGGCTGAGGTCACTTCTCTTACACCCACCCATAAGGCTGCAGATGGTTCCAAGGCAGTCCCATTGGGAGGCGTTCCCTAGCAGTACAGTACATCACAGTCCTTGCTTATTGCGGTGCCATGGTCACATGACTTTGGCTCGCTGGAGCTGATGTTAGGCTTGGCTGCCCTACATCATCACCTACACTCTCATTATTTCTGAGTAGAAACGGGCATTTACAAGTGACATTACTCGGCAATAGGGGCTGTATAATAGGTCACTGGGTGGGTGTGGTACAGGGGTCCAACAGTCGGGATCCCGACAGTTATTAGCCCGATGTCGGGATCCCGACTGGCCGGACCCAGACAGCATGATGAGCACAACTAAGCCCCTTGCGGGCTCGCTGCACTCGCCACGCTGCGGGCACGGTGGCTCGCTACATGCCTTTGAGGCATAGTCCATGTCCACATTCTAGTGTCGGCATTGTGTTGCCGACATGGTAACTGTGCACCCACGTGACTGGATACCAATACACCCAGCTCGGTTCACACAGCACTGCTTCGGACTAGTCCTGTTACATCCATAAGCACATATAGCGCAGCAGGCTATGGGCGAGATTCTCTATTACAGAAATGCGGTAAAAACCCCGTTATCGGGGTTTTTACCGCATTTCTGTATTCTCTAACCTCCCTCCGCAGTGTCACCGCTGCGGAGGGAATCGCCAGCAAAAGCTGGCGGTTCCCTGCAGAAGCCTATGGGCTTCTTACCGCAGCGGTGTGTGAGGGATCCGTCACGGATCCCTCCCAGCATGCCCTGCGGCCGGCGCGTCAGTCTGACCCGGAAGTCCAGCAACGGCGCCGCATCGCAAGGGCAGCTCTTACCGCAAGAGCTGTCCCTTGCGTTAATGACCGCATATTTTAGAGAATATGCGGTCATTAGAAATGCGGTGGCCGGCGAAGAGGGCTGCGGATTTTAGAGAATCCCGCCCTATGCTCGGTATTTAGCACAATGTGATACATTTTGTGTGTATATGTGATATAGAGAATAACCCGTGGATCCTTTTCAGTTACAATTAGCAGCATTAAGCGGAATGTGAGATATGTTACTGAAGGTGACTGGGGTGAGGTTAAATAATATTTGCCCAGGACTCGGCCCAGCGTACCATCTTTAACTACTTGTAGTTACTGGCCTGTCGCACTTTAGATTAACCCCTCACCTGTATTAAGCAAAAGTCCCATGTTTGTGGGACAATCCTGATTTCTTTCAGATAGAAGGGGTGTTTCCATGGCAACAGGGCATGGCTGTAAAGAATGGTGCTATAGATAGGTGGATCGGGGATATCGTTTGAGCTGGATACGGTAACAAGGATGGCGTTCTGGATACTGACAATCGAATCTCCGGCACGGTGGATCCGACCAGCGACCACAACACCGGTTCTGAAATCCCAACATTAGTGAAGATGTCAACGCTTGACATCACGAGAACCACAGAACCCTACATTAACAGTAGCCTGTTGCACAAAATAGCAAAAAATATTAACTAAAGATAATTCTGTTTCCCTGTCATCCTTAGGGCATGTTACAGTATTTAGTAGTAGTACGTTTATTTATAAGGCGCCACAAAGTGTCTGCAGCGCCGTACATAGCAAACAAAAAACAAATGACAAGGTAACGTACAGGGTGTGTTCATAAAATACAGCATAAATAGGGGTATAGCTGGTAGAACTAAAATCAGCATCAGTTCAGAAGTAGGTGTGGAAATTGTCGAGGAGACTGAAGATGAAGTAGAGGAAGGGAAGAACAGGACAGGAGCACAGGTTAGGTAATGAGGAAGGGTGAGTATGTGAGGAAGGAGGACCCTACTCATAAGAGTTAACATACTAAAAATAGGTGGGTGGACGAACGAAAAACAATAGGATAAGTAGGAACGGAGGGGAACGGAGGCAGGATAGGAGGATCAAAAGAGGTTAGGAGGAGGGATAGGCTAGTCGAAAAAAGTGGGTTTTGAGGGAGCGCTTGAAGGAGGTAAGGGAATCAGAAAGCCTGATGGGTGGCGGGAGGTTGTTCCAGTGCAGGGGGGCAGCGCGAGAGTATTTGTTGGTGGGTGTGGTTGTGATTCTTTGTCCACATATTTTATGGGGGGTGGGGGGGTGGGCACAGTTCCATTGGTTGGCAATCACATTGTCAAAAGATAATTTTATTCAGTATTGGAACATCAACCCGTGGCACCCAGTGGAACATCAACCCGTGGCACTACCCAAACAGTTGACAGTATTTAACCCGGTCGTCAATCACATTGACAAAAGATCATTTTATTCAGTATTGGAACATCACCCAGTTTGAGAATCAAACAAGTGTTTTGTCGACAATAGGGGTCAGACAGATATACCCCTTTAAGACATAACAGCAAATTACTGGGTGAAGCAGTTCTACCCGGTAATTTCGGTAGTGTAAAAGGGTCTACCCATTTTTTATTCTTAAATCTCAGGTCACCGACCCTTTTTACCAGGGTCGTCAGCCCAGGATATGTGACCCGGTAGACCCTTAAACACTACCCAAAGAACCCGGTTGACAGTTTTTAACCCAGTAATTTGATGCTATGTGTGAAAGGGGGTCAGACTGCACCCAGCAAAATAAAATTGAGTGCCGGGTAAGTGCCGGGTTTCGCATGTCTGAAAGGGGTATTACATATAGGAATGTTGGACATGACAGAGTATGGAAACACCTAGAGAAAGTAGGGGGATCAGGGATGAGTTTTAGAGGAACGCTTGCATGTATGGAGGCTAGAGGAAAGTCTCATCGGACAGCGTATGGTATGGACATTGTGGGATCTATTTATCCCAAAATATATGCAGCTTGTTCCCCACAAGCACCCAGGGAGTAGCCACAAATATTAAGTAGGACCTACATGTATGTAGGAGGGACCATAGTGGGTACCCTCTATTCTCGCAGGTAGCAGAAACACCCATAGATTTCTGGAATGAGAGGCGTTTCGTAGATTGGCCTTGCCTGGAGATGTCAGTAGGCTTTGCATAGTTCTCCTAGCACCCTCTCCTCTCCAAAGGCTGCTGTGCATGCGTGGTCAGCTCTCCGGCAGCATAGCGCACATCACTGAGGTCATTAGTTCATTTCCGGGTCGTAGTCCATCTGTGTTTACAGGCCTTTACCCAGAATACTTCTGCTTTCAAGTTTTTTCCAGATTGAGGGTTTTTTTCTTGTAAATTTAAAGCACCATACCTACCTACTTGAAGTTGATACTGATAATTATATTCCATATCCCAGGTATTTGCCAGTCAATCGTTTAGCAGGGCTCCTCGCAGTACATGTGGGAGGGGTCACCTATGATAAAGCATATTCTTCAATATAATTGTTTGATGTTCTTGCACAGCTGCATTTATTTTCTTATTTTTAATTTTGGAGATGTTTTAAAAATGGTCTTCCTATCTCTTATATATTTAGCCAGATCTGTCACTCATCCCCTGTGTAGCTAACGTTCCCGCCCAGCGGCATACAGAAACCCGCCCCCCCCCCCCCAGGGAAAAGACCAGTGTTTTATGTGTATGACGTTTTCATGTGTATAACGTTCCACCCCTTGACATCACCTCCCGCCGCCCAGCCAGGGCTACAGTACACGCCCACCATCCACCATTACTCCACAGCCACCATCCACCATTACTCCTGCACCCCCCCTCCCTTCTGCCAGCACCCCCGGACCCCCCGGACCCCCACGACCCCCCTCCTCCAGTTCTAGGGATGCCCATCGACCATCAATGATTTCAAATACAGGTTGAGTATCCCTTATCCGAAATGCTCGGGACCACGAGCATTCCGGATAAGGGAATATTCCGGTTTTTGGAATATTTTTTTTTTTTAGTCATACTTACCTGCCCCTGGTGGGTCCCCGATGGTTCCTCGATGTCCATGGAGTCCTCCGGCGTCCACAGCAGGCCACCAGCACCGTCTCCGGCGTCTCCAGCGGTCCCAGGAGTGCTTTGCGCAAGTTCCCAGGCGCGCCGGTGACGTCACCGGCGCGCGTGCGCACTCGCGCAAAGCACTCCTGGGACCGCTGGAGACGCCGGAGAGGATGCTGAAGGCCTGCCGTGGACGCCGGAGGACTTGGGAAGTATTAAAAGAGGGTTAGGGGGGGAAAAACAAACAAACAAAAAAATTTCAATTATTCCAAAAAACCACAGTTTTTGGAATAATTCGGATACGGGATACCCGACCTGTAATCAATGGTTTATGGCCGATGTTGAATACTTTTGCCATCGATGTGGGAGGACCAGATGGTTTCCCTACATCGATGGCAAAGGAGAACCGATCAAATTTCTAATTTTTTTAAGGTGCCGGGACACGGAGCATAGCTCCGCCTCCCACACCCGGAAGTCCCGCCACCAAGTTCTAATTGACCCACGGCCTATTCAGTCAGATATAATGGATGACCATCGATAGCTACAACAATCGATGGTTATCCAAGTAATATGTTACTACTATCGATGGCAGGGTGCAAAATCGCCATCAATGCCAACCATCGATGGCGTCTGCACCAATGCCTATCCCTACTCAGCAACAGCCAAAAACCTTTACTAACCCTCATGCCCACACACCTCTATCACTGCCCAGCCTCCTGTTCTCCTGCCCCGTAACTTCCGCCAGTGGGGACCCGCTCACCCTGTGTTGCCCACGTTCCCCTATCATGCTTTACCGCCAAGCCTCCTGCTCTCATGCACCCTAACTCCCACCAAGTAGGAGGAGACACTGACTCAGGGGCACCGTCCTGTACTCCTGTGCTGAAACGCTGGACACTCACCCACTGGCAGAAGCTGCACAGGGTCCCCCACCCTCCTCTTTAGTCCCCCCATATGCCCACACGCCCCTATCACTACCAGCTTCCTGCTCTCCTGAACCGTAACTCCACCACTGGGGAGTCGCTGACGCTGTGTTGCCCACATACCCCTATCATGCCTTGTAGCCCAGCCTCCTGCTCTCATGCACCCTAACTCCCACCTAGTAGGAGGAGACACTGACTCAGGGGCACCGTCCTGTACTCCTGTGCTGCCACGCTGGACCCTCACCCACTGGCAGAAGCTGCACAGTGTCCCCCACCCTCCTCTTTAGTCCCCCTTATGCCCACACACCCCTATCACTACCCAGCCTCCTGTTTTCCTGTGTCGTGACCTCCGCCAGTGGGGAGCCGCTGACTCAAAAACACCCTACTATACTATTGCACACACACACACCTAAACAACACGCACACACCGTCCCCCCCACACCCACAAATGTCACTGTACCCTCCACACTATCAATGTACATCTTACTCTGTAACCGCTTTTTAATTAAACAAAACAATACACACCCCCTTCCAAATCTATCTCTATTTAACACATTTCACCTATAACTCAAGTTGCAATACAGGCCATCTTTCATACAATTCTAACCATATTTCACACAATACAAACGTTCACAAATTAAGGGGGCGCAGCCCCTTACGACGGTGTGAAGAGCGCCCGTAGGGCGCGATTAATCACCTAGTCTATATTAAAAGAGGTTTGACAGTGGGTGTGGTATATCAGGTTAAAAATGTTGACAAGAACAAGGTCGACACTGGGAAAAGGTTGACACGAACCATAGGCTGACCCATGAAAGGTCGACACCTGAGCACATGCACCCGCAATTAGTGTACCACTGCACTCACCAAGCTTCAGGAAGTTCCCAATTGGAGGCCACGTAGATGCCTGGTAAAGTTTGTAAACTGTGTGATGCCGATCTTTTCATGTGTCATGTTGACATTTTGCTCGTGTCAGCCATATGTATATAAATTATGTGGTGATAATCTATTGAATCAAGCTTTTTTGGGTAGCCCCCCACAATCCTGGAAGAATGGGTACTATTCCCGCATCCCACCTGCTTCCCAGGGACGTGGGCAGGATAAGCAAACAATCAGTGGTGAAGCTAGAAATTTTTCTCCCCCTGCCCAAAAAAAATTCCCTTCCAAGAAGGGGCGAGGCGATGGACTACGGGCCCCACTGGCTGAGCTGACAGACGACCCAGACAGCAGTGATCGCTGAGCTGGTCCCGCTCCGTGCATAGATATGTTGAGCGGGTCCCCACCCCGTGCATATGTAATGAGCGGGACCTGCACTGCGTCCCAGCTCATTAGATATGTACAGGGCGGGACCAGCTCAGCGCTCACTGCTGCCTGGGTCGCCTGTCAGATCAGCCACTGGCGCCCACCATAGACCCTGCTATCGCCGCTCGCCCCAAGCCATCGCGGGGTCTGCCACATATGTAGCTACGCCACTGCAAACAATGTGTTTCACCGATCCTCGAGGAGAGGGCGGGGCTAAATCGGAATCAGCTTTATTGGCCAGGTATATTTGCGTATACTAGGAATTTGTTTTCAGTTTGCTGTGCAGCAGCCAGGTGGGTAACAAGTAAACAGCAGTACAGTACAGTATAAACAATAAACAATATAAAAATGGCATGAATTGCCGCTATTGTATCCCTGCTCCCTCTTTGGAGACCTGCGATTTGTGGGATTTACCAATATGGGGGTGGAACCTAATAACACACCCACTTGGCACTACCCCGATGACCCCACAGCTTCACCTCTATGGCTTGTGACAGGTAGGCAAGTATGAGTAATGAGGTGTAATTGAGAGCTAGGATGGCTGGCACAAATGCAGTAATAAACTAATAATTTGCGTTGACAGATCCCCTCTATGCCTGACTGCTAATTGTTACATAACTTTTATTCTCGGGGGAGTCAAATGCCCCTTGTGTACTACAGCAATGTCCTATCTAAGTGATAGTTGTCAGTACTGTGGAATCAGGTAACAACTGTTTACCCACCATATACTTATAATGAATATTTCTTTTCATCTCCTTTTTATTATTTTAAGGGAGGTCAACCAGCTCATTCCCTTTCTCCCCTTTCAAGTTCACTCTCCCTGCCTCTTTTGGGCCTATACCAAGGGTGAGAATTTACCACGCTGTTATATTTAGCAGAAGCCAAGCCTGGAGACACAACTTGTTTACGCTAGGGATAGTAACCTAGCCCGTGGTTACACGGCACACACCTGTCAGCCCTTACACTGCAGCCTGCTGAGAGGTGGGAGACAGGGGCCAGCTTAGTGCTCAGTGTCTCACCGAGATGAAGCAAGTCACAGGCAAGCTATGCCTTGCAACCTAAGTGTCCCCTCACACATGCTATAGAGTAGCGCTACCATAACTGACTTTGAAAACCATACGTCATCTTTTTTACAGCTTATATACCAGCTTATAAATCATATGCTAATGCTGGAACCTTAAAGAATACCCCTCGCATAGTGCACATACTGGATGCTGCCTATCTGTGGTCTATAGCATCATACAGCCTTGAAATTCATTACATACCTTCTGTAACTCCTCTTCAGGAGTTTCCCGAGGGGAGGGGGACGGTAGGAGGCCAATACACTAGTAATAAAAAGGGCTGCACTCATAAATAAGTATACATAAACATGCATAAAAGTAGAAACAGCAGAGTGACAGAATTAGATAATCATACACACAAGGTCTTCCTATCTGCGCTGGTGTGCACTCATCCATAGCGTGCTGCTGTTGCTAGTGAATGACTTAGCATAAGAATTTTTTTAGTACACAAAGTAAAATTACAATGGAATCTATTGCATAGGCATAACCGAGAATATAGAGTTGCAAAAAAGAAAACTTTGAAAAACTTTCCAAAATATATTGTTACTAATTATGTATAGAAATGTATTGCACCGACATGCATTTAAGCATAGACACACCCATATGCATTCTGCAGGAGACTCCCTGAAAAAGCAGCAATCTCCCTCTCTCCCTCATTAGTCTACCAATCTCCCTCATGTCACCTAGCCCACATTACACTGTTACATCATAGTTACCTCCCCTCCTGCATTCTGCAGGAGACTCCCTGAAATAACAGCAATCTCCCTCTCTCCCTCATACGTCTAGCAATCTCCCTTATTTCACCTAGCCCACATTACACTGTTACATTTTTTGGGGAAAAAAAGAATGCGAGACAGATACATTTACATTGAATCATCAGAACCATTTCCCAGCACTTTACCAAGTATAGTAGCTCCTACTAACTGCTTTGGGGCTCATCTACATTTGTATATAAGTAATTTTAAAAGATTCCTCTCAGATGTAGCAGTACACACCCACGCTTATAGGTGCCACGTTCAGGGCGGCTGCCGAGAGGGGGGGTGGGTGGGTACTAATTAGCTGGGCCCAGGCTTGCTGGAGGGGCCCAGTGGTGGCCCTGGTCTGACCCCCCTTTCCCTCCCAGGCAGCAGCACACACCTACAGCATGTGCTGTGCTGACAGCAGGCTCAGCATGAATGCTGAGCCTGCTATCAGCACAGCACATGCTGTAGGTGTGTGCTGCTGAGAGGGGTGGGGGGTGGACAATAACACTTTCCCCCTCGACTTTAGAGTGTTTTTTTGCCACCCTAAACATTTTGGAGGTGTGGCCTCCCGCAATTAGGCCACGCCCCAAAATTTTTACCGGGGCCCGGCATACCTCTCGGCTGCCCTGGCCACGTTCACAATCTCTTTTCACAATCTCTCCATATATGGAACTAGACACGCCCTTTGGGTGGAGCATGACACGCCCCTCAATGGGAAAAACTCTATTACCAACTATAATCTCCCTGAAACTCGTTTTCAAAAGTAATTCCATATGTGGAGCTAGACATGCCCCTTTGGGAAGACATGCCCCTTTGGGCAGGGTGTGACACGCCCCCTCACAACGCATCCTACTGTAATCTGCCTGATCCTAGTTTTCAAAAACAGCAAAGTGCGCTATAACCGAACAAGAGGAATGCATAGAGGGGTATTCAATCCCACCATTTTCCTCGAATAGTCGTGTTTTTTTTTAAACTCGTTTTGCTCGACTGCTAAGTGCTTGCTCGACAATTCGAGAGCCCGCCTATTGAAAGTGTCAATCACGAGAAACCCCTCCTGCCGACGTCAGATCAATGTATCGAGTTTAAGGTCCCATGATCTTGCCTTCCCGCCTCGCCAGACCCTATTTAAGGGCTTGTTTTGCGCGGGTGTGCGCCATTCCCGTGATTATTCAGCGTGTGCAGTCACCTGGTTTTGACTCCGCTTCTTCACACATTGGCATTTTCCCATGGTCTTTATTGCTAACGATTGGTAAGTATGCATTTTAAATTACATGTAGTAGTGCTTTTATGATGGCAGAATGTGTTTGTTTTTTTTTATTTCCATACTTGCGCAGTGAATATACTTCTATTTGAATGCATATGGTTTTACAAATCATGCTTTTTTTTCTGAGTTTATGTTGTTTTGCTGGGTGCCTTTCAATGTACTTGCTGTATAGTGTCTTTTGGGGTGTGATGCAGGTGCTTTCGTTTTCAGAGGCTACTCTCACGATAAAAATGTGGATTTATTCTGTGTATTGCAGTAGTTAATGTAAATGTTTCAGTGATTTTGCCCTAATGACCCGTTTGTGTAATTTTGTGCTAAGTTTATTGTTTCAATGCTCCTACATGTTATGCTGGAGGTAGGGTGTCACATGACTTGTCCCTCGTTATCAGCGTAGTGTGATTGTGAACATAATGTGTTTTTTTTATTTTACGTGAGTTGGATTCTTTCTGTTTCAGGCTGGATAATAAGTGTGGGTATGTTTTTAACAGATTTTAGTGTTTTGTTCTTTATTTGGGTTTGGGGATTTCATGTAATGTGTTTGATTTGGTAATGGTGGACTTTACAGGGATGGTTATTTGTGCTATCTTTTTTTTTAATGGGGAGTGGTTTGTCCTGTTCTTAGCCATGCTGTACTGTTGATCTCGCACCCTGCATGGGATGGTTTCCTCGGTCTGCTTATGTGTCACGCCCTGCATCTAGGGATGTCCGATGCAGGTGCCAGCCATCGATGGTAGATCTATTTTTGAATTTTTTTTCCCTTTTTATATCATAGATTTTTAGTTTATCAATCTCCTTCAATACAAAGGACCCTATGTCAAATGCTTCTATAAGTCCACATTAGAACAATTCAGAGCTATGTGTGAAAAAAATTTGAAAAAGGAAGGAAACATCTGGAAAGATAATCTAAAAGGAGGAGAAAGGAAAGCTTTGAGATGTCTGACAAAGAAATAACGATTAAGCCTGCTGACAAGGGCGGTGGTATCGTCATCATGGACACTGTGGACTATTTGAATGAGTCATATAGACAGTTAAACATCAGGGAGTTCTACAGTGTCCTTGGTGGCAATCCCACCGCCCAATACCAAAAAGATTTAAAATCAATGTTAGAAAGAGGAGTAGAGGAAAGTGCCATCTCCAAAGATACGTTTAATTTTCTTTATAATCCACACCCTATCACTCCCACTTTTTATTTTTTACCTAAAATCCACAAAACACTTCACAATCCCCCGGGGGGTCCGATTGTTTCTGGTGTAGGGTCCCTCACTAATAATTTGTCACTTTTTGATTATTATTTGCAAAGCCACGTGGGGACACTGAAATCATATATTCGTGATACAAAACACTTCCTGGGTCTGATTAATCAAGTGGAGTGGAAGGAGGGTTATAGTCTTTTAACCTATGATGTGGAAGACCTATACTCCAATATTCCACAAAATTTAGGAGTGGAAGTAATGGAAAGGCATCTACAAAAAGATATGGATCTTTCGGAATCCCTAAATGGCTTAATCCTACGCTCAATAAAATTTATATTGAATCACAATTATTTTTTAACACTCAATATTATTTACAGACACGGGGGACGGCCATGGGGACCAGGTTCGCCCCGAGCTTCGCTAACCTCTACATGGGGGCCTTCGAGGACCAACATGTGTGGGGTTGGGGAGTTTGGGGTGGACCTGGTCCTTTATGGCCGTTTTATTGATGATCTATTTATTATTTGGAAAGGGGACATCACTAGGCTTAATTAATTCACTGAAAGTTTAAATAAACATAATTTTGGTTTAAGTTTCACCAGAACTCAAAGTTTTTCACATATTAGTTACTAGCTGACCCGCCCGGCGTTGCCCGGGAAAACCTTGGGGTTTTTTATTTCCAAAATTGCTGAAAAAAATTAGAAAAAGGAAGGAAACATCTGGAAAGATAATCTAAAAGGAGGAGAAAGGAAAGCTTTGAGATGTCTGACAAAGAAATAACGATTAAGCCTGCTGACAAGGGCGGTGGTATCGTCATCATGGACACTGTGGACTATTTGAATGAGTCATATAGACAGTTAAACATCAGGGAGTTCTACAGTGTCCTTGGTGGCAATCCCACCGCCCAATACCAAAAAGATTTAAAATCAATGTTAGAAAGAGGAGTAGAGGAAAGTGCCATCTCCAAAGATACGTTTAATTTTCTTTATAATCCACACCCTATCACTCCCACTTTTTATTTTTTACCTAAAATCCACAAAACACTTCACAATCCCCCGGGGGGTCCGATTGTTTCTGGTGTAGGGTCCCTCACTAATAATTTGTCACTTTTTGATTATTATTTGCAAAGCCACGTGGGGACACTGAAATCATATATTCGTGATACAAAACACTTCCTGGGTCTGATGAATCAAGTGGAGTGGAAGGAGGGTTATAGTCTTTTAACCTATGATGTGGAAGACCTATACTCCAATATTCCACAAAATTTAGGAGTGGAAGTAATGGAAAGGCATCTACAAAAAGATATGGATCTTTCGGAATCCCTAAATGGCTTAATCCTACGCTCAATAAAATTTATATTGAATCACAATTATTTTTTAACACTCAATATTATTTACAGACACGGGGGACGGCCATGGGGACCAGGTTCGCCCCGAGCTTCGCTAACCTCTACATGGGGGCCTTCGAGGACCAACATGTGTGGGGTTGGGGAGTTTGGGGTGGACCTGGTCCTTTATGGCCGTTTTATTGATGATCTATTTATTATTTGGAAAGGGGACATCACTAGGCTTAATTAATTCACTGAAAGTTTAAATAAACATAATTTTGGTTTAAGTTTCACCAGAACTCAAAGTTTTTCACATATTAGTTACTAGCTGACCCGCCCGGCGTTGCCCGGGAAAACCTTGGGGTTTTTTATTTCCAAAATTGCTGAAAACTGTCATCTTACAGTATGCTGTGCCATAGACCTAAGATTCCACTTTGTTAAAGATTCCACCATAATGTTGGAATGTGTTTGCATTGATACTCAATGATGGCAATGAAATCAGGTGTGGTGTTGTTGTTTGAAACACAACGCTCCTGAGTTGATAACTTGTATGTGTTGATGAATTCCACATCCACTCCTGAGATTTAGTACCTATGACATACCCTCCAACATCTGAGGGTCAGAAATCGGTACAAAATCAGAAAGGGACATGGCCATGGGAAAGGGGGCATGACCACACCTCCATTTCTATACTTTCAATGGTACAGTTTCTAGAGTGTATAATTACAGGCGCTGAGTGCGTGGAGACGGGGGTGGGTGTTACTTACCGCGCCATAATTCATTAAAAATTCACCACTCCCTGCCACTGTCGCTCCCCTCATCGATCCTGCCTGCAGCAGTCTCTGAGGTCTGGAGATTTGTAAAGGACATGCACCGGCCATCTCTACCAAACAGTGGGGCAGCCCCTGAATGTGGGAGCAGGTCCCCAGGCCTGGCCACACGAGGCACTCTACCTGGACTGCAATGCACCTCTGGGAACGGGTGCAATGGGCCAAATTCTCCCCTACAACCGCCGGGCCAATCCACCGATCCAGCCATCGCAATCATCAATGGTTGTATTGATAAGGTTTGGAGTGTAAGAAGTTGAAGAATAACACTGAGATAAAGATTTGCCATGTTAAAGTGTACAGTTTACTTAACCCCTTCCTGACACAGCATGTTTTTGCCTTCCTGACAGAGCCCTTTTTTTCAAATCTGACATGTATCACTTAAGTGGGGATAACTTTTTTTTGCTTTTACTTATCCCAGTGATTTTGAGATTGTTTTCTCGTGACACATTGTACTTCAAATTAGTGGTAAATTTGGGTCGATACAGTCTGTGTTTTTTTGTGAAAAATACCAAAATGTCGTAAAAAAATGGAAAATTTAGCAATTTGCAAAATGTTAAATTTTCTGCTTGTGAGACAAATAATCATACCACTCAAAATAGTTAATAACTAACATAGACCATATGTCTACTTTATGTTTCCATCATTATTTCAACTTCCTTTTAATTTTTTTGGACACTAGGAGGCTTACAATATGAATAGCAAATTTTCAAGAAAATTTCAAACACTGATTTTTTTAGGGACCAGTTCAGTTCTGATGTGACTTTGAGGGACTTGTATGTGAGACACCCCCATAAATGATGCCATTTCAAAAACTGCACCCCTCACAGTATTCAAAACAGCATTTTGGAAGTTTGTTAACCCTTTAGGTGTTTCACAGGAATTAAAACAAATTGTAGGTGAAATTTCAAAATTTCATTTTTTTTGCAGATTTGCAATTTTAATACATTTTTCTAAGGAACACAGTAGATTTTACTAGAGAAATGTGACTAAAAATTGATTCCCCCAATTCTTTTGTTTTCATAAATATCCTATATGTGGCCCTAGTGTGCACGTTGACCAAACCACAGGCTTCATAATAGAAGGAGCACCTACTTGATTTTGGAGCCTCCTTTTTATGAGATTATTTTTTAGGCACCATGTAGGTTTCTAGGCACCATAAGATGCTAAAATTTAGGAACCCCCCCACAAGTGACCCCATTTTGCAAACTACACCCCTCAGGGAATTCATCTAGGGGTATAGTGTACATTTCAAACCCCCAGGGGTTTCACCAATTGTGGTACAACTGGGCAGTGAAAATGAAAAATTATTTTTTTTACACAAAAATGCAGTTCTGGCTCAAAATTTTTCATTTTGACAAGGAATGAAGGAGACAAAGCACCCTAAAATCTGTGCCCCAATTTCTCCCGAGTACGGCAATGCCTCACATGTGACCAAAAAATACCATTTGGGTGCATGGCAGGACTCAGAAGGGAAGGAGTGATTTTTGGATTTTGCAGCTCAGATTCTGGTGGAATGTTGGTGGGTGCTATGTCGCATTAGCAAGACCCCCCAAGCACCAATACAGTGGAACCCCCCCACAAGTGACCCCATTTTGCAAACTACACCCCTCAGGGAATTCATCTAGGGGTATAGTGTACATTTCAAACCCCCAGGGGTTTCACCAATTTTGATACAACTGGGCTGTGCAAATGAAAAATTACATTTTTTACACAAAAATGCAGTTCTGGCTCAAAATTTTTCATTTTCACAAGGAATGAAGGAGACAAAGCACCCCAAAATCTGTGCCCCAATTTCTCCCGAGTACGGCAATGCCTCACATGTGACCAAAAAATACCATTTGGGTGCATGGCAGGACTCAGAAGGGAAGGAGTGATTTTTGGATTTTGCAGCTCAGATTCTGGTGGAATGTTGGTGGGTGCTATGTCGCATTAGCAAGACCCCCCAAGCACCAATACAGTGGAACCCCCCCACAAGTGACCCCATTTTGCAAACTACACCCCTCAGGGAATTCATCTAGGGGTATAGTGTACATTTCAAACCCCCAGGGGTTTCACCAATTTTGATACAACTGGGCTGTGCAAATGAAAAATTACATTTTTTACACAAAAATGCAGTTCTGGCTCAAAATTTTTCATTTTCACAAGGAATGAAGGAGACAAAGCACCCAAAAATCTGTGCCCCAATTTCTCCCGAGTACGGCAATGCCTCACATGTGACCAAAAAATACCATTTGGGTGCATGGCAGGACTCAGAAGGGAAGGAGTGATTTTTGGATTTTGCAGCTCAGATTCTGGTGGAATGTTGGTGGGTGCTATGTCGCATTAGCAAGACCCCCCAAGCACCAATACAGTGGAACCCCCCCCACAAGTGACCCCATTTTGCAAACTACACCCCTCAGGGAATTCATCTAGGGGTATAGTGTACATTTCAAACCCCCAGGGGTTTCACCAATTTTGATACAACTGGGCTGTGCAAATGAAAAATTACATTTTTTACACAAAAATGCAGTTCTGGCTCAAAATTTTTCATTTTCACAAGGAATGAAGGAGACAAAGCACCCCAAAATCTGTGCCCCAATTTCTCCCGAGTACGGCAATGCCTCATATGTGACCAAAAAATACCATTTGGGTGCATGGCAGGACTCAGAAGGGAAGGAGTGATTTTTGTATTTTGCAGCTCAGATTCTGGTGGAATTTTGATGGGTGCTATGTCGCATTAGCAAGACCCCCAAAGCACCAATACAGTGGAAGCCCCCCACAAGTGACCCCATTTTGCAAACTACACCCCTCAGGGAATTCATCTAGGGGTATAGTGTACATTTCAAACCCCCAGGGGTTTCACCAATTTTGATACAACTGGGCTGTGCAAATGAAAAATTACATTTTTTTACACAAAAATGCAGTTCTGGCTCAAAATATTTCATTTTCACAAGAAATGAAGGAGACAAAGCACCCCAAAATCTGTGCCCCAATTTCTCCCGAGTACGGCAATGCCTCACATGTGACCAAAAAATACCATTTGGGTGCATGGCAGGACTCAGAAGGGAAGGAGTGATTTTTGGATTTTGCAGCTCAGATTCTGGTGGAATTTTGGTGGGTGCTATGTCGCATTAGCAAGACCCCCAAAGCACCAATACAGTGGAAGCCCCCCACAAGTGACCCCATTTTGCAAACTACACCCCTCAGGGAATTCATCTAGGGGTATAGTGTACATTTCAAACCCCCAGGGGTTTCACCAATTTTGATACAACTGGGCTGTGCAAATGAAAAATTACATTTTTTTACACAAAAATGCAGTTCTGGCTCAAAATTTTTCATTTTCACAAGGAATGAAGGAGACAAAGCACCCCAAAATCTGTGCCCCAATTTCTCCCGAGTACGGCAATGCCTCACATGTGACCAAAAATACCATTTGGGTGCATGGCAGGACTCAGAAGGGAAGGAGTGATTTTTGTATTTTGCAGCTCAGATTCTGGTGGAATTTTGAAGGGTGCTATGTCGCATTAGCAAGACCCCCAAAGCACCAATACAGTGGAAGCCCCCCACAAGTGACCCCATTTTGCAAACTACACCCCTCTGGGAATTCATCTAGGGGTATAATGTACATTTCAAACCCCCAGGGGTTTCACCAATTGTGGTACAACTGGGCAGTGAAAATGAAAAATTAAATTTTTTACACAAAAATGCAGTTCTGGCTCAAAATTTTTCATTTTCACAAGGAATGAAGGAGACAAAGCACCCCAAAATCTGTGCCCCAATTTCTCTCGAGTATGGCAATGCTTCATGTGTGACCAAAAAATGGCAGGACTCAGAAGGGAAGGAGTGATATTTGGATTTTGCAGCACAGATTCTGGTGGAATGTTGGTGGGTGCTATGTCGCATTAGCAAGACCCCCAAAGCACCAATACAGTGGAACCCCCCCACAAGTGACCCCATTGTGCAAACTACACCCCTCAGGGAATTCATCTAGGGGTATAGTGTACATTTCAAACCCCCAGGGGTTTCACCAATTTTGATACAACTGGGCAGTGAAAATGAAAAATTACATTTTTTTACACAAAAATGCAGTTCTGGCTCAAAATTTTTTATTTTCAGAAGGTATGAAGGAGAAAAAGCACCCCAAAATCTGTGCCCCAATTTCTCCCGAGTACGGCAATGCCTCATGTGTGACCAAAAAGTGGCAGGACTCAGAAGGGAAGGAGTGATATTTGGATTTTGCAGCACAGATTCTGGTGGAATGTTGGTGGGTGCTATGTCGCATTAGCAAGACCCCCAAAGCACCAATACAGTGGAACCCCCCCACAAGTGACCCCATTGTGCAAACTACACCCCTCAGGGAATTCATCTAGGGGTATAGTGTACATTTCAAACCCCCAGGGGTTTCACCAATTTTGATACAACTGGGCAGTGAAAATGAAAAATTACATTTTTTTACACAAAAATGCAGTTCTGGCTCAAAATTTTTCATTTTCAGAAGGTATGAAGGAGAAAAAGCACCCCAAAATCTGTGCCCCAATTTCTCCCGAGTACGGCAATGCCTCACATGTGACCAAAAAATACCAGTTGGGTGCATGGCAGGACTCAGAAGGGAAGGAGTGATTTTTGGATTTTGCGGCTCAGATTCTGGTGGAATGAATGGTGGGTGCTATGTGGCATTAGCAAGACCCCCGAAGCACGGTGAAATTATGAACCTAATAATCCATAGATGTGTGGTATATTTTAAAACACTCCTTTATACATAGGCCGGGTTTGTCGGGGCAAGTGTCACACTGGAAAATAGTTTGCTTTCTTATTCCCTTTTTATAGCAAACTTTGCACCTTTTTTGTGTCCTGCCCTTTTTTCCAGTGGAGGGGATTTCATCAGGAAAATGCTGCCCTGGTACAATACGGGGGCCAGTACTAGAAGTACTGGGGCCCTCTGCCTGCTGGTTCCCAAATATTAGGCCCTTTATGACTTCCTCTTGAAAGTGCATAAATGTCCCCCTCTGGCTGGTAGAACGGAATAGCACGTAAGCGTTATACAGTGCCATCTGGATGATATACACGGCCAGCTTCTTGTACCAGATTTTTGTTTTCCGCAGGGCACTGTACGGCTTCAGTACCTGATCTGAAAGATCCACTCCGCCCATGTACCTATTGTAATCCAGGATACAATTAGGTTTTGAGGTGTGGGTACTGGTACCTCGTACAGGGACGGAGGTGGTACTGTCTCCGTGAATTGTTGTCAGTATAAGGACATCCCTCTTGTCCTTATATTTGACCAACAACATATTTTCGGTGCATATTCCCCTGCTTTCACCCCTTCTCATTACTTGGGCAATGTGCGTTTTTGGGAGGCCTCTTTGGTTCTTGCGCACAGTACCGCAAGCTGCTGTACCTCTTGAACCAAGGGCCTTAAACAGGGGGATGCTGGTGTAAAAGTTATCCACATAGAGGTGATAACCTTTATCCAGGAAGGGGTGCACTAAATCCCAGACAATTTTTCCACTAACACCTACGAGGGAGGGGGGGCATTCTGGCGGTTCAATTCTTGAATCCTTCCCTTCATATACCCTAAACCTGTGAGTGTACCCTGAGGTGCTTTCACACAGCTTATACATTTTTATGCCATACCTTGCCCTCTTACTGGGAAGGTACTGGCGGAATTTAACCCTTCCTTTAAAATGTATAAGGGACTCGTCTATGCAAATGAATTTATCTGGGATGTACATCTCTTCAAATTTGGCACTGAAGTGATCAATGACCGGCCTGACTTTGAATAGCCGGTCAAAGGTGGGATCATCTCTGGGTGGGCACTGTGCATTATCGTTGTAATGCAAAAATTTAAGGATTAACTCAAAACGAGTCCGGGTCATGGCCATACGGTAAAGTGGGGTGCTGTACAGAACATCTGTACTCCAATATTGCCTAATTTCTGGCTTTTTTACTATGCCCATATGAAACACCAGACCCCAAAACGTCATCATCTCTACTGCATCTACAGGGGTCCACCTAGCAAATGATGACGTGGGGTTTTGAGCAATAAACTGCTGGGCATATAAATTAGTTTGGTCCACCATTAAATTTATAAAATCATCAGAGAAAAATAATTTGAAAAAGTCAATTTCTCTGAGACCTGTGGAATCAAATTGGATTCCTGGGATGGCCAAAAACTCAGGAACCTGGGGCTCAAAATTGTCTGGTGGTGGGGTCCATACGAGATCAATTATTGGGGGGGTCTCAGCTGCTCTACGGGGGCGTCTTTGAGGGGGTCCCTCATCACTAGAGGAGGAAGAGGAGCTTAAGATGAATCCTTCAAATTCCCCGCTTGCCTCACTGGCTGTGTCAGAGTCAGAGGCAAGCATGGCATATGCCTCCTCCGCTGAATACATTCTTCTGGATGACTGGGATGACATTTAGGATGACATTTGGGATGACATTTGGGATGCCATTTTTATTTTTGTGTTTCTGGTAGTGAAATGTTTCAACACGTGTATAGTGTAGGGGGGGTACAAACTTTATTTCAATGTAGTATGTAGTGTGTAGTGTGTATGTAGTGCAGAAAAAAAAAAAAAAAAAAAAAGGTCCTGCGTCAAAAATTGAGCACAGATGTTGGTCAGTAACGTCCGTCACTGAACAGCGCTCAAAGGCAACAGGAATTTGATAAAAAAAAAAAAAAAAAAAGATCAACCCTGTGCCGAAAAAGCTGATCAGTGATGTACGTCACTGATCAGCGCACAGTGGCCACAGGACACCCACAAAATCACAGTGTGTGTAAAAAAAAATTAAAAAAAGACCCCACAGCACCCTAAAAAAAAAAAAAAAGGTGATCACTGATGCGACACTGATTACCAGTGAGGGGCAGCAGGTGCACAACCTTTGGTGCAACTGACAGTGCAACTGGCAGCAACTGACAGGTATACTGTATATAAAAAAAAAACCCTGCAGCCCCAAAAAGGGGGGGTAGCAGACACAAAATATAGCACTCTCTATCACTATCTCTCTATCTCTCTATCTCTCACTATCTATCACTATCTATCACTCTATGACACTGCAGCAGCAGCACTGACAGTTATATATATAAAAAAAAACCTGCAGCCCCAAAAAGGGGGGGTAGCAGACACAAAATATATCACTCTCTATCACTATCTCTCTATCTCTCTATCTCTAACTATCTATCACTATCTATCACTCTATGACACTGCAGCAGCAGCAGCACTGACAGTTATATATATATAAAAAAAAACCTGCAGCCCCAAAAAGGGGGGGTAGCAGACACAAAATATAGCACTCTCTATCACTATCTCTCTATCTCTCTATCTCTCACTATCTATCACTATCTATCACTCTATGACACTGCAGCAGCAGCACTGACAGTTATATATATTAAAAAAAAAACCTGCAGCCCCAAAAAGGGGGGGTAGCAGACACAAAATATAGCACTCTCTATCACTATCTCTCTCTATCTCTCTATCTCTCACTATCTATCACTATCTATCACTCTATGACACTGCAGCAGCAGCACTGACAGTTATATATATAAAAAAAAAACCTGCACCCCCAAAAAGGGGGGGGTAGCAGACACAAAATATAGCACTCTCTGTCACTATCTCTCTATCTCTCTCTATCTCTCTCTATCTCTCTCTCTATCTCTCTCTATCTCTCTATCACACTGCAGCAGCAGCAGGAAGTCACAAGAAGTCAGATCCAGGAAGCATCCAGCACGCTACAAGCAGTGATCAGGTGATCAGGTAAGGTATTTGCAAGGATCAGGTAAGTATTTGCAAGGATCAGGTCAGTATCACGGCAGATAGGCACGGTGACCGCTCTGCACGCAATTCCAGACCGGAATGGCGTCTGCAGCGCAGTCACCGTTAGTTTAAATGTCGCGCCTTGGCTGTGATTGGTCCGTGGGTCCCACGGACCAATCACAGCCTTGGGGGCAGGTGGGGTGAGGTGTCGTCGTCACCGATGACCCCCTCATGCCCCCTGACGCCCGGCGGTGATTGACACCTGTGTTACCGAGCGTCTGATTCGCTGGTAACACAGGAAAACGCTGTGAATGGCTGTTCACACTGAACAGCCAATCACAGCGATCACCGACGGGGGGCGGCATCGCAGCCCCCCCTGGGCATGCAGGGACATGTCTGCTGTCAGGGACAGCAGACATCGTCCCTCTGTCACTGCGTCTCTAGACGCTGTGACACTTTAAAGTCATGACGTACATTTATGCCATGTGTCGGGAAGTACATCCCGACCATGACGTAAATGTACGTCAAATGTCGGGAAGGGGTTAATAAATCGTGAAAAAAAATATAAGTGTACATAGAATCAATGAAGTACAAAGAAGTGAAAGTAGGATTAAAAAATAAGTTCTGATTCAAACTGATAATTGTTTGGATGGGGGTGGGTTGCGAAACAAATCTATAGGTGGGGGTATGGATATTGTGGGCATAATTGGTGTTTGGTACACCTACAGGGGGTCCTCAATTAATGGGATTTTCACTACAGTGTCACAGTGTCACCATAGGGGGATTCCCAATTGGGTTCCAGGTGGTCTTTTAGGGACCCCTTACAATCCCGTAGGTCTCTTCTCCTTGAGCCTATGGTCTCCCTTAATGATAGTCAATCACTGAGGGAGACCATAGACTCCAGGAGAAGAGACCAACGGGATTGTAAAGGGGTCGCTAAAAGACCACCTGAACCACAATTGGAAATCCCCCTATGGTGACACTGTAGTGACAATTTCTCATCAACTGGGGACCCCCTGTAGGTGTACCAAACACCAATTATGCCCACAATATCCATACCCCCTCCACCTATAGATTTGTTTCGCAACCCACCCCCATCCAAACAATTATCAGTTTGAATCAGAATTAACTTTTTAATCCTACTTTCATTTCTTGATTGTACTTCTATGTACACATATTTTTTTCACGATTTATTGAGTAAACTGTACACTTTAACGTGACAAATCTTCATCTCAGTCTTATTCTTCAATTTCTTACACTCATAACATTCAAACAAATTCATGCAGCGCTCATGCCCATCGACCAAACATTATCTATGAAACAAAAGAGTCTGGGAAACCCTTAAGGCGCCTGACATCCAACTGACTAACAGGGTGAGTGCAGTGTACCCACTTTGTATTGATCAACGGGTGCATTGGCCAGGACAAAGATTTCTCAGTGCAACTGGCTGGGGAGCGCAGTGACAGGCTGGAGGACTGGAGAGACGGATAATGGAAAAAAAGTAAAAACAGTACATTAGGTACAGTTTTTATTTGCCGGTACAGACTGCTAAATAAATGGCAAATTATTTTGTATGTGTTTTGTGTGTTTGTGTGTGTTGTACTGTTTTTGTGTGTGTTGTAGTGTATGTGGTTGTATGTGTTGTGTTGTATGTATCTGTCCAATGTGTGTGAGGTGTGCTATGTATATACAGTATGTGTATTTGTGTGTTGTGTCTTTGTGTATCTGTGCAATGCTTAAGTGTGTGTTTTGTGTGTGTTGCACTGTTTTTTGTATGTGTGTGGTGAATGTGGGTGTGTGTTGTGCTGTTAGAGGTGTGTTATGTGTGTGTGTGTTGTGTGTATCTGCGCAATGTGTAAGTGCGTAAGGTGTGCTACGTACAAATGTGTGTGTGAAGTGTGCTGTGTGTATCTGTGCAATGTTTAAGTGTGTGTGTTCTGTATGTTGTACTCTTTTTGGGTGTGTGTTGTAGTGAATGTGGGTGTGTGTTGTACTGTGAGTGGTGTGTTATGTGTGTGTGTTGTGTGTATCTGCCGAATGTCTAAGTTTGTGAGGTGCGCTACGTATATATATATATGTGTGTAGTGTGCTGTGCGTATCTTGGCAAGGTTTAAGTGTGTGTGTTCTGTGTCTTTCTGTATCTGCACAATGTTTAAGTGTGTGTGTTGTACTGTTGTTGGGTGTGTGTTGTAGTGTATATGGGTTTGTGTTGTACTGCATGTGGTGTGTTATGTGTGTGTTTTGTTGTGTGTATCTGTCCAATGTGTAAGTGTGTGAGGTGCGCTACGTATATATGTGTGTGTTGTGTGCTATGTGTGCGTATGTGGTGTACGTGTACAATGTGTACGTGTGTGTGTTATGTGTGGTCTACAGTATGTATATTCTCAATTATTCCTAATTGTTTAAAGCCTTCAGCATTATGGCCCTTATTCTGGTTGGTGCGGCCGGAGCCGCACACGGTGCTCCGGCCGCACAAACCAATCCCTGCCCACGAGACGGATCGCCACGGCCGTCCGTACACGGACGGCTGGCGATCCGCATAAAAATGGTGGGGCGTACGCCTCCACCATGGTGGGAGCTGCCCCCTGCATTCGATGGTCGTCGACCATCGAAGGCAGGGCCGCACGCCACAGCAGCTCCCGCAAGCTGAGACCACACGGACAATCGTCCGTGTGATAGCTTGTATGGGGGCTGAGAGCTGACATCCGGCGACGTCAGCTTTCCGCCCCCATCAGTGGCGTCATACCCTGATTAGCATGCATACGCCCCGCGTTTGCATGGGAACGCCCATGAAACGCGGGGCGTATACATAGGGAAATGAGGGTATGAAGCCCCTCACGCCCCTATACGCCCCCTTTGCGGCGGACGAAATACGTCTGCGGCGAATGGGGCTGCACATGCGCAGATTGACCTCTGCGCATGTGCAGACTAAAAACATCGGCGGTACGGCCGCACGCGGGCCGTACCGTCCGATTCAGAATAAGGGCCAATGTTAGAATCTGTCATTCATACTCAATGACAGCAATGAAATTAGGTGGGGAGTTGTTCCTTCCTCAACTGTTCCCCAGATCGTCGATCTTTTCCCCAGTTCATCAATAAAGGAAAATTAGAACTTGGTGTTTTTTAAATTTCTAAGTGAAATTTCGGTACTTGTTTCCTAGCACGGCCACAATCTTAAGTAATCGTGTCCCTTACTTAAGGGACACGATTACCCCCGATGGACCCGATTTCTTTTGAAATCAGGTCCATTTTGCCGGCTAGGAGACAATATCGGGGGCATCGCGTCGGTCGGGACCATTAACATTGGTCCCGACGCGACCGACGCGATGCCCCCGATATTTCCATAGGCTTCAATGTTAAAAAATATTTTAACATTGAAATCTTGTCGGGAAAGGTAAAATATCGGGGGCATCGCGTCGGTCGGGACCATTAACATTGGTCCCGACGCGATGCGACGCGATGCACCCGATTTTTGCATAGGCTTCAATGTTAAAATATTTTTTAACATTGAAATGCTGTAAAAATGTGAAAAAATGTGAAATGGGCCAATATGACCCATTTCACATTATAGATGTCCCCGTCGTCACCCCACGATAGACGCCAACCCGAAGCGTGGCGAGCGCAGCGAGCCCGCGAGGGGCGGCGGTACGCGTCCTCCGACCTTTTCATGCCCTACTATCCATGTCGGCGTGGAGTGAGAATAGAATAGTGTGGCAAGCGCAGCGAGCCACCGAGCCCGAAGCGTGGCGAGCGCAGCGAGCCCCGCGAGGGGACGCGGATACCTTCACAGTTATACGCGTCCCCTTGCGGGCTTCACAGGTGTCCGTGGCGACGCGGACACCTGTGAAGCCCGCGAAGGGACGCGTTTACCTGTGAAGGTATCCGCGTCCCCTCGCGGGGCTCGCTGCGCTCGCCACGCTTCGGGCTCGGTGGCTCGCTGCGCTCGCCACACTATTCTATTCTCACTCCACGCCGACGTGGATAGTAGGGCATGAAAAGGTCGGAGGACGCGTACCGCCGCCCCTCGCGGGCTCGCTGCGCTCGCCACGCTTCGGGTTGGCGTCTATCGTGGGCTGGGGTTAACGCGCTTAAATTTGGGGGGGTTGGGAATTTTTTTCATTGAATCCAATGTAAAATTGGGTCCCAGGGACCCAATTTACATTGGATTCAATGAAAAAAATCGGGTCAAAAATCGGTCGGTCGCGTCGATCGCATCGCATGCGACCAAATCGCATGCGATGCGATCGACCCGATTTTTCCGACACGACCACCCCGATCTGAATCGGTGTGGCCGTGCTAGGAAACAAGTACCGAAATTTCCAAAAAATGGCTTCGAGGTGCACACCACCGGGTCCAGAGGTATCTTGTTGCTGAATTTGGTGGCTCTGAGTGCCACGGTGTGCAACAGACACGCACACACACACACACACACACACACACTCTTCAACTTATTATATAGAAGAATAGATACAGAGGCGTAACTAGACATTTGTGGGCCCCATAGCAAAAGTTTGTAAGGGCCCCCTATTTAGCAACTGATGGTGGTAAATATATGTAAAACATTACTTACACAGCAAAAATGGGCCCCCTTCAGCTCTGGGCCCCATAGCAGTTGCACCCCTTGCACCTATGGTAGTTACGCCCTTGAATAGATATATAGTTATGTCACTACCTGTATGATAATGTACACCTCAGTCAGAGCTGTACTTATTATTTATTATGTTATATAGTTACCGGTATGTCACTGCCTGTCTGATAATGTACACCTCAGTCAGTGCTGTACTTATTATTACGTTATATAGTTATGTCACTGCCTGTCTGATAATGTACACCTCAGTCAGAGCTGTACTTATTATTACGTTATATAGTTATGTCACTGCCTGTCTGATAATGTACACCTCAGTCAGAGCTGTACTTATTATTTATTATGTTATATAGTTACCGGTATGTCACTGCCTGTCTGATAATGTACACCTCAGTCAGTGCTGTACTTATTATTACGTTATATAGTTATGTCACTGCCTGTCTGATAATGTACACCTCAGTCAGTGCTGTACTTATTATTTATTACGTTATATAGTTATGTCACTGCCTGTCTGATAATGTACACCTCAGTCAGTGCTGTACTTATTATTATTACGTTATATAGTTATGTCACTACCTGTCTGATAATGTACACCTCAGTCAGTGCTGTACTTATTATTTATTACGTAATATAGTTATGTCACTACCTGTTTGATAATGTACACCTCAGTCAGTGCTGTACTTATTATTACGTTATATAGTTATATCACTACCTGTCTGATAATGTACACCTCAGTCAGTGCTGTACTTATTATTACGTTATATAGTTATATCACTACCTGTCTGATAATGTACACCTCAGTCAGTGCTGTACTTATTATTACGTTATATAGTTATGTCACTGCCTGTCTGATAATGTACACCTCAGTCAGTGCTGTACTTATTATTACGTTATATAGTTATGTCACTACCTGTCTGATAATGTACACCTCAGTCAGTGCTGTACTTATTATTACGTTATATAGTTATGTCACTACCTGTCTGATAATGTACACCTCAGTCAGTGCTGTACTTATTATTTATTATGTTATATAGTTATGTCACTGCCTGTCTGATAATGTACACCTCAGTCAGTGCTGTACTTATTATTTATTATGTTATATAGTTATGTCACTGCCTGTCTGATAATGTACACCTCAGTCAGTGCTGTACTTATTATTATTACGTTATATAGTTATGTCACTGCCTGTCTGATAATGTACACCTCAGTCAGTGCTGTACTTATTATTACGTTATATAGTTATGTCACTGCCTGTCTGATAATGTACACCTCAGTCAGTGCTGTACTTTTTAGTATTACGTTATATAGTTATGTCACTACCTGTCTGATAATGTACACCTCAGTCAGTGCTGTACTTATTATTTATTACGTTATATAGTTATGTCACTGCCTGTCTGATAATGTACACCTCAGTCAGTGCTGTACTTATTATTACGCTATATAGTTATGTCACTACCTGTCTGATAATGTACACCTCAGTCAGTGCTGTACTTATTATTTATTACGTTATATAGTTATGTCACTACCTGTCTGATAATGTACACCTCAGTCAGTGCTGTACTTATTATTATTACGTTATATAGTTATGTCACTACCTGTCTGATAATGTACACCTCAGTCAGTGCTGTACTTATTATTTATTACGTTATATAGTTATGTCACTACCTGTCTGATAATGTACACCTCAGTCAGTGCTGTACTTATTATTTATTACGTTATATAGTTATGTCACTACCTGTCTGATAATGTACACCTCGGTCAGAGCTGTACTTATTATTACGTTATATAGTTATGTCACTACCTGTCTGATAATGTAGACCTCAGTCAGTGCTGTACTTATTATTACGTTATATAGTTATATCACTACCTGTCTGATAATGTACACCTCAGTCAGTGCTGTACTTATTATTACGTTATATAGTTATGTCACTGCCTGTCTGATAATGTACACCTCAGTCAGAGCTGTACTTATTATTTATTACGTTATATAGTTATGTCACTACCTGTCTGATAATGTACACCTCAGTCAGTGCTGTACTTATTATTTATTACGTTATATAGTTATGTCACTGCCTGTCTGATAATGTACACCTCAGTCAGTGCTGTACTTATTATTTATTACATTATATAGTTATGTCACTGCCTGTCTGATAATGTACACCTCAGTCAGTGCTGTACTTATTATTTATTACATTATATAGTTATGTCACTGCCTGTCTGATAATGTACACCTCAGTCAGAGCTGTACTTATTATTTATTACGTTATATAGTTATGTCACTGCCTGTCTGATAATGTACACCTCAGTCAGTGCTGTACTTATTATTACGCTATATAGTTATGTCACTACCTGTATGATAATGTACACCTCAGTCAGTGCTGTACTTATTATTATGTTATATAGTTATATCACTGCCTGTCTGATAATGTACACCTCAGTCAGTGCTGTACTTATTATTACGTTATATAGTTATGTCACTACCTGTCTGATAATGTACACCTCAGTCATTGCTGTACTTATTATTACGTTATATAGTTATGTCACTGCCTGTCTGATAATGTACACCTCAGTCAGTGCTGTACTTATTATTTATTACGTTATATAGTTATGTCACTGCCTGTCTGATAATGTACACCTCAGTCAGTGCTGTATTTATCATTACGTTATATAGTTATGTCACTGCCTGTCTGATAATGTACACCTCAGTCAGTGCTGTAACTCATGGATGTAATTCACGCATCATGGGAACGTGTCTGCCCAACATGACCCCATTTCTCGTCAGTCTGGGGTCATGCCCAGCACTAGGGAAGCTACTAGGCTGCCCCCAGGCACTCATAACCCGGGTTCCACCTTATGGGCGAGCCTTGTGATTGGCTAGGAAGCACAGCTAATGGGACTGGCAGTAAGGTAGCAGGGGACATATGTCTGCCCATATCACCTTATTTCTTTGTACTAATTAAACCAGGGTGCCAAAAGGGAACCTATGCCAGTACAGAGCATACAAATTGCCCATTGATGGGGCCTTTATAGGAATGGAACTCAAGACCTCAGTGCTGTGAGGTAGCCAGCATATTATATACAGTGCACATGGCAGTCTCCCTACCTGTCAGATTGCCAGCCCTGAGGTAAACCTTCATTTTTGTGGTACTATAAACCTACAAATAGCCTATGCAGATACTTGTGTAGCTATGTATATAATCTACACCTACTTCTAGAGACTAAAGTGTCACTTTGGGGTTCCCTTCATTTGTTTATTTCTACTTCTTCCAAAGTGCGGCCAGGCGTCTGTGCAGCTAAAGCCCCGGGGAGACCTCCACCCACCACTTACAGCAGCTGTTCTCCTCCGTCTTGCAGACAAGATACTTGGTAAATATTACTGAAGCAAGCAGGTGCCTCGGGGAGATGAAGTACTGTGTGTGTGTGTAACCGTAGAGTCAGAGGCGTGTGTGCAGTCATATGCCCCATGTCAAATGATCCCACGCTCTCATGTCCGAGCCACGAACACTGCTGTCCCTCTGTAAGGTAAGACGGGGATTCGTCTTCAGTGGTTTGTCACCTAATATAGGGATTCCCTTGCAGGAGTCTCAAAAAAAACATTTGTACCACAGGAACCTCCCTTTTCTTGGAAGACCCTTGTACTCTAGTTTCCTAAAATTCTCCAGTCCTGAGCTGGAAATATCCCAGCGATAATGGATCTTGCAGGAGATGGTCAATGACGCTCATCTATCATGCAGTCCATATAGCAACTTATAAACCACCTTGTCACAGGCTCTATCAGGGCCAGCGCCACCACTAGGCAGCTTTAGACATTTGCCTGGGGCGCCGGCCACTGGAGGGCGGCAGTTGGGAGCAGGTCCCCCCCTGGATGGAGGTGGAGCGGCGCCGGCGGCAGCCGCAACTCTCCCCCGCTCCCCCCTTGTGGAGCAACTCGGCGGCCGCCACCACATAACCCACAACCCCCCCCCCCCCTGGAGTGACTTGGCAGCCATCGCCGCACATCACCAGCCAACCCCCACCCCCGTGGAGCAACATGGCGGCGGCCGCATCACAACTCTACAGTTGTCCCAGGTAACATAATATACAGTACGTTTGTGTTATGTGTCCCCATTTTTGGTCTCCATTCACCACAAGAAAAGCATTTTACTCATCGCACTTATTTGTCCAACATTTTAAACTCCTGATAAACTGTTTGGCAATATCCTGTGGGCCTATTTCCAATATTGGACCTGGAGCTGCAGCGCCATTATTAATACAACCCTGTTCTGGCCCAGCTCCTCTCTGGCTAGGCATTCCTGAATGGTGGCTAAACAGACACAGGGAGATGGTCTGGGTTATGGGCATGTTATGGAGTGCCACGGGTGTGTCACGTTAATCCCGGTAGTTGCGGGAGACTACAGATTTTTTAGGGATTCTCCCTGACACCTAGAAGAGTGAGTGAATCTCTCACATCCCGCCCACTGCTAGTAATGTGGGCAGGATGGGGAGATGATAGGTGGGGGCGGGGCTAAAAGAACACAAATCGTATTGTTTCAGTCTGCGACAAGCCCAGCCCAGTGCGCTCAACGGTATCTCCTCTCCGGGAGATGCCGTAGAGAGAAAACATAAATCCGGCTAGTATGGCGTATACAAATAATGAATCGTTCTTTCTGGCGGCCATACTCACGGGCTGGTGCACATTTTAATGGTGGACTGATGATGGCCCCGGGGCTTTAAATACATATACATTTCGATAGCATGGATGTCCTCTGCTAATAATATATTTGGTGCGAACTGTCCGCCACCGATCGGGACAAAAGAGGAAAGATGTTGGGGCGACGAGGCTGAGGTGACCCTGTAGACGCCTCGTCCATTTATTCACTAATGTATCTATGGGTTGCATCTGTGCTCCCAATGACACATCAATTTCCCACACGTTGTCTCTCAGGAATGGTGTAATTGGCACATCTGGATAAATTGTAGGTACCCTCTTTTAGATCTTGCCTACCACCAAGCAAAACATCAGCAAACAACTCATGGAAATCCTGTCAGGGTCTCCTGTGAACAAAAAAAGCTTCTAAATTGGGAGCAGATGATATCAAATGGCGCCTAATATCAGTCTGAAATGGGCTGAGAGTGCTGCGATTGGCAATGCGGATTTGGCAGGTTCCAGACTGCAGGGACGAGAGAATTTGGCTCACAGATAACAGCAGGGAAAGTATAGTAATGACAGGTCCCACCAGAAATATGTTTTTCTTATAATCATGCTGCCGTGATTGACATTTGATAAATAAACTGTTAATGTAAAAATACCATACCAGACCTTTTTAAACTGGCATGGAGGAAGCTGGCATAAAGAAAGCTGGCATGGGGTGGATCTCAGGAGGCAAAAGCAATGACATTCAGAGAATTGTAGGTTATAGAATATTCCAAGGGATGTACTAACCTCACCTGAGGTCATAGGTTTGAATCCATGGCCTTAACTGTGTGGAGTTTGTATATTCTCCATGTGCTTGCATAGGTTACCAACGGGTACTCCAATTTCCTCTGCACTCCAAAAATATACAGGTAGGTTAATTATCTGTCAACATAAAAATTAACCCTAGCATGTAAGTGTGCACATGGGCAGGCTAGCTGGTCCATGTGCATACCTGCCCACATTTTAAGCCCCTGAGAAGCCTGGAGACGTGTCCACCTCATTAGGCCCTGCCCCCATGATGGTAAATCGCACAAATTGTCCTCAGGGAGGGGCTAAAGTGACAGCAATTCTCATTATTTTAGCCCCGTTCACTCTACGAGAACCCATGATGAAAGACTTTATCTGTGTATCCTGCTTCCCTCGGAATGAGTGGGATGTGGGAGGAGTACTCACTCTTCCAGGGTTGAGGTGGGCTAACCGGAAATTAGGAAGACTCCCACAACTTCCGGGCGTAGGTAAGTATGGCTAAGTGGTTTTCATCTACCGTGAAATTCTAAATACACTCACACAGCCTAGGTCAGCGTTATAAATGTAATCCTTATCATAGGCAAACGCAGGGGGGGTTTCTGGTTGCACAGAACCCCCCCTCCTCTTGGCAAGTGCCTTAAATTGTGACAACAATAGTACTGGTATATAATATGATCAATAGAGCTGCCACCACATCATGCAGTGTAAGGAACAGAGCAGAGCTGCTGCACATGCCCAGTGTACCAGCTTCTTCTCCCAAATGTACTGTATGTGTGGACCTGAGCCTTCAAACATCGCAATGGACCAGAGAGCAGCTGCCAGGAGGAAGAGACAGGAGCCTTACCATGAAGTGGGAGATTGTGAGATTAAAAAGTGCAGTACTGTTTCTGTTATGTTTGTGTATTTATTTATTATGATATGTATAAGCTTTCCTGACCACTTATCTTATTTAAATGTTGAAAGAGCCTACACTATAGACCATCTGTACTGTTAAATATCAATACTGTATGGGTAGTGGCTATAGGGCCCATTGAGGACGAACATTGGACTCATATGTTGGGCTCCCCTAGAGGTTAAGACAGATGGGTGGTACCGGGTCTGATGCTTGCCCTAAGTGTTTGGGACCTGGGGCTGACTTCTGGCATTTAGGGCCTTATTCGAGTTAGCTCTTTCAGACAAAATCCTTCTTAGATGGACAAAACCATGTGCACTGCAGGTGGGGTAGATGTAACTTGTGCAGATCTAATTAGATTTGGGTGGGGTTTTACTTCAAAGTGAGATCTATATTGCAGTGTAAAAATAAAGCAGCCAGTATTTACCCTGCACAGAAACTAAATAACTCACCCAAATCTAATTCTCTCTGCACATGTTACATCTGCCCCCCTGCAGTGCACATGGTCTTGTCCATCTAAGAAGGATTTTGTCAGAAAGAGTGAACTCGAATAAGGCCCAAAATGTGGAGTTGCCCGCGGGTACATTCCTTTTGGGACACAGTGTTAGCAAATGTTAGAGTTACGGGGGTACAGGTGCCACTCTTTAACCCTTGTATCTGTGTTTTTGGTCTGGATCTGGAAGATCTTCTTCCTAATCATCAAAGGATATATTTCAATAACCTTCTCACCCTAGCCCGAGTATGTATTGCTAGAGCCTGGATGAGTCCGCCACCCCCCCCCCCATCTTCTAATATGTGGATTGTGCTTGTCAATACCACTATATCACATGAGCGTTTCATGTATACCAAGCGGTATTGGATAGGAAAATTCAGCAAAATCTGGGACTTATGGCAGAGTCAGACCTCTGCACTGTATCTACAAGACTCTTGCCAGTAATTCACCCATACTACTGTTTGTATGGTTAAAGTGGAGGACTTGTCGCTCAAACCCAATGCCAACCCATATGTTTTATTGTTAATTGCCTATGACTCCTGAAATCCAATATTAAACTGTAAACACACATTCTTTATGCACAGTATTATCTGAATAATGCATCACACATGTAATGTTTTTGTTTTAATTTTCTTTGTTTGTATTTTCCAAAATTGAATAAAAAATACATGATTAAAAAAAAATATCAATACTTTATTCCATACAGTATCAACTGTATAAAAAGACCAATTTTCGGGGCTGTCAACGCTCCCTCAGACTCGCATACTTACTCCAATGCCCTGCAGAGAGGAGATTTTGGATTACATTTGGAAACCCCCCTCTAAAAATCCTGCGTCTGCCACTGCTTATCCCTGATGCTGCTTTAGTTATACATGGGCACTCTCCTGTTTCATGTGTAAGATATACAGCACATTGTATTTCCAATAAATAATGCTGCAGCAGCATCAGTCAATGGCATGTGTTAGAACAGTACTAAAACCAACCACTTGAGCAGATTTCTAATCATCCTACTTTATTATAGAGATGTGTGCGGACTGCTGCAATTTGATTTTGATTTCTGTTTCATCCTCGAGTTTTGCTTTTGAGAAACCCTCTCAAGTGATTTAGTTTGGATTTCTGTTTAAAACGATTTGAAAAAATCAATAATCTTTGATAAAAATGAATAAAAACAGCTAAAATTGTGAATTTTTTTAAACATCATATCAGCAGATGTGTGACATTAGCATGTAAATTGATGTACTTATACTTCTACATAACCTTATCTAAAATAAAGACTCAGAGACATGGATTTGGCAGAACTTGTTAGCTGAGTTTATTTAAACTTTAAACTAATTTTGAAGTTTATTTATTTTAATGGTTAATTTATGGTGGCCAGAAAGAACGGCTAAAACTTATTAAGCTCCACCCCCCAAACTAACTTGCGTAAATCAGCCTAACTCAGAAAACGGTATCCACTCAACCTACAACATTGACTACCCACCCATCCGGGTGGGTTCGCAGTCCCCGAGCGGGTAATCCAGCGAAAAGGCCTAAGCCAACGAGAGGCGAGCGCACCGAAAAACAAGCCAATTCCGCAACTACCAAAACTTGATAACTAATCTAAAATCTATGAACTTGCCGTTCTTTCCCGCCAATCAGCTAACGCGATTAACACCAAGACCAACACCCCCCCAAAAACAAAAACAATTAGGGAAGGGAGGGCGGGAAATTTTTCTGAGAAGAGAGGGAGACTCCTCCCCCTGCATCCCATATTAACCCAGCTAAGCTGCCAAACGCCATGCCCCTATTGGCCACTCCGAGTCACATGCTTACCCTAGGCCCACACCCAGCTTCATCATGTTTAATACACTACATGGCTATGCAGCCATTTCGTTGTCCTAAACATCATATCAGCAGATGTGTGACATTAGCATGTAAATTGATGTACTTATACTTCTACATAACCTTATCTAAAATAAAGACTCGGAGACATGGATTTGGCAGAACTTGTTAGCTGAGTTTATTTAAACTTTAAATTAATTTTGAAGTTTATTTATTTTAATGGTTAATTTATGGTGGCCAGAAAGAACGGCTAAAACTTATTAAGCTCCACCCCCCAAACTAACTTGCGTAAATCAGACTAACTCAGAAAACGGTATCAACTCAACCTACAACATTGACTACCCACCCATCCGGGTGGGTTCGCAGTCCCCGAGCGGGTAATCCAGCGAAAAGGCCTAAGCCAACGAGAGGCGAGCGCACCGAAAAACAAGCCAATTCCGCAACTACCAAAACTTGATAACTAATCTAAAATCTATGAACTTGCCGTTCTTTCCCGCCAAAGCGGGGCTCCGGTCCCGGAGACCCCGCCCCGCCACCATACTATTGAACCGAAGCTACCACGATCAGCAGATCCTCCACAAATATTCGCAAACCCGCCTTGACAAGATGTATCCCGTCAGGCCTATAAAGCTGGTGAAACCTGAATCTAATCCTCTCATGTGGCACCACAGCACCACCAGCCTGTAGAACCCAACGAGCCACAGCTGTGTTCAGCTTTTTCCTGGCTTCGTCAATCGTACGACAGTCCCTGGCACCTCTCCAATACAGGCGGGGAACTATAAATGACCATATCAGGGTGCAAGTGGGCCATGCGGCCTTAATGGCGGCCAGATCTCCCAGGATCAGGGCCCTTAACTCCAATTGTGACATCTTTCCCAAATCATTGCCGCCCAAATGAAGTACCAACACTTCTGGCAGGCCAAAGTTCTTCACCTTCATGGGAAGAAAAGCCCTTAGCTCGCGCCAGGACATTCCTCTAACTCCAAACCAACGCACACGCTGGCAGCCAACCACCACCGGACCTTCACCTGACTCCATGAGCCTGCCTGCCCAATAGACAAATGAATGGCCTACCACCCACACCCTCACGTTGTCGAAGCCCACACCTAAAGGAAAAATGGATAAGATGGATTAATATGGATTCTTTAAAGGACAGGAATGAACATTTTAAGGGAGGATCTGCCAAAAGAAAAAATTTGTTTGGTGCACAATTTGGTGCGGTAGCACTGCTTCAATAGCAATTGAAGCCACTCCTAGACACAATAGGTAAGAAACACACATAGGGAGGGAAAGGTAGTGGAAGGGTATCGGAAAGAAAGGGATTACTCGGCCGGAGGAAAAACGTCTGAACCTGCTGAGGGACTCTTAATTGGAGCCAGATTAGCCGAATTAATAAGCCGAATTCAGTCCGTCAGGTCAGGCAAAAAAGCGTGAAAACTCCGGACGCTGGCCCAACAACAGAGCGTAGCTAATCCCCGAGTAGGAAACAGGCGGGCTGGGTAACATAGGAATACAACCAAACAGCTGGAAACCAAACACACACAGACTAGCAGGGCAGGAGATGCGGACGTATGTACTTCCTATAACTCGCAGAGCGCCATCTACCCAATGCTTTGATGTCTCTAGCTTGCCAACCTGCCCTAGCTGCTGATGTTGCCGCACCTATTCTAAAGGAGTGGGTGCCAAAATCCCCTGCTGCCAAGCCCAAGCTCTCCAAACAATGCCTCATCATCCAGTCAAATTGGTACCTGGTCAAAGGTAGCCCATCATAGTGCAACAGCCAAGACCCATCCGAATCCGGCCGCACTAGCTCGTATTGCCCTGCTAAAGCTACCGGGCAGATAGATACCGGCAAAACAGGAGGCATTGACACCCACTTTCCCTTTGCTAACTGATCTGTTTTTGAGCGCCGAATCCTGCACCAAAGCGCCTGCCTCTCTATCCGTATGTCCGATGCCAGCAATTGAGAATCCCTATGCTTAGAAGGAGCAACCAGTTCAAGTATCCTAAAAGCCCCATGAAATGCAACTGAAAAAGCCAAACGAAATAACAGAGTCTCAAACGCGGACTCAGCATGGCAAGCTACTTTATCTAATAAGGAAGGGAGAATTGAAGCATCGATGGGACGCCTGCTGTCGGGGGCCACCGGGGCTCTACACAACCACCCTCATATAGCCCTACGTACCAAGAAGCCTTTGGTAAAGTCAGGAAGTCCTTTTAGCTGAGCAAAAAAGGCTATTCCTGCCAGATAACTAACTGCTACCGCCCTGGATTTGCCTGAGTTGTAAAGTTTCCAGAGAAAAGATAGCAGAAGTTTCTGCCTCCGCCTACCTGGCTGCGCAGACCCTCCGGAGAAAGCTTCCCATTCTGACCAAGCCTGGCGGTACCTCCTAAGCGTAGCCGGCGCTACCGACAGTTCCGCTAGCCCCTCCATTCCGGCCTGATGACCTGCCAAACATAAGGAGGGCACGAAACCCCGAAAGCATCAGCCCCTGGCACTAGCTTACGAAAACGCTCCCACTGAAACCGGGAAAGCGCATCTGCAACCTCGTTCTGTACACCAGGAACATGCCTCGCCTTAAACAAGATATTGAACCGCAAACAATGTAGCGACAGCTGCCCCAGGATCCTCAGCACCAGAATAGATTTCGCCTTCTGGTTATTAATTGCGTGGACAACGCTAAAGTTGTCGCACCAAAAAAGTACGCTGCGATTCGCCAAGCAAGGCCCCCAAATCTCAATTGCCACCATGATCGGGAAAAGCTCAAGAAGCAGCATATCTCTGTTAAGGCCCTCTCTCAACCAATCCTCAGGCCAAGCCTCTGCGCACCATCTCCCATCTAGGTAGCACCCAAATCCTGTGGAACCCGCAGCGTCAGTGAAGAGTTGCAACCTGGAGCTATCCACCACCGGAGCCAACCAAATGCGAATGCCATTGAAATCCTCTAAAAACGAGGACCATATGACAAGGTCACGCTTGATCTCAGTTGACAGGCGCACAAAATGGTGAGCTCTTTTAACTCCAGCAGTGGATCGCTCCAACTTGCGACAAAACAGCCGTCCCATTGGAATAACCCTGCAAGCAAAGTTAAGCTGGCCCAGGAGGGACTGCGCCTGACGCAGTGTCACCTTGCGAGACCCCTTGCACTGCGCGATGGCCTCCTTCAGCCTCTCCACCTTGTCTGGAGGTAAACAACAACAGCCTTCCACGGTGTCAATCTGGATCCCCAAGAAAGACAGGCAGGTAGTGGGGCCCTCAGTCTTTTCCTCAGCAATTGGCACACCAAATTTAGCAAAAATGTCCCGTAAGCTGAGTAAGATGCACTCACATTGATCGGAGCCTGCAGGTCCTACGCAGAGAAAGTCGTCGAGATAATGAGCGATCCCGCTCACACCCGAGGACCTCTCCACGCACCAATGCAAAAAGGTACTGAACCTCTCAAAGAAAGCACAGGAAACTGAACACCCCATCGGCAAACATTTGTCAATGAAGTATTCATCCCCCATGCGGAAACCCATGTACCTAAAAGCATTGGGATGTAACGGCAAAAGGCGAAATGCCGATTCAATGTCAATTTTGGCCAAAAGAGCTCCTGGACCATAGGACCGGACCATCGCAAGTGCATCATCAAAGGACTGGTAAGTTACTGAACAGCATTCAAATGGAATGGCATCGTTAACTGAAAATCCAACCGGATAGGATAGGTGTTGGATTAGCCTGAACTTACCCGGATCCTTTTTTGGCACCACACCGACAGGTGAAATGATCATGTCAGCAATCGGAGGTGACAAAAAGGGGCCCGCCATGCGACCCAAGTGTACCTCTTTCATGACCTTCTCCCTTAAAACTGAAGAGTGGGATCTTGCCGATTGTAGATTCCTAAACGCCCCCCCTTTAACTTCACCCCTAACTGGCAAACTGAAACCAACAGAAAAACCTTTTAACAAAAACTCTGCAGCTTCCCTGTCAGGATAACCTTGAAGCCATGGGGACATGGCCTTAACACAAACCGGTGTCACTGCCCTAGCGAGCAGAGCCTGAGGAGGGAGGTCTATTGGAAGTCGTGGGACCCGCCCCTCTGGAGGGGCGGCCCCCTCGAAAGCAACTGGACGACGGGTGACTGCCCGAACAAGTGATGCATATATGCTTGTAACGGCAACGCTGACCCATATTGCAGAAGGAATTGTTAAAAGCTTAACATTTCCCTCTAGATGACCCCGGAGCAAATGATCTACCCCCCGGTGTAAAACGCTTAGCCGCCGAGCTATCCGTGATAGCCCTCTGAGGCGCATTGCTCGGGGGTGCTGCAGGCGCCGGAGGCCGACCACTATCAGTCACTTCTGAGTGAACCCTGGCAACCTCCATCCAAACCTCCACATCCTTACAACCGAAATCTATTATGTGCAAGCAATCCTGCTTGCGCCTAAACTGTTCATCATACTTCCTCCAGGCAACCCCACCGTACCTTCTGTACATATCGTGGACCATATGAATATAGCGAATAATGTTCATATGCTCCTCCGGCCTATCCTCCAAGTAGCATGCCGCAAATACACAGAAACCGGCTAACCAGTTATCATAGGATCTGAAAGCTTCGGAACCAACACCCCCTTTCGCCTTTGCAGCCTTATGGGCTTTCTTGGCCTCATCTGTCAAACTGAATAAATCCACAAAGTCGCCCTTCTGGATTTTCTTCCGACAGCTTTCCCGAAGGCCTCGGAGGACTGCAGTATAATCGCAGTGCACCACACTAGGCAGATTCCTACGCTTTCTTTCCCTCCTGGAAATTGAAGCTAGGCTCTTGCGCTTGTCACCCCTTCTACGCTTCCCCGCCTCCTTCTTAGCGTACTTAGCAGCCCTCTTACGAGCTTTTGCTGCACTACCCACATCAGATCCCCCAGGGGAAGAAGAGGAGGAGGAGGAGTAGCGTGAGGAATGAGAGCCCCCAGAGGATGAGCCTAACCTTGACCCCTTTTCACCATCTGATGAACCATCACCTGATGTTCCAGCCTGCTCCTCCCACGTATCATCATCATCATCCTCTTCGTCGACATCCGTGTCAACTAAGTCGACTGTCACCTCCTTCTTTCCACGACTCCGACCGGTAGCCTCACCACCTGTGGGAACACAAGAAGGGGGCCTCGGGGACCGCGAGCGCCTATTGCGCTTGGGCTGTCTGCGTGACGGACCAGGTCCAGACTCCATAAAACCACTCTCATCCTCATCCACTACAGGAGTATGCATGCGACCAAATGCCCTCACAAACTCAGAGCAGCCTGGTATAGGCTCAAACACATTCTGCCCGCTGCTACCTGCACCCCCTTCACCATCAGGCCTGCCCTCCAATAAGGGAGCAAGGGCACCAGCCATTGAGGACAACGCTGCAGAGAGCAAAGCAGGGTCAAAAGAGGCAGAGGATGCACCCCCTCCAGAGGCCTCCGCAGCTGAATCAGCCCCGTGGCGGCCGCCACGGGTTGATGCTCTCCCCCTTGCCCGACCCGCTGCCCCAGCAGCTCTGTCACCCCCTGATGGCTCCGGTCCCTGCCTTTCCCATGATGGCTTATAGCCATAAAAGGGGGTATCCGGGTCAGGAGCAGGCTCCACTGGCAATTCTACCACAGGCTGTGCCTGTCGCTGCCTGACGCCAGCTCTCCCTGACACTGCAGCCCTGTTGCCTGCGCCGCCACGCCCCCTTGCACTTCCAGGCCTAGCCGCCATTATGCCGCGCCGACGCGACTCCTCTGCAGTTAATGGCCGCCTCCCGCCTCCGGCACCGCTATCAAGAGCCCCAGCCGGAGCGAAGGCCCCAGGACCACGCCGGGCACCTCTCGCATAGCCGCGCCCGCCGCGTGACGCGGCCGCGCCGCGACCTCTCCCAGCCCTACACGCAGACGGCACAGCAGCCGCCGCCCTCCAACCCGGACCAGCGACCACCACCCGACCGTGAGCAGGGATCAAGGCGGCATCAGCGGCTACCCCCGCACCCTCCGGAGCCTCATTCCCGGCAGGGCTCTCACCCACTTCAGCCGCGAAACGAGCAGGCAGCCTCGCGGCGCGCCTGGGACGCTGGGGAGCTGGCCTAGACATGGCAACAGGTACAAGCAGGGTCAAAAAAGCACAACTCACCTACAATTACTCCTCAAAACACCTCACCAACCCCAGCTAATAACCACAGCACACTCCTCTCCTAACTACACCTCAAACCTCCCACAAAAACCCTATGAATTACCACAGAATCCTCACAGCAAAAACAGGCACAACCACTCACCTCAAATTTTTCTGAGAAGAGAGGGAGACTCCTCCCCCTGCATCCCATATTAACCCAGCTAAGCTGCCAAACGCCATGCCCCTATTGGCCACTCCGAGTCACATGCTTACCCTAGGCCCACACCCAGCTTCATCATGTTTAATACACTACATGGCTATGCAGCCATTTCGTTGTCCTACAATCCAAAACCCGAAATTCAGATTTCAAATCTGATTCTCAAACCGTGGGAGGATCTGAGCAGGACCTCAGTTCAGATGAGATCTCCTTCGGGGATCTGGACCTGGTTTTGATTAGGTCTGGATCCACAGAATGCAGGTGGACTCTGGAGAACAGAACTGCACAACTCGAAGTTATTCACAGCTTTTCCCTCCTGCATACATCCCAACAGTCCCGATTACCGCGGGAGATCCAAAAGCATCCAGCTTTCACATTACCAAGGGGTCACTGGTGAATCTCCTGGTTTTGGACGTAACATCCACAAACTAATATAGAGGTTGACTGATATGGGTAGAGTAGTTTATGATGAAAAGATAGAACGAGGGCTGCATAGGCACAAGTGCATTTAAGAGCCTGTGAATGTAGTGATTGTTTAATAAAGTTATTGAAGAAAGCAGATTACCCAAGAAGAGGCTTATGTGGTGTGTGACAGGTTTGTTAGCCAATTAGGTAGCTTAGTTTAGAGAGGGGTATATTAGGAGAAGTTTGGTGATGTTACTTCCTCTTGGAGTCTGGAACTCTGGAGTCCTTGCCATGCCATAGAAGGGGCGGTGAGTCCGTCACAGCGCGGGCTGTACCTTACGATAGGTGGTGTTATGGATTAGGGCGTTTCAGTCTCAACCAGGATTATCACCTTTGACTGGAGCTGGTCTCAAGCGCTTTTACAAATAGGGTCATACCATTTAAATAAATATACATGACCTTTTAACTTATGCAGTTGTTGTCTGTGTCGTTATTTTAGGATAAGGTGTCCGCGTGAGTTATTTTTAGGTAATAAATAGTTAAGATAAAGGTTAAGGGTCAATCATTATAATTCAATAGGCACCTTGTGGATTCTAAAGGCCAATTTTCAATGTGTGCATCTATGTGTGTATTTGGCTATGTCTGTGTGGGTGTGCAGTTGCACCAAGGGGGAGCAATTACTTTTAACATGGGCCAGGCAGGGGCCCCTTTCCCTTTACATTTTAACTAATAATAAAAAATGATGCCTATTAGAGGAGCTTAGCAACAAGGGCCCCTGATAACTCAACTCATCCAATTGGCTTATAAAAATGAACTCCCCAGATATCAGTATTTTTGCCCCCTCCCCCCAAATCCAAGCACTTTCCATGATAATTAAAACCACTTGGAATTCTAGTTTTATTTTTAACACAATATCGACAGGGTTACTCCTGACTGGCAGGGAACGCAGATGTAATTCAGCCCAAGTAGGTCTCTTCAGGAGCCCACTGACAACATTAACCCTTTCAGTGCCACCGTCGCTGTGAGAGATCCTCAAAATAATCGCTAAAAATGCCGGCGCCGCTCACAGCGACTGTTCCGTTAGTATAAATAAATGCAAATACGGCCGAGTCCGTTCATTGAAGTTTAGTTAAATTTTCCCCCAGGGAGTGGCGCTGGCATTTTTTATCGGCTATTTTGAGGATCTCACAGCAACGTTGGTCAATAAGAAAGGTTTGCTTGGCAAACTTGACACCTATGTTGACAAATTCCTTTGGCACTCAAAGGGTTAAACCGTGCCAGTGTCCTTTATTTCTATCAGCCGGTTCTTCCCCGAGAGGAAATAATTAGCAGGCTGGATTTCTCATCTTTTTAAACCAGCGGAACTCCGGCCGGCCGGAACGGCTCCATCAGGTGTCTGTCAGAAGTGGCTGAAACTTTATAGCAGAGCATTTCTGTATTACATATAGTTACTATCGGAATGTTTGCGTAGTGTGATGGAATGTTCCTGTGCAGACTCTCGGCACCTTTGTTATATATGTGATAATATTCCCGTGGTACTTATATGTAAGTTGGGCGCCCACTAAGCCATTTACTTAGTGGGCTATTCTGCGTAGTGAAATCGCATCGCATGGGCCATTTTAGGGCCATGCGATGTGCGATGCGATTTTCCTATGTAATTTATTCACTGCTCTCTCAGCCCCGGGGCATCGCATCTGCCGCAAAATCGCATGCGATTTAATAAGGTGTGCGATGCCATGACATTAGGTATACAATAATATGATTGTATGTCCCAAAAATAGGTTTAACGCACCCCCCCCCCCCCCCACTATCCACGCCAGCCTGAAGCATGGCGAGCGGCAGCAGAACGCGTCCTCCAACTTTTTCATTACCCCACAGTTGATTTTATATAGTGTGGCGAGCGCAGCGAGCCACCGAGCCCCGCGAGGGGACGCAGAATACATGTAAAGTAATCCGGATGGCGACACAGTCGACATGGACACAAGATTAGATAATCTTGCATGGCTCGCTACGCTCGGCACACTATTTTATTCTCTCACCACAACCTTGTGGATAGTAGGGCATGAAGTACTGCCTGTCGGCACATCATCTAAAAAAAACAGTGAAAAACCCCATGTCGACCTTTTGACTGTCGACCTAGACCATGTCGACCTAATGCTTTATTAACCTTTTGCAGGTGCTCAGATGGAGAGCTGGATAACAAGTGAGTTACCATGCATGCATTAACTGTCTCATTTGCTATACAGTAGGAAAGCAAACTTCATTGTGCTGAATGGAGAGTAATAATGGGCAGTTGTTTAAGCATATGGCCTCAATGAGATGTATTGCTTTATTACATTGACTATACGTCAGTGAATTACTGGATTTTAACATTAATATATTTCTTATACATGTGGCTTTTGCTTATACCGTTTGGTCAGGGCCGGTGCAAGCCCTGTCAGCGCCCCAGGCGACCCCTCATGCACCCGCCCCCCTCCGCTCCCCCTCTCCTCTCTGCTCACCTGGTAAGGGTGGGGGGGGGGGGTGCGGATGCCCCACCTTTCTCCTCCTCTGTTCAACACCTGCTCCGGCCTGGTCCACGGGAGGAGGGGGGGGGGGGGGCATGGGTGCTGCTAACCTGGCTCCATGGTGGGTGCAGTGGCCGCAACTTCGATACAAAGTGCCGCCCTCCAGTGGCCGGCGCCCTAGGCAAATGCCTAAACCTGCCTAGTCGTGGCGCCGGCCCTGCGTTTGGTGTATAGTGATTGATATGGTCATTCATTTATTATTGTTTATCTAGCCCTTGGGGTTCTTTTATGTAACCACTGGAGGGCGGAAGAAAGGAGCAGGAGGTCCCCCCCTCGTGGATTGAGGTGAGCGGCTACTCACCCGACACCTCCCCCCCAGACTGGTGCCACTGCCGCCCGTCCGACGGAGCAACGGCCGCATCATCACCACCTCCAAACACCCCCCCCCCCCAGTGGAGCAATGACCCGGCACCGTTACCCCCACCCCCCCACCCCGCACGGAGCGACGGCCGCATCATCACCACCAATCCCCCCCCCCCACCTTTGGAGCAATGACCCTGCACCATTCCCCCCCGGCAACGGAGCGATGGCCGCATCCCCCTGTGGATCTATCACCCGGGGGGGGTGGGGGTGGGTGGGTTTGTGTTGAAATCTTGTCCAATCATTGGCGACTTGCACTCACCAATGAGGAACCAGGGACAGTTTGATGTCAGGGCTGGACTGAAGATGGTTTGGGCCTGTCATCAGTTTAGCAACAAATGGGATACCTGCAGAGAAAAAAGTACAGTGATACGTAACAGAAATACCCCCAAGCCTCATGGCGCCAGCCATGACACACAAATATAAGGTCACTTTCCCATGCACTAAACCTAAATTTATCACATCGTAAAAATAAAGGGAAGCACAAAAACGGCCAACACGGTTTCCTGAAGGTACTGCGCAGACAGGATGACTGCAGCATTGGCATGCCTGCTGAGTAGGAGAAGACGCACTGAAAGGAGGAATACCCTGAAACTAACACAGAGTTAGCCATTGACCCCAATGTCATAAAGCAGGAGCTGCTGTCACATTACATTCAGCCCTCAGACGTGGTCCAGTTACAGCTTCTCCAGAACAGGAATCTCGATGATCCTGGCAGCCTATATATATCCCCGCTGCTGCCTCAGCAGAGAGACTAGACACCTTATGCAGACAAACACGATCACAAGATTAGGTGCCCTGATACAGATAGACCTTACTATTGGGGGACTTAAATATTATGTCGTTTACAACACTACTAGCAGTGGCGTAACTAGTAATTCTGCGCCCCCCTTGCCGAAAATGCAGGGGGGGCGCCCCCCCGGTAAAAAAAAACACAAGCGGAGGGGAGCCGGGGTGCGGGCGGAGTGTGTGTGTGTGTTTGTGTCTGTGTTACCTCGGGCCACATCCGTCTGCGCCGGGTCTCGGCTCTCCCGTCCTGTTTACTGCTGCTAATGAAAAGTGACACTTGGAAAATGGCTGCCCCCATACTGCAGACGAAAAACTGTCTGCGGTATGGGGGCAGCCATTTTCCAAGTGTCACTTTTTGTATTAGCAGCTCTGCGGCTGCAGCAGTATTAGCCGGGAGAGCTGGGACCCGATAAACATAAAAGAGCTAGTGAGTAATAATAGTCCCGCAGCCCCCCCCCCCCGGCGCCCACATACCCTCAGCGCCTCCCCGCCACCGCGGGGGCTGCGGGACGATAGTTACGCCACTGACTAGTAGTTACTATTATGTGACAGGGGAACAGGCAGCTCTGGGGTAGATGTATGAAGCAGCGATAAGGGAGGAGAAATGATAAAGTGCCTGGTACTTTATCACCGGCCAATCAGATCCTTTTTAAACTCAGCCTGTAACTTAACAGTCAGGAGCTGATTGGCCGGTGATAAAGTACCAGGCACTTTATCACTTCTCCATTATCACCGCTTCATACATCTTCCCCTCTGTACCTAAAAACTTGCACCATACAATTCATCACCATGTTTGATATAGTACCCAAACAACCAGATGTCAATGTATGGCTAAGGCGCCCAAGGGATTATATTGGTTACCCTTTGTTGTTACCTTTACCATAACTTCCTAGAAATAATTCACGCGGACACCTTATCTAAAAATAAGACTCAGACAACCATGGCATAAGTTTAAAATGGTCAAGTTATTTATTTAGGTGGTATGACCCTTGTTAGTCTATCAAAGGGATGGCCAAGACAGCACTTGAGACCAGCACCAGTCAGAGGTGTATGTCAATGGCAGCGACTGCCTCGCTCCAATCTAACAAACACACCCCTTACGTAAGGTACAGCCTGCACCGTGACGGCTCCCCGCCCCCTCTAAGGTAAGGCGCGGACACCTCCAGGAAGTGCCCACCGTCCCCGCTCATTTCGGGACTCGCCCACCGTCCTGGCAAGGGGGGGGTAATACCGCACGGTGACCACCTGACACCTCACCCGACTGCTGGTCGAGAGCGCCTTCTCGCCGATTTTTAAACTAAATTAAATTTAACCGAATTGTTTGGACAGCCCGAAGGCAATGAGCACCAGAGAGAGGAAAGAAAAGAAGGGAGGGAGGGTGGGAATCCGGATTCCAAGAGGAAGTTCCTCCCCCTAAGCTGGACCCTATATACCCCACTTAAGCTACCTCCCCTCTGGGTGCTGATTGGCCCATAAGCACCACATGCTAACCTGTCTAAGAATTACACACTGCTCTGATGCTGCTTGTGTATCTGCGTTTAACCCCTAAATCCCCGGGCTCTTAACTACACTCTGGCTTATGCAGCCTTCGTTTTGCCTTATGTGATTTGGGTACATTTCACCCTGATTGCACATTGGGCCAAGAAATCACGTGAAATGTGCCCAAATCCTATGTGCCTAACCCCCCATTCTGATCTGGGGCAATTCAGATTTGTGCCAAAGTTTCCAAGGGCTGCACGTAGGCTTTGTCAGATCCCACAGCCCTTGTGGCATCGCCTGCGATATGTCGTATGAAAAACGACCACAAACGATACATTACATGCAATCCTGGCAGCGGCCAAACGGTGAGGTATTGCATGCAAGGGAGGCATGCGATACCTCGCAGTAATGTTTGGGCACCTTTAAAACTTACGATGCCTCTATGATCTACTTACAGTTTGTCGTGCCTCTATGATAAGCATATAATACGTTTATCGTGCATCTAGGATGGACATGTAATATGTTTATCGTGCATCAAGAATGCACATACAATATACATATATATATATATATATATATATATATTCATTGGGACAGTACGGATGGTGTAATGCTTAGCATTACTGCCTCACAGCACTGAGGTTATAGGTTCTATCCCCACCATGGCCCTAACTGTGCGGAGTTTGAATATTCTCCCAGTGATTGAGTGGGTTTCCTCTGTGTACTCCAGTTTCCTCCCACAAACCAACAATATACTGGTAGGTTAATTGGCTTCCAACAAAAATTAACCCTAGAATGTCTGTGTGTGCGTGTACATGTGGCAGGGAATATAGACTGTAAACTCCACTGGGGCAGGGACAGATGTGAATGTTCCCTCCTGTTGTTAAAGCCCTCTTCTCTTCACATGTCACTCACAGCTCTCCCATACTCAAACACTCAGTAACCATTTTTGTCCGCATACTCACCTCCATCATCTCTAGTAGTACATTGAAGTCCTCACTATTTATATTTAAGCTGTAATGTGTATTGAACTGTGGCGCTCTTTACCTGTACTCAGGGGCGTAACTAACTATTTAGCGCCCCCGCCGCACATTTATTCTGCGCCCCCCCCGCCCCCCCACACCTAACCTGCCCCCCCTTCTTACCCGCGGTCTGCGTCTCGCCCGGCTCTCTGTCGGGACCTTCCTGACCATCACGGTCCCGGCCGGCTCCTGCTGCTACAATGAAAACGGACTCTTAGAAAATGGCTGCCCCCATACTGCAGACAGAAAACTGGGACCGTGACGGTCAGGAAGGTCCCGACAGAGAGCTGGGCGAGACGCAGACCGCAGGTAACTATAGCCCCGCAGCCCCCCCGGTGGCACCCCCAATTTCTCTGCGCCCCCCGCCACCGCGGGGGCTGCGGAGCTATAGTTACGCCACTGCCTGTACTCTATTTTTGTTATTTATTTAATGTTATGCTAAGTTTTGTCTCCCTGTACTGTTCCTTTGTACGGCGCTGCGAAACACTTGTGGCGCCTTATAAATAATATTATAATTATAATAATGTTCAAATATTCTCTGTACAGTGCTGCGGAATATGTGTGCGCTATATAAGAAACTATTAATAATGATAATGTAGTGTAAACATACGAGAAAGCAGCGCACAGCATCTGGAACGTGTGTAAATGTCCCCGTGTATACTACCCACTTCCTGCTCTCATACAAGCAGATGGACATGCATAGTTAATTTAAAAAAATTTAAATAAATATCAAGAAATATTTAGAGAGCGCATGTGTGACACTAATACCCCTCATTCGACAATTTATTGAGCTAAGCACACCTTTCAGTAAGCGCACATGTGAAATATTTAATTGGTAAAAAACAATAATGATTTATTAATAAATTCTCATAAAAAATTATACATATGTTAACACAGTAAAATAATTAATAATAATATCTAAAAGACATTGAGGTGGTGGGAAGGGGTGGCCACCCTTTAATTTGTAATTCAGCTGATAAGGAAAAACTTCCTTTGTATAGGACTCCTTTAAAGATTAATGCAACAGCTTCTTTTTCTCAGCGACAGTTAATCCGGGTATTACAGTCACAATGTATAGGGTAAATTCAATTGAGTAATTGCTTTGTTTGGATATTGTATAATACCTTTTAACTTGCGGTATACAGGGTCCGTATCAAGCCTCACGATGCAGAAGTCGGCACAGTCTCGCTGCGTGTAGTGAGGGAACAGCGTGTAGTGAAGACAGCGGCTGCTGATTAGGTAGACAGACCGCAGTGTGAGACCAGCTCACTTGCACTGCGTCTGTAGGTAGTCCGCTCACTCACAGCTGGGGGCGGACACCCGTTTAGGCAGTCTTGATGCCGCTGTCTGTACTCCCCTCCTCACGGCAGACGGAATGGATAAATAACTGCAGTGCTGTATGTCGGAGATCTGTCAATGGACTTGACGGTTTGGAGGGTTAGGAGACCCGGTGATCTGTCGCTGTGGGGCTCCTTGTTCACCACCATTCAATATGTCAATTAGAGAGATATCAAGGAGGTCTCTTGACGCGTTTCTCCGGCTTTAGAACCTGCCGGTTTCCTCAGAAGATACCCTCCCTCTCTCTAGGAGTCATTTTTATAAGACAAATGTCCAATCAGAAATAGGTGTTCATTAGAAAGACACTTAGGTTTCACATGTGCGCTAATGATTAGTTAAGTAGTCAATCAATTTATATAAAGAACCTGTTAGAAGATGCGGCAATGGCAAGATTTAACTTAAAAAATTCAACCTTTGACAGATTACTAAAAAACCATCAGGATAAATGCGGACATAACCGACCAAAGACAGATATATACCCTTTACATTTATTTTATATATTTTATATGATATCTATTTAGGTTATCCTCCCCCACCAGGAGAGGTCATGTAATTAAATAATTAAATAACGGCTCTTCATGTTCTATGTCTGAGATAGCTCAGCACAAGAAGCGAAGGCACTATGGCGCTGGGATCCCAGCTTCAACACCCACACAAACCAGCCAACACAGTTGTCATTTTTCATAAAAACTATATTATTATAATATTAATTGTTTAGATGTCAATACATTCCTCTCATGATATATAGTTCTCTCCTTTAAATTAAAGGAAAATAAACAGAGTATATCAGTCTTTTAATCACGTCCGCATCCACCTGTCAGCCTACTCTTATAATCTCATACAAACAATTCATAGACAGTAGATAAATAAAAAAAGAGAAGCTCATATAGAACACACGTTATTGCTACTCTTAAGATCCATAAAGCATATGTATATGAAAGTGCTTTCCACTTGTGCTGCTATTGACCAACCATTTGATCATCTAGCCGTATTTGTTTATACAGACAGTTTATTATCACCAAAAAACAATCTAAGTGACATTCATAGCTAAAACAGTAGATATTGTTTAGCATAACCATAAATGTGTTTAGCACCACAATTCTATTATTATTATTCAACCGCGAATATCACAGCGATTCCATTATAACATTCTCATAGTTCAACCCGTAGGGTCATAGACAACCAGGCTCAACCCAACAAGTTCAAGTCCCAACCAAAACTCCACACACATTTATTTTTTATTTTTATTTTTATTTATTTTTTATTTTTAATGTTATCTCTATAAAAAATTATGCATATATGGATTCAGTTCCCTATACCATTGAGCTCAATAGATTCATTAAAACCCAAAGGTGTTAGGGAGCCCAAAGCGAAAATCCAGAAGGCCTCTCTTTTGCATAGTGTAGAGAAATGGTCTCCTCCCCTTTTTGAAAAGGGGATCCCCTCAATAGCTTGTATTTTCAATACTTCGACATTACCCTGATGTTGCTCCTTCACGTGTCTCGAAATACTATGTGTCCTGATTTGATTCAGGACATTCCTCCTATGTTCCAAAAATCTTATATTTAGAGAACGAGTCGTACGGCCAACATATTGCAACCCACATGCGCAGGTGATAAGATAAATTATATCTGTTGAGTTGCAGTTTAGGAAGCTAGTTATTTTGTGTGTTGATCGATTTGAGGAGGAAGTAAATTGTACACTTTTGTCTAATAAAAAGTTGCAGGTAATGCATCTTTTCCTTCCACACTTATGACACCCTACTATCTTTTGGACGTTGTTTCTTGAAACTTCCATGGGTTGTCTAAAATGGCTTGGGGCAAGTGTATTTTTTAGGTTTAGATTTTTCTTGAATATTACTTTTGGTTTATCTTCCAAAACCGAAGCTAGTTGTTTATCTGTCTTCAAAATTTTAAAGTTTTTGTTCAGGATTTTCTTAATCTCTTTAGAATGGGAGTTATACTTTGAAATAAATAAGGGTTTACAAACAAATTCATCATCTACCTCACCAATATCTATAACACCAGCTATCTCTATGTTAGAAGCATTTTTGTTTTTACTTTTAATTTGTTTGTTCTTCTTAGGGGATCTCATCAAAAGGGTTTCCCTTTCCATTGATTTGACCTCTTCTAATGCAGACATAAGGATATCAATGGGGTACCCTTGATCAAAAAAGGACAAGATTAAATTGTCAGCTTGTTTTTCGAAACTTGAGGGATCAGAACAATTTCTCTTTATTCTCATTAGTTGGCTTTTTGGTATGTTGTTAACCCAGGGGCGATGGTGGCAGCTCTTGTAATTCAAAAAGCTGCTGCAATCAACTTCTTTAACAAAGGTGGAGGTAACAATCTTATTGTTTTCGATACATAAAGCAATATCAAGAAAAGTAATATAATTGTGACTAATGGTGTGAATTTCAAACCATATGTGTTATTATTTAAAAATTCAACAAATTTCAGTGCTTCTAAAGAACCCCCTTGCCAAATAAAAAAACATATCATCAATGTATCTGCCATATGACACCAGGCTCGCCCCGAATGGGCCGCCCCAGATGTACTGCTCCTCGAATTGTCCCATATATAGATTTGCAAAACTCGGGGCGAACCTGGTGCCCATGGCAGTACCCAAAATCTGTAAAAAAAAGGCACCATCAAATGTGAAATAATTATGAGATAAAATAAATGCGACCGAGTCTAAAATAAAATTCCTTCTACTGTCACTCAGATCTACATCTCCAATTAAGAATTTCTTAAGGGCTTTTATACCTTGGATATGTGGAATGTTTGTATAAAGTGACTCAACGTCACAGGTCAAAAACAGAAAATCTTCCTGCCAACAACAATTTTGTATGTCCAACAAAAAATGTGTGGTATCTTTTATGTAAGATCTGAGTGACTGTACGTGAGTCTGTAAAAACGTGTCAACGAAAGCTGAAAGTGATGTAGTAAGTGACCCAATACCAGAAATAATAGGGTGCCCAGGAGGTGAAGAAAGTGATTTGTGAATTTTGGGCAAATGATAATATGTGGGGATGATAGGGTGTGCATTAAACAAAAAAGAGTATTCCTTCTTAGATATTGCTCCATCATCGATACCTTTTGAAAGGAATTCTTTAAATTGACAATTGTAGTCATTGGTAGGATCTTTTGATAATCTTTTGTAAAATTTAGGATTGTCAAGTTGGCGATAGGCCTCCTTGACATAATCAGTTATATTTTGTATGACTGTACCTCCACCCTTGTCAGCCCCCTTAATTATAATGGACCGATCCCTCTGTAAGTCTCTTAGTGCGCGTCTCTCATTGATATGTAAATTATCTGATTTATTATTTTAATTTTTTGCATGTTTTGTATCAGTTGTTTTTTTACACATGGATGAGAAATCATCAAGGGTAAGGGAATAAAATGCCTCAATGCAGCCACTCTTGTACTGGATCGGATAAAACTCCGATTTTTTCCTTAGTATAGACTTATTTTTCTTTTCCAGTTCATAAATTGGGAGTAAGGGATCTAATGTAGAATCACCCTCTCTTTGTAGATCCTGTAAGGTCTGAATCGCTATTAAATCATGTTGATCCAGTACAATCGGGGCACCATTGATATCTTTTTGTTTTAGATTTTTACTTTGAAAATATCTTTGTCTACATAGATCTCTTGTGTAGCGATTAAGTTCAACAAAAAGATCAAAAAGATCTGGACCCTTTGTAGGGGCAAAATTTAACCCCTTAGAAATGACTGACTTCTCACTCTCCGTCAACATTCGGTCAGAAAGATTGTATAAACCATTATTTCTCATTCTTTTCTTATGCTTTTTGGATCTTTCCTTAACTCCTCCTCTGCATCCTCTCTTTCCTTTCTTTTTGGTGATGGTAGAGATAACGCATCGTATCGATTCTGGGTTTTCCAGATCGGATACAAGCCTCTCTCTAAAAAAGTAGGTGATGTGGATCTTATTGATTCTCTTATTAGTTGGGTTTTTGGTCTGGCACCTTCTTGAATACTTTTAGTTGTTACTCCTGGATTGGTATTAATAGTTTTGTGGTTGGATTGATCTGAACTTCTCTGGTTGTAATTTAAGTTGGACTGGGGTTTGTTGTTAAACCTCCTTCTTTGTTTCTGTTCTATGGGTGTGAAGTTAGGGTTTTTGCTATTTTGCCAAGGTTTCTTTTGAAGACTATTTCTCCCTTGGAAGTTTCTTCCCCTTGTTTCTGAATAGTCTCTAAATTTTCTATTATACGTCCTGACCTGATTGTTTTTATAATCATTGCTGTCTCTGTATAGTTTGTTGTTTTTACTTGTAATTAATGTTTTTTCATACTCGTTAATTTTTTGAGTCAGCCTGTAATCATAGTCTCTAAAATCTTCTCTCACTTCATAGGGTTTTAATAACTCCTGTATATGTTCGATCTCAGTGGCTAGTTCTTTAACCTTTTTATCTCTATATGAGATCAGTAATTCGATTAATGCAAATGAGCAACTATCTAAAGCCCCATTCCAGGCTTCTGTCAGTTCTTTGTCCTCTTTGAATGAGCAGGATTTAAATATCCTTAAACCTCTTGGAATGATCTTTTCATTACGATATTTGCTCAGTAGCATTTTATCAAGCCAATGTCTTGTTTCTGTCTTCAACAGTAATTCTAATCTATTGAACAATTGCCGCATGTCTAGAGGATTTACCACATCATTGGCCAATAAATCATTGGCTGGATCATTGAATAATTTATCTCTTCTAATATTTCTCTCATTAGTACTTATAAAACTTGCCATTGCACACACCTGTGCTGCCCAATAAAGCAGAACCAAAAAACTGTGAAGAAGACGTATATACAAAAACTGGATCTCCTAGTCCACTCACTGAAGTTTCAAAGTGATGACGTGTGATAATTTACACACACGCCCACTTATCACACCCAACGGGTAGGTCCTGGAGAACCAGAATCGGGCGCACAGAATATACCACAATATTTATTTTGTATATTTTAAAATTAAAATATAGAGATTTGAAACAAGTGTGACACCTGCTGCTCTCAAATGGGGAGTTTTCTGCAATCCCCCCAACAAAGTGAAAAGAACTTAAATAAATATCAAGAAATATTTAGAGAGCGCATGTGTGACACTAATACCCCTCATTCGACAATTTATTGAGCTAAGCACACCTTTCAGTAAGCGCACATGTGAAATATTTAATTGGTAAAAACCAATAATGATTTATTAATAAATTCTCATAAAAAATTATACATATATTAACACAGTAAAATAATTAATAATAATATCTAAAAGACATTGAGGTGGTGGGAAGGGGTGGCCACCCTTTAATTTGTAATTCAGCTGATAAGGAAAAACTTCCTTTGTATAGGACTCCTTTAAAGATTAATGCAACAGCTTCTTTTTCTCAGCGACAGTTAATCCGGGTATTACAGTCACAATGTATAGGGTAAATTCAATTGAGTAATTGCTTTGTTTGGATATTGTATAATACCTTTTAACTTGGGGTATACAGGGTCCGTATCAAGCCTCACGATGCAGAAGTCAGCACAGTCTCACTGCGTGTAGTGAGGGAACAGCGTGTAGTGAAGACAGCGGCTGCTGATTAGGTAGACAGACCGCAGTGTGAGACCAGCTCACTTGCACTGCGTCTGTAGGTAGTCCGCTCACTCACAGCTGGGGGCGGACACCCATTTAGGCAGTCTTGATGCCGCTGTCTGTACTCCCCTCCTCACGGCAGACGGAATGGATAAATAACTGCAGTGCTGTATGTCGGAGATCTGTCAATGGACTTGACGGTTTGGAGGGTTAGGAGACCCGGTGATCTGTCGCTGTGGGGCTCCTTGTTCACCACCATTCAATATGTCAATTAGAGAGATATCAAGGTGGTCTCTTGACGCGTTTCTCCGGCTTTAGAACCTGCCGGTTTCCTCAGAAGATACCCTCCCTCTCTCTAGGAGTCATTTTTATAAGACAAATGTCCAATCAGAAATAGGTGTTCATTAGAAAGACACTTAGGTTTCACATGTGCGCTAATGATTAGTTAAGTAGTCAATCAATTTATATAAAGAACCTGTTAGAAGATGCGGCAATGGCAAGATTTAACTTAAAAAATTCAACCTTTGACAGATTACTAAAAAACCATCAGGATAAATGCGGACATAACCGACCAAAGACAGATATATACCCTTTACATTTATTTTATATATTTTATATGATATCTATTTAGGTTATCCTCCCCCACCAGGAGAGGTCATGTAATTAAATAATTAAATAACGGCTCTTCATGTTCTATGTCTGAGATAGCTCAGCACAAGAAGCGAAGGCACTATGGCGCTGGGATCCCAGCTTCAACACCCACACAAACCAGCCAACACAGTTGTCATTTTTCATAAAAACTATATTATTATAATATTAATTGTTTAGATGTCAATACATTCCTTTCATGATATATAGTTTTCTCCTTTAAATTAAAGGAAAATAAACAGAGTATATCAGTCTTTTAATCACGTCCGCATCCACCTGTCAGCCTACTCTTATAATCTCATACAAACAATTCATAGACAGTAGATAAATAAAAAAAAGAGAAGCTCATATAGAACACACGTTATTGCTACTCTTAAGATCCATAAAGCATATGTATATGAAAGTGCTTTCCACTTGTGCTGCTATTGACCAACCATTTGATCATCTAGCCGTATTTGTTTATACAGACAGTTTATTATCACCAAAAAACAATCTAAGTGACATTCATAGCTAAAACAGTAGATATTGTTTAGCATAACCATAAATGTGTTTAGCACCACAATTCTATTATTATTATTCAACCGCGAATATCACAGCGATTCCATTATAACATTCTCATAGTTCAACCCGTAGGGTCATAGACAACCAGGCTCAACCCAACAAGTTCAAGTCCCAACCAAAACTCCACACACATTTATTTTTTATTTTTATTTTTATTTATTTTTTATTTTTAATGTTATCTCTATAAAAAATTATGCATATATGGATTCAGTTCCCTATACCATTGAGCTCAATAGATTCATTTAAACCCAATGGTGTTAGGGAGCCCAAAGCGAAAATCCAGAAGGCCTCTCTTTTGCATAGTGTAGAGAAACGGTCTCCTCCCCTTTTTGAAAAGGGGATCCCCTCAATAGCTTGTATTTTCAATACTTCGACATTACCCTGATGTTGCTCCTTCACGTGTCTCGAAATACTATGTGTCCTGATTTGATTCAGGACATTCCTCCTATGTTCCAAAAATCTTATATTTAGAGAACGAGTCGTACGGCCAACATATTGCAACCCACATGCGCAGGTGATAAGATAAATTATATATGTTGAGTTGCAGTTTAGGAAGCTAGTTATTTTGTGTGTTGATCGATTTGAGGAGGAAGTAATTTAAAAAAATACAAGATATTGCACCTACAGACCACTGTATTTAAGAGACCGTAATAGTGTGACCGTTGCTAAGTTTGACTACCCCCTTTCCATTAGCTCATTTTCCACGTGGATTTTTCTCCTGCGGAAGACTCTCAATCCAGTGGCATAATTACATATCCAGTGCCCCCCCCCCCCCCACCCCCCCGCCGGGAATTTCCAGCGCCCCTATTGGTGGCCCTGATCCCCACTAAGTACTTCTACCCCATCTGTGTCACCCATCTTGCTTTCCATCCCCTTTAGAATGTAAGTTCTCATGAGCAGGGCCCTCTTCCATCGTGTGCTTTGACGGCCCCAGACATTGCGGTTTTCTGCCACGCTGACATATTCTAGTGTCCTCTGCTGCTACAGCTATATTTATGTACCCTGTGCTTGTCCTCTGTTGTATTCAACTGTCACTGTTTTGCTTATTCATTAATGTACTCTTCAAATGTAAATCAAGGATAATAATAGATATAATATCAAGGTATAGTAATTGGAGGAACAGACATGCATCTCGTTTTATTTGTGGATGCCGTTCTCCTTTTCTTGTCTCATCCGACATACTCTTTGCCAATTATTGTAGATATTATTTAGCATTTTGGGGATTTTCCTGGGTCTAAAATTAATATGAATAAATCCAAATTAGTATTACTTAAACCACATGCCCCTGTATCACCAATTTCAACCTCAGTCTTTAATTTCAAATACTTGGGAATCCACTTTCCTAAATGTTTCTCTAAATTGTATTCTTGAAATTTTTCCCCTTTATGACCTCTATTATTTTACTGAAAGCTGCCATTCACTTCCTCTATCACTTATGGGATGTATTTCAGTTGTTAAATTGGTCATTGTACCAAAATTAACCTATACAGTGCAAATGTTCCAAATCAGAATATCTTCTTCTGATATAAAGCGATATATGTAATTTCAAAAGTTTATATAGAAAAATGGCCCTTCTAGGATACCTAGAACATAGTTACATTTAGCTTGTGCAGATGGTGGTCCAGTTTCATCCCACAATTAACCCTAGAATGTGTGTATATGTGGTAGGGAATATATAGGGGCAGATGTATTAAGCCTTAACAAGAGATAAATCCAAGGGTGATAAGGAGAGATAAACGTCCAGCCAATCACCTGCTAACTGCCATGTAACAGGCTGTGTTTGAAAAAAGTCAGTAAGGAGCTGATTGGCTGGATGTTTATCTCTCCTTATCACCCTTGCATTTATCTCTTGTTAAGGCTTAATACATCTGCCCTATAGATTGTAAGCGCCACCTGAGCAGGGACTGATGTGAATGTTTAAATATTCTTTGTAAAGCACTGCGGAAATTGTGTGCGCAATGATGGGGCTTTGAAAAAGCCCCATCTAGGGCAAAACGCATCAGTGGAATACCTTACTGAGAGGACCGTACAGTTTTGCCCCTGGCAATCTTTCATTGTGCCCAGATTTGCAGTGCTAGCCCTCCCATTGAGCACAGAGCGGCAAAGATGGCAATCACTCACAACAGCTTAGGCACTGACAGCGAGAGACATCCCACAGGAGATCCCAGGGCACCAGGAGTTATCCCCAGGGCTGATTGCATGTACAGTATAAAGGCCCCCATACATTAGGCCGACTTGTCCTAGGGACAAGTCGGACCCAATTTACCTGCGAGCCGCCCGGCAGCTCCCCGGGAGGCTCACATACAATTTGGCACTTGATGTGCCATTTTTTACATGGGATAAATCGCATGCGATTTATCCCATGTTAAAAAAAACCCGGGGAGCTGCAGGGCAGTGAGGAGTAGTGGGGGCGGGCAGCGGCAGTAGTGGGGGCGGGCAGCGGCGGCTGCGGTGGTGGGGGCGGCCAGCGGTGGTGGTGGGGGCGGCCAGCGGTGGTGGGGGCGGGCGGCGGGTGCGGTGAGCGCTGCTGACCTGGCCGGGCAGTGTACTTACTTACATAGCAGCAGCGGGGACGGGCAGCGCAGTGGCGGCTATTATATTTTGAAAATACTTGTCAAATGACCGGCCGCTCTCTGATTGGCCGGAGAGCTCTCAGCCAATCAGAGAGCGGCCGGTCATTTGACAAGTATTTTCAAAATATAATAGCCGCCACTGCGCTGCCCGTCCCCGCTGCTGCTATGTAAGTAAGTACACTGCCCGGCCAGGTAAGCAGTGCTCACCGCACCCGCCGCCCGCCCCCACCACCGCTGGCCGCTGCCCGCACGCACCACCGCCCGGCCAGGTCAGTCAGCCGGTGCTCAGGGACCCGCTGCCCGCCCGGTGTCTGCATGCATATGCCTGTCAGGTGGCAGGCATATGCATACAGGGAGGTCGGACGTGATCGTATGTACAGACCGTCCGACCTCCCTGATCCGGTCCGATGCGCTCGGGACCGCGCATCGGATCGGATCAGACATCACACACATACGATTTTGGGCCGATTTCATCCGATTATCGGCACCAAGTGCCGAAATCGGATGAAATCGGACCAAAATCGCATAGTGTATGGGGGCCTTAACAGTTCAATTATATACAAGCAAGAATCGCACAGTGGAAGTTATACTAGGGGACAATTGTAACATTTCTAAACTTTATATCGATGCATCGAATTAAAGATTTTTAAATCCCTTGGCTGCTTAATATGTATTTCAGGTTTCTCATTTTAAATTTTTTTTTTTTTTTTGGGGGGGGGGGGGTTGTTTGTTTTTGGCCATAAATACATTACATTTTTCATTATTTAAATTTTTGTATCCGATCCACTTCACCGGTCTTTTTGTATATATATCTTTATATGCGCTAAACAAAACCTTGTATAGATCGTGATGGTGTTTGTCTATAAATGTTTACTAGATTGTAAGCTCCTCCGAGTAGGGCCCTCTTCCCTCCTGTTGTCAAAGCCCACTTCTCTTCACATTTCACTCACAGCTCTCCTTTACTCCAACACTCAGTGACCATCTTCATCATTGGCCTCAAGCCTCTAGTTGTATGTTGATTGGGTCCTCACTACTTACATTTAAGCTGTAATGTGTATTGAACTGTGGTGCTCTTTATTTGTACTGTATTTTTGTTATTTATTCAATGTTATGCCAAGTTTTGTCTCCCTGTATTGTTCCTTTGTACGGCGCTGCGAAACACTTGTGGCGCCTTATAAATAAAATTATAATAATAATGTCTAGAAAAAATAATTTATAGAAGAGTATAGAGAACTGGCCATTTTCTTATACAGGAAAATAAAATTGTGCTCTGCGCTCACCAATAGCAGCTTTTAGTGGATTTGGATGGCTGGTTAATTAAGTAAAAGCACTTGTATAATTAATTGTGTGTCATAAAATAATGATAAAAGTGCTTTGCCGCTGAAAGAAAATAAAAGCGCCGCCAACGCGTTTCGAGAGACTGGCTCTCTTTGTCAAGGATGCCTGATGCTGATCTCTTCTCAGTATTTATTAGTTTTTTCTTCTTTCTTTATTTCAAAAACTTTATTAAAAACGGAGATGGACATTCTTTTTGACGGCAAGCACATGTGTGGTGTATCTCTAAAGAAAAAGTGAATTTTTATTTCTCAATGATAAATAACAAATGTGTTTTATGAAAATGGATGTTTGGTTTAGTGTAAAAAAAGCAGCCAGTTCAAAGTCAATATTTAATCCTTTTGGTTGTAGAGTATTCAGTTCGTAGATCCATTTTGTTTCTCTTTGTTTAAGAATTTTCACATGGTCCCCTCCTCTCCAATTTATATTGACTTGTTGTATTACATTGATTTTGAGCTCTTCAGGATTCTTCCCATATTTCTCGGCAAAATGGCTTGATAGGCTATGGGTTGACAGTCCTTTCTTTATGTTGTAGATGTGCTCAGCTGTACGTTTTTTTAGTTCTCTTTTCATCTGGCCTACATACTGTAGCCCACATGGGCATTCCAGCAAATAAATGATATTTTTGGAACTGCAACTTATATGTTGTTTTTGTTTGTATACCTTTGTTGTTTGAATTAAGGAGAAAGAGGTCAAACATACAAACATAGACAAACAAGTGAAAAATGTGCGTGTTAAAACAGCACGTGTGGGGATGCCGTGTATGATATAAACGTCTCTGGTGTACTTATTGATAATCAGCATCTGCTATATGCTTGCGTGGTCTCTATAGCCAAAGAGAGAATTCTGTTTAGGTTATACTATAATTGTCCCTAATGCTGCTTTCAGACCGCAAAACTGGCTTTGACCCTGTATTTGAAAACGTTTCCAAAAACGGGTCTGCCAGGTAAAACCCCTCTTACCCCGCATCTCTTAAACGATATATTACCATTTAACTGCCGTTTTTTGACACTGGCAGACCCGTTTTTGGAAACTTTCCAAATACCGGGTCAAAGCCAGTCTTCAGCCCCTCCCCGGCTGGTTAACACCCCCCCCCCCCCAGGGCTAACAACCCCCCCCCCCCAATGTGTTTCAGAACCCACCCCCAGGGCTAACAACCCCCCCCACCCTAATGTGTTTAAGAACCACCCCCCCCCCCCCCCCGTTCAGCCGGTACCTCCGTAATTGCGGATCCCGGCACTGCAGTATGGACAGATGCACATATGACAAAAAGTGTCTTTCGGAGAATGGCTGCCCCATAGGAAAACCTGTTTAAAAAAACTGTCTTTCGTATGGGGGCAGCCATTTTCCGAAAGTCACTTTTCTTATAAGAAAAGTGACTTTCGGAAAATGGCTGCCCCCATATGAAAGACAGTTTTTAAAACAGGTTTTCCTATGGGGCAGCCATTTTCCGAAAGACGCTTTTTTTTCATAAGTGCTTCCGACCATACTGCACTGCCGGGATCCACAACGGAGGTACCGGCTGCACAGGGGGGGTTTTCTTAACACATTGCGGGGGGTGGGTGGGTGTGTCGGGAGATGTTAACCCACACGCGGGGGGGGGCAGGGGGGCGGCTCCAGTGCTATGAATATTTAATGAGTGCTCATTAAATATTCACTGCATTGAATTTAGGACCCAGCTCATTGGTTGGGTCCTAAATACTGTTTCAGACCCGATTTTGATGCCAAAATACCGGGTCTGAAATGAGTAGGACCCTCCATTTTACCCGTTTTACAAAAACGGCTTTTGTAAAACGGTAAAGTGGTCCTGCACCTTTCAGACCGCACAGATTACCATTTTAAAACGGTTAAAAATCGGCAAAATACCGGTTTTTAAGTGCGGTATACTAGGATTCAAGTTATACCCCTTTCAGTCCGCACATATTAACCGATATACAGATGGGTCTGTTCCCATCCTTGCTGGCGGGTCGCCAGAACGTACGCGCTGGCGACCCGCCAGCAGCCTCGCCAGCGAGGAGACTGAGACGCGCGTGCGTCTCACGCGCACGCGCGTCTCAGTCTCCGTCGCTAGCGCGGCGGAAACCCTGTCCGTCTCCGCCTCAGGGAGACGGACGGGGTTAGGGGGGGGTTAGGGGGGATGCGGGCAGGCGGCGGGGACCCCGGGTTACCGCCGGCAAGCCGGCGGGGACCCGGGGAAACGTATGGAAGCGCCGTCGGAAGGGGACGCGCGCGCCTCTCGTGCGCGCGCGTCCCCTTCTCACGATCGCCATGGCGCTGGCGGGGGATGGCGGCTGGCGACGCCAGCGCCATCCCCTGCCAAGATGGGAACAGACCCATCTGTAGTACTGTTTTTTTACCGTTTCAAAACGGTAATTTGTGCGGTCTGAATTTACCATTTTAAAATAACTGGTATTTTAAAACGGTAAAAAAGCAGGGTCCTACCCATTTCAGACCCGTTTTTTTTGCGGTCTGAACGGGTCTGAAATGGTACCCAGGCAGCAGTGAGCACTATTGGTCCCCCTCGCCGTGCATATTTAATGAGCCGGCCGCTCACTAAATATGCGCATATGTAATGAGCGGCCGGCTCATTAAATATGCACAGCGCTGGCTCAGAGTGGACCGGCTAATGCTACCCTGCCCCTGCCTCAGGTACCGGGGGATGAGGGGTTATGAGCCTGGGAGGAGGGGAGGGAGGAGGCGGAGGGGAGGGAGGAGGTGCGGGCCGTGTTACAGGGATTCCCAGAATCTGGGAACGTTATCAAGCTCACCCGGTGTCGCCATCTTTCTTCTCTGCTGGGCACATCGGGTCACCGGGTTCTCGGGGCAGAGGAACAGGCATTACCTCCAGAGTTAATAGGAATACAGAAAGGGGAACACGTGGTGGCGAGAGGGCGGAGTTATCAGGTGAGACGATGTTCAGCAGGTGAGGTGACTGGGGGCTCTGTATATACACCAGGTCACAGTGATGCTGCTTTCACACCGCAAACCTGCTTTAGACCAGGTATTTACATGCGGTGTGAAAGGGGTTAAACGTGCTCTGACCCATTTAAAAAAAAACGTTTTAAATACCTGGTCTAAGCAGGTTTTGCGGTGTGAAAGCAGCATTAGTGACTTTCCTCCTTGGGTAATCACATTCATTCATATTTTAACATTCTTTTTACAGGTGAACTACAGGTCCCAGCAGGCCCATTAATGCCCCGCATGCTGGGACTTGTGGTTCTCCAAGTCCCAGCCTGCGGGGGAGGTCTGCTGGCACTTGCAGTTCTCCTGTATTAAGCAATGTTAGGAATGAGAATTTAACCCTATCAGGCCGGCGTCCAATGGCCAGGGACGCCGGTGAAAGCCCTGGGCTTCAGCCATGGACGGGTGAAGCCTGGGGGGACGACCCCTTTATTAGGGGGGTCCCCACTCCTCCAGGTACCCCGTCCAAGGCTGACCAGCCACGGTGCTCAGGGTACGGCCGGGGGACCTTGTGTAAAAAGTGTCCCCCGGCTGTGGCATGACACTGTGGGCTGTTGGAGCCCGGTGCTGGTTTAAAAATACGGGGGACCCCCAGATTTTTTGTCCCCCGTATTTTTGGAACCAGGACCGGTCCAAGAGTCCGGGGCTGGTTTCAGAAATACGGGGGACCCCTACGCTTTTTGTCCCCCGTATTTTTGGAACCAGGTCCGGCTCAATGAGCCCGGGGCTGGTTATGTACAGGAGGGGGGACCTCACGCCATTTTTTTTTTTACTTTTCAATCACAAAATCGCACATTTTACAAAACCTGAAACCTTTTCATGACTAAAAAATCGCACTTTTCATCCCGAAAATCGCCCTACATCGCACTTACTCTCACTTTTCATGCCGGAATACACACCTCATTAAATATTCGCTTTTTGGAAAAAAATGCGAATTAAAAAAACGGCGATAAAGGGCGATTTGAGCAAAAATCTCATTTTCGGAAAAACGGTAAACACAATAAATCTCGCCCAGTGTGTTGATTGATATCCTGTAGTGGGCATAAAGCAGATTATTACTGCAAATATAGTTGGTTGTGCTTTTCTGGATAAGGGAGTGTGTCTGGGTATAACACTTTTAATAAACAGGATAAGACTTTGGTCTTAAATCATTGAATCATGTAGCGTATTCTATCATATCAAACAGGCAGAACAGCCTATAGTTCTGACTATTGCTGCAGACTTAAATTAAATAAACAGATAGAGGACATTAAGTATTGCATTTGTGTGGTGCGGCCGCAACTTATCATATGCGTGCAGCAATCACAGAAATGACAAAGACAGACCGAGCGGTGTTAGTTAGGTGCCGATATAAGCTGAGAGTCTCAGTGTGAATCATGGACACCGCTCCGGACCTGAACCCGCAGCTTGCAATTAAATTAGTACATTACAGCTCTTATAAGAGCTCAAGACAATTCAGTGCTGGTTTAATACAATTTCTAGGACACACACACGGGTAAGAACCACACGGCTGGTGCTGCCAGCACGCGCGTTTCGCTTCCCGCTTCCTCAGGGCAACCTTTTTTTGTCCTAATTAAAAGATTCATATTTCTGTTTCCGCGTTAGCACACCCCTGATACTTGCTAAAGTATTAAACTTTGATAACTATAGGCAGGGGGCCGAGCTATAACTATAGATTCAATTAAAAACATTGAATCCTGTGCGACTGGTCTAAATTTGGTGCCTAGGGCCGCTGTGGAGCTAAAATCCGTCCCTAGTGCACGGTACATCATCAAACGTTATACGATATAACACTTTTAACATGATTTATGGCCTGATGGGTTGAAATTATGTGGAAAATCATACTAGTGTATGGCGTCCTTTAGGCATATTTGCTAGTGCAGAGACTTACAGAGACTTGGGACCTTATTCTGATTGACTCGCAAGGCTGAGAAATTTGCAGCCTTGGGAGTCCATCAGACGCTGCCTGCCACCGCCCACCACCCGCGCGACCCCCTGCACGCCTGCGAATGGATGATTTACATATTCATCCATTCACAGGTGGGTAGAAATCATTCGATGGTCAGCGACCATCAAATGATTTCTCCAGCACTCACAGTTCAGAGACACCTATGGGGGGGCAGCTGATATCCGTTGATGTCAGATACCCGCCCCCCCCCCCGCACCCGCATCACAGCCTCATTAGCATGGACCAGCGTTCTCACGAGAACAGCCATGAAATGTTGGGCTTCCCATATGCTAATGGAACTGCCCGGCATCCCCCGCCCGCTGTGTAGGGTACATGCAGAATGTTTGCCGTGGGTGCTGCACATGCAAACACCATCAGTCCACACTGCAAACGCACGGAAGACCAAATCAATCAGAATAAGGTCCTTGGAGTCTGGTATCGATGGCTTCAAACCTTAATGTTTTCATTGAAGTATTAAATAGCACTATCGTTTGTGCAGGTCTCTCCGCTGTAACTCTTCACCAGCAGAGGATAACTGACTGCAAAATTTAGATTTGGGTCAATTCAGATAAACGTAGAACTGAAATGACAGAATAGGGATGTGGTGGGTTATACCTCAGAGGCCTGTGGAATGGAGGATTATGTAAGAACCCTAAGAGGCTGGGTGAGTCTCTTCTGTTCCATCTTTCTTACCCTTCCTCCTGGTGGCTGTGGCGATACCTTGGTGTTTTGTGATTGGTTGGCTAGCTTAGCGGAACAGAATGTTACCTGTCACCTCTATTTTAGTGCGTATCTCAGTATGAGTATGTTTTGTTTCATAGTACCAGGTGCGCTCACCTTGTTGGCCATGCCTCCCAACTTTTGTAGTAGGCTAGGGGGTGTCAAAGTAGGCATGTAAATTATAGGGCGTGGCCTTGTGGCAAGGTGGCGTCATTTTGTGAGGCCATGCCCCCATTTTCCGCCACTGCGGGGGGCATAGCTAGCTGCTCTGTAAGCTGCTGGCCAGCCCCCAACCCCTCTGCTTGCTGGAATATTCACCAGGTGACAGGGGGGACTCCCAACTGCCCCAACCCCCCCCCTGCCATCGTGGGACACTGGACGGATGCAGGATTGTCCCCAAAAAACGTGACGTTCCCGTGGTATTTGGGACAGTTGGGAGGTATGTTGTTGGCAGTTGTTATATCTGTTGGGCCACCATACGGAAGGGGGGTGGCAGTGTTAACACCCTCCCGTGTGGGTAGTCACAGTAGAAGGTAGAGTGGGTGCCTGTGTAACTTTAGCGTGCTTTGGAATGGCTTGATCTACTGTGTTATCTTGCTGGCTTTTGGGTTGATGCTATAGCCGTTCTTTTTCTGCCACCATAATACTTTCACATCATTTACATTATTTACCATCTATTTGTTCATTTGAATAATTATCTGACAATGTATGTCAAGTTCACGCCTCTGTATCATTAATGTATTAAGGTGTCGCTTTATTTTCACCGATGCATATACAAGACAATCCTCAGCCATTAGGAAGTATATACAATGCAAAGCTGTACTTGACTTTGTTGCAGACTTATCACAATCTAACGATCCTCCAAACCAATGGCAGTGTGTGTGATTTATGTTCCAGCAGGATGAACCCTGTATACAATATGCTTAGCAGCTGCCCCGTGACCTCTGCCCTGTGAACGTTTGCACGAAGGAGACGCTGGTGTTGAAAGAGCACCAACTTGAGGGTCTAGAACTACGAAACAACACATACTCCAACTGAGATACCAGTAGTAGGATCCCAGACCTGTGCTATGGGCCCGATTCAGACGTAATAGCTGGGCTGCAAATCTTCGGAGTCCAGCAATCAGGAAAACACCACCCAGCGCATGCAAATTCCCACCCATGTGCATTGGGAGTAAGCCAGTACTTACTCTGTGTTGCAATGGCTGTGGGGAGAAGGAGGCCACCGCAACCATCAGCTGCCATCGCAAGTCCTGGCTTACTCGCGGCTGCGAGCAGAGGGGAAAGCCATTCGATGCTGATTCCAAATGGTTTTCCCCTCATCTGCGTGGCTTCGAATAAACAGCCCCTGCTCCGATCAGGCATGGACAGTCCACATCCCTGGCTACTGTTATGTTGTGCTGTCATATTGACGTGCTGGTAACTAGTCCAATATAAATGCACTAATTGCCCAGAACACGGTATATATATATATATTTTTTTTTTTTGTTAATTTTTATTCTACATAGCCCTAGGGCAATTACTGTATCAGTACATTTGGTGAATCTAAATCTAAATATTTTTTATATATATATCTTTCTCCTCCCTTATCTCTCTCATTCTCTCTCTCTGGCCCTTATTCTGGTTGGTGCGGTAATGTCCGCGTGCGTTCGTCCCGCCGATGTTTTGTGACTGCGCATGTGCAGAGGCGTCTCTGCGCATGTGCGAGCGGGGCGTACGGCCAAATCCCGCATGAAATGTGAACACTCCGAACAGGGGGTGGAGAGGGGCGTGAAGGGCTATTTGGGCTCATTACCATATGCATACACCCCGCGTTTCATGGGCGTTCCCATGCAAACGCTGGGCGTACGTATGGTAATGTGGCCGTGACGCACGTGTAGGGGGCGGACATATGACATCGCCGGATGTCAGCTGCCCGCCCAGATCCCTGCTTTTGCACGGAGAAATGTCCGTGTGGTCTGAGGTTGCGGGAGCTGGTGGAGCACTCGGTCCTGCATTCGATGGGCTCGAATGTTGGGGGAGGTTCCCTGAGATGGAGGAGGCGTATTCCGTGAAAAATACACGTGCGGTCCGTTCGGCCAGCTTCTTACCGCGTACGGACGGAGTTGGCGATCCGTATGGAAGGCGGGGTTTCGCACGCACGGTCCTGGCCGCATATTCGGATCCGGCCGCACCGATCAGAATAAGGGCCTCTGTCTACTTACAACTCCGCTGTATTGTGTTTTTTTTATTTTCCTGTGAACCAAATGTATGGCTTGTTGGATAAAATGTGCAACAAAATTTCACAAACATATGTCAGCATGCAGAAAGCAACATCTAAACTTAAATTGAGATGTTTGGCAGCAAAGAAAAGGACAAACAGCACAGACCATCGTTCTTAATTAAAATCAAATTGCAATAAAAAAGCCCACAGGATATATCTCCCCCCCCCCCCCATTAAAAAAAAAGAAAAAGTAATTGCAATAAATAAATGGTTTATTATTTGATAAATATACAATTTCCAAGATGCTGTTGTACTTACAAGTATTAAGAAGTGGCCCAGTTACACGGGCCGGTGTATGTTTCAGCTCTATAGAATAGTCCTGTGTAAACATTTTATGTTCCGTTGGCTTATGACATTATAAGAATTATATCTGCACAAACGCACTCACAGGAAGGGAACACGTCTGTGGCTCCCTCACAAATAGCAGCTTGTAATAATGACAACACATCTCAAAGCAACGTCGGATTTAATAGTTCACGCTGTAACGCAGGAGCCATTTTCTTCTCGGATGCGATGGGCTTCAAGATTGTTTAATGTTATCCAATTCGTCATCGGGTCTCTCACAACACTTCCCCCCCTCACTCCCCCCCTCAGAAGCAGAACTTCAGGCAGATCATTTGCTTTCTTGTTGGAGGGAAAGGCTCACTAAAGCCAAATAACTATGTGGACTATTTCCTCTGAGCATTTGGCAAGCTGGTTGAGTGAATCAATGAAAGCCCCTCAGTGATTTTCCAATGTCCATGACTTGACCACCTTATGAATGTTGTCAGAGGTAGAGACAGAGGGGCAGATTTATTAAGCTCGGTGAAGTGATAAACTTTTTTTTATCACTGGCCAATCAACTCCTACCTGTGAACTTACAGGCTTAGTTTGAAAAATAACAGGAAGAAGCTGATTGGCCCGTGAGAAAAACCAGACACTTTAAGTCATTCTGGGGTAAATTTATTATAAGTGATACTCTGCCATCATCTATTTAACACAGAAGTATTATATACAGTAGGTGTCTTTTCCCCCAGAATGCTTATTGTTTCAGGTTTGCTGGATACGATTTTAGTCCTGATGGGGGAGGATATACTAGTGTTATATTTTATTTCCTGTTACTTACAGTTGATATGTCTCTCCTTACGGGAAGATTTATCAACGCTTGGAAAGAGAACCAACCAATCAGCTTCTGTCATTTTACAAGCTGTGCTTGAAAACAACAGGAGCTGATTGGTCGGTATTTTATCGCTCTCCAAATATGTACAGTATATGTAGTATTTTGTATTATACTTTAATCTATTATAACTGTCTTTTAAATCCTCCATAGGCCCTTAACTTATCATGACCCGCAATGTCCATGTGATCCTACTAAGTATGACATCAGAGCGCGTGTTCTTACAATCCACACCACGGGCTAACCTATGAGGGGATGGTTAGTGATTGATCGGAGATCATTGTCTAGCCGTGCATCATCCCCGTGTGCCATTCATTACATACAACCATTATAATAGGCGAGATGTATGAAGCCTTGAAAAGTGATAAAATGGAGAGTGATATACAACCAGCCAATCAGCTCCTACCTGTCATATTTCAAACCCAGCCTGTGGAATTGCAGCTTGGAGCTGATTGGCTGGTGGTTTATCACTCTCCATTTTATCACTGTTCAAGCTTAGTACACCTGGCCGTATGTCACCTTTAAATCAGAATAGTTAGACAGAGGGCTGACAACATACGCTCTACCAGGCTCCCTTTAAAGACTTAAAGACTTAATTTAAGACTTTTATTGCGAGATTGAAGGGATGGGTGAAAGCAAAATTGCCTGCAAAGAAATCTGAACTGCAGTATTATGTTATATAAAAGGACATTCTGCAAGTTTACGAACATTTGACCAAAAGAAGAAGTTCATGTTAATCAGGCGGTATCGCATTTGTAGCTGTGCGGAAGAGGGTACGCCAACTACTTTCCTCATCACAAATAACTAGGCAATGTCTCTAGGTGTTGTACTGTTCACTGGAGACACAGATCACATATAACATAATTAGAAGAAATCCGTTGACAGGTATTTTGTAAACCCCGAGACTGATTAAAGGATTAATACTCAACATTTCCTGTAAATGTAATTGTTCTGGTTCCTTATAAGTGAAAAGCATCATTTCCAATCTTTACGGGTGACATTATGATATAAAAAAATAATCTCTAGTGTAGAAGTGTAAAATCAAAGCTCACATACAACGCCATTGTGTCCTCTTTGGAGAGTGAGCAGACGACCTTCCTTCTATATTCCTAGCCTGGGTTACTTTCGCTGTCATATGTTTGTAATTAGTCATTTGTTGTTCCTTGAGTCTGCTATCAGCTATCTGTTCCCTGGGCTCTCTATAATAGTGTCTGCCTAATGTTTCATCGTCATGTGGTGGACAGCTTATCCCTCTAGGCATTGGTGGGAACCTTTCGCTGGTATAAGCGAATCACCTTCTTGCAGAACCTCCAACTGGCCAGGAGTATTGCCAAACTCTTGGTCCGAAGGGCTTCAGCCTTACTTCCTCGTCATTTATGTTCCTCTCGTGCACTCACTTGAGTCATCTCTCGTTAACCTAATTTTGCATCCAACAATGATGGAACTTACTCAACTCCATCTTTGGAAGCCATCGTGAGGCTTGCCTTTTGTATTGCTAAAAAAACATTCATATATTTCCATTGTTTGTGTAATGTAAAGAAGCAGAGTATAATTGAATGGTTCAGCAAAGCACAATGCTTATTCTTTCAATGTTTTTGGACAACACAACAAAAAGAAGTCATTGGCTCTTCATGTACAGTACGGCTATTAATTTAAGACTCCAACATAAAGGATGATCAAGTGACGTTTGATGGGAATTGGGCTCAATTTAGAAAGTCACACTTGTGTTATGATATGGGACTGGCCAGTATTCACTTGCTTATCATCCACAGGGCAAAGTCCATCTAGAAACTCAGCCTTGGAGTTACTGTATAAGTTCTTAAATGTGTCCAGCACCGGACTCTTATCCTTCCCCTTGGACTTCGGAGTATGCGGTGGACCATTTGGACAAGAGCCAACATGATTGTAGTGCCCGATATCTGAGCACTCTGTCTCCCGGTGATAGAAATAACTAAAGTTGGATACAATGACAGGCACAGGAAGAGAGATGGTTAGCACACCCGCAATGGCGCAGAGAGAGCCCACCAGCTTACCACCTACTGTCTCCGGAGACATGTCTCCATAGCCTACTGTAGTCATTGTCACCACCGCCCACCAGAATGCCTCGGGGATACTGGTAAACTTTGTTTCTGGATGATCGGCCTCTGCAAAATACACGGCACTGGAGAAGAGGATAACACCAATAAACAGAAAGAATATGAGAAGTCCTAGTTCCCTCATACTGGCTTTCAGTGTCTGTCCTAAGATCTGTAATCCCTTGGAGTGTCGGGAGAGCTTGAAGATACGGAAGACTCTGACCAACCGGATGACCCTGAGGATAGCCAGTGACATAGCCGGCTGTCCCACACCTTTGTGCCGAGCCAGTTCTGTGCCCAGGGCAACAAAGTATGGTATGATTGCCACGAAGTCGATCATATTCATGATATCCTTGAAGAAGGCAGCTTTGCTGGGGCAGGCGATGAAACGCACCGAGAGCTCAAAGGAGAACCAGCAGATGCAGATAGTCTCCACAATGAAGAAAGGATCCTCAAATAGATTCTTCTCTTTAGGTACAACTGTAATGTTGGACCTGTGATGTGACTGTACCTGCAACACAAATAGATATGCTATAATAAGAAGACACAGAGACATTTAAAGACTATGGAGCAATGCCAGATACGGCAGTTCTACACATAATGCTAAGTAACACTTAAACTGTGTACACGCCAATAGATTTTGCTTATAGAAGCAAAATCGAATCCACATCGAATGGTTTTTAGGACACTTTCGATCTGCATTCGATTCAATGCAAGCTCCGGGATTCTCAAAATCGAAAAGAAAAACTGTGAACTGTGAAATATCGAATTAGATCCAGTAAATCGAATGTGTACAATGTACCATGAATGTAAATCGAATTTGATATCTAAATCGATATCAAATGCAAAAGTACAGATCTAATGCCACATTGAATGGGAAAATCTAATGCCAGATCTAATAGAAAATCGAATATAACATTGAATCTAAAGCCCTGTGCACACGCTTAGATTTGCTTTAGATTTGATGTTAGATTCGATTTTGTATTAGATCTGGCATTAGATCATCCCATTCGATTTGGCATTTGATCTGTATTTTTGCATTCGATTCGATTTCGATTTCACAATGTAGGCACAATGTACTCATTCGATTTACTGGATCGAATTCGAGATTTCCTTGGCTGCAGAGTAGATTTTTCGGTACTTATGTAATATCTGGGCTCCCGTTTTTCTTATGAGACCGCATCCCCTCGCGGGGCTCGCTGCGCTCGCCACGCTTCGGGCACGGTGGCTCGCTGCGCTCGCCACACTATATAAAATCAACTCCATGCGTAGTTGGATAGTAGGGCTATGAAAAAATGAGTTGCATTTAACATGGGAGCCCAGATAATACATAAGTACCGATTTTTCTATTTGATTTTGAGAAAACAGGAGCGCGCATCGAATCGAATGCAGATCGAAAGTGTCCTAAAAACCATTCAATGTGGATTCGATTTTGCTCCTATAAGCAAAATTGAATCGAAAACAGGGAAAAATCTAAGCGTGTGTACACAGCTTAAAGCAAACCAAAGTGTTTGTACATAGCTCTACAGTATACCATATTCATAGTTGCCCACACTCCTGCATTCTGCAGGGGACTCCCTGAAGTAGGATCAAATTCAAAGGCTCCCATTAAGAGTCTATCAATGTCCCTCATTGGTCCTAACAACATTAAAGCTGTGTAAACACACTTAGATTTGTTTCAAATCAAATTTAATCGTTTTTTAAGATGATTTCAATCTGCATTTGATTCGATGCGCGCTACCGTTTTCTCTATATCGAAAAGAAAAATAGACTGTGCAGGCAAGTAAATATCAAATTCAATCCAGTAAATCGAACGTGTACACTGTGCCTTGAATGTAAATCGAATTCGATATCAGAATCGATATCGAATGCAAAAGTACAGATCTAATGCTAAATTGAATGGAAAGATCTAATGCAAAATCTAATGGAAAATGGAATCGAACATCGAATCTAAAGCAAATCGAAGCGTGTGTACACACCATTAGGCAGATGTATCAAGCCTGTTAAAGTGGCGATAAAGCCCCCCTCTTGGGCTGCCAGTACATGGAGCAATAACAGCAATAGCTTCCCAGCAGGAAGCCATTCTGTGCAAATCACCAGAGCTACAGTGCTTCCATGGGCTGCTGCCTGTGCAGCCCAGCAGAAGAAAATCCTCTGCAGAGAGAATGCCCAGACTTCAGTGGGTCACTCAGTGTGTTGCAGCTGAAGGAAGGTATGCAGTGCACCAGAGAGGTGCATGGAAGTTTATTTTATTTGAATAATATTTGTTTGTAGATCTTTATTAAGAGTATCATTTTGTGTACTTTAATTAATATTAAAGTTATTAAAAGTGTTTATTTTGCTCTGTACCTGTGTTTATGTGCATACAAGTACATCATTTATTTACAGTAATTGCATACAAACACTTGTACAGCGCAAATCAAACTAATAACCTACAAATAATTAATGACTGTTTGCAATGAGCAGTACCCAGGAAATTGCAGCCCCCCTTAAAGGTGCCCACACACTAGAACGATTTTTGGGCCGATTGACCGATTTCCGATAAATCGTCCGATATATCGTCCGATGGTTACCAATAATCGGTCGAAAATCGGCCAATATCGGTCCGATGCGCGCTCCCCTGGATCTTTAGCTGAATCTTCTGATCTTACGTTCTGCACGAAAGATCAGAAGATTTAACAAAAGATCTATAGGAACGCACACGGGATCTTAAGAAAAATCTTTGGTAAAGATGTGCGCTTGCCTGAAATCTTTTGTCCAGATCGGACAAAAGATTTGAAGGCTAATTTATGCGCACATCTTATGATCGCAGATCTTTCTAGTGTGTGGGCACCTTTTAGTCTAAAGGCAGGAGCCGCCACTGCCTATTTCTGTTTTTAATGCCACTGCAACAGTAATTAAAATAAATAAATAACTTAACAACACAATAGTTCTAAATGAAATGTCAATGAGGCAGAGGAATATTTGACCTGGAGTGACACAGGTTAATATACTGCTACGTCAATAAATATAAACTCATACAATAAAACAATTCATTCTAGGGGCCTTTGAGCGGCAGTTAGACGGTGTCTCCGGGGCTTTTGTACAGATTTCTGTAAAGCTGCTGTGACTGAGTTACACCCAGTAAGAGTGGCCAGGCAGCTTTCTCTACCTTTCCCATCCAGCCTGCATCCAGACAGTGAATGGCCGTCACCATAGTGACTGGTGGATGGCTGTAGCTATCCACCAATCGGTGCTGTCAGCAATTCATTGAATGAAAACATGCAGATACGGTACGGAAATGCAGTAGAGGTTATGGATTCTCATTATTTCTCTTTGCATCAGTTTTGCTATTTGGCCATGCTGAAACTGAAGCAAGATATGCTGGGATGTGTAGTTAATCAACAGCTGGAGGGCCGCTTATTGCGGTTGATCGTATTGGGTCCGAAGGCTGCGAGATGCCATTCAGGTGCTGTTGTCAGGTGTTTAAACGATAGCAACGGCATTCATGCCAATCTCACATCCTTCGCTGCGCCGAATTCCCTTAAAATTGCTCGCACCCTTATGGAGGTGCAAGCGCTTTTAAGCAAATTCAGCCCACCGTAGAGTCCGCCCAGTACCGTGATGATTCGCACTCACGAATCTTCCGCACCCAATAGGACCGAGCCCACTGTGGCATACCCTCCAACATGACCCATTCCATTAGGTACAAAATGCTCATTTCCTGGACTTCCCTGCCAGTGGCAGTTACAGAGGTTGGACTCCAGCACAGTACAAAACTCAAAGAGGGGGGTCACATCAACTGCCAGTGAGTCCAGGACAGTGATGTTTGGGGTGGCAGTAGGTGTGGCTCCCCTCTTTGAATATTGAACAGTGGTGCAGCCCCACCTCTGCAACTGCCACTGGTAAGGAAGTCCAGGAACAGAGCATTTTGTAGGAGGGTATGCTGTGTTTGCATACGACTCTTATCAAGCTTAGTGAGTTGTGTCTATTTTGTTACTGAGCATGTACGGAGCAAAAACGCATAATATGCTGGATGCTCCGCAAACGGACTTCATCTGCACCAGACCCCATATAATGTCACTCATTTTGGGGTGTGGGGAGTTAAGCCTTGAAGAGAGATACAGAGAGAGCATTCTCAAAGCTTCGAGAGAGAGAGGGCGGGATGTACTAAAGGGAAAATGTGGTAAACGGGGGTTTTACCGCATTTTCCTATGTACCATTACCCATCCGCCCCATCTCCACCGGGCAGGGTATCGCCACCTCTGGGTGGCGATACCCTATAGAAGCCTATGGGCTTCTATCGCCACCGACTGCCCGCCGTCCGCGCGACCCCCCCTCCCGTCCTCCATCGATCTCCTCCCCCAGCAGGTGTCACAGCTGGGAGGACATCCGGCTGCAGGGGGGAGGAGGAGACGCCGGGGACACTGACAGCCGCCGGGATGTGACGGAGACCCCAGCACACCACATTACAGGTATCGCAGGTGTCTCCGTCACCGCACCCCGATGCTAGCCGCATATGTTAGTACATATGCGGTAGCATCGCGGCGGCTGGACGGCGATGTATATTAATACATCCCGCCCAGAGACTGGTGACAGATAATTTACCAACCAATCAGCTCCTGTCCTATTTCAAGAACAGCCAGTAACATGACCATTAGGAGCTGATTGGTTAGTACTTTATCTCTTACCAATGCTTGATACATATCGCACTCAGTGTTCAATGTTCAGCAACGGCTCCACTATGTGGTAATGGGCCTGGAGCAGTGCCGGATTAAGGTCTGTGGGGGCCCTGGGTAACAAACTTTTGGGGCCCCCTAAAAATACAAGTGATATAATGGCGGTTATTTTTTTTTTAGACCAAAATGCACATCACACTTTACAAAATGTACCCTGCGCCACATAGCTCAAAGCCGGCTGCCAGCCAGTCACATGCTGATGTCGCCGCTGAGACTGAGGAAAATGGCACCACCGCATGTCACAGAAATCCCAGCGGGCACATCGCTGGCTGAAATGCTGCAAGAGACTGACAGTGATTTCAGCAGCACTTTGGCGGGTGACGCTGCCAGCGGCTGCGTAGTGGAGAAATCAGACACACAGCTGACTCATGCTGTGCTCCAATTTCAGTACCAGCGGGGTGCACGGTTCAGGGGGCTCCGAATGTGTGGGGGGCCCCGGGACTACAGCCCCTGTTGTCCCTCCTTGGATCCGGCCATGGCCTGGAGTGTGGCTCTGGGCTATGATTTCCCAGCCCATCCTCATAGTAGTTGCCACGGCTCAAACCTGTCCCACAAAAAGTAAGATGCAGGGGGCAGCCCAAAAACCTCGTAGGAAAAGAAAGAGCTGCCTAAGGCATAAGCTAAGAGATGAAAGACAGGATGAGCTTCTCATTTCATGTCATCTCGAAGAGTAAAAATAATGACATTAGCCGTTACAAGAGGAATTCTAATTAAATGGTATCAATCAAGGCCGCACAATATTCAATTACAATGTAACTGGTTCTGCACAAACGGGCAATTAAATGTTACTTAGCCTAGAACTCCGCGTTCAGAAGCGGCTGTACTATTTCAGAGATGAAAACAGAGCCCGCGTGAGTGATGAGTACTAGCGAAACGTGAAACACAAGTTCCACTCATTGCCGCGAGCTGGAAATATATACTGCTGGGCAAACCCGCACCTGGGAAGGCTTAAATGGGGGGTCAGGAACATTTGAAAATGTAATTATTTTTATTTTTGGATACTTGTTTCCCCGAAATGCTCAATAAAACATCTGAGAGCTTCGTAGTGCAATCACAGGCACTCCATAACGCTACAGGGCCACCGACCTTGTTCCCGCGTAACCACTAATGTCAGTGATACGGGTTACTTCGGGACGTGACCTTTCGCAATTCATAGACGCCGGTTTCTTTTCCATATAAATGAGTCACTAAGCCTATGCAGCTAGTGTGTCTTTTACTGCACCAAACTATGGTATACTCATAAAATATACTTTCTAAAAATATATTAACTCCATACAGCAGTATAAAAAGCAGACAAGGGTTGTACTCAAAAGGCCGTTTTTTCGTATAAAATGTACCAGAGATTTTATTTTTTATTATTTATAGTTTTATGTTTTGCTTATTTTGCTTTTGGTTTTTTTTTTGCTTCTTATTTTTGTTATACATACATGCTGTAGCAACCAATTAGACATGGCTTTTATTAACCCTTTGGGTGCCAAGGTTGCTGTGAGCGACTGTTCTGTTAGTATAAATAAACACAGATCCGGCCAAGTTAATTACTAGAAGTTTAGTTAAATATTGAGTGGCGCTGGCGTGTTGTTGTTTTTTTTTAATGGATATTTTGGCGATCTCGCACAGCAACGTTGGCACTCAAAGGGTTAATAAAAAAAATAGATCTGACTAGATCACTTAGAAATGAAGCAGGGATCACTCTGTGCGTATACCCCCAAATGACAGCAATGCGCGGTACTCAGGACTATTTTTCACTAGGCTCCAGCAGGGACTGTGGCCCTTATTCTAGTTCACTCTTTCTGACAAAATATTTCTTAGATGGACAAAACCATGTGCACTGCAGGTGAGGCAGGTGTTACTTGTGCAGAGATAATTAGATTTGGGTGGGGTTTTACATCTGCCTCACCTGCAGTGCACATGGTTTTGTCCATCTAAAGGTGCTTACACACGGGGGCGATTTTGTCCAAAATCGCGGGAAATATGGTCGCTCAGCGACCATATTGCCCGTGATGGGAGTGTGCACCAGCGATATATCGCCGGGTGTGCGCTCCCGTTTTTACCCCTGTAGTGATCGCTGGTCGCAGGAACATGCTCCTGCGACCAGCTGATTACCACTGCCGGGCTTCCCCCGGCAGTTTCTTTTTCATCAGCGACCATCTCTGGTCGCTGATGTAAAGTAGAAACTGAGCAATATATTGCTCAGCCATATATTGCTCAGCTATATATGGCTGAGCAATATATCTCCCCCGTGTGTACACAGCATTAGAAATATTTTGTCAGAAAGAGTGAACTACTGAAAACTGCTGAAAAAAAGCCCTGGCAGTACTGACTTTATTATGATGATATTTAAACACAGTGCATGCCCGGATCCCCTTGGTACGATGCGAGCTGAGGCGTCCTCCGACCTTTTCATACCCCCACTATCCACGTCGGCGTGGAGTTGATTTTAGATAGTGTGGCGAGTGCAGCGAGCCACCGAGCCCGAAGCGTGGCGAGCACAGCAAGCCCCGCGAGGGGACATGGATTACTTTACATGTATTCCGCGTCCCCTCGCGGGGCTCGCTGTGCTCGGCATGCTTCGGGCTCGGTGGCTCGCTGCGCTCGCCGCACTATCTGAAATCAACTCCACGCCAAGGTGGATAGTTGGGGTATGAAAAGGTCGGAGTACACGTACTGTCGCCCCTCGTGGGCTCGCTGCGCACCCCGCGCTTCGGGTTGGCGTTGATAATGGGGGTGGCGTTGACAATGGGGGTGCATTTAACATTGTAAGCACCCATCAGGGTGCTTGTACAATTAAAAATCGCATTGCATCGCATGCCATTTGCTGTCATGCAATGCTAAGCGATATTTCATTGCACAAGCACTCCTGTTAATTTAATGGGAATATCGCATCGCACGCATCACACACCACTAAGTATGGTATGCGATGGGCGCCGTGCTACGAAACAAGTACCCAAAATGAAAAGAAAAACATGAGCGTCGTACAGTTTGGTAGATAGTATGCTGACCATGTAACAATGACCAGAGGCATTTTCGCCAGTGCCCAGTTCCAGTCATCACTAGCAGCAAATACGTTTGACCTTGGTTGGTTTGTGTCCTCATGTAATTCCTGCATTCTCCCGGCGGGAGCTCCACCGAGGTATGTTGTTATGAAGATGTCTCATTACAGAGATATGACTGTTATTCTGTTTGAAGTTTAAATTAAAGGGGAAATACTTCCTGCTGCGGGTCTCCCTTTCTCTCCTACACAAGGATAATGCAGTCCTTGAACCCTATATGTATTGGCTGCACATTTACAAGGAACCGCTGTTGCCTTTAATCTGGTTGGTCAGAAGCCTGGTGTTTTTCAGAGATTTAGGGGGGTATTCAATCCACGTCGGAAATAGCGGCAGCTCCCTATTCAATGCGGTCATTAACGACAGCATTGATGAGGGATCATGGCAGAACGGGCCCGACATCAGAAGCTGTCGGTCCCGTTCTGCCGATATGGCCGTGGATTGTCGTTATCTGGGCCGCAGATCGAAAATCCACGGCCGTTTCCGCGGCCACGCCCCCTTTGCATCGAATATTGAGTCCCACCTGTCGTTCAGCGGTTGATCTGACCGCAAACGGGCCTGGATCACGGCTGACAGCGGTGATCGACAGCCGTGATCCCACATTGAATACCCCCCTTAGACGTACAGTATACTCATCCTGACTGTAGTACGAAAACCCCAATACATCTCCAATGTTTGCGGATAAGGATCTGTACCGCAGGGTCTGCTGAGAAAAACGTACTCAGCATCCTAAAGAAGCCGCCAAGGCAAAACTAGTCGATCGCGAACAGGTTGGATCCCACTGGACGCTGTGCAGGTTACCACACAGCCCATCTGGGAAGTCTGCCGGCAGACCCTCAGCCACCTACCCTGGTAAGCACCAACTATGTGGATATAAACTAAGACTGACATCTTAGCTGTAACCATCAAAAGTGAGATCCTTTATCAATTGACATTTACTGGGACCTAAAGAAGGATATGCCGAGGATAGCTTAATGTAAGTGCAAATCCTAACGGAGGACTCAAATCTATAGATTTGGATCCAGATATATGTTCATTGTGTGCTTGTCTTGTCTGTTATACCATCCCCAGTGCGTATACCGGTATTAGTATAATGTTTTATATGCAATTCATTTTTTCTTGTTACATTTACATTGAAGTATATTTAATTTATTTTAAACACTTTCAAAGAAATAAAAACGTACCTATACTTGAAATATTTCAAAGATTACTGTGTGTTTGCTTTGGTAAATGCTTTGGTTTTGCGCAGAGTATACCACCCCTTCTTCTCTACACAAGGTATCCTGTAGTACAGGGGTGTCAAACTCAAATTCATCGGGGGCCGCATCAGCAGTTTGGTCACCCTCAAAGGGCCGGTTGTATCTGTAGGACTATGTGTCCACTCTTTATTATCATAAATTATTGTCACTGCATTCAATTATTACTGTTTTTTGTAATAATGTAAGTAATAACTAGCAGGGAGATTGGCTGGGGGCCTGGGACAGGGCACAGTGACGTGACGTCAGATCGCCCAGCAGGTGACCTGGGCCTCTGGGTTCACAGGACTCTCGCTAGAGTTCTGGACCGGTGGTGACAGTGGGACAGATAATGATAATGACCCTGGACACAGGCAGCCGCACTGCAGATTTGTGGGCTCAGGCTGCGGCTGTGTGCTGCTGGTCTGGCTCTCTGCCTGCCCGGCCACGGACTCTGGACTGGACAGACTGGTCTGGACAACAAGAGACAACACAACTGTGCCCACCCCACTGCCGAACTTACAGTAAATATACTGAACCAACTGATGCCACTGCTGCGCAGCACGGCACCACAGGCAGGAGGCAGCTCACCGCCGGGCCGGCGTCCAAGTCCGACAGGCAGCCGCAGCAGCATGCACGTCACGGTGTCACTGGCACCGCTGTCAGGCGGGCGTGTGTCACACATGGCAGCGCCGTAGCCGCTGCCCGCAGGAGGAGCCGGGGAGGAGTCGGGCACGTCACACAGTGACACTAACAAGTCTGTGTCCACTGTCCTGCCTCCCTCCTCCTCCCAGCGAGCGCCGCGGCGGAGTGACTGTGTCACCCGGCTTCCTCACGTTGTTAGGTATGTCTCTCAGTCTCGAGTCGTCATGTGAGTGTCACTGAATGTGATGTGACACTCACACTGTGATGGCTTCCCGCAGTAATGTAATCAGCGCCAGGCGGGGTTGGGTGGCAGCGGCTGCGCGGGCCACATGACGAGGTCTGGCAGGCCGGATTTGGCCCGCGGGCCTTGTGTTTGACACCCGTGCTGTAGTATACCAATATACTCAGCAGCAGCTATACACGTAGGGTATAGCGTTGACCTCCCAACCCTACACATGTGCAGATCTGTGCCTGTGACGTTGGTCACCGTGTCACTAAGCACCGGCATGATTATGATGCAGTGGCAGTTTGAGGTAGGGAAGGGACAGCAGGGGTTAGGGTTATAGAAAATGGCCATGTGCCTGTCCTTTTTTCTGAGCACACAGAGACCAGTAGTTGCAACCATGGATGCTTCTCTGTTAGGGCGAAATCACTGACCGTTCTGCGTAACCTGATGATTACTGATAAAATCACCGCCCACCCCGCGTAACCTGACGTGTATTAGGTGTATTTCTACTCCAGATTCCTCCTGTTACATATTGATGCATTTAGTGTCCGTCTCTACTATACAGTATGTGGCCTTTGGTCACTTATTAAACTTGTCTCCACTTCTCAATAGGGTTTAACTATTTTTTAAATGTTTTATGGCCTCTTCCACAAGGAAAGTGAAATTAAACCGATATCCTGTAGAGATGGCCATCGTTGCTATTGCCATCGATGGTTGCAATTGATGGCAATAGTGCAACTTGCCATCAATAGTAGCATACTGTGCAATGTATGACCATCGATTTTTTTACCTATTGATGGTCATCCATTTGTTTTGGATGATTGGCGTATGGGCCAATGAATCATAGGGGCGGGGCTTCACAGGTGTCGGAGATAGAGCTATGTGCTGTGTCCTGACTCCTTGGGGGGAAATAAAGTAATCATTGTTTATGGTTGACATCGATGGAGGGAAACCGTTCTGGTATTTCCCATTGATGGTTATTTCGATGGTCGATGGCCAACCCGGAAGTTAAATGGTTGCTTGGTTTACTGTAGGCTCTGTTTGCAAGCTGTCCCTGATTTTGTGATATTATCAAATACCTCCCTACTGTTCCGATTACAGCGGGACAGTCCCACTATTTGGATGGCGGGCAGGAAGGGAACCAGGGGCTGTCCAGCTGCTAGGTGAGCTTTAGGCACACCCCCTTAAAAATGTACAAAAATGGGGGTTGTGGTGCTAGACCATGGCTTCTATCTGAGGCCACACCCACCCATCTGGTGGCCCCGCCTCCTTTTCATGCAGGTCCTATATTCAGACATCAGAAATTAGGGTAGGTATGTTATCATATCACATTGTGGATAGGTCCATCCTTCTGCTCCATCTGGCTCTCAGACCAGCAACACAATTAGGCCTAGACCCACAGGCCGGTCAGGCACCACCTCAGCATCCCTCCTCATCCATTAACCATGCCTTGCTACTATGGGAACAGTATGCATATGAAGACACACTGTCACATTATGGGTAAGGTCGCAGAGCAGTAAAAAGCTAGAAATGTTCTTATATTTTTAACGCGTTTCGCTGCCTTTTTCTTACTGTATTATAAATGAGCTGTTATCAGTAATACATGGGCAACACAGGTCAAAGCAGCAACGGCAACATTTTTTTTTTTAAAAGTTGAAAATCATATTACTTTTTTAGAAGATAATCTAAACTTAAAAAATAAAAATATTCACCAAGTCTGGGCAAATGCCAACAACACACTGTCCCACCGTGTCCCGGATTAAGTGACACCAAGTTGCCGGTACACCACAGAAAGCTGTTAATCCTGTCAAGAATAGATGTGTAACCATGGTGACCCGTCATCTGATCCCAAACAGATCATGAAAAGGGAGGGAACAGTTTCCTTCGGGAGAACTCGAAAACATTTAGTTGTTTCGCTCCAGAGATATTAAAGAGTTACAAATGGTAACGACGATCTCATATGCACAGTAACAGCAACAGCAGAAATAGGTGACTGTAACTAAAATGAGTTGGATACAAGTTACATGTCCCTGTTCATGAGCGATGGTGGCGAAATGCAGGGGTGGTATCATGTTGTCATGTTGATACTCATGCAATGCGCATGGAAGAAGTGAGAAGCCTAAGGAGAAATGAGTACTTGGTCAAGATAAAGATAAATATAGTCTCTGCCTTCCAGCAGAACCCAAAAGCTCTCAGTTGGCATTTAGTTGGTGTCATGTGCCCGCCGCCAGACAGATTTCGAGATTAGCATTTCACTATAAGTTCCATAGAGCTGAACCAATTTTAGAAGAGCGGACCGATAACAGAAGTACACAAAGGTTCCTTATTGAAGGCTTCCTGAACCTCCACAAACATGATGGCTGTGGTAGAGTCCGTACACACTGGGCGACTATGCCCAGCGTGTATGGGCAGCAATGATCACTATTATCGCTGGGGGGAAAGCCGCTCAGGGCACACACACTGAGCTGCTTTCCCCCTGCCTGGCGCCGGCAGCGCGCGCGGGGGGGGCTTCGCATTACGCAACGCTATGCAAAGCCATCCACAAAGGCTTTCCCTGCGCGCAGCAGCACTCATCGCTGGGGCATACACACTGGGCCGCTCAAACTGGGTGTTTTGAGCGGATTTCAGCTCAATGTCGCCTAGTGTGTATGGGCCTTTAGTTGGTGGTCTGTAGAAACATGCACATACGTGTAACATGTGCGGGACAACATATAAGGAAAGAAAAAAAGATGACGTCTCGCATTGTCACTATTCTCACCAGGACTGACCAAATGGGCAGGGCCCCCATAGGTGAAAGGCAGGTGTTTGGCTAGGCGGAGCTGTAGATAATGTAGGTGGAGCTACAGCATAAATAGAACACACACGTTATATATTTTCCAGTGACGGTTTTTACCTATGGGTTTCAGGGCTGCAGGAATATGTGTGCACTATATAAGAAACTGTTATTAAATAAATAAACACCCAGCAATCTCATGGGGACGTCCATGAATCTGGGTGTTTCCATATATCTGTAATGGGGCTGCCCCACGCCCCATGCCCTTCTCCGCCTCCCCCCCCCCTGCTCTCCGTGTAGGCTGCGTGCACCCGGCGAACCAAATGTTTGACGTGGGTGTACATGCCCAGAAATGAATGCACAGAATAGGACCAAATGAAACAGAATAACCCCCTTTATCTTTCTCCAAGGCTTCATACATGGACCCACAGAGTGGAGAGAGATAAAGTAGTAACCAATCAGCTGTGCCATTTGAACATAACAGTTAGGAGGTGATTGTTTGGTAGTTTATCTCTGCTTTTTATCTAAGCTGTAAAACATCCGACCTCTATGACGGTTTGTATCTACCCAGTTTGTTTAATCACTGTTGTTTCCAATTGTAAAGTGCAGCGGAATCTGCTGCGCTATATAAGACACTGTAAATAAATAATGGAATACTGTACATATACAAACTGTGCATGATGGGGGCGATTCAGGATCGCTTGTAGCAATCCGAATTTGGCACCATCCTCGATGGTCAGGGTTTGCGCATGCATCTCCTGCGCAAACCCCAGCATGGACCGGCTCAGACGAGTCACATACTCATCAGGCCGCTTGTTGCGGGGAAGGAGGGCCAAGGGCAGATGGAGGTGGAAACGGAGTTAGAGCAGGGGAATGCCCAACATTTTACGAGCATCCCCCTGCTGAGGGGCGGGTGGATAACATCACTTGACGTCAGAGCCCACCCACTCTTTGGCGGACACCGAAGTAAATACTGTAAAAGTCATTTTAGATCTGTCAGCGCCAGTGTTCTCTGGTGAGAGAACACTGGCAATGACCAATAATAACCAGCACGCTGGTTTATATCGTACATCGCTATTGCTATGGCCCCTACACGCATAGCAATTTTGAGGCATTTTCAAAGCGATCTAGACAAATGAAGTCAAATCATTAAGAAAATGCATCTAAATCGCTATGTGTGTCGAACCCATTTCATTTAATAACAAGTGATCATATTGTTATCATTCGTCATCATTATTTATTTTAAATACTGCGTTAGCCACCAATCAGCACCTAACTGTTAGTTTTCAAACACATGACTGGAGCTGATTGGTTGAAGAACAATTTAAGACTATGGGGCCCATTTATCAAAGCATATTTTTCACGTTTTCGGTGTTCAGCCGCAAATATTAAGTATCACCTAAATGTATCATAGAGGGACCGCAGCAGGAATCTCCGATCCCTGCTGCGATCCTCCCTGCAGCGCCGCCGGCCGCATCCCCCATAGGTTTCTATGGGGGATGCATAACCGCGCATGCGCTGACCCCCCAGCTTCCGGGTTAGGGCTTAGCCCTTAAAATTGATACATTCCCCCGATATGATCGCATTTTAAAATGCGATCTTGATGAATGTGCCTCTCAGGGAGTTATACTGGTTGATTCCACCAGATACCACCTTGCGAATGCCAGGATGACCCCCCCCCCCTTCCTTAGCAAGCCGCGTACACTTGCAGGGGCTGCAAATGGATGTTTTACATAAACATCCATTCGCAGGCTAAGGGGGGTCACCCACATCATTGGCTGGTCGCCGACCCTCCAATGATGTGGACGGCACACGCACATCTAAGGATACTCTGAGTTAACCTTAGATCTGTGTGGACATTCTGAAGGAAGTGGGTCAGGCAGCTGACAACTGGGGATGTCAGCTGCCAGCCCCCGTCACCCATGTAACTGGGCGTTTTCCATTAGAACGCCCATGAATCTTGGGTGCGTGAACCTGCAACTGCACATGCATACCATTGGTCCCCATGCAAACAAACGGTCTGGCCGAATGGACCAGAATAAGGGCCTATGTACAAGTCATAACAAGGATATTATTAAATATGCTTCAAAGTACCGACTAAATCACCCCCTTTCTTCTTTTATCTCAGTCAAGAACTGATTGAGTAGCACTTTATCTCTCTCCTACATTTAATAAATGTCCCCCTGTATGTACACATACTCAATAGGGTTAATTTATGAAGGGAGCTAATTGACCTACAGTACAAGTATATTTTTGGTTTGTGGGAGGAAAACCGGAGCACCCAGAGGAAACCCACGCAAGTACGGGGAGAATGTACAAACTCCACAGTTAGCACACGGTAGGAATCAAACCCAAAAGCCTCAATGCTGTAAATTAGCAATGTTAACCATGACAGCAACTGTGCTGCTGATTGGCACCTTCAAAGTTGCTCATTTCTTCTCATCCCAAGCTCAGAGGGGTTTAAGCGGAAGAGGTGGCCACGCCCATCTACTAACCAGGTAATTGGCGAACATGCATTCCTAGTTGTTGCGGAGGAGTGCAATCAGAGATGTGGACAGGAATAAACACGCAACCGCCTCTCCGGAGTTCTTTGATAAACATGAAGACGGGAAAGGCCAGTATGAAGACACTGGCTCATGCAACTGGACCCCTCATCTCTGCCGGTTATAGCGGGTCAAAGCTGTCTACCATGTTATGGTCGACCAACCTTAGTCAAACCCGTCTAGTTAGGCACCTAGTTCGACAGTTATGGAAGTTAGACGCCAGAGTGACGGTCCCATGGTCAACATGAGGTTTTTTTTTTTAAATTGTGCCGAATTCCCTGTAGTCACTGTATTAACTATTTCACACGCTCTGGCTCCTGCCGGGCGCCGAAACCCCGAACGGCCAGGAAGCCGTAGTTAATAATGGACACAAATGTGTCCATTCACACGGGATGGCCACGGCCCGGCCGCCCGGTTGCAGCCGGATCTCACCATTGGAAGGGACGGCTACAAGGGTTGTGGCCATCCCCACCATTGTAAACTGCTGTGTGCTGCACGGCTTTCTGGCTGGTTTCGCCATCCGGCAGGAGCCAGAGCGTGTGAAATAGCCCTATATGTGCACAGTGTCTCCTCGCATAGCTCGCTGCGCTCAGCACACTATTATAACCTTACTCTATGTCGACTCATATAGTGAAGTATGAACCAAGGAAAAAATTTTGAAAACTCAACCATGTGACAGTCGACCACGCGCTCGTCGCTCTGGCATCTAACTTCCGTTACTGCCGATCTAGACGCATCGACTACCTTTAGGAGTCTAACTAGATGGGTTAAACTAAGGATGGTCTTCAATAACATGGTCGCTTTAGACATCGTAAATCCCTTGACCGGATACACCTCTGCCATAACAGTCTCAGAGCAGCGTGTTCTCACTCAACATCAAGTCTCCCAACTGCTGACTGTCACCCGCGGACACCTCTGCCCCCATTGCTACATTCCTTGGACGGCCTAAGTATAATCTATACCACACTGCTACCTCTCATACACAGTTCCCTTAGAGGACAAGGGAATATCAATGTTCTAATGATGCTATGCTAACAGTCTTTGTACCTCGGGAGATAGTTCCTGGGCTGCAATGATGCTCATGGCAGAGGGCTGTAATAGCGTGATTTGCTGAGTATCACATCATCTTCCACCTTATCCAGCTCATTATTTAATTATTAAGTTGGCGATATACAGGAGCGCAACCAACCATGCCGCAACAGGAGACTATTATGTAAGCTATCGGTCCGGCCTAGGGATAGCCATTGCATACCTCTCAACAGGGATTTTCCCACGTGGCAGGTCAATGCACTCCTGAAAAGGGGTGTGATGAGACACATTTTGGTTACCATTATTTGATACCATCAATGGCAATCTGTAAATTGACCATTGATGGTTTAACTTAGGTGGTTTCACCAACTGATGGTCATCCCCTTTCTTTAATTGATTGGCCCATGGATCACACAGAACCATCTGGTCCCCCCCCCCCCCCCCCCCCCCCCACACACACACACCAATCAATGGCAAAAGTATTCAACATCAGCCATAAATCATCAACAGTTATGAATCATGTATTGTCGATGGCCATCGCCAGTCTTCCCCCAGTGATTTGCCTTTAATTACATGGGATGCCACCCAAATGCCTGCAGCTACATAATAAACACTGACTGACCTCAGCCATAGCGCGGAACCTTATCACGGGCTTACCGAAGATCATTATTGCGATCTTTCAAACAGTGATTACAGTCAGCACCTGCTGGGGAGCAGGTTCTCCGTGCTATGTATAGAATGTACTGTGACAAGTGTCGCCCCGATCATGTGCTGTAAATCTGATGATAAACCTTAATCCCTCTCGATGACCAGTGTGATTTACTGCTGACAAGTCCCCGGCTATGGTTACTTTTCCAATATGGTAATTTCAAAGTGGGCAGCATTGTACGGCCTGTATCACAAGAGGAAAAACTGACGTGACTCTAGATAATTTTGCTCTGTTTGTCTTTAAAGAGTTATATGTAAAAAATGAATACGTTCACCAGCATTGGCCTCCCAGGGACATCATAGTATGGAAAATCAGACTTGCAATAATTCTTGTTCTTTTATGCAAATAATGTTATATTGCAACATTGACAACATTTATTTATGTGATTGAGCAATAATTATCTATAATTATTTTCTAACTGCGAAAGGGTTACTGCAGTAAGAGTTGGGGTCACTGCAGTTAGTGTTAGGGTCACTGCAGTAAGGGTTAGGGTCACTGCAGTAAGGGATAGGGTCACTGCAGTTAGGGTTAGGGTTACTGCAGTAAGGGTTAGGGTCACTGCAGTTAGAGTTACTGCAGTAAGAGTTAGGGTCACTGCAGTTAGTGTTAGGGTCACTGCAGTAAGGGTTAGGGTCACTGCCGTTAGTGTTAGGGTCACTGCAGTAAGGGTTAGGGTCACTGCAGTTAGTGTTAGGGTCACTGCAGTAAGGGTTAGGGTCACTGCAGTTAGAGTTAGGGTTGCTGCAGTTAGGGTTAGGGTCACTGCAGTTAGGGTAAGGGTTACTGCAGTAAGGCATAGGGTTACTGCAGTTAGGGTTAGGGCTACTGCAGTTAGGGTTAGGGTTACTGCAGTAAGGGATAGGGTTACTGCAGTTAGGGTTAGGGCTACTGCAGTTAGGGTTAGGGTACTGCAGTTAGGGTTAGGGTTACTGCAGTTAGGGTTAGGGCTACTGCAGTTAGAGTTAGGGTCATTACAGTTAGGGTTGGGGTCACTGCAGTTAGGGTCACTGCAGTAAGGGTTAGGGTCACTGCAGTTAGGGTTATTGCAGTTAGGGATGGGGTCACTGCAGTTAGGGTTATGGTCACTGCAGTTAGGGTTACTGCAGTTAGGGTTAAGGTCACTGCAGTTAGGGTTACTGCAGTTAGGGTTAGGGTCACTACAGTTAGGGTTAGGATTACTGCAGTTAGGGTCACTGCAGTTAGGGTTAGGGTTACTGCAGTTAGGGTCACTGCAGTTAGGGTTAGGGTTACTGCAGTTAGGGTTAAGGCTACTGTAGTTAGGGTTAGGGTCATTACAGTTAGGGTTGGGGTCACTGCAGTTAGGGTTATTGCAGTTAGGGTTGGGGTCACTGCAGTTAGGGTCACTGCAGTAAGGGTTAGGGTCACTGCAGTTAGGGTTATTGCAGTTAGGGTTGGGGTCACTGCAGTTAGGGTTATGGTCATTGCAGTTAGGGTTATTGCAGTTAGGGTTGGGGTCACTGCAGTTAGGGTTATGGTCACTGCAGTTAGGGTTATTGCAGTTAGGGTTGGGGTCACTACAGTTAGGGTTATGGTCACTGCAGTTAGGGTTACTGCAGTTAGGGTTAAGGTCACTGCAGTTAGGGTTACTGCAGTTAGGGTTAGGGTCACTACAGTTAGGGTTAGGATTACTGCAGTTAGGGTCACTGCAGTTAGGGTTAGGGTTACTGCAGTTAGGGTCACTGCAGTTAGGGTTAGGGTTACTGCAGTTAGGGTTAGGGCTACTGTAGTTAGGGTTAGGGTCATTACAGTTAGGGTTGGGGTCACTGCAGTTAGGGTTATTGCAGTTAGGGTTGGGGTCACTGCAGTTAGGGTCACTGCAGTAAGGGTTAGGGTCAGTGCAGTTAGGGTTATGGTCACTGCAGTTAGAGTTATTGCAGTTAGGGTTGGGGTCACTGCAGTTAGGGTTATGGTCACTGCAGTTAGGGTTATTGCAGTTAGGGTTGGGGTCACTGCAGTTAGGGTAATGGTCACTGCAGTTAGGGTTATTGCAGTTAGGGTTGGGGTCACTGCAGTTAGGGTTATGGTCACTGCAGTTAGGGATATTGCAGTTAGGGTTAGGGTCACTGCAGTTAGGGTTATGGTCACTGCAGTTAGGGTTACTGCAGTTAGGGTTGGGGTCACTGCAGTTAGGGTTATGGTCACTGCAGTAAGGGATATTGCAGTTAGGGCTGGGGTCACTGCAGTTAGGGTTATGGTCACTGCAGTTAGGGTTACTGCAGTTAGGGTTAGGGTCACTGCAGTTAGGGTTATGGTCACTGCAGTTAGAGTTATTGCAGTTAGGGTCACTGCAGTTAGGGTTATGGTCACTGCAGTTAGGGTTATTGCAGTTAGGGTCACTGCAGTTAGGGTTATGGTCACTGCAGTTAGGGTTATTGCAGTTAGGGTTATGGTCACTGCAGTTAGTGTTATGGTCACTGCAGTTATGGTTATTTCAGTGCCAGTTAGGGTTAGGGTTACTGCAGTAAGGGTTAGTACTGTATGCTTTTTCTATGCTTTATCCAAGTCACATACAAATAGCCCACTTCTAAAACGCTAGTGTTTGTTTCGGATGCAGACTATAGGCCTCATTCAGCATGGATCTCTAATCAGAGAATTTGCAAATGGAGCGACTATCGAGTGACTAAGCGTGCGCAGCATTCCCAACGCACATGCGTCATTAAACGTCATTCCCAACGTCAATTAGTGATTAAAAATATCTGTACGCATAGAAGTCGCAGAGTAGCTGCTGTATGATGGACAGGAAGCCAGAATTTAGGGGCAGTAACATGGTGTTTTCTGGGTATGTTTGTGAAAATGCAGGCGTGCCCAGGCTTTTTTAGGTGTCTTCAGAGAAGGCTGTGCAGGAGTTAGAGAACCCAAGAGAAACCTGTATAATGCTATCTTATGATAGCATTATTATTACAGGGCTCCCTCTGGTGTTTTTTTTTTTTTGTTTTTTTTTTGTAAATTCAGGCAGATCACATTTCCCCAACTATAAGAAATGCTATCTGGTTATAAAAATAAGAAAAGTGAATTTAAGGGCTTGTTGGAGAATTGCGCTAATTCTCCAATTGTCTCTTAGTACATCCTGGTGATACTGAAATAATGTGAAAATAATAATGTAAATTTTTTTTATAAAAAATGATTACACTAAATATGATTATAGTAAAAATTATTTAGAAATATATATGCCCACAAGTCCCATTAATATTTGTTTGCTGGTCTCCCAGCCTCAGCGTATAATAGTAACATACTTTCCCCCATATGCCGGTGATTCAAAACTGTGTGCCATCGCAACCTGGGGTGCCTTGGGACACATTAACATTATTATTATTTATTAACAGTTAGCGCAGCATATTATGATACAACAAACTAAGTATTTACAGACAGTCAAAGGTATGAGGGCCCTGCTCGCAACCTTACAATCTAGAGGGAAATACAGTAGGCATGAGTTCCACCAGAATGCAAAGGTTCCTGGTGTGCTGTATGATACAGTGACCCAGCAGTTTGATCCCCCCCCCCCAAACCACAAACAATAGTGAAACTATTGTTTGTGGTTTCAATTTATAAAATAAGTGGACAAACAGAAGCTAAGCCAATCTCTCACCACATAATTAACCTTCACATTGACATTAAAACACAATTCAATATTTTTATTTTTCAAAATTTATTTCAGAAACTTTTGTCTTAGGGGTGCTGTGAATCAAATTCTGCCCTTCTAGGGTGCCGTGATTCAAAAAAAAAGTTTGAGTTCCACTTCCATATAGCTATTAGACAACATTGGACCTTACCATAGGAGTAACAGAACTCCTCAATTGCCCCTAAATGCAATGCCACATCTCCACATGCACCTTACATAGCCATCAAATACACTTACAGTCAGTGGTAGAGCTAGGTGCCACAGTGCCTGGAGCAAGGGCATGTCCCCCCCCCCCCCCCCCCCCCCACACACACACACTGCACAGCACTCCGTGACACCTATGTAACACACAGACTCGCACCCCCTCTACCACCTAACCTGGCACCTCCTCTGTCACATACAAACACACAGCACCCCCTTCTCTCTATTACATATACACAGACAGCACCCCCTCCCCTCTCTCACACACAGCACCAAACCCGCACCCCACAACCCCAGACACTACTACCTCTTTTCTTTCAGACCCAGCATCTCAGTGGTGGGAGGCTCGGGTAACCCTCTGGATTGTTGCACAGGAAAGGTCGGGTCTTAGCGGCAGGGTGCAGTGCAAGGGTGTGGACTTGGAGGCCACACTGACACTGCCAATTGGTGTCTTCTCCAGCGGCGGCTCCAGGAAAGTGGCGCCGACTATACCAAGTCACACTACGTGAATGCTGCACTGCTGTTGCAGGCTAGCAGCACCAGGAAGTGCCCGCCAGCTTTAGTAGCACGATTTCCTGTACAGCATTGTGAGGACCATGGCTCAGGCAGCTGATATTGTGAGCCACGGATGGGCGGCGCAGGAGTCAGGGCTGGGGGAGCTGGCAGGTGGCAGAGTTTGCGGAGCACAGCTCCGGCACCCTGTGAACTTTCGGCGCCTGGAGCTCGTGCTACGCCCCTGCTTACATACATGCCATACGCTCCCCACGCTACAGTACATGCCATACGTTCCCCACATGGCCATCAGATCACTTTACTCATGCCCAGGCCCATCTGATCTCTCAACTTACCCCTTACATAACATCAGACATGCATCCAGCCTTCCACAATGCTCCTTATTTGCCATTTGACATTGCCACATGTCCTTACATCGGTGTTTCCCAAACTGTGTGCCTAGGCACCCTGGGGTGCCTCAGAACACTTGCAGGGGTGCCCTGGCTTGGTGGATCAGGACCAATTAAAAATTATTCATTGTCAATGTAATAGGCAAAACTAGTGCTGGTGGCTACCAATCATAAAATATGTGGACAAACATAAGAAACTCATCACATAACTGACCCTAAGGATGACAAAAACACAATTTACTTCATTTAATATTTTTTCTAAATTACTCCATAGAAAATTTTTGGCCTAGGGGTGCCACGACAAAATTTTTGATACTATAGGGAGCCGTGATTCTAAAAAGTTTGGGAACCACTGCCTTACATGACCATGAGACCATGCCTTCTTGACATACATCTCTTTGTTGCATGATCAACCAGCGGTGAACAATAGTGTAAGACAGTGTGTTATTTTTTCCATCATCTCTAGGTGAGTACAGGATGCAGGCGGTCGGAATCCCGGCGGTCGAGATCCCGCCCGCCGAAATCCCGGATTTACTAAGATGGGATGTTGCTATCAGTTACTATCTATTATCTTCTAGTAGGTAGTAGATTATAATTGGTTGCTCATCGCAACATCCCATGTGAAATAAAATTCCCATTTTAGTAAATGTTCCCGTAAGTAGTGAAAAACATCCTATATGTCCAGCAATAGAGCTCTTTGCCCTTCATTAACTTTGCCACGCAATGAGAATATCCTGGGATTGTCTCCAACTCTCAGTAGAACCGTTGGACTCAACGTTTGGCCTCTTGCTGCTCCACCTCCCTCCTGGACGTAGAGACTATTATCTGACAGCATATTTGTAATTTCAGTAGCCAGTTTATATTAATGATCCAGACATCCATGAGCAATGTTTATGGCGTGCGGGATGGTGACAGACTGTTCTCTTTAAATATATCCTAGCGCAAGGCTTTGGAGCTGCCTGCTGACAACTATTACATAACTTAGGGCAAGAATGGACTCCGGCGCAAATTACGCATGACAAAGCAAAAGAGAATGCACTGCTTGGTATACGTTCTCGTACTTACCTGCACTGCTTGGTATACAATCTCGTACTTACCTGCACTGCTTGGTATACAATCTCGTACTTACCTGCACTGCTTGGTATACAATCTCGTACTTACCTGCACTGCTTGGTATACGTTCTCGTACTTACCTGCACTGCTTGGTATACAATCTCGTACTTACCTGCACTGCTTGGTATACGTTCTCGTACTTACCTGCACTGCTTGGTATACGTTCTCTTACTTACCTGCACTGCTTGGTATACGTTCTCGTACTTACCTGCACTGCTTGGTAAACGTTCTCGTACTTACCTGCACTGCTTGGTATACGTTCTCGTACTTACCTGCACTGCTTGGTAAACGTTCTCGTACTTACCTGCACTGCTTGGTATACGTTCTCGTACTTACCTGCACTGCTTGGTATACGTTCTCGTACTTACCTGCACTGCTTGGTATACGTTCTCGTACTTACCTGCACTGCTTGGTATACGTTCTCGTACTTACCTGCACTGCTTGGTATACGTTCTCATACTTACCTGCACTGCTTGGTATACGTTCTCGTACTTACCTGCACTGCTTGGTATACGTTCTCGTACTTACCTGCACTGCTTGGTATACGTTCTCGTACTTACCTGCACTGCTTGGTATACAATCTCGTACTTACCTGCACTGCTTGGTATACGTTCTCGTACTTACCTGCACTGCTTGGTATACGTTCTCTTACTTACCTGCACTGCTTGGTATACGTTCTCGTACTTACCTGCACTGCTTGGTAAACGTTCTCGTACTTACCTGCACTGCTTGGTATACGTTCTCGTACTTACCTGCACTGCTTGGTAAACGTTCTCGTACTTACCTGCACTGCTTGGTATACGTTCTCGTACTTACCTGCACTGCTTGGTATACGTTCTCGTACTTACCTGCACTGCTTGGTATACGTTCTCGTACTTACCTGCACTGCTTGGTATACGTTCTCGTACTTACCTGCACTGCTTGGTATACGTTCTCATACTTACCTGCACTGCTTGGTATACGTTCTCGTACTTACCTGCACTGCTTGGTATACGTTCTCGTACTTACCTGCACTGCTTGGTATACGTTATCGTACTTACCTGCACTGCTTGGTATATGTTCTCATACTTACCTGCACTGCTTGGTATACGTTCTCATACTTACCTGCACTGCTTGGTATATGTTCTCCTACTTACCTGCACAGTGCCGGGAAATATTTTTTATTGGAATATTTTAGGAAAATGCATTGATGACCGCATTTTATTGAGTCAGCGTTATATATAGGGCCAGACATAGGGGGGGATTCTCTAACATCCGCGCCCCTTATCGCCGGCTACCGCATTCATAATTATCGCATATTATGTAACATATGCGATAATTATGGCAAAAGACAGCTCTTGCGTTAAGAGCTGTCCTTTGCGGTGAGAGTCAGCGGGTCCCATGGGGACTCGGCGGCTCTCCCCTCCCTCCCTTACCCGGCGCTGCTGCTGCGCCGGGCTCTCCTCCTCTCTGCACCCGGAAGAGGATCATAGTGCAGGGAGAAGGAGGTCACAGGTCCGGGCAGCACAGCTCTGTGCTGCCCGGACACAGATGAGGGGGGGTCGGTGCGGGGCGGCGGATTTAACGACGAGTGATATTCTTGTTATTACTAATTACATTACTAATCTTAAACGGTGCTCCAGCCAATCAGCTGTAGCTCACACTTCTGTTGCACACAGCCCACTCAGTCCTGGATGTCAGCGAGCAATTCAGGCAACAATAGTGCTGGCTGGTGAAGTGCATATCGAGACCCGTGGCACCTCTTCACACTTCACACCTCTGACACTTACTGTACAGCCCCTTCACAGCACCCCTTGCCCCTCATGGACCTAAACAGTACAGCATCCTGCATAGCACCCTTCTCCCCTCATGGTCCCTTATTGTACAGCACCCTTCATAGCACCCTTCTCCTATCATGGACCCTAACAGCACAGCATAATTCACAGCACCCCTCTCCCCTCATGGACCCTAATAGCACAGCACCCTTCTCCCCTCATGGAACCTAACAGCGCAGCACCCTTCATAGCACCCTTCTCCCCTCATGGACCCTAACAGCACAGCACTCTTAATAGCACCCTTCTCCCCTAACATAATCTTACAGCACAGCATTTTATCACAGCACCCATCAGCACTTACAGCACAGCACCCTTCATAGCACCTTTCTCCCCTCACTGACCCTAACAGCACAGCACCATTCATAGCACCCCTCACAGACCCTAACAGCACAGCACCCTTCTCCCCTGTGGACCTTAACAGCACAGCATCCTTCATAGCACCCTTCTCCCCTCCTGGACCCTAACAGCACAGCACCCTTCATAACATCCCTCTCCCCTCATGGACCCTAACAGCACAGCATCCTTCATAGCACCCTTCTCCCCTCATGAACCCTAACAGCACAGCATCCTTCATAGCACCCTTCTACTCTCATGGACCCTAACAGCACAGCATCCTTCATAGCATCCCTCTACCCTCATATACCATAACAGCACAGCACCCTTCATAACACCCCACTCCCCTCATGGACCCAAACAGCACAGCACCATTCATAGCACCCCTCACAGACCCTAACAGCTCAGCACCCTTCATAGCACAGCACCCTAACAGCACAGCACCCTTCATAACATCCCTCTCCCCTCACAGACCCTAACAACACAGCACCCTTCATAACACCCTCCTCCCCTTACATTATCTTACAGCACAGCATTCTATCACAGCACCCATCACCCCTAACAGCACGGCATCCTCCCCTCACAACACATCACACCCCCTGCAGTCCCCTCACATACAGAACCTGCTCCAGATATACAGGTGCCACTGATCGGTGCAGTGGCACTTATTAAGCACAGCTGTGGGCTGTGTCATGGCAGGAGCTGGGCTGAGCAGCACTCTTAAGTGTGGCTGCATAACATACAAACAGAACTTGACAGCAGATGAGAACTACTTGGCCCACCTAGTCTGCCAATGTACATACACTTAAGTGTAAGAAGACCTCGGCATCATAATACGTAGAATCATTCCACAAAAAAGGTTACCCTGAAGAATATATAACTTCCTCGTTGCCAAATACCCACCACATTACTTTCTATATACTCCTTCCCGCACACCCAAAGCCACACTGTCAATATACAATACATTCAGAACCATGTTAGTGCCAGTGACTGACTCTAATACTTAGCAGCCAGGCACATACACATGAACCCATTGAGACAGGGATGTGCTACTTATTGCTCTAGATCTATTCATGGCTGCCAGTGAAACTGAATAATGTCAAATCCACCATGCTACAATTTCTGACCAATCCCCCAAACCATAAAAAATCCTCTTACGGTAATAACCTTACTGACATATCTCATGTAGTGTGTTCTTGTATCATTTTCCACCACAGGAATATAAGTCTGGTCAGTAAAAATAAGCCCACTCTCATATTATAGGTCTAACTGTCTCTGACTCCGATGGGCTTCAACCTCTGTTCCTGGAGACTGAAAAAATCTGTGCTTTGTCTCTAAGAATACATATACGGCCAACCAACCACACAACCCACGGCCTTACACCGCAAAGTATCATGAAGAATGAAGTATCATGGATGAAGCCATATATATCATATAGCCTACACCCCATCTATGTCCAACAACCATATAGCATAAACCCCATACATGTACATGAGCCATATAGCGTACACCCCATCCATGTACACTAGACATATAGCCTACACCTCATCCATGTACACCAGCCATATAGCCTACACCCCATCTATGTCCAACAACCATATAGCATAAACCCCATCCATGTACACCAGCCATATAGCCCACACCTCATCCATGTACACCAGCCATATAGCCTACACCCCATCTATGTACAGCAGCCATACAGCCTACACCCCATCCATGTACTCCAGCCATATAGCCTACACCTAATCTACTCTATGTACACCAGCGCATCATTCCTAGCAGACCTCCCAAACAATTACTGAGCACTCTAGCATTCAGCACTCTTTCCATGTGGAATGGACCAAAGAACACCATATCCAATTTGCCAGCTGTTACTGATAGTCCTCCTTTGTTCAGAAAAAGCATGGAAACCAACTACTCCCCATAATCCAAATTGCCTTTATAATCAATCGGAAGAAAGCTTCAGCCATGCAAATGACCAGTCCAGATGGTATCTACAATTCAGAAGCCCTGGCAGAAGAATGAAAGAATTGTTGACTCTTTGCCCTGTCTTACAAACTTGTCTTCTTAACCACCTCATCAAAGGATTTAGAGCAGAGGTTCCTGACCACGTTACTCAAAGCACGCTAATAGTCCAGGTTTTAAGTGCCATCGGGGATAAGTCATGCCAAGGCTCACTCTCTATAGCCACTCTATAGACATCATGGGAGGGAAAGGCCTGAGGCACGTACTAGGATGGGACCTGCAGGCCCTGGTAGGCTGATAGGTGACAGGTTCAGACCAGGATGCTAGCTAGCTGCTGATAGACTCACTACTGTAATGACTGGTACACGATGAGACTTTACAGCATTTTAAAGGTATCCCCGAACCAATGGGAACCTTTTATATGTCTTTTTGGATCTGATTTAGGGTTAAGCATAGAATGTGTTGGAGCAAAGATGTGTCAGCCCACTTGAGTCTTGTAGAACTTGTGAGAAATTCCAAACTTTCCACCCATTTTATGCAGTTGCATAAAGTACGTAGCCAGCGGTGGCTGCAGCTCACGCTACATAGTACGAGATGTATGTAACATATGTCCTGGCTGCAGATCCCTAGGGATCAATCTGTAAGCTATTGCTAGACCACGGACTCTGCATTCGGATTCATTGTCCTTTAAAGTCCACCCACAGACTCTTGTTAAACCTAACCAATGGGAGTCTGGACGTGGGCTTAGTAGGACACTGATCCCCAATGCTGGGTCTCAGACACATATGACGACTGTGATAGGCACAGTGCTGCTGATCCCTGGGGACCGGCAGCCAGCACATATGTGGGCATCGATATAACATCGACGATTTCAGTTGCCCTACAGCACAAAATAAATGACCTTCTAAACACACCATTATCACCCCATGCCCAGCTGGCTTTACCATGTCTTGTGTACCCCTTACTTACCTACAGTATACCTGCCTCCGGCCTAACTCAACGCCTAAAACCTCCTCCAAACTCTGTTTTTTTAGACCCAATAATAGGATGTCGCTTGATAAGGCTAGAAACAAATATAAACTCCTAAGCAGTAGAAAAATAATAATGTACAAAATTATGCAAATGTATTAAAACACATCTTGGGAGTGTGGATTCAGGACTCCATGTTGGTGCCGAAGGCATACTCAGCATTACCAGAGCTGCTGGGCCACTCCTCGGCCAAGCACAACACACTGTGCAAAACATTGGTGTCAAAGAGCTCCCTCAACCTTCAACCCTGCTAGGACACTATGGCCATGGGTGGGACAAGGAGTGTCCCACCAAAGGCAGAATGGTTGGTTGGTATGAACAAACTTTCGATAGAGTGGAAGCCAATCATAATTTAGATAGACTTTTTTAAGCATATTCTATAAAATGATAGGTGGAAGCTAATTGGTTGCTATGAGCAAATTCTCCACCGTTTAAAAGGTTAGATATTGTACATTTACTATAAGAAATGTTTTACTGGAGTTTATAGGGGAAACTACCTTTCCATCTGTCAGTAGAGTCAGCAGATTTTTCAGACTCTGTTTTCTTAAACTCAATACTCTGCTTACCCCATCAAGACACATGACTCCCGCGCGATACATACAAGGAAGCCACATGTTTTTCCACAGTACATCAAAGGGGAGTGACAATTAATGGATAAACGTAAGGTCTTCTCCAACCTAGACCCTGCTCACACCAACAGCAGGTTACCAGTGAAATAGGTGGTATTAAATATACATGAGCATATGCCGGCTGTATGTTTTCCCATTTCGCCATTGCAGGGAGGTGGAAATAGACCATTGCATAGGGTTAGTAACGCAGCTTACAGAAGCAGGTTAGCATACGTACAGTACCACCATTCCCCTGGTTAACCCCCATCTCTGTGAGAGATGTTCAAAATATCCGGTAAACATGCCAGCGTTGCCCACATTTATTATATAAATTCAAATAAAAAAATGTTGTGTAAAAAGAAACAATATTTCCTATGTAAGGTAATCATTGCAGGTCAATACAATGAATAACAATGTTTGCTGTGCAAGTTTCACACCAATTTTGACAAATTTACTTGCCACTCAAAGGGTTCAACATTTGGGAGGGGGGGGTATTCATTTTTAGATTACCCCTTATAAGTAATGATTTAAAGAAAATTAAAAAACATTGGACATGTATAAGGATATGGTTACATCCCTTCTGGGGGCCCCATGTGGAAGAAGCCACCCTTTTGCATGCTCTGTTTATGGAACTGAAAGTGTAGGTTTAGCTGTAGTTACTGGGGACTGTGACACATGACTACGCTCCCTTGTTGTGCCCACAAAGTTTTGATTGTGCAAATTCAAAATTTGGGAAGTATGGAGTGGGCCCTTGGGAGCGGGAATCTGTGATTTTTGTATTGTCTAACCTACAACATAGGCATTTATCGAGGTGAATATTGGCCATGAGAGTTATCAGTTATAGGAGTGAAACTGAAAAGGGTCTTCAATAGACCTCTATGTGTGAAGAAGTGCTTGGTGGGTAGAATTAAAATCACAGCTGTTATAAACTCTAGTTTATAATCAAATTCTATGTATGCTCTCTCCTGATGTCTGCCCATGCCTGACTACCACTTGTATATCACCGGTCAATATCAATTTTGAGTCTGGTTTCTGCGTATCGGATTTTTATTTCTTCCACATTACTAATTAAAGAAAAAATAGTTTTACCCAAAAAAGTTTTGCTTTTGTGTAGCTATCAGAATGAAATTATGGATTTTACGAAAATTTCCCTATTTTCGTACCTTTATTTTATGTAAAACTAAAACAACCTTTTTGCTTTTTACATCCTGCTATCTAGCCACCACCCACTTGCTTGCACCTCTTGTAATCTGTCTGTCTCCCCTTCCTACTAGATTGTAAGCTCCTCCGAGCAAGGTCCTCTTCCCTCCTGTTGTCTAAGCCCACTTCTCTTCACATGTCACTCACAGCTCTCCTATACTCAAACACTCAGTGACCATCTTCGTCCGCATACCCATCTCCATCATTGGCAATGTAAGACTGTTTTGTTTCCCTGTACTGTTCCTTTGTACAGCGCTGCAAAACACTTGTGGCGCCTTATAAATAAAATTATAATAATTATAACCTTTTGTTAGGAATTTGAATTACTTTTATTTACAATTTAAAAAAAACTACTGTAACAGAATATATATATATATATATATATATATATATATATTTTTTTTTAGAAATTTCTTCTGTGATTGGGTGGACTTTCTTGTATAAACCCCCAAATATACTCCCCATCATACTCTCATTGTATTGCCCCTGATAACGACCTTTAAACCTTTGAATGCCAACATCTCTGTGCCAGCGTCACTCACATTTGTTATATAAATTCAAATAAAAAATTTTGTGTAGAAAAAGGTAATATTTTTTATATTAGGTAAACATTACAGGTCATTATCATGAATAAAATGTTTGCTTGGCAATTTCCATACATATTTTGACAAATAATTTTTGCACTCAAAGGCCAGTATTCAATGGCCGGGATCGCGGTCGGCAGCGAATCCTGTGTAGGATTCGCTGCACTTTCGCCGCAATTCTCCCTTCAGGGAGATTCGCCCGGCAGCCGCCCATCCGCCCTATTCAACGCCTCAGGGGCTCTCTGCCCCATGCGGGGAATTTTACCCCCCCCCCCCCCCCCCCCGGTGAATGGGAGCTGGGATGGCTTGCGCCGGACACTGTGGGGGTGAAGGAGGGCTAGCAGGCACACAGGGAGAGCCCCCCCTAGGAGCTGGCAGGGGGCTGGGATAGGAGCCGCTGCACTCACTGGTCCCGATCCTGCATATGTAATGATCGGGACCAGAGTGCAGTGAATATATGAATATTAATGAGCGGCTCCCGGCACCCGGGCCCCCTGCTGGCGAATGTGTAAAAAAAAAATTGTTTTAAAAAAAAATTGTAAAATATATTCATAAAAATAGCATGCCCCTTCACAGTAAAAAAAAAATCTGATTTTTTGACACCCCCCCAAAAAAAAACGCTTTATTTTAAAAGATCACATTCCAGTTCACCTAAAAAAGATGACGAATGTAAAACGGAGAATCATGGCGAAAATCAATGGAGAAAGCAGTTCTCCATTTGAGAATTGAATACACTCTCGGCGAATCCCTGTGAAAACCCCATTGAAATACACCAGCGAATTGCAGCGAGCATGAAATGGAGAACTGGCTGGCATTCACTGTTCGCTTTCGGCAAACAGTGAACATTGAATTGGTCGAATCATATTTTCAGTGAAAAAAAAATCACCGCAAGGAGTAAAAACAGCCCGATGCACCGAAAAAAAACGGTGAATCGGGAGCATTGAATACTGGCCAAAGGGTTAAAGTCCATGACATCTTGATGAAAACGTTTCCCCGCTCGTCACCTCCTTTACTTACTAAAACGCGCTTATCCATATATGGTCATTCAAAAACTTTAACATTTAATGATCATTGTAAAATGTACAAAGGCAAACTTTTTTAAAAATAAACAAAGGTTTTGGTTATTTTTTGATATAGAGATTCAGAAAATAGTAAAATACTCAAAGAAATATATTTGTAATCCTTATGCGAAAACCATGTAGACAAATGATTTCATTTTATTTAGCACTACTCTGCACCTGCATTTAATCTGGGACTGGCCGTAAGGTTTTAGAAGATGACTCATTTGTAATCTTTGTAAAATCTGTAAAAAATAAAATAATAATAATAATAATAATTTGAAATAACCAGTAAGAGTATAATCTTCGATAAATGAATAAAGTTAAATTTTTAAATTAGTGCCCAGGGGTGCCAACAGCGCCACCGGGCATGGTGAGTGGGAGGGGGCAAGGCTGCATGCCTGTAAAAAAATAATAATAATAATATAAATACAATAATAAAAAAAAAATATATATATATAGCATGGGGTGCAAGGATCTGCAGCTGTCACTCTCCCCAGCTCAGCACACGCTGCTTAATGCCGTGCTGGGGAAAGAGGATGTGCTGTGGTGGCACACTTATCGATCATCAACCGATCATGTGTTGTGTCTGACATCACATGTGCCTGCCCATTTGTGATGTCAGACTGTCTGTACACACAACATGAAGTGCTGATATATATATATATATTCAGTGGCGTAACTATAAATTGGCACCCCCTCCCCCCATCAGAAGTTTTGGCCGCCCCCCCTCCCTAAAATAAAGCCCGCCGCTCGCCCCAACCCCCAACCCCGCTGTTTACCCCTCTGCTCGCTGCCCCGGGACCCGCAGATCTACTTGTCTCTTGTCTGCGGTCCCAGCTCTCCTCCTGGCAGGCTTGTTAATGAAAATGAACCTAACAAAATGGCTGACGCCTCCTCTAGCATCCTCAAAAAGTGTCTGCTGTAAGTGGGTGGCCATTTTGTGAGGGTCATTTTCGTTAACAAGCCTGCCAGGAGGAGAGCTGGGACCACAGACAAGAGACAAGTAGATCTGCGGGTCCCGGCGGCAGCGAGCAGAGGGGCAAGGTCGGTTGCGGGCCCCAGCAGGAGTGTAACGCATGATAGCCCCGCAGACCCCCAGTGCCCACACTTACTCAGCGCTATTGTTACGCCACTGGATATATTGGCTATTAGTAGCCACGTCCTTTAATGATCACATATGTATTTTGGGTCATGGTCAAAGAAGGACAATAACCCAAGTTGTAGCTTGCTAATGCCCCCTATCTATTTGCAATGCCAACGGTCCTCTTGTGTTTTTCAATATAAGTAATTCAACTGTATAACTGGTATAAATAACAGCTTTAGAGAGCAGCATCGGGCATCGGGAAGGGCGCCTCGAAGGAGAGATAATTCATCAGAATAATAGCGGATTTTCTTTTGCAAGATGAGACGTGTGAGACGACAGAAAGGCGGGAGGATAAAAGTGCAGACTGTCTAAGGGAGATTAGATCTCATCTTTATTAATACTGATGTCCTGGTCTGACATCTTGCCCAGTCTCTTATCTATATAGGTCATGATGATGAGGACTAAATTGAATCTCCTGTTGGCACTAACAAACTCGCAACAGAAACATAGCATTCAGAGGTATCAATCGCACCCACAGAGAGAAAAGTATTCTGTAATTAAAGCAAACTTAACACAGAACATCCAATTCACTAGAGGTCACTTGTGAAAGTGCAAAGCCTCAAGCCAATAGAGAAGATACATGACCCCATGGTCCTATTCCTGCTCCAAGGCAACTATTTTTACAGGAAGCGCATAGGTGCCCATGAAGGGGGGGGGGGGGATGCAAAGTGCAATATGTTGAGGTAAAAATCACACGTTTTGCCGTGGCCAAAAAAAAAGAATAATAATCACACTTCAAAAATCGCATCCAGAGATTTCTCATTGAAAACATCAAAATCAAATGTAATAGGGTAATAAGTTTAAAAATTACCAAGAATTGCAGGTGAATTGGACAGAACCATGCACAGATCAGTGAGATCTGTGCATGGTTCTGTCCAGAAAAATGTTTTAAAGTAAACATTTAAATTAAAAACAGTTTGAGGTCACCCCCAAAGAATGCACATACATACATACATACATATATTTATTTACTAAGGGTCCCCCACAAGTCGGTCTCCTTCTCCAGTAGGAATATCCATGGATTACCTGTAAAAAATAAATGCATACTAACGTCCTCCAGTAGATCGGTCCTCTTCTCCAGTAGGAATATCCCAGGAGTACCTGTAAAAAATAAATGTATACTCACCTCCTCCAGTAGATCAGTCCTCTTCTCCAGTAGGAATATCCCAGGAGTACCTGTAAAAAATAAATGTATACTCACCTCCTCCAGTAGATCGGTCCTCTTCTCCAGTAGGAATATCCCAGGAGTACCTGTAAAAAATAAATGTATACTCACCTTCTCCAGTAAATCGGTCCTCTTCTCCAGTAGGAATATCCCAGGAGTACCTGTAAAAAATAAATGTATACTCACCTCCTCCAGTAGATCAGGCCTCTTCTCCAGTAGGAATATCCCAGGAGTACCTGTAAAAAATAAATGTATACTCACCTCCTCCAGTAGATCGGTCCTCTTCTCCAGTAGGCATTCAAGGTATATGGTCCCTGGGTTGACAGTGACTAGATCGACAACTAAGAATGGTCTATATATACCCTAGGTCAACAATCTGAGAAGGTCAACACAAGCTTAAGGCCGACATGTACATTGTCGACACAAGTTTTTTTTTTTTTTTTATAGACCGACTTGGTTCATACTTTGCTATCCAAGTCGTCCATAAAAAAGCCTGAAAAACTAGTGTCGACCGTTTTGAGTGTCGACCATGTGCAGACACTAGGGCGACCACTATTGGTCAACAGTGACTAGGTTGACACCTAAGAATGGTCGACATACCGTAGGTCGACAGTGGAAGAAGTTCGCCACAAGATGAAGGCCGCCATGTATATGATCGTCACTCAAAAGGTTGACATGAGTTTTTCATATTTGTTGTGTCTATGTTGACATATGTCGACATGGATACTTTATAAGTGTACTGCGTCTCCTCGCAAAGCTCACTACACTCACCATAATTTGGGCAAGGTGCCTCACTGTGCACAACTATTTAAATCTAACTCTATGCCGCGTGCGCAGTGAGGCACCTTGCCCAAAACCTTCTTTTGTGGTGACCTTCTATCACTGTCGACCATGGGTATGACGACCATTCTTAGGTATCGACCTAGCCACTGTTGACCAATAGTGGTCGCCCTAGTGACTGCCGATCTAGACATTGTCGACCCATTATCCCAGAACCCTTATAACATGGGATCCTATGGTGACAACGGCCCATAGACTTCATGTTAATCTCAACATAACATGGAAGTCTGTGGAGTCGTCAGCAGCCAATCAGCCACGGAGCTCTCCTGGTCACCTTTGTAGCTGACCCCAATTGACTTTGTGGTCATGATGATTTGGTGGTTCCCACCATAGGACTCCAAATTAAACTCATAACATGGGATCCTCTGGTGAGAACGGCCCATAGACTTCCTTGTCAATCTCATAAATGTCATGAAAGTCTATAGAGATGGCAGCAGCCAATCAGCCACAGAGCTCTCCTGGAGCTCAGCCCTGATTGGCTGAGGGGAGTCGAAGTGACTGACGTCACTGGGATTCCCTTTATTCTCGGTCTGCTGGATTCAAATGTGTCTGCGTTTTTTTTTTTTATTTTAACCCCTTGGATGCCTACTGGACAAGAGGGACGATCTACTAGAGTATACTTTTTTAGTACTCTACTGGGGAAGTTGACCATCCTGCGGAGGACCCTAGGTAAGTGAGTATATGTACTGTATGTATGTTTGTATGTATATGTGTTAATAAAATTGTACTTTTCAGGGTGTCCATGTTTTATTTTAGGCTGTGGAACTGCAAGTCCCAGCCAGACCTTTAATGCCTCGCATCATACTGGTACTTGTGGTTCTACAAGTCTTGCATGGTAGTGGTGGTGGTGTGGGGGCAGGGCCGGCGCCACCACTAGGCAGCTTTAGGCATTTGCTTAGGGCGCCGGCCACTGGAGGGCGGTACTGAGCCTCGGATGAGACCAGCAAGACAGAAGAAACCTTCAGCAGCTGCCAAGTATGGACTTCGGGACACCCAGCAATCCAACCAAGCAGGGAGCAGGTGAGTACACCCCCCTGACTCCCGTGGATTATAATCGCGAGTGGCGGCAGCCACCCCCCCCCCTCCAGCTAGTCAGCGGCAGGCGCAGGCAGCAATCTACTCCCCCCCTCCCCCGGAGCACAGTAATCCGAAGGTGGTGCCCGCTGCCCCCCCCCCCCCCCTCGTGGACCAGGTCGGAGCGGGTGAGGGGGTCGGAGCAGGTGAGGGGGGGGGCGGCAGGTGGGCTGGTCGCCTGGGGCGCTGCCAGGGCTTGCACTGGCCCTGTGTGGAGGGCTTGTTGGGACTTGTTGTTCCATTGCAGAACCCAATGTCTATTTATTTAATCCTTTTTTTACACCAGTCTATCAACCCAGCACCCACTGTTCAGGGATGCAGGGGATAACCCCGGGCCTCAGACCTGGATGGGGGAGGCCTGGGGGAGCTTTATTGTGCGGGTCCCCACTCCCTCAGGGACCTCGGCCAGGGCTTACCAGCCAGGGTAAGAATGCTTTGGCCGGGGGAGTTTGTAGTAAAAGTGTCCCCTGGCTGTGGCATTTAACCACTGGCTGTTGGAGCCAAGTGATGGTTCCAAAATATAGGGGACCCCTACTCTTTTTGTTCTCAATTATTTTTGGGACCAGGACTGGTCCAGTAGCCCGGTGCAAGGTTATGAAATACAGGGGAACCAGGGCATGCTCCATAGGTGTCCGAGTCCTATCGATGGTCTACACATTGATAATGTCTAGGTCGAAGGTCGACCTAGACATCTGTCGACCTTCATCCATGTCAACCTAGAACCCTGTCGACTTTGTTGCCTGTCGACCCAACGGTGTCACATCCCCTTGCCCATTACCAATCAGTCCACATGGATGGAAAAGTATGAAAAATATTTTTTTTTTAAAAGGGAAATATCCCTCAAAACTCACGTCGACCTTTTAATGTGTTTACATAGCCATGTCGACCTTTGAACATGTCGACCTATTGACTGTTGACGTAGATATTGCCTGTCAGCCATCCGGATACCAGGCACAGACTGTTGTGGTCGATTGAATATACTTATCTTGTTATCGAAGCTCTGAGTAATATGTAGATGCTTGGTCGACATGCACTGTGTCGACCACTGAAGGTCAACAGGCCTTAGGTCGACACCTCAAATAGATAGACATGGTTAAAGTCGACATGGTTAGAAGGTCTACACAAGCATTTGGTCGACAATGGGAAGGTCGACAGTCAAAAGGTCGACCTGAGGTTTTTCACGTTTTTTTTTGTCCCAAATGTAGACACCGTCTAAGTGTACCACGTTCCCTTGCATAACTCACTACGCTCACCGTGATTCGGGCACGGTGCCTCGCTGCGCGCGGCTCACTATTTTATTCTCCCACCACACCGTAGTAGATGGAAGGGCATGAAAAAAAAAGGTCAAAAACTCACGTCGACCTTCCCATTGTCTACCTAATGCTTGGGTCAACCTTGTGACCTGTCAACCTTAGCCAAGTCGACCTATTTCAGACCCCAGATTTTGGACACTGGTCCAAAATAAGACCTCCCCCGAAAATAAGCCCTATCAAAATTTCCCTAAGGCGAGTGGGTGCACTAACTTCTGTAACCCCATCTCCACCCCCGCTAACCCCCTTCACCGCCGCCTTGCTTGTACAGGCTTCTACTGTACCGTAGAAGCTGTTGCAGCTCCCGGTCCCAGGGATGCACTGCGCCCAGCACGTGACGTCACTGTGCACATCACGCGGCTGCTGTACACGGAGGGAGCAGTGGCGCAGGCGGAAAACAAGAAGAAGAAGAACTGAAAAGTGCTGTATTGTTGGTGAGGAGCAGGACTCGGGGGCATGTGACTTTAAAAGAAGGAATGGGGGCTATGTAAGAAGGACTCGGGCATGTTACTTTAAAAGGAGGAATGGGGGCTGTGTAAGAAGAACTGGGGGCATGATACTTTAAAATAAGCCCTACCCCGAAAATAAGGCCTATGATGTTTTTTGTTGGGGAAAAAAAATAAGACAGTGTCTTATTATCGGGGAAACACGGTAGCATGCAGTTTATTTATTTATTAACAGTTACCTATATACTGTAGCGCACACATATTCCATAGCGCTGTACAGAGAATATTTTGAACACTCACATCAGTCCCTGCCCCAGTGGAGCTTACAATCTATATTCCCTACCACATGTACACGCACACACAGACATTCTAGGGTTAATTTGTTGGGAGCCAATTAGCCTACCAGTATATTTTTGGATTGTGGGAGGAAACCGGAGTACCCGGAGGAAACCCACGCAAGCACGGGGAGAATATACAAACTCCGCACAGTAATGGGCCCTACACACATGCCGATGTGTGCAGGGCTACCTAGCTATGCTAGGTCGGGCTGTTCTGCGCCGCTATCGCCTAGCACACAGAGCTGACAGCCCACACACAGAGCGAGCTGTCAGCTCTGTGTGCTAAGCGAGCGGACAGCGCCAGTGTTCTCCGGTGGGAGAACACTGCCGATGCCGATATTGATGGACACTGTCCATCAATCTCGGCCACCGATAAAGACGCGCGGGGACGCGCACGGATGCCGATACAGCCCCCACACATACACCGATGTGAGGGCATTTGCTAAGCGACTTTGCAAAACTAAGCAAAATCGCTTAGAAAATGCCTTAATATCGGCATGTGTGTAGGCCGTATTAGAGCCATGGTGGGAATGGAACCCATGACCTCAGTGCTGTGAGATAGTAATGCTAACCATTACACCATCCGGACTGCCCCGCAGTTGCTGTAACGCTACCCCTTTTACACCGAGGGAAAAACCCAGGTTGGACACAGGTCAGCGTTGGTGCAAAAGGGACCAACCCAGGAGGGAGCACATGGGAGATTCAGTCTGCTGCTGCAGTGGTAGGGGGCTGGGGGAGCACATGGGAGATTCAGTCTGCTGCTGCAGTGGTAGGGGGCTGGGGGAGCACATGGGAGATTCGGTCTGCTGCTGCAGTGGTAGGGGGCTGGGGGAGCACATATGAGATTTGGTCTGCTGCTGCAATGGAAGGGGGCTGGGGGGGCACATGGGAGATTTGCATACCTCCCAACTTCTGGCCGGAGGAAATAGGGACACTCGCGAGCGCCCGAAAAGGGGGCGGGGTGTATGCAAATGAGGGCGCGGCTTATGCTAATTAGCCGCGACCTCATTTTCATACGAGAATAGACGCTGTGCGCATGCGCACAGCGTCTATTCTACTAGATTGGGGGGTCTCCCAACTGCCACCCCCCGCAGCGGGACAATGCCTGCCGCGGGTGGGACGTCGGGACAGGACCCGAAAATCGGGACTGTCCCGACGGAATCGTGACAGTTGGGAGGTATGGATTTGGTCTGCTGCTGCAATGGAAGGGGGCTGGGGGAGCAGATGGGAGATTCGGTCTGCTGCTGCAGTGGTAGGGGGCTGGGGGAGCAGATGGGAGATTCGGTCTGCTGCTGCAGTGGTAGGGGCTGGGGGGGGGGCACATGTGTGATTCGGTCTGCTGCTGCAGTGGTAGGGGGCTGGGGGAGCACATGGGAGATTCGGTCTGCTGCTGCAGTGGAAGGGAGCTGGGGGGGGGGCACATGGGAGATTTGGTCTGTTGTTGCAGTGGAAGGGGGCTGGGGGAGCGCATGGGAGATTCGGTCTGCTGCTGCAGTGGAAGGGAGCTGGGGGGGGGCACATGAGAGATTTGGTCTGCTGCTGCACTGGAAGGGGGCTGGGGGAGCACATGCGTGATTCGGTCTGCTGCTGCATGGGAAAAGGGGGTGGGGGGATCACATATGAGATGCTGCACTTTTATACCGCTATGTGCGCTTGAGCACTGAATATAACCTTTTGAAAAAATATTTGACAAAATAAACCAACATTTTTTAATGCTAATTTGGCATGTCTTTTCATTTTTATTTTAAATCATTGAGGGAAGATTGGATGGCAGTTTATCAGTCCTAAAATGGACCTTTGTAATGTAATTTATAGGGAAAAGCAGAGCTGACCCAGGTTCAGTGTAAACGGCACAGACCCAGGTCCAACCTGGGTCACAGTGCTGTGTATGCCCCTTTCCCACCAGCCTAAATTCCCTGGTTGGGTTGGAAAATTTCCCGGGATTTCAATTCTGCTATGGGGCAGGGTTGTTCCCAGTGTGAAAGGGGTAGGGGTACTTACCCAAGTTGCCGGTCCTCATTGCTTGCTATCAGACGGGGATCCACACAGGTGGCGGGCGCAGATGACAGGACAGGCGGCGCATATAGATAACGCAGCTCTCCGGTGCCCTCATTTCTGCCGGAGAGCTACATCATCTGTGCCCGCCGTCTGACCTGTCATCCGCGCCCGCCACCTGTGTGGATCCCCGGCTCGCACCGAGGACCAGCAACCGGGGTAAGTAGTCTCCACCTCCTGCCCACCTCCGCCGCCATCCCGCCACTTGCCCGCCTCCTTCCCACCACAGGTGATGGCAATCATACATTACCAGGGAAGTCCAGGAACAGAGCATTTTCTCCCTAAAGGAGAGGGTCAGGTAGGCAACCCTATAAACAGTACTATAATTATGCCAAGGAGCTATTTTTTTTATTTTTCTTGCTTTGCTCCAAATTCGGCATTATTTTTCTATTATATTGGTAGCATGCATTAACACGAGAAATTTTTGACATTCTAAAATCTTAAATCTGAAATCATTCACATTTTGGAATGCAATGGTGTGAACGTCACTGTGGAGTCTTGTTTGTTGTAGGTTTACAGCACAAAGAGGGGGAAATTCAATTGACTGCAGTCATTTTCCATTTTCCCTGGCTATCCGATTCGCCCTGCATTCAGCCTGGCACCATCTCGGATTGTTTTCACAACCCTTATAACTTCCTTGTTTTCACAACCGCGGCTGCAAAACCATATAGTTCCAGAAACCTATCTTGGACCATATGTCTTTTCTCAGAAAATGGGAAATTTTGGGGGTCTAAAATTGAATTGCCCACAATAAACAATGAGCAAAAAATTGCAGTAAAAGCCCCATAAAAATGTTCACTGCTAATTGAATTACCCCAGGATGTTAGGAACAAAATCATAAAGCTTCTCTTTCACAGAAAGCCCCCTCTATTATTCTTTAGCCCCGTGCACGTATCGTTAGCGATGTGGAGTGACCATACTAGGCGATATTATAAATAATATCTTCTCAGAGGTATTGGCCCTTATTCAGATCTGATCGCAGTACAAATTTGTTCTCAAAATGGGGAAAACCATGTGCACTGCAGGGGGGGGGGGGGGGGGCAGATGTAACATGTGCAGAGAGAGTTAGATTTGGGGGAGTTATTTTGTTTCTGTGCCGGATAAATACTGGCTGCATTATTTTTACACTGCAATTTAAATTTCAGTTTCAACATACCCCACCCAAATGTAACTCTCTCTGCACATGTTACATCTGCCCCACCTGCAGTGAACATGTTTTTGCCCATTTCAAGAACAAATTTGGACTGCGATCAGATCTGAATAAGGGCTTTTGGCGAACAGTGATCATTGATTACAGCTAATATCATTTTCGGTGAAAAAATTCCACATTTCGCCGAAAAACAGCCCTGTTCACCGAAAAAAGTGGTGAATCAAGAGCATTGAATACTGCCCATTGAGTGCAAAGTGAATTTGTCAAAATAGGTGTGAAAATTGCCAAGCAAACATTTGTATTCATCATACTGTCCTGTAATGTTTACCTTATATTGGAAATATAATCTTTTTTCTAAACAACATATTTTATTTGAATTTATATAACAAATGTGAGTGACGCTGGAATTTTTAGATGATATTTTGCACATTTCTCACAGAGATGTTGGCACTCAAACGGTTAAGAGCCAAATGTAATAGGGTGTGACAATCAGAAAGTGAGAGATTTTGTGAGCGTTTCCCCGTGTATATATATTTTTAAATGGCAATCATTTACACTGAAAAAAAACCCCAACAGGTTTATTTTGCCGTGTTATTGATTGCCTCTTTAAAATATGGGAAAACTCTCCCAAAAGCTCTCACTTTTTGTTCTTTACACCCTATTACATTTGACCCTTGACTTCAGTCAACTCCCACTGATTGAAAAGCTGGGTACATACTGAGCGATATATCTTCAATGACATGGACGATATCATTGATGACATCACATATATATCATCCAGTGTGTACAGTCAATATCGTTAACGATGCATGCATCCATGGGTCGTTAACGACTCTCTCCTTTCGTCTGTATATCCAGCTCAATCTGACAATATCGTCAGCGACTGCATGTACGGAGCAGGGGTTGGACCAATATCGGTCAGTGTGTACAATCAATATCGTTCTCCCACAGCGCCGTGGAAATCGGCCACTGTTTACCCAGCACAACAGATGGATAGCGGGTGGATTTATAATGTGAAAGGTACATAATGTAAATAAATAGCAATAAAATATGAATTTGAATGGACTTTTAGATATTTTGGCAAACGACACTATGATGTGTCTCCCCTCTAACCCAATAAAAACACCCCTAGTATTCAATATAAAGGCTAATTCCCGAACATAATGCAATTAGCAGGTGTATACTGTACCTGCATAGAATTTCTGCTCAGGAACTTCATACCGGCTTATCCTTGGATTACTCCAATGTTTCCATTGTACATTTGGATAATAAAACCCTCCGATATATGAGTGTGAAAATAATAAAATGATGGTGCTTACCGGTAAGGATAGATCCCTTTCATCACGGAATTCTGGTAGCGTTTCTAAGCAGAAGATGACTATGGAGATGAGAATGACCATGACAGAGATAATTGCAATGATACGTGCGGCAGAAGAACTGTCCGGGTGTTCAAAGAGAAGCCACACTTGCTTCATGAACTCACATTCAGGAAGAAGTCTCACCTCCTCTTTTTGAAACCCCTCATCTTCTCTAAATTTCCTGATCACATCATCCCCAAGCTGGTAAAACATCAGCTCCTCCATAAAAACATCTAGGGGCACGTTAGCAGGCCGACGTAGTCGACCCCCTGATTGGTAAAAGTACAGTATTGAGTCGAAACATGGGCGGTTCCGGTCAAAGAAGTACTCGTTCCTCAGTGGATCGAAGAAGCGCATTCGCTTCCTTGGGTCTCCCAACAAGGTTTCGGGGTATCTGCTGAGTGTCCTTATCTGAGTCTCGAACCTCATTCCTGAGACGTTGATCACCACCCTTTCGCAGCAGTCTTTCTGGCAGCAGAGTTCGAACTTCTTCTCCTCGGAGACCACCATAAGGTTGGAGTCCCCGATCACTTCCTCCCCGTTCTCCATGACTGAGAGCATACGTGTGTCCTCAGGGTAGTCCATGTAGATCTAAAATATCCATAGCTCCATAACGTCCTACGTATATTTCATTCTTCACCTTTCTCTGATAGCTTCCACATTCCCTTTTCAAAGGAGCACTTTTTGTTCCTCCCTTGGCATTGTGGTCACTTTCAAAAACTTTCTATCTCCTTAGCTGGGAGAGAAACTTACATATCGTGTCTGCTTGATTGTCCTTTAAAGTTTGACTTTCCCAAGATTCCAAACTTGGCTCATAAACTTTACTTCCAGTGGAGTTTTCTCCCACTAAGTGAGGAGACACATCAGCCCTCCCACTCACCCCTGGTCTCTCAGTTGTGTGACTCTGCCTGCCTCGATCAAGAGATTAACATTATGTCACTTGTTCTTGCTGTACGTATATTTCTTTCCAGACCTTCATACCAATAGCAGCACTTCACTCTCTGCTGTAAACAGATTTGCAGAGCTCAAGGTATCAGTTTCTCCCTACTGCATAAGCGAAACAGTTCCATGCAAAATAAAAATACACATCTCCTGCTCCTCCCTCCAAACTCCCCTTCCCAATTAATGCCCGAGAACCCACTGAAGGCTGGAGGTCAGCCCAGCCCCAAGTCCAACACCGTGCAGCCTCTAAAAATAATATATTGCTAACTAGACTGCTTAGAATAGCCTGCTACGGATTTTTAGATTGTTTTTTTTTATTTTTGTTATGTGTAATATCTTGGGGTAAGTAGTTGGGGGCTTTAATACTAATCATATCGCCACATAGAGGAGCTTTGAATGATGCGCTCTGTCGCACAACCTCTGTGGCCCTTATGTCACTCAGCAAAACACTTCTGGGCGGAATATTACCGCCCAGGTGCGCATTGTAAAATGCGATCATAATGGCAGAAGGTAACATCCCATCCCCTGCTTGCAGGGACAAGGCTCTGAAAGGATCCCTATCCTGCGATGTGCTGAGCCGGAAGCCGTTGGGGGGGGTCTGCGCATGCGCTGTTAGTGCTGCCCCCCCAACCCCACTGACCGCAATGCCCAGGCAGTGTGTAGGATACAATGGGCTGCCGACACGGCAGAATGGCGGTAGCCTAGGGATGCGATGCTGCTTGATGTTGATACCTACGGGGGATGCGGGCGGCGGCGGTCCCTCCTGATACATTCGTGGGATACTTAATATTTGTGGCTAACACCTGTTTTTGGGGATTTAGCCGTAAATACAGAATGATAAATGGGCCCCAAAGATCAGATGCCAGATGTTGGATTAATGAATGAACATTATAATATATCGATTGCATTGCTGAGTGTCCCATATTTACCCGGTGTTGTGTATTACAGAGCTATTCTATCCGATCATATTGCTGAGCGTTCTGTAAATACCCGGCATGGTGTGTGACAGAATTATTCTAACCAATCACATTGCTGAGCGTTCTGTAAATACCCGGCATGGTGTATTACAGAGCTATTCTATCGGATCATATTGCTGAGCATTCTGTATATACCCGGCGTTGTGTGTGACAGAACTATTCTAACCAATCACATTGCAGAGCATTCCGTATCTACCCGGCATTGGGGGACATTTACTAAGCAAAATACGGTAGGTATTGGCGTATTCGTATTCAGTTGTATTCGTATTTGGGCACGTATTCGTATTTTTGTAAATGTGAAATAACGATAGCATTTTGTATTATACTAACATAACAACCTGTTGTATTCGTATTTTTACAAAAATACTAATGAATACGCCATCAAAAGAATACGCCTTGAATTTTATATTATTCCAATGTAATTTTGTCATTTACTATCAAGTCGTATTTCAAAATACGTATACTTGGCGTATTGGCGTATACAAGTTGTAAAAAAATACAAAAAAAAAAAATACACCTTAATTTGCAGGTGTATTTCACAAAATCAGACTTTTAACATGTGTATACTCTATATTCTAGTACAAGTATATATATTCTAGTACAAGTTGTAAAAAAATAAGCCAAAAATACTACTCCAAACAACATCGAAAAAGACAAACCCTAAAAAATACGACAACTTTGAAAATTATACTCCGGAATACGAATGTGTAAATGAAATACTCCACCGATAACAGTCGTATTCAGCCTTATACAAAATATGAATACGACAGAGACATAGCCGTATTCTTAGTAAATTTTGCTCATTGTTTTTTAAAGAGATGTTACCGACGCAGTGATGTTTTAGGTACTGTGATGTTCTGCTTTCTTTTTACTTTTTATATTCTAAACTCCCCCCCTCTGCTTATATAATGCCAGGAATAAACGGCTAATCTCCCTTTTTCTTTGCTAGCCTACGATCTCATGTGTCGTGGATAATACTGCGTATAGTTACGTATATACAATGACTGCTTGTGTGTTTGTCAAGCCCAGCGCTCAGTGAGAACTTCCTAATGAGCTGTTACATCATGTTCCCATTGCAAGCCCCCCCGTCTAATACATCTCATTTGCATTAGTGAGCAATTTGTGCAGTGATTATATGGAGCAATGCAATGTATTAACATAGAATTCCTATATATATATACATAATAAAGGGGTTTATCAGACCGAGCATTAATGTTTATTTGGTTTCTGGCCATATAATACCACTAGATCTACATCTGCATAATCCTGTCTGGTGGAACAAAAGACGACGCTTCCGACATGAATCAAATGAAACAATGTTCACTGGGATAACAATTTGGGACATTTAACCTAGTAGTAGTACGTAAAATAGGAAGGCATTTATAGGGAAGATGCTAATGCAGGAGATAATCCAGAGAGCTGGTTAGCAATGTTGAGTCAGTTACTTTAAAGTCCTCATGGATAACCAATAGCATTGCTGCACAAAATCAATACAAGCAGGTTCCTTTGCTACCAAAGACATGTTCTGCCTTTGGAATACTTTTATTCCAAATTCTACAATATGTGTTCCTCTTTCCTCATTATACCATCTGTGCTTCTCAGTTTGGGTTTGAAACATCAATTACAGGGATGCATTTATCAGTAAGTGATACAACTTTGTGAATAAATATGGATAATTTTTGCTGGATTTGGTTCTGATTCATCATCTGGTTTTGGATTTGCCAAACCGCCATGGCTGGTTTAGGATTTCAGTATTTAAACATCAATAACATTAATTTTACAGTTATTACCAGAACATTTCTACCACCTCAGGGCTCACAATATTGGTTTAAACTTTTCAGAAATATTGGCCACAGTAGAGCACCTTATACATACTACACCACATAAGAGACCCTTATAAATATAATGCCACATAGTAGTGTCTGTTACTCACATTATACCACAAATTAGTACCCCTTATACAAATTAATGACACAGTAGAACCATATATATATATATATATATATATATATATATATATATATATATATATATATATATTTGGCCCCTCCTGGCTGCGAGCAGCTTTAACAACTTTTCCCTTCGCCAAGGGAGTAAGGGGTATTCCTGGGTGGGCCCCTGGCATTTTCATGGGTATGCCCACAAAAACTGTGAGCGTGACCATAGAAACGCTGGGTGTTCCCCTGCCTGCTCAGGGCCAGCGTATCACATGCGTACCATATGTGCAGCCGCTGAGTGACCCCTGGATCACGTGGCGGCTGTGGGCGCCAGCCACAAGAGAAATCATCCCCGTACGTAACCACCAAATTATGTCTCCTATGTGCAGCCGCATGCGCCTCTGTTCGCAGTCCCGTACTTGGGCTCAGCGGAGCGCTGGCAGAGTCCTCAGTGTGGGGGTGTTGTCGGTGTCCTCAGAGTGGGGGTGTTGGCGGTGTCCTCAGAGTGGGGGTGCCAGTGGTGTTGGTGATGCGGGGTGCTGGTGGTGCAACGTTCCGGTGGTGCCCTTAGTGCTGGTGTTTTGGCAGTGTGGGGGTGTAGGCAATGTGGGGGGGGGGGGGGGGTGTGCCGGGAAGTGTCCACAATGGGAGGTAGCAGTATCCTCAAAGCGTTACATGACCTCAGCACTGTTTTTATGTGGAGGTGACCATTACTACTGGTTTACAGAAGCTGTGTCTAAGGGACTGGGAAAGGGGAATGGGGGGGGGGGGGGGGGGGTGTAAGGCTTTTCCATGTCTCTGAGAAACCTGGCAATGCCACTGAGAACAGTATGTGACTGTCAAGTACAAGGAAATTCAAAATGTGTATCAGTGCTCAGTGTGGTGAGAGTAGCGTGACTGAATGGCAGGAGACATGGGAGGTGTGTGACTGATCAGTGACAGGGGGTCTAATTCAGCACGGATCGCTAAGTAGAGAATTCCCAGACCTACTCACCATACCCACAGGTGGCAACAACTGATTGTTAGGGAACTGCGTATGGATGTGTGAATGGATTCCGGTTAGATATTCATTCGCATTTCTCCTGTAATTTAGCAGCAGCAGATTTCTCCTCGCAGTTCACTACAAATTCCCGTATTAGCGATCCATACTGAATAAGGCCCAGGGTCTGGGGAGAGCGACGTGTGTGACAGTTACAGAGCTGCTTGTGACAAGTAGCATTTGAGGTTTTGTTTTTATAACTAATCATGTGTTTATTATTAACCCCTTGAGTGGGGGGTTTTGCTGGGGCAGGACAAGCCTACCAGGGCGGATTTGTCCTGCCCCAGCAAAACCCACCACAGATCGTAGGGGCTCTTCCAGCCCCCCCTAACCTTCGCTCTGGCATTTGTACGCCAGAGGCTGAGCTCCCCTGCCACCGCTGCCCCAGCCGCCAGTTACATCAGTGACCTCAGGTGGCAGGCTCCGTGATGTTCGTGGCGGCTTGGGAGGACTCAGGTGTCTGAACTCCTGAGCGCTCCCGAGTCCCCCCGAACATCCCCGAGCCTGCCGCGTCACTGCTGTAAAGTGAATGGTGGCTGGAGGCTGGGGAAGCGGCAGAGGTTAGGGGAACTCTGGCTTACGATCGCCGGAGCAGAGGTGATGGGGGGGGGGGCAGCTTTAGAGGTGGTGCGCCAGTGGTGCACACCTGGACACCACTGGCGCGCACCTATTCCATCATAATGGTATGACCAGAAATTTCTCGGGACAGGCTGCTGTGACAGCGCAGCTTAGCCCGGGCATACCACCCAAGGGGTTAATCTTCATAGAAGAGAGACCAAAATCTAGATGTGCTCGCACAACAAGACTGCATAAGGGCATCTTGTGTGTCCAAAGAAGCATAAACTTACCAGGCTGGGCAGAGAACTTGTCACTGTCTAAGAGGGGGGGGGGGTTTATGGGTGGGTCTGTTGTCATCATGATGGTTTCACCTGATTGGTTCTGGGGTTTTAGGGGTGTTTTTGTTGTGGTTGTTATAGTTCACTGTCTGGAAGTTTCCTTTCCATTTCCCATCAGAGGCGTTGCCCACCCTCCCACCCTATGTGGTTTGGGTTTCTTAGTTAAATACTGTTGTGTTGGATTTGGGTGGCTGGTCAGAAAGGTCCGTACTTATATGTTAGTTGGGCGCTCACTAAGCTATTTGCTTAGTGGGCTATTCTGCGTAAGAAAATCGCATCGCATGTCCACTTTTAGTGTCACACTATGCCACTATGCGTGCGATGCGATATTACTAAATAATTAATTCCCTGCTATTTTTTAAGGCATAATCGCATCGCATTGTACCTCACGATGCAATGCGATGCGATAGTGACAATTGTAGGTAACCCCCCCCCTCTTATTCACAACACCCCATAGCAACCCCCCCCCAGTATCCACACCACCCCGAAGCGTGGCGAGCGGCGGTGGAACGCATCCTCCCGACCTTTTCATACCCCCACTATCCACGTCGGCGTGGAGTTGATTTTATATAGTCTGGCGAACACAGCAAGCCACCGTGCCCGAAGCGTGACGAGCGGAAAACATGTAAAGTAATCCGTGTCCCCTCGCTAAGCTCGCCACGCTTCAGGCTGGGTGGCTCGCTGCGCTCGTCACACTATGTAAAATCAACTCAATGTCTGATGTGGATAGTGGGGGTATGAAAAGGTCGGGAGGACCCGTTCTGCTGCCCCTCGCCATGCTTCGGGTTGGCGTGGATAGTGCTGTGGTTTTAGGAACACATTCACTATTTACTTAAGTGTATTCATAGTTACCATAGTAACTTAGTTACCGAAACCATAGTTACGGTAATTTATAGACATACATCACAACTATATGCATATAAAGCACTGGGATCACAGGGCACTAAAAGGGAACATGCGATGCAATGCGATTTTCTTCCACATACGTACATATGTAAAGTGGGCGCCCAACTAACATATAAGTACCGAAAGGTTTTTCTTTAGCAGAATTTTATGTTAGTGCTTTATGACAGCTAATCATGAGTGGCTAGGCGTGTTTACTGGGGGCGAGTATGGGTATCACCGGTCCAGGTGGGCCCATATGCCACTTCATGATTGGCTGTTGCGTTTTTACATAAATCATTTTAGAGAGGCCAGGTGGACCAATGTTTATTACAACAAGGGTAGAGCAATTAGTTTTGCCTTGCCTGGGTTTGGTATTGAGGGGTCAGGGGTAGTAGAAGTAGTAGAAGGTAAACCTCTGACCATAAGGGCATTTGGGCCAATAGCTGTTTATTTGTTTAATTTGGTTTTGGTTGGCAAGAATACTGGCAGAAGGCCGAGCCTTGGCCAAAAGGGCAGCAGGACCTTCGATGTTTGTTATTTTCCATATTTTGTTATTTTGTTACCAGACAAGTTATCTGCCCAGTCTGGTAAGTTTCAATGTTTATTTTCCAAATGTTGTTATTTTATTTATTTTATTTATAATTGCATATAGTTGACCTCTTTTCATTTTTATAAGCTAAGTCGAATTTTGTAGAAAACCGGCACATATTTGACAACTCCAGCAGCGTTTTTTTTTACAAAGCAGATTCCACGATTGCACGTCTTTCAATGCTTTAAAAAACTGCGGCATTAAATAGATGTGTAACAATATTTCCGACTGTCAGAAATATCGACACACATTGACTACCCCCTTTAGTAAATTTACCGCCCAACTTTGAAGGTTTGTAAAGCGAGTCTCCGGGTGCCGTGAAGCAGCATGCGGCCAATCCAAAAGGGGGCTTGGCTTAGCAGGATGATGATCCAGGGAGGCCACACCCCCATTTTGCCACCCTGTGGGCAGTGTTCCCTCTAAGCTGTGCGCGTGTGCGCGCGCACACAACTCGGCGAGCGTGCGCACAGACATTACAACAAAGCGCACAAAGCAGCAGTGGTCCCTTTTTGCAGTTGTGGACTCAATTAATGTGTTTCACCCAATAACTACATTGTGTGCTGTATTTTGAATGTTTAATACCATTTTGAAGTAAAGTTAACACAAATGCTGAACGTCATTTTCCAGTGACGCACAAACATTTAAATTTCCTTCCAAAGTTGCACAGCCAAAATCTTTTGTCGCACACAGCCTTCGTAAAATTAGAGGGAACATTGCCTGTGGGTATGGTCTCTGAGCTGCAGGCCATACCCCCCTGGTCCCCTGCCGGCCATGAAGAGACGCTGTGTGCATGCCCACTCCTCCCCCCCCCGAGCGGGACACTGCCATCCCCGATCCTGTGAAAGTCGGGACAGTTGGGAGGTATGCTGCTTGGAATGAAAATCTGGTCATTTCTGTCAATTTTCCAATTTATGAGAGCAAATGGTTGATTGTAATTTGATCCCAGACATTACCAGATTTTTGTTTTAACCAGCGAGATTGGAAAGAGGGGGATACAGGCTCGGACTGGCCTGGCGGGGCACCGGGGGATTCCCCGGTGGGCCCCGTTGGTTTGTAACCACGCCCCCTTGTGCAAGGGGGCAGGGCCTACAGCAGGCTTACCAGCGTAGTAGTTATTGCCGCCGGATAGTCATCAGCTATTGACTGACCCGGCAGCAGCAGGCTGCAGAAATTGCCGGCATTTTTCAGGCTCCATTCCCAGAGGAGCCTTTCGGAGTCACGTCACGTGTATTGACGTCTGCCGCATCATTATGTCACGCGGCGGACCTGCCCGGCGCATCACACCCGCCCAGCGCAGCACGCGGTCATCTGTGCTAGGTCCAAGAAACAACAACCAGCCTCAGCCCCAGGACCACCCGGCACACACACACCCAGCAGCCGCATCAAAAAAGAAGACAGAAGAGAGATCGAGGAGGAGAGAAGAATCCTAAAAAAGTAAGAAATGTGATAAAATAATGACAGGAATAACAGTGAGAGATGGGGTGACTTTAAAGAAGTATAGGGGTGAATACGAGGAATATGGGGAAAAATTACAGGGAGACAGGAGAAATAGATGAAGAGAGGAAGAAAAGTAGAAAGAAGGAAGAATAGAGGGACATGGGAGGAACTGGTAGAGACAGGAGAAAATTCGAGTGGGGGGACCTATGTAATGTATTATATGGGGGGCTATGTGCTGCACTATTATCTGAGTGGGGGGACCTATGTAATATATTTTATTGGGGGCCTATGTGCTGTACTATTATCTGAGTGGGGGGGACCTATGTAATGTACTATATAGGGGGGGCCTATGTGCTGTACTATTTGAATGGGGGGACCTATGTAATGTACTATATGGGGGGCCTATGTGCTGTACTATTATCTGAGTGGGGTGACCTATGTAATGTATTATATGGGGGGGGGGCAGAGGCGAATCTAAGGGGTGGTCCGGGGGTGCCCATTAGACCACCAGCCGCTTAATATTCAAAGAAATGACAGCCGGCAGAGAGAGCTGTGTGCTGCCCGGCTGTTTAGTCTAAGGGATTGCTCGTTGCCAAGGGGGATGTCTCACGCCGCTGGAAGCACCTAATTGAAAGAAATTACAGCCGGGCAGAGAGCGATGTACGCTGCCTGGCTGTAGTCTAAGCAGTGGCATAGATATTTTAAATTTTCCCTTTGGACCGCCGGCAGCCAATAAGGAGCAGCATTGGTGGTATTGGTAGCTGCTCCTGATTGGCTGCCGGACCCCAGCGCGAGAACTGAAAATATTGATGCTCCTGCAGAGATTACAGCCAGGCAGCGCACATCGGTCTCTGCCCAGCTGTCATTTATTTCAATTAGGTGAGTCCAGCAGCGTGTAATATCCCCCTTGGCAACAAGCATGTATTCTCACATGGCATTGAGCATGAAGCCCCCTTGGCATAGAGCAAGAACCCCCTAGCAATGAGCACGTAGGTAAGCGGCACTTATGTGTCAAATATGTAATGGGCATAACGTTTTGTTATATAGTATGTAATGGGCATTATGGTGTGTGGCCTTATGTGTAATTGGCAATACGGCATGTTGATTTATGTGTAATGGGTATTATGGAGTGTGGTCTCAAGTGTAATACCACACCCCCATTTTGTTATGCCACGCCTCTGTCCCATGAGGCCACGCCCCTTTTCGCCATATACCATGTGTCACATCTTTGACACTTACATTGGTATGTAATATGATCGTTATGTAATACTATGTACCTATAAAAGCAAATACTATCACAAAAGGCAGCTCTCCTGCGCTGTCCTATGCAACCACAGGACTTCCAGGTTGAGGACCATAGAGTCCTTCTGCACATGTGCAGAATGAGGCGGGGCTATTGGGATGCTATAAGGAATCTGATTGGATCCCTTTCAAAAGGAAACATAGAAAGATGCCCACAGGTTTTCAGCGTATCCCAACGGGTATTGCATTCCAGAGCTTGGTACATATGGAAACCCGTCCAAAACTCCGCTACCGGCATTTTCTGAGTTTTGCTGCATTTCTTGCTTAGTACATCCCACCCTAAAGCAGTCACTTACCTGAAAAGTTGAGAGGAACAAGTATTGAAGAAAACAGAAGAACCGTTCCCATAATATTGCTATATTTAATATTTCTAAAAATATTGCAGAAAGGTCTTCTACTCGCACCTGTTTGTGGCCATAAGAACTCATTTATTTATAGTCCCAAATCATTTTAGATGGAATCTATTTCATAACAGGTATTTTATTTAGCAAGGTAAAACCCCTAGAAAGTTGGAAGCCTGCTGATGACATATCAGGTTCTGCCTCTGGATCACTGGACTAAGAGCAAAGTTTAAATTTGACTCTGTAGAAAGAAGTGAAGTGTTTTATTAGTTGATAGATGCGGCACTTCTCGAAGTGCTTCATTGACAGGGGCTGCTGTGATTGGACAGCAGCTGGATCTGCTGTCCAATCACAGCAGCCCGTGTCAATGAAGCACTTCTAGAAGTGCCGCATCTATCAACTAATAAAACACTTCACTTCTTTCTACAGAGTCAAATTTAAACATGGGGGATCAATGTTTTTCTTCTGTGCATGTGCATTTCTGCAAGGGGGGATGGGATACACTGCGAGCAGCGGGCGGCGTTATGTCCACACGCAATGCTGTGAAATTCCCAGCGTTGCATGTTGGACCAGAACAGGGCCGTCTTAACAGCAGTGTGGGTTCCTGGGCAAAGCAATGCATTGGGGCCCTTACCCATTCTCCCCTCCTAGGGGTGGGGGGGGGGGTGCTATCAGCAGCAGCTTTGATGTCCCACGGGTGGCAGGGGGTGCTCTATCTTCCATTCAACATGTAGGACCTGGAGCAGTAACTTCTGCTAATTACGCCTTTACTGCACAGGTGGTGGGAGGGTGAATACTAACGTGTGGAAGGGGCAGTGAGCTGAATGAAGGGTCCCTTGTAAATGACTTCCAGGGAGGTAGGGGGTGTTTTATACGCAGGGGATGGTTGGATAATGGAGTGGGTTTAATATCCATCATTTTCCGGTGGAAGGGCAGCTTGTTTGACTGCAGATATCGCCATTATCTGGAAATAGATTTCTTAGCCTTCAATAGTATAAAAACCTAGAGTCCCAACTTTCAGGAGGTGCTGGGAACTTGGGGATCAGAGGTCAGGAGCCAGAGCAATCCATTGACAAAAATATAAAACTGTACACCAGACGTTTGGAGCTGGAGCAGGGACCAGCTGCTGGAAGGCTGATATCTCTGGTTCTGGGCATGATAGAGACAAGCCGCTAGTGTCGATAGAAAGGGGAGAGTCACAGATTTTGGAATATACTCTCAGAAAAACTAAGTCAGAGAGACCTGAGAAATATGACTGGGAAGTGCAATTAATAGGTCGGATGTGGACTGCTACTTTGAAATTGGATATCTCCAGTTCCCCAGGGCCGATTTTCAAAATTCTGGTATCCCTGGAAAAAGGGGATCCTCAGCTATCAGCATAGGGCCCTTATACACCTGGGGCCCCTGGGCAAGTGCCCATTAAGCCCATAGGAATAGACGGCCCTGGACCAGAATAAGGTCCTATGTCTGTTGGTAATGAACCAGAGTCATCTCTCCTTATATTTGAACGAGTGTCACAACATTTAAAATGGCCGCAAATGTTTTAGAAATGCTGCAAAGTAAGAATGCTTAAAAAAAAAATGAAAGTGTTCACAGTTTATATGTATCAGGTAACAAAATGCAAATTGAATGAACAGAAGAGAAATGAAAATCAAATCAAAGGGGGTAATTCAGAGATAATATGCAAATAATAATCGATAGAGTGAGCATACGCACGTCTGAGGCCGTCCTGCAATGAAATCCTGCTACTTTTCCTATTCGCAAGCCGTCCGCAAGGTGAATGACATGAAGTAGGCATCTGGGGGTGGAAATGGGCATTTTGGGCCTTATTCTAGTTCACTCTTAGAGGCAAATTCCTTCTCAGATGGACAAAACCATGTGCACTGCAGGGGGGCAGATGTAACAGGTGCAGATAGAATTAGATTTGGGTGAGTTATTTTGTTTCTGTGCAGGGAAAATACTGATTGCTTTATTTATTATTATTTATACTGCAATATAGATCTCACTTTGAAGTAAAACCCCACCCAAATCTAATTCTCTCTGCACAAGTAACATCTGCCCCACCTGCAGTGCACATGGTTTTGTCCATCTAAGAAGGATTTTGTCAGAAAGAGTGAACCAGAATAACCCCCTTAGTGAGAGTGCTAAGGAAAACAATTGGTAGTATCAGGGAAAATGCTAGGCGTGCCGGATCGTTTTCAGGGAGGGAGTGCCTTTTTCCATTGCACACTTGAGGTAGTCTCTGGCTTTTCTGAGCCTACTATGATTGTGGCCAGTGTAAAATCACTTGATGTTGAGCTTGTTAGCTCACTCATTTTGAACATAATCGCACAGCTAAACCATAGATTCGCAAAGCGAGATTTAACTCTAGCAGGGTGACGACTTAACAACACTGGCCGTGCAAATTCGGAAGTATGGTCTTAAAAGAAAGTGATGTGGCCATCGCACACAGTAGTACAACATTTACATTATACTAAATATAGTGCCAAATTCATGTTACACCACATAGTAGTGTACCTTATTCATGCTATGACACACAATAGTACCTCTTATTCAAATTACAGCACACATCAGTGCCCCAAATACATGTTAAATCACACAGTAATGCCCAGTATACACATTACTTCACATAGTAGTGCATCTTATACACATAATACCCACCATAGGGGATTATTTTAAGTAAAGGTGGAACTGGGAAGGGCGGCTGTGTAAGTAAAGGTGGAGCGTAGTGGTATATGTAAAGGTTGATCTAGGGTGGGTGGTGGTTTAAGTAACGGTGAATTTGGGAAGGGGCTGACTTGAGTAAACGTGGAGCTGGGAAAAGAGGTTTCTTAACTAAAGGTGCAGCTGGAAAGGGGGACAGTTTATGTAAACATGGAGCTGGAAATGGGGTGGATTAAGTAAAGGTGGAGCTGGGAATAAGGTGGATTAAGTAAACATGGAGCTGGGAATGGGGTGGATTAAGTAATGGTGGAGCTGGGAATGGGGTGGATTAAGTAAACATGGAGCTGGGAATGGGGTGGATTAAGTAATGGTGGAGCTGGGAATGGGGTGGATTAAGTAAAGGTGGAGCTGGGAATGGGGTGGATTAAGTAAAGGTGGAGCTTGGAAGGTGGAGGTGTTAGTAAAGGTGGAACTGGAAAAAGTGGGGGCATAGAGAGGAATCAATTACAATAACCTAAAGTCAAAGGTACAGAAAATGTGTCTTTGGAATAGTTTTGCCCGTGGTAAGTAACAGGCTGCCATGGACAAAACAGGGAGACTCCACTAGACCCAACAGATAATGGGCAGGATGTACTAATCTTTCGGTCTACATCCCACCACACCTTGCATCCATAGCAATTGCATATTTACTAACATATGTGACTGGTATCGCAAAGGAATTGCAAAGGACAGCTCTCCCGATAAGAGCTGTCCTTTGCATGGGCATAGACTCCCATGTGGCCACCATGTGCGGGCCCGAAAAGGGGGCATGGCTTCAGTCAAATGGGGCATGGTTTCGCAGGATGGCCACATTAGCGATGTCACGCCCCCATTTTGCTGCTGTGGGGGCATGGCCAGCTCTGAGTGAGCCCGGTGCCACTCCACTTTTTTTTGCCAGAAGGAGTGAAGCAGAATAAGCCCCATAGTGTCAGGGGCCTATAATGCAAACTACCGAGGAGGAAATGGATCTTGGAGTCACTATTTCAGGTGACTTAAAGGCAGGTAGGCAATGTAACAAAGCAATGAAGAAGGCAAGTCAGATGCTTGGTTGCATAGGGAGAGGTATCAGCAGTAGAAAGAAAGAAGTAATAATGCCACCGTATAGGTCATTGGTACGACCTCATCTGGAATACTGTGTCCAGTTCTGGAGGCCATATCTCCAGAAACACTTGCAGGGGAGCCTTGGATTGGTGGTCCTTTAACAAATCAAACTATATATGGTCAGTCTAACAGTCAAAGCCAGTGCTGGTGGCTGCAAATCATAAAATATGTGGACAAACAGAAATTAATCGTCCATCATCACATAATTTACTTAATTATTATGTTTTTCTATATTTCTCAGTTAGAACTCTTTGACCTGGGGGTGCCACAAAAAATACACATTCTTACCTGGAAAGACTAAAAGATCATATAGGATGGAATGTAATGCCGCTCGAGTTAGGCGGCGCCCTGTAAGAGATTGCCTCTTTAAAAAAAATAAAATGTCTGACAATAAAAATTACATGCCACCCATTGGCCCTTATTCTGATTGAGTCAGAAAGCTCCGAATGCGGACGGACAGCCGATGGTTGGTGTTTTCGCATGTGCGGAGGCGTATCTGCGCATGTGCGAATGCCTCACATGTCCGAACACGGCGTGAAGTCCGTGCAGAAAATGATCGTATGGAACCATCCGAGCAGGGGGTGGAGAGGAGGGTGAAGAGCTGTTTGGGCTCATTACCATATGTGTATGCCCCACGTTTCATGGGCGTTCCCCTGAAACCGCTGGGCGTACGTATAGTAATTCGGCCGTGACGCACGTGTGGGGGGCAGACAGCTGACATAGCCGGATGCCAGCTGCCCGCCCATATCCCTGCTTTCGCGTGGAGAAATGTCCGAGTGGTCTGGAGATGCCTGACCACTCGGTCCATCATACGATGGACGGTTCGCACAGATGAAGGTGTTCACATGAAAAATCCAATCGCGGTCCGTTCGGTCGGCGTCTTACCGCATTCGGACGGTGTGAACGATCCGTACGGAAGGTGGGGCTAAGAACACCCGGTTCCTGTCCGAAAATACACATCCGACCGAATCAACTACAATAAGGGCCATAGTTTGGAGCACAGAAGGGAAAGGGTGGACATGAAATAAACTTTAACATATACCAAGTGTATTACCAAGGTCCAGGAGGGAAACATTCTTCAAATGAAGGGAAATATTAGAACACGTGAACGTGCGCTGACCTGGAGGGAGGGAGGTCGGGGGGAAATTTAGGGAAAAAGGGTAGCGGATGAGTGGAATATCTTGGCATCAGAGATGGTAGAGGCTACGGACCAAAGTGCTTGAAGAGTGATAAAATGGAGAGTGATAAACCACCAGCCAAACAGCTCCTGCCTGACATGTCACAGACTGTTTTTTGAAAAACGAAGAGTTGATTGGTTGGTGATTTATCACTCTCCATTATATCACTTTTCATGGCTTAGTAGTACATCTCGCCCTGTGACAGTAGAAAGTGTAAGCATGATTGAAATAGGCATATACATTTCATTACAAAGAACTAAGGATCAAATAATATTGTGATTATACATAAAGGAAAAAAGTGGCCAAGTGGTTCTCGACTGTTGTCAAATTCTATGTTTCTATGCTTGTCTGAATCATTCTCTGTGCCCCTGACCTCAGCTTGCTCTGCACCTGTCCCTGTGACCCCGGACATAACCTACAGTAACTAGCCCCGTCCCTGTGACCTCGGCCATAGCCTGTTACTAGCTCTGTTCCTGTGCCTGTGACACTGACCATGGCAATGTTCGACCGTTCTCTTGCCTACAGATTTGGTGCTTAGGGCCCATTTACTTACATAATTTTTACTAAAATAATGTGAAAATGGTATTTTCACACCTTTTGCATATTATTTTAGTTTCACCGAAATGTTCTAAAGAGCTTTTGGAACAGTTTCGGGAAAAACTGCTTAAAACCCTTCAATTCACATTTTTTTTAGTAACCAGATCACATTTCCCATACTTATAGTGGGAAATGTGATCTGGCCAAATTAACTTTTTTAAAAAATGTACTGGAATAAAAATCGCATTTATCCCTGAGATAATAACGCCACCTTTGGCTGGCGAATCACAGAGCTCAGATGCGAATTGGTAGCTTCTGCACAGCTTTCTCTGCTCCTAGGCAGAATAAGCTGTGCGGGGATGAGGCCAGGGTGATCAGCTGTGTGTGGCAAGCTGATCACAGGGTAAAAAAAATAAAATAAAATTTTTAATTAATAAAAAAAAAAATTATACTTAGCTCCCCAGGGTCCGGGGATCACTGCAACGTAAAGGGTGCCAGTCTCCGGGGCTTCTTGCTGTGCTGTGATGCTAGTGCAGTAAAGTGATGCTGCAGGTTACTTTACTGCACCGGGGGTCACGGGCAGTTGGTGTTTTTACCTACTGTATGGCTTGCAGGACTGCAGCCCCTCCAGGTAAAATCCACCACTGTTCTCTGCCTAAGTGAAGCCAGATGCAGTCCATGAGACTGCATTGGCTTCACTGTGACTGGCAGTGACTTGCTATTGGAAGTTCGACCTGCCACTCACCCAAGGCAGTCCCATTGGGATGTGTTCTCTCCCTCTGGCATGCTTCTATGGGCTGCTACGGCTGCAGCCCATAGAATCCGAGGTCTGCGCATGCAGAAGTCCCGAAAACCGACAGAGCTGCAGGAGCCGATAACGGGGTTAGTGAGTATAAATCAGCGGAGGGGAGCGGCGGCACATGCGCAGTACTGCATCGGGGTATATTTCGTGAAAAATATCCGATGGTGCCGCGAAGACCCATTGCTTTATCTTAAGCTTTGTTCCTGCATGTGATCATTCCAGGGGCGTAACTATGAATTGGGCGCCCCCCCGCCATTAATGGGGGGGCGCCCCCCTCCCCCCCCTCCCCTACCCGCAGCCTTACCTGTCTTGCTGCCGCTGGTCCCGGCTCCCTTGCTGGCTTCATTCTTCTCCTATGGAGACGGACCAACACAAAATGTCCGCCCCCATACAGCAGACAGTTTCAGAGAACTGTCTGCTATATGGGGCGGACATTTTATTGTGGTCCGTCTCACTAGCAGAAGAACTGAAGACAGGTAAGGCTGCGGGCGGCGGATTGGCGGGCGATGGGCGGGCGGGCGGCAAGCGGTGGATGGGCGGACGGGCGGGTGCTAACTATAGCAACGCAGCCCGCCGGCGCCCCCACATGCACAGCGCCCCCCCGCGACCGCGGGGGCTGCGGTGCTATAGTTACGCCACTGGATCATTCATACATCTGTGCAATGTATTCTATTAACGCATTGTGAGATAGTGATAAATGGGCCCCTTAACCTTGTTTCACCTATATCCCAACTTTTCACACATAAGAGGGAAGAAAGGGGGTAATGTGGGCAGCTAGGGCAATGATATGGGTCAGCAGGTGGGGATCAGTTCCTAAAAAGCTTGCCTGTCATACAACTTACAACAGTCCAAAGGTAACAGTACAACATTCCTCAATCCTCAGGACTTGTCATCAGCCTCCCACCATGCACAGAGTTGAACATTAGAAACATCCACTATGATTGGTCAGATCTCACCACAACGTGAGCACCCAGTGTCCAATAACCGGGGTACTGGTCTGGTCAGGACTCAGCTGTGTACGGCCAGCATATCCATGTCTCCCTGTTGAATTGCATTTCTTTCTTTGAACACCTTAGCCATGCACAGTCAGCTAAGAACAAGTTTGCCGCTGTCATTGCTGTGATATCAAATAATTCCTGTTGCCACTGTGTGACTGTGTGTGCATAATATAGGTCATTGCTGCCATCTAGTGGTTGTCTTGTTTTAGTCAGTTTCAGACAACCACTGCTGCTTAGGGACCTGTTTATCACCAGCTGCATCCTCAGATCCGGATGTGATAATATCCTCCAGAGTCGCAATGCGATAATTGATTACATCGCCTGGGTGTATCAATTATCATTATTATTATTATGTAGGGACATGACATTGCTTGTGAAAAAAAGCTCTGTGCCGCTATGGCTCTTCGCATCAGTATTAGTATCAGTATTCAGCGCATGCGCTTCCAACATTGCCATCTGCTACTGCCGCTGCCAGCACTCCCCTCTCAGTCGCAATGGGGGACAAGACTCAACTAATGTCCTGAGTGTTATTTAGGAAAATGCTGGGACTTCCAGAATTGCTGTGGACACACAGGTTACCCATAATGTAAAGTTGTGCATAAGACCAATGGAGGTTTTCTGGTCCCTAAACCTTCTATCGGATGAGGGGTGTCATGAGTGCAGGTCACTTACCCTTATACTGTAATGGAATAAAGACACTGAGACGTAGATTTGGCAGAGAAGCGTCAGCTCTTTATTAATATACAAATGATTATTGATATATAGGAGGATCTGCCAAAAGAAAAACTGCTACTAATTGTATTGGCAACTCAGCTAAAGTGGCCTCAACAAACATGAAGACACAGAGGGGAATATGGGGGGGGGGTAGGGAAACACAAGTGAACTCGGCAAGAGGTAAAATAAAAACCTGCTGAGGGACAGACCTAGAACCAAATTGTGTAATTGTAAATAGCCGAATTTGTCCGTCAGTACAGGCAAAAATTGTTAATCCCTCAAGACTCCCATTGCCAACAATGGCGAGTAGCTAATCTCCGAGTAGTACGGACAGGGGAACAGACAAGACAAACACAGGACAGACAACATTGGACATGACCAGTGGCGGATGTTACCTATGGGTTACAGGACTGCAGCCCCCCAGGTAAAATCCACCACTGTGCTCTGACAAGTGGAGCCAGATGCAGCCTGTGAGACTGTACTGGCTGCACTGTGACTGGTAGTGACTTCCTATTGGAAGTCCCACCTGCCAGTCACCCAAGGCAGTCCCATTGGGAGGTGTTCACTCCTTCCGGGATGCCTCTATTGGCTGCAGGATGATACAGTCCTGTGACTGCAGCGGGCATTAGTGGGGGCAGTGGAGGGGGCCGGCATTATGGCCAGTGGCAGCCCCCATCCAGCACGGAGCTGCAGCTGGACATGACACATCAGTAACAGACTGAAAGATGAACACAAATCTGTAACTACTAGTTACAGCAACGGCCTAATATAACGTGTGTAACTGGCCGATCTCCATCAGCCCAAGGCCTTAGGGGGTCATTTACTAAGATGGGAGTTCTATTGGAGATGGGATATTGCCCATAGAAACAAGAAACCAAATGATATTCTACATGGTGCTAAATAAATTAGAAGTACAATCTGAATGGTTGCTATGGGCAACATCCCATCTTCAACAGAACTCCCATCTTAGTAAAATTACCCCTAATATTTCTAACCAAAAAACCTGCTGCTGATGAAGTCATGGCGCTAATACTGCTGCTGGAGAACGCATTCGATGGTTGCCAACCATCGAACGATTTCTCCAGGGCTCGCAAATATGTGGACTTATATATGCGGGCTCTACACTGAAGACAGCACAGGTGGATGATGTCATGTGACATCACGGCCTCATTTACATGGGAATGCCCAGCGTTTGCAAGGGGGACGCCCCTGAGACACTGGGTGTTTCCATGTTGGAGCGTCGCCACCGCCTCCATACCGCTTCCACTGTGCGAGCGCCATGCAGGTCGGTGAGGGCGCAGGTACACAAGCCCTGCACATGCACATAATTGGTTATGCGCATGTGCAGGGCACAACCATTAGTCCTCCGTGCGAATGTGCGGGGGGGAACAAATGGATTCTAATTGGCTCCAGAGTGTGATCTGGAATCCTGATGCTTCAAATACCACCCAAACTGATACTTTGTGAGCGGAGTCCCGGCCATATGCGCGAGCCATGACCCAGGAACATCTGCAGGCAAAGACGCATAGTGCGTGGCCTAGGCAACTGGGCAAATCCAGTGGTCCCATGAAGGCACCAACAAAATCCACCTACTCATACTAGCCTGGTCGGTCTTTAATCATCATATTCTGCAGAGGACCCACCCATCACCCATTGGGACACCACCGGCTCTGAAACCAGTAAGGCCCCATGAAACGCAATGGAAAAAGCCACCTGTAACAAAACCTTCTCATAACGAGAAACCGCCAACCCTTGAACCGCCCCTAACACCGGCACCTGTCTAGTTCCAGCCTCCCTGGGTTCAGCTCAGCACCCGTTTGGTTCCAGCCCAGCACCTGTCCAGTTGTAACCTAGCTGGGTCCAGCCCAGCACCTATTTGGTTCCAGCCTCCCTGGGTCCAGCCCAGCACCTATTTGGTTCCAGCCTCCCTGGGTCCAGCCCAGCACCTATTTGGTTCCAGCCTCCCTGGGTCCAGCTCAGCACCTTTTCAGGTCTGAGCTCACTGGGTAGAGCCCAGCACCTATCCAGTTCTACCTGGGTCCAGCCCTTCACCTGTCCGGATACAGCCTCCCTGAGTCCAGCAAAGCAACTACCCTGTTCCAGCCACACTAGACTTAGTCTAGGAGCTACACGGTTGCAGCCACACTGGGTCCAGCCCTGCGTCTTCCTGGTTCCTGTCTCACATGGTCCAGTCCAGTGTCGTCACCTGGGATCTACTACACCACTATACCTTCTCCTACTATCACTCAAACCCTAACGCATGAGGAAGGCTTACATTCCTTTACCCCATTTCCTGCACCCAATCACCAGTCAACCAAGAGATATTTCTTCTGAAGCTGATCCAGCAGTCTCCCCCGTGACACATATGCAATGCGATCCAGGCTGGATTTCCCAACCAGGATCGCATCACAATATGTAATCCTACCGGCATGATATGTCAATGAGCACAGGCAAGGAGAGGGTTGCTGTGTGCTGGCTGAGCTGGGGAAAGAGGCAGCTGCAGCAGCAACCTGTCCTCTCTCTTGATGCACAGGTGTGAGATCACAACCACACCCTGCCACCCACCTGCCAGAATAGACACCGTCTCCCCTTGCGTGGAGTGCCAAGACTTTATTTAATATAAAAGTCTTGCCCCCTCCTGTTGGCCACGACCCTTCAGTTTACCAGAACCCGGCAGAACACCCAGCGTCCCTGCCTGCACATGCACAAACACTAACCTTCAGGTGACCACATGGTCAGCGCTGCCCAGCCGGACCTGTGGTAAGTAGTCCATTGTCTCTTAGAATGGCGGTAGCTCAGGGACCCGATATTGGTACATTGGGCAGCTTTGCATCCCCCATATGGGGGATGTGGCTGCGTGTAGGACAGGAGGGATCATGGCAGGTGTCTGAGATTCCTGCTGCGTCATACATTCCAGGGGTACTTAATATTTGTGGCTAACCCCAGCTGTTCTCGGGAATTAACTGCAAATATTGAATGGTAAATGGGCCCCTGAGTCTGCGAGTACATCTGCCCCACGCCGCAGGAGGGCGGGGAGAGCAGGGGAGATAGAATATGGCTGAGTGCTGATGGAGTGGGACAGAGAGGTGGGATAGTAGGAAATGCAGAGAAGAGGAGAAAGAAAAGAAACAGAAAAATATAGATGGAGCCAGCCGTCGGAAGAGGGGGCACAAGACGTTCACGCACCCCGTTATGACGGAGCTCCCCAGGAAGAGTGAGAAGAGAGGGAAGAGAGAAGGAAACAGGATTACAGCAGGGAGGAGAGATATGGGAGGAATTACCTGATTGTACGGTGATGTAGATCTTTATCCTCCTGCCGTACTCAGGAGATCCGGAACATGACCGGCGATGGGATGCACGGTCCTCGACACACGGGACAGCTGGGGTTTGTGTCCGTCCACTCGTAGATGCAGCTTGCGTGGAAAATGTGGCTGCAGGGCAGGACGGCCACCAGCTCTCCTGGCACGAAGTCCATCAGACAGATGATACAGGATTCTGCGGCTTCATCCTCCGTAGCATGGTGAGCTGGGAATCCGCAGATGTCTGCCACCATGGGAGGGTTGTTCGGCCCGCTGATCTCCACCAACCTGGCTGGAAGATTGTTGCTGGTGATCTCCGCCTCCATGACCTGGAAATCCTCACCTTGTCCGTCGAAAAATAACATGAAGGCTGGGAGGTTCCGCCCGCTGATCTCAAGCACCATGGCCGACGTGATGATGAAGTTGACCTCTGAAACGATGGCAGGGAGATTCGGCCCATTCTCTGCTGGTTGCTGAGAGGGTTGATGACAATGGCTTGGCCCGGGGAGATGATCTGGGCCTGGTCTGTCCCTCGCTGAAGCAGAAGCAGGTGGAGGAGAACGGCTTCTGTATCTGTCCTCTCTTTGTGGTCGCTGCAGACGAGCAGATGCTTCTCCTGATGACAGCTGCTCATGATGTTGCTGGCGACTTCTTCCTCTTCTGCGCTCGGACCGCAGCCTCTCCTCAAACACGGTCTCCGGAGCGTCATCTGAAAATATATACATTATATAGTAGCCAAAATAATTACTAGCAATAACATTTAGGGGTTTGTGTTTTGATTTATTTTTTTATATGTATTTATCCATTTTCTAACTAGGCAATTTCCAAGTGATAAACATGAAAACCCAGCTCCTATAGAATAGCACATGTCCAAATAGCCAACAATCCAGTTCATCAATATATGTATACAATATTTTATTTGTACATTTTAATAAAGTTAAATAATTCATTGAAATTAAAATGCATTTTTACAGGTGATAAGTCTCTGCACTTATCACAAAATATCTCCCATCTCGACCACTCCGCTCTGCACAAGATCTGCGACTCTCATCTGAGCGGATCACTAGCTCCCATTCATTATTACAGGACTTTCATCGGGCTGCACCCATCCTATGGAATGCCCTTCCATGCACAATTAGACTCTCCGCTAGCCTCCAAACTTTCAAGCGTTCCCTGAAAACTCACCTCTTCAGGCAAGCCTATCATAGTTAAGTTCTACACGCATAACCCTCTGAGGCACTTATGTATTATATAGCTTCCCTTCTGGACTTGTAACTTGTTGGGACTGCTATGCTATTACTGATGCCTGTCCTTGTGTTTCCCTCCTATATCCCTATAGATTGTAAGCTTGCAGCAGGGCTCTCCTACCTCCAAGTCTGTCTTTTGTTACCCAGTTTGTTTTATCACTGTCTACTATTGTAAAGCGCAACGGAATCTGCTGCGCTATATAAGAAACTGAAAATAAATAATAAATAAATAGTTTGCCATCTCATCACATGGAGGGATCCAGCCAGCGGGCGACCTTGTCCTGTGCTGGTCGCTCCTCCGCATGCTGGAATCAGCAGTTGCATTTTTACGATTTTTAGGAAAACTACAACTCAACCCGAATCAGGCCCCATGTACCGCTGTGGCCCCCATACATCAGTAGCCCCAAATAAATGATTTACAGACACCACAAAAAAATCTATTTCACTAATTCTGTGATAACCCCCCCCCCCCCATTTACAGATTCCTTAACCTGCGCCCATATATTACAGATATATTCCCGTAATTTGCAGATCGTATTGAACAAATACAGATCTACTGACTCTTAAAAGGCGACATTATCTCTTGTGGATCCCTAATACTATGTTTGTGCCCCAAAAAAGCAGTTCATAAATCTGCATAAATAACTAGTATTACTATGCTATAATATACTGTATATAGAACCTTGTTATTGCACAATACTAGAAAGCAGAGCTTATTATAATTATTATAGCATGGGCATCAGCACTGTAGTGTCCTTTCTTTGTAGCACTACAAGTCCCAGCATGATAGCACCTCTTGATGTGTGTAATTCATACTTGCCGACTTTTAAAACACCTCTCTGGGAGAAGCCCGGAAAAGAGTGAATGGGGGCGGGATGAGGCGAAGTTTTGGGGGCAGAGCGATGCTGACATCACATAGCCCCGCCCCCACGAGAAGCAGCCGCATTAAATCGTGGGTCTGTGGATGGGGGCAGGTGCTAAAATTATGCGAAATTACGCGATTCTCATCATTTTAGCCCCGCCCCCTCCCGTGGACCCGCGAAAATCTGCATTTTATACTGCGGGGAAGGGGGGGAGCCGTGGCTGTGGTCAAAATGCGGGAGACTTACCCACCTTTCTGGGGGGCCGGGAGGGGATCCCAATCTGCGGGACCCTCCCGGCCATTCCGGAAGGGTAGGCAAGCATGGTGTAATTAGGGTGTGCAGTACAAGCCCCCCCTCCCTCCCCATAGACTCTTGAAAAGTTCATCATTTTATTTATTATAAACTAGCTGGAGTTCCTGGGATTTTAAGATGTTTGTTCCCAAAAATCTATTTAAATATTAAACACACAGTATAACTAGCATTAGTTGTTCATTAATTTACATAGGCGCGCAGCACATTATGCATCTCCTGTGCTGCTGGGGGACCCTGCATGTGTCACTATATAACTCAGTGTGTGGGTTTGTGCTATCTCTATTCTCCTCCTCACATCATGTCCCTGTCACATGCAGCCCTGTCATCACTGACATACCATGCATGTCCTGATATACTCTGTGCTGCTGCCTCACCCCTAGGGGTGTTTTACCCACACAGTATTTGTTCACAGATTGTAATTGATATGCGTACCAAGGGGTGCGGGACGGGGTCCCGACAGTCGGGATCCCGACTGTTAAAACACAGACGGATGGGTTCCCGACGGCTACCAACTATTCTCCCTTGTAGGGGTCCACGACCCCCATAGAGGGAGAATAGAATAGGTGGCGAGCATAGCAAGCTGCAGTACCCGCAGCGTGGCAAGAGCAGCGAGGCCGCAAGGGGCTTTGTTGTGCTCGCCATGCTGTCTGAGTCCGGCCAGTCAGGATTCCGATGTCAGGCTAATAACTGTCGGGATCCTGACTGTCGGAACCCTATACCACACCCGTGCCAAGTTTGGTGTAAATTGCTCCATTCATTCTGCATTTATGCAGTCTGCTTAAATACTATGTGCTGCTGCCTCAGCCCTAGGGGTGCTAGGTGTGTCTTACCCCCACAGTGTTTGTTCCCAGATTGTAAGTAATATGTGTACCAAGTTTGGTGTAAATTGCTGCAGTCATTCCAGAGTTTGGCTGTATGCTGAAATACTCTATGATCCTGCCTCACCCCCTAGGAGTGCTAGGGCTGTCTAAAGGCCCCCATACACTAGCCAATATTGGTCAGATTTCGGCCAGATCAGTCGGATCTGGCCGAAATCGGACCAAAATCGGCTAGTTTTGATGTCCCCTCAGATCCGATGCGCGGTCCCGTGCGCATCGGATCTGCGTCGGGTGGTCAGACCTGCTGCACGTCCGACCACCCGACTTGGGACCTAGTGGGGCGGCTCGGCGGTGGAGGGAGCAGGGGGGCTGGGGATGCTGCGGGGGACACAGGCGGCATAGAGCCGGGCAGGGGGAGCCGGGAGCTGTCAGTACTGAATTTAAAAAAAAGCCCATACAATGAATGGGCGGCCTGTGATTGGCTGAGCGCTCTCTCAGCCAGTCAGCAATTGGCTGAGAGAGCGCTCAGCCAATCACAGGCTGCCCATTCATTGTATAGGCTTTTTTTTCTAGCACTGACAGCTCCCGGCTCCCTCTGCCCGGCTCTATGCCGCCTGTGTCCCCCGCAGCGTCCCCAGCCCCCCCTGCTCCCACCAGCAGCCCTGCTCTGTAGCCCCCCCCCCTGCTCCCCGATTTATCACATGTAAAAAATGGCACATCAAGTGCCAATCTAATCAAGCTCCCACGGGGAGCAGCCGGGGAAGCTCAGGGGGAAGTCGGGGGCGACTTGTCCTAAGGACAAGTCGCCCTAGTGTATGGGGGCCTTTACCCTACAGTGTTTGTTCCCAGATTGTAAGTAATATGTGTACCAAGTTTGGTGTAAATTGCTGCAGTCATTCCGGAGTTATGCTGGAACATACATAGGAGCGTACAGTAAAAATTGTGTTTTTTAATTAATAAAAAAAATTTTTTTTGCCTCGGACATGTTTTAATATGCTTGTTTGTAAAATGTCCCTTGTAAATAGTAGATTTGTATGGGAAGACAGAAGGACAGACACATTTTTGCTTTTATATATTAGATTGTATGAAAACCTGCGTTACCAATCCCAATCACTATGTGCTCAGAATCTGCCATCTGTGACCCCCGTACATTGTACATTTTGTTTACACAATCACCTGCAAAATGACCAATCGCCCCAATTCATTACTGAGGTATGGAGGGGGGGGGGGTCACATCTCCAAATGCCGCCTGCATGCTACACAGGGTAAGGTGGCATGGGAGGAGATGTATCAGTGCTTGGAGAGTGAGATTAAGCCCCAGCCAATCAGCTCCTAGCTGCCAAGTCACATGATGTATATGAAAAATGGCAGTTGGGAGATGGTTAGTTGGCAGTTATTCTCTGTCCACTATATCTCTCTCCAAGTTTTAGCACATACACCACTTTGGGGGCGCATCTATCATGACTTTCAGCTATAATAAACCTAATGTGTATGATAAATGGTCATCCAGCCAATCAGCCCCAACTGCCATTTTCAGACACATGACAGGAGCTGATTGGCTGGAGCAACACTTATTGTACACAAAACTCGCTGATAAATGGTCCCCTTTACCTCTCCCCATCTTATCTCTCTCCAAGCTGTCATTAATCTCCCCCAGAGTATAAGGTAGGACATATACTAATGTGCAGCTAACTCCAACTGCCGCCCGCATGCCACACAGGGTGAGAGGACTGAGGGAGAGATTTATCACAGCTTGTAGAAAGGTACAGTAGGGAGAGATAAAGTACAAGCCAGTCAGCTCCTTACTGTCATTTTGGATGGCAGTTAGGGGCTGGTGGTTTGGTACTTCATCTCTCCCCAGGCTATCACAAATTGCCCCCTTAGTATAGATTCACTGCCCCTAACATGTCACTTACCAGGATCTTCATGACGGCTCCTCCATCTTCTCTGGTCCTGGAGGAGCCGTCTCAGCTCTCTTCTGCTCATCTCCAGATGTTAGATGCTAGAAAGGAAAATACAAAATAAAAAAATCCAGGGAAAGCACAGATTTTATTGTGCGCTGTGTATCAGTATCCAAAGCCGGAAGTATCACACTAGATGCCGAAACAGTCTAGTTCGCTCTTCCAGAGGCAAGAGTTTAGCACATCAGCAACAACTGCATCAACCGCTTCAACTCATCAAATGCCACTGATGGTCCAGTCTGCAAGGGTTTTATACCTGTCCCAAGGATTCAAAGTGGCCAATCAGCTCTCAGCACTGCACTCAGGCGGCCATATTTGTTATTGGCATAGAGAAAACCAGCTATTGGGAATATGTATTCCCATGAATGTATTGAGTAGTTTACACAATATTTGTACAAACTTTATAATAAAGCCCCACCCACTACCCCATAAGCACCTCCCCTGCGGGGCCACAGATATGGACTGTGTGGCAGCAATAGTGGCAGTTGGCTGGTATGTCTCATGGTAAAATCTCATCTCTGTCCCATTGCTATCACAGCTTCCCCTGATATCTGCTCCATCCCAAATCATTACTCTGGAGAAGAGGACAGGCCTACAGGGGGTCCTACATGTACAGTAAGTTTGCGTGTGTGTGGTGTGTATTAAACTTTAGTAGTGTGTGTGTTTTATTTAGGTATTAGTTCTGTTGTTGAACTGCAAGAACCAGGGGGTCCATTAGTGCCCCGCATACTGGGAATTGTGGTTCTCCAAATCCCTGCATGCGGGGAGGCTTGCTGGGACTTGGGGGGGGGGGGCTTTATTGGGGTGGGTCCCCACTCCCCTAGGGGCCAGGCTGACCAGCTGGGGTGATCATGGTTTGGCCGGGGACCTTATGTAAAAAAGTTTTGTGCATGGGAGTGGGGGTAGTGCTGCAGCTTCGCCTATCTGCCAATGTGACAATGATTAATGGTGCTGAGCATCGGGAGCCAAGGCACACTGACTGCACAATTGTGCAGTGCATTACTGGGAGTTGACTAAGTCCCATGACACTTTGCACAAGAGGCTGTGAGATTTGTGCTGAGCTCTGATTGGTGGAGCTCATTATATGCTTCTCAGGCCCATGGAGGACAGCAGCAGCCTAGTCATGGGAGGGTTTTTAATCAGAGGCAGCACTGAGCCTGTGAGGTCTCCTACAGTCCTACAGAGTAAGGTGCAGAGGGACAAACACAGGCTTTTCATGTTATATGTATGTGTAGACACCGCTAGGGGGATTACCTCACTTGATGCGTCTGGAATCGGTCCCACTCGTCTCCTTCGGTCCACGGTCTGGAGTCTTCTCTTACTATAGGATGGGTACACAAATCAAGCGACACACTTCCTCAATTGATCCTTTATTCTGGGCCTGCAACTAGGGGCGCCAGCTGCTTCCGCTCTTTGAAATGGGGTGAACAGCACGTAACAATATAACGCAATATCAAAGTGCAAACATTGTTTTAAATACAACAGTACAGTAGTTCTAGAACAGTTATCTACAATGACGATTATTTACGATTATCGCTAACACATTTATCATGAAATATTACTTGCACCACTTAAACCTATGTACCCGGGTACTATCGTTAGCTAAGACCGGTCAGTCCACAATAAGAACCTATGCATAGGATTTAATTATGTCTATGAGTCCCTGTTATTTTATCCCTTGGCCACCGGGTGGCAATATTGGTCCAGCAACCTTTTCCTTGGATTTGGAAAGTAGGGTTAACTTTTAAGGTCAGGGATAAAGTACCTGTAGACGGTGCCAGCTCCCGCTGGGTCTGGGCAAATATTCACCGGTCGCAGTGCACCCCGACGGGATTGCTAGTGTGGGCGCCAGGCGTTGCCACACTCCGCTACACTGCGCCCCGGCTGCTGTCGGGTTCTCTGTCAGGCTGCAATGCTGCTGGGCTCTGCAGTTCCCCCTACTGCTCACTCGGTTCTCCCACTGTATGGGCACCTGGTGGGGAGGCTTGTTGGTGGCCTGCTGTGGCCCTGTAGTGTCCTGCTGGTGGCCGGATGCTGGTGGGGGGCCTCTAGTGGCCTGTGGCGGCTTGTGGCCTGCTACTGCTGGTGGGGCCCGGGGCTGCTTGTGGCCTGATGCTACTGGTGGGGCCTGGGGCTGCTGTGGCCTGATGCTGCTGTTGGGGCCTGGGGCTGCTGTGGCCTGATGCTGCTGGTGGGGCCTGGGGCGGCCGTTAGTGGTTTGGTGCTACTGGGGCCTGGTGCTGCTTGTGGCCTGCTGGTGCTGCTGGGGCTGCTGTGGCCTGATGCTGCTGGTGGGGCCTGGGGCTGCTGTGGCCTGATGCTGCTGGTGGGGCCTGGGGCGGCCGTTAGTGGTTTGGTGCTACTGGGGCCAGGTGCTGCTTGTGGCCTGCTGGTGCTGCTGGGGCCTGGTGCGGCTTGTGGCTACTCTTTTCCCCTCTTACCCGCTCCCTGGTCGTCCTGGCAGTCGGCGGGGGTCAGCGTCGCGGTCCCTCCTCTTCCCTGGGTAGAGGCGTCGCTCCTGCGCGCAGTCCACGGCTCCCGGCGTCTGTCTCACCCGGCGATGACGTCACTGCTCCACCGCGTCCTCCGCTCGCGTCTTCTTCACTCGGCAGGGAGTCCCGCTGCTGGCTCTCTGCTCCTTCCCTTCACCCGCCGCCGCTTGACTGGGAGACTCTTCTGCGGGCTCTCTCCTTGCAGCGCAGCGTCCCAGCACTTCTCACGCTGCCGCTCAGCTCTGCCTCCACGTGAGTCTCCTTCCCAGCTCTTCCCTCTTCATCCGGTCCTCCTTTTCCTTCTTCTCCCACCAATCCCAGGTCGCGCTGACCTGTCTGTCAAATGTTGCCTCTGCCCCCCTCCCACTTTAACCCTCTCAAAGCGTCCACCTTAACCCCTACTGTGCTGGGGCTTACATCCGCCCATACCTTTTTGTGGGCGTGTCCTCGCGCCACACTACTTCAGTCACAAGTCTAGGACAGTCACACAGTCCTGAAACACAAAGTCCATTTGGTGAGCCCTAATATGCTCGCTAAGAAGAACAACCTACTAACAATTATTAACTGCGTCATAAACATTATAACTGGTAAACTGAATGCAGAAACGTTGTACACAACAGTGGTACGATTCGGTTATACAGTACTTATATCTTACTCTCGGTACCGGGCTGGCAGGACACCCCTAGTGCTTCTGGCCGAACGCCTGGGCTCAGGTTCCAGGGCGGGCCCCGTGGTTGCAGGGAAGTCGTCCAGGGTGCCGGGGTCGGTCTGGAGAATGGCGGGCGCCCGAGGGGTGGTGAGGCAGCTTGCGTACAACAAGAGTTCAAAAGGGTTTTGTAGAATGTTGGACCCCAGGAAGGGTTCAGTTTCCGGCGTCTTCCGGGGTGTTTCTTCCCCGTCAACAGTTTCGGGTTCCGCAACCCGGCTGACACAGGGTTTGAGTTGATTCCGGTGGGTCCACTGCAGCCGGCCCCTATCTTGCCGTTGAACCTGGTACACTGGGAGAGTCGATTCTGGCTCCCTGGTGACCACGTACGGGTAGGGTTCCCACTTGGGGTCAAGTTTGCTTTGCGGTCTGTTGTTCCTCTTGAATACGAGGCTGCCTACCGTCAGGGGGTCAGCTCGAGCGTCTAGATCGTAATTTCTCTTCTGTTGTTCCCTTACCTGCTCCATTCGCTGGTCCACGATGGACCGAGCTTCGCTAAGGCGGTTTTGATGTTCTTGAACCCACGGGGTCCGGGTCTGGGGGTCCGGGGGTGACAGTTGGAGCTGCAGGTCCGCGGGGAGTCGTCCCGTCCTCCCAAACAGTAGGTAATACGGAGTATATCCCGTTGATGTGTGGCAAGTGTTGTTGTAGATGAAGACAAGCTCTGCTAGCAGGGAGGGCCAGTCCCGTCTTTGCTCATGGGGCATCGCCCGCAACATGTTAATGAGGGTACGGTTCATACGCTCGCACACCCCGTTCCCCTGGGGGTGATAGGGCGTGGTGCGTAACTTCTTGCAGCCGTACAATTTGCAGAGTTCGGTGAAGAGCTGTGACTCAAACGTCGGGCCCTGGTCGGACAATATTTGACCTGGGAATCCGTAGGGTCGGACGAACGCCTTCCAGAAAACTTCAGCGGTCGTTCTGGCTGTCAGATCTCGGACCGGTAGGGCCACGGCGAATTTAGTATAGTGGTCTACGATGACCAGGGCATACTGGTATCCGGTGGGGCTCGGCTCCAACTTCACTTGGTCCATGGTGACCAATTCCAAGGGATATGATGACACAATAGGGTGGAGGGGAGCCTTCTCCATCGATGTCGCTGGTCGCCGCATGGCGCAGTTGGTGCAAGTCTTGCACCAGTCCTCCACGTCCAACCTCAAGTTGGGCCAGTACACTCGGGTCCGTAGATTTGACTCCATCTTCTGGCTCCCGAAATGACCGGAGTGGTCATGGTAGGCTCGCAGCACTTCCTCTATTGCTTCTTTAGGCACGATCAGTTGTTTACTAACGACGTGGGTCTTTGGGTCCACATACTTCCTGTAGAGCACGCCTTGACGCAACTCTAGCCGTTCCCTCTGTCGCCATAATCGGAGCACCTCAGTGGGCGCCCGATCCCGCTCTTCTCGCGTTGGAAAGCGTCGGGACTCCAAGTAGCTTTTGACTTGTTGGATGTGCGGGCATTGCTTCTGCCGCTGGGCCCAGTTCTCCTCCCCCTCCTTCCGGTTGGTGCTGACGATGGTCGCGCTGGTGCAGAGTGGCGTGGGCCGCTTGGTAAACTGGGGCAGCTCTTCTAGCTCCCTTATGTCGGGCTCTTCTTCTTCCTCCCCTTCGGGAATAGGCAGACGTGAGAGTGCATCTGCGTTCGCATTACAGCGTCCGCTCCGGTATTCGATGCTATACTGGTAGTTGGCCAGCCGGGAGGCCCAACGCTGTTCCAGGGCGCCCAGGCGGGCCGTTGCTTGATGGGCCAGTGGGTTGCAGTCAGTGACGGCTACGAAGGGAGTGGCAGCCAAGTAGTCTCTAAACTTCTCTGTCACTGCCCACACCAACGCCAGGAACTCTAGTTTGAAGGAACTGTAGTTCGCATCATTTCGTTCGGTCTTCGTCAGGCTGCGACTCGCGTAGGCGATGGTCCGTTCCTTCCCATCTTGGACTTGCGCCAACACGGCCCCGAGGCCCTGTTTGCTAGCATCGGTATACAAACGGAAGGGGACACTGTAGTCTGGGTACGCCAACAGAGGGGCTTCTGTCAACACCGTTTTGAGTCGGTCGAATGCCTCCTGTCGACTTTCTGTCCACACCACCGGGATTCTCTTGTTATACCCGTCTTTGGGAATCCCTCTCATTAGCTCAGTCAGTGGTGCTGCGACCTTGGCGAAGTCTCGGACGAACCTTCGGTAGTATCCCACGAAGCCAAGGAACCGTCGGACATCTTTCACCGTTTGTGGCACGGGCCATCCCTTTACGGCGCTGACTTTCTCTGGGTCGGGGGATACCCCATGGGCATTAACAATGTGGCCCAGGTACTGCACCTCGGGCTTCAGGAGGTGGCACTTACTGGGTTTCAACTTCAGCCCGAACTGGATGAGTCGCTGAAACACTTCTTGTAGGTGGCCCAGGTGATCCGCATAGGTTTCCGAAAATATAATCACATCGTCGAGGTATAGGAGCACGATGTCAAAATTTCGGTGCCCGAGGCAGTGCTCCATCACCCTCTGGAATGTCGCCGGGGCATTACACAGTCCGAAAGGCATGCGGTTGAACTCAAAGAGCCCCATGGGTGTGGTGAACGCCGTCTTCTCTTTGTCGTCTTCCTCCACTTGGACCTGCCAATACCCGCTGGTTAGGTCGAGGGTCGAAAAGTACCGGGCCGCACGCAGGGCCGTCAGGGACTCCTCGATCCTGGGCAGGGGGTACGCATCCCGATGTGTCAGGCTGTTGAGCTTCCTGTAGTCCACGCAGAACCGCAATTGGCCGTCTTTCTTTCGGACCAGGACCATCGGCGCAGCCCACGGGCTGTGACTCTCCCGTATTACTCCGCTCGCTTTCATCTCCTCCAGCATCCGCCGAACGGGTTGGTGCAGTGCCGGGGCTACCGGCCGGTGCCTCTCCTTTACCGGGTGGGCCGTGCCGGTGGGGATCCCATGCCGGATGTCCTCGACCAATCCCAGTTCAGTGGGGTCTTTGCTGAAAGCCTCCCCGTTATCGATCACCACCTGCAGGACTCCGTTCTTCTGTTCTTCAGGGGTAGCTGCGTCCCCAATATGGATTTCTTTCCACCAGATACTGGCCGGGCCCGGTCCCTCCCCCTGTTTGGCTGCCACGCTCTGTTGTCGGGCCTGTTCGGGATGAATCACGTCTTGGAATGTAGTCCAGCTCAGCGTTGCTATGGGTTGGTGTCGATACAGCTTGACCGTGTGATTGTGAGGGTTCAGGACGCGCACTGGGACTCGACCGTGGACGACCGTCACTAAGGCACTGGCGACCACTACCTCTTGTTGTGCGGTTACGGGGTAGGCCTCGACCAGTGCTTCATACTTATCGCCACTTGGACCACAGCGGGCCTTCCCCCAGAGTATCGTCTCGGTGTTGGGGCGGAGTTTGACGGGCCTTCCGTCGGTCAGGCGGATCTTCCCAATTTCTCCGGTGTCCTTCACGAACTTCTGGTGCCCTTGGAGAACTTTGATGGTCTTCTGCAAGGCCCGCTGGCTCGGTGGTTCTGCCGCCGGGAGTCGATTCTTCAGCGTCGCTACAAGTTCGTTGGGGCAGCGTTGCAGGACGTTCATCCCCAGGATTATGGGCGCCACCTTTGTCTCATCTGTCGTGGTCACCAGACACCCTTGTTTTGGCAGTAGCGTGTCTCCAATTTGTATGTCGGCCTCCCAGTACCCTTCGCAGGCGATTTCCAGTCCGTTACTGGCGATCAGGTGGAGCCAGGTGGGGGGTGGGGACAACAGCTGGTGACTTCCCCAGTAGCGTTGAAGGGTCGGCAGTTGGATCGTGGTGATCTGAGATCCGGTGTCCACCATTGCTACGGTTTCCACTCCGTTGATGGTTACTGGTAGGGTGGGGCATCTTCCGATGTATTGGGGCCACCATTTGTCTGGATCTGGGTCTATTCCAGAGACTCCCCCCGAGGTTCGGCCCTCCCCCTCGGGGCATTGGAGTTTAAACGGTCGGAAGAGGGACAGCTTCTTTCGACGTGCCCGGCTTCTTGACAGCGTCGACAGATGGGTCGGCCCTGATGGTCGAACTGATCGGTCGCTCGCCTCCCGTATTCTCGAGGCGGGTCCCAACGGTTCCGGCTTGACTGTTGCCTCTCCGCCCTCCATCTATTACCTCCGCTGTTCGGCGCGGTTTGCCGGGCTAGTTGGCGCAGATCACGCTGCATGGCAGCCATTCCGACGGTCAGGTCTTCTACCTGACGTTGGAGTGATTGGTCCGAGTTTCCCGTTGGCTGCTGGACACTCTGGGTGGGCCGGTCCTTTGGCCGCGCCACTTGTTCGGACGTCGTCGCTATGGGGCCTCGAGACCCCGTCATCTCCGGATACTCCGCCTCGGGGTCTGAATGGTTCCCGATGGTTAAGATGGCGGTGTTTTTAAAATCTGCGAAGGGCTTACCCGGCATTTGCATCTTGAGGATCCGCAGCTGAGTCTTGACGTTAGGGTTCGACGCTCCCTCTACGAATTGGATAGTGAGCGTCTCGTCGCTGTTACGAATCTCATCTTTATCGGCCGCTTGGATGAGTTTCAGGGTCTTCTGTAGACTCAGGGCGAAATCCCGGAGGCTCTCGCCCGGCCGCTGTTTCCGTCCGTAGAGCTGCATCTTCAGCTCCGGGAGGGTGGCGGTCTCGAAGATCGTGGCCAGCCGATCCAAGACCTGGTCAATGCTCGTCTTTTGGTCATCCTCCCATGATTCGACTTCGCTGAGGGCGGAGCCCGTAAGTTGACCGATTAGGATCTGTACCCTCTGTTCTTCACTCGGGGTGTAGAGTTGGGACATGGATTTCAGTTGGTTCTTGAACGCCGTGAACGTGGCGCCCTTGTTGGGGTCCCCACTGTAGGTCAGCATCCATGGGGCCCCGAAGTAGTAGGGTAGTGTGATGGGAGCACGAGGTGTCGCCGCTGGGTCGGGTGCTATCACTGGGGCTACGACTTGTTGATCAACGTTGGGGGGCACGGCGGGTGCCTGCCCACCCACGGCCTGGGGTGCCTCCATCCTGGGTTTAGATTATACTCCGAGTTGACCGCGATCCTGTTCGTGACGCCAGGAAAGATGTAGACACCGCTAGGGGGATTACCTCACTTGATGCGTCTGGAATCGGTCCCACTCGTCTCCTTCGGTCCACGGTCTGGAGTCTTCTCTTACTATAGGATGGGTACACAAATCAAGCGACACACTTCCTCAATTGATCCTTTATTCTGGGCCTGCAACTAGGGGTGCCAGCTGCTTCCGCTCTTTGAAATGGGGTGAACAGCACGTAACAATATAACGCAATATCAAAGTGCAAACATTGTTTTAAATACAACAGTACAGTAGTTCTAGAACAGTTATCTACAATGACGATTATTTACGATTATCGCTAACACATTTATCATGAAATATTACTTGCACCACTTAAACCTATGTACCCGGGTACTATCGTTAGCTAAGACCGGTCAGTCCACAATAAGAACCTATGCATAGGATTTAATTATGTCTATGAGTCCCTGTTATTTTATCCCTTGGCCACCGGGTGGCAATATTGGTCCAGCAACCTTTTCCTTGGATTTGGAAAGTGGGGTTAACTTTTAAGGTCAGGGATAAAGTACCTGTAGACGGTGCCAGCTCCCGCTGGGTCTGGGCAAATATTCACCGGTCGCAGTGCACCCCGACGGGATTGCTAGTGTGGGCGCCAGGCGTTGCCACACTCCGCTACACTGCGCCCCGGCTGCTGTCGGGTTCTCTGTCAGGCTGCAATGCTGCTGGGCTCTGCAGTTCCCCCTACTGCTCACTCGGTTCTCCCACTGTATGGGCACCTGGTGGGGAGGCTTGTTGGTGGCCTGCTGTGGCCCTGTAGTGTCCTGCTGGTGGCCGGATGCTGGTGGGGGGCCTCTAGTGGCCTGTGGCGGCTTGTGGCCTGCTACTGCTGGTGGGGCCCGGGGCTGCTTGTGGCCTGATGCTACTGGTGGGGCCTGGGGCTGCTGTGGCCTGATGCTGCTGGTGGGGCCTGGGGCTGCTGTGGCCTGATGCTGCTGGTGGGGCCTGGGGCGGCCGTTAGTGGTTTGGTGCTACTGGGGCCTGGTGCTGCTTGTGGCCTGCTGGTGCTGCTGGGGCTGCTGTGGCCTGATGCTGCTGGTGGGGCCTGGGGCTGCTGTGGCCTGATGCTGCTGGTGGGGCCTGGGGCGGCCGTTAGTGGTTTGGTGCTACTGGGGCCAGGTGCTGCTTGTGGCCTGCTGGTGCTGCTGGGGCCTGGTGCGGCTTGTGGCTACTCTTTTCCCCTCTTACCCGCTCCCTGGTCGTCCTGGCAGTCGGCGGGGGTCAGCGTCGCGGTCCCTCCTCTTCCCTGGGTAGAGGCGTCGCTCCTGCGCGCAGTCCACGGCTCCCGGCGTCTGTCTCACCCGGCGATGACGTCACTGCTCCACCGCGTCCTCCGCTCGCGTCTTCTTCACTCGGCAGGGAGTCCCGCTGCTGGCTCTCTGCTCCTTCCCTTCACCCGCCGCCGCTTGACAGGGAGACTCTTCTGCGGGCTCTCTCCTTGCAGCGCAGCGTCCCAGCACTTCTCACGCTGCCGCTCAGCTCTGCCTCCACGTGAGTCTCCTTCCCAGCTCTTCCCTCTTCATCCGGTCCTCCTTTTCCTTCTTCTCCCACCAATCCCAGGTCGCGCTGACCTGTCTGTCAAATGTTGCCTCTGCCCCCCTCCCACTTTAACCCTCTCAAAGCGTCCACCTTAACCCCTACTGTGCTGGGGCTTACATATGTATATATATATATATATATCCCCCTGCAGTTACCCATTGACCAAGTTTATACTGCCTTTACTCTGTGTTTTGACAGTGTAATATTCTCCCATGCAGTTTGCGGCCAGTAATGACAAGTGCAAGGGGGCCCCCCTGTCTGAAGTGCACCGAGCCCCGAAGGCTTAATCTGGCACTGGTCGACCCTATAATCATACCCCTAAATTCATATTTTTCCCCAATGTGACACAGTAGGAGCGGCCTACATGTTGGAGTGCCCTGTGGCAGTATGCTGAGTGCCCCATGAGGAATGTGCAGCCATGCACAGAATCAGGCTGTCGGGCGGATAGTAGGTATTATTTATTTATTAACAGTTCCTTACATAGCGCAGCATATTCTGTTGCACTTCACAATTTTAACAGTGATACAACAGACTGGGTATTTAAAGATAGACAAAAAGGTAGGAGGGCCCTGCTCGCAAGCTTACAATCTATAGGATGTCTTGACTACACACTTTCTACATGTTGGAATGCTTTGTGGCTTCATGCTGAGTGCCCCATGAGGTAGGCGCAGCCATGCACAGAAATGGGCTGTTGAGGGTCACTGAGTACATGCGCCAGTCCTGTCATACTAGCGTATATGCTGGCGTTTTGAATTAATAACGTATGTCAAAAATACAAAGAATATATTTTAATTTTTTTTTTTATGCAAGTCATTTTTCTAGTAAAAACTCTGGAGTAAAAAGTCTATGGCAGGTGAGGCAGTGCCTCACCTGGCTACCTTTTCTTCACATCTCTTATCAAAACTCATCGAATCTACTGCAGTGTATACTGCTGCACATGTGTATAATGTTGGTATCTACCCCATGGCTCATATATTGTGTGCATATCTGGCTCTGGTACTTGCCAGGGACTCTTGAGCCATTTACCTCACCGCACGTCCCTGACACGCGCTTACTTCATGTCGGAGTGCCCTGTATTTGTATGCTGTTCGATATAGGGAAACCCTCTGGCTCTACACCATCGATGGCCAAAGTGTTCTATATTAACCATAAACTATCGATGGTTTTAAATCATCAATGGTCAATGGCCATACCTAGCTGTAGAGCAGCAGTTAAATACATGCATCTGATCCCTGCTGAGAGATCCTGGGGCCCGCAGCTCGAGGCAAAAACCAGGACGTGATCAGTGGCGTAACTATTGTCCCGCAGCCCCTGCGGTGGTGGGGAGGTGTTGAGAAGGTGTGGGCGCCAGGGGGGTCTGCGGGGCTATAGTTACCCGCTGCCGTCTCCCCCTGCCACCGGCCGGTACCTCCTGCCACCGGCACTTCTGTTGGGTCCCTGCTCCTGCAGCTAATAAAAAATGACAAACAGAAAATGGCTGCCCCCATACAGCAGACCGTTTTTAAGGTTGCTAGAGGAGGCCGCCGCCTACTCTAGTGTGGCACCCTGCAGCGGGTCCCACTGAGAAGGATGGGACCCGCTGTGGGGGGGGGGGTTAATGACCCTCCCCTTCACCGCGGGCACCAAGGGATGGGAGAAGAGTGAGGCCGGAAGCTGGAGGAAGAGGAAGGTCACGAGTGGTGTGGTGAGAGGATTCTCCGGCGTCAAGGGGGCAGCCGGCATGGAACCCAGCGTGTGCAGCTGGGGAGAGAGAGATCCGTCACGAGAGCCCCAGGGTGTAGAGCCGAGTGCCGAGTCCCGGACCCGGCAGCGTGGGGAACAGCCGCCGGCAGAAGTCTCCACGCAGTGGAGAAGGGAGAGAAAGCGGGACCCGGGTTCGGCAAACGGCTCTGCCCTGGTACAGAGGACGGAGAGCCGCTGATCACCACGCCGCACAGCGGGACTCCAGTACCCTGGTGGTGATTGACAGGAGGCAGGGAACGGAGACGCAAAAGAAACTGTGAGTCTGGCCCTGGTGGCCAATATTGAGTGCATGTACAATATCCTCCCCATCAGTAAGACCTAAGGGAGCTGGGCAATGCAGGGCAGGTTAAGGAGAGGCGTGCCTAGTTCCGCCCAAACAGACCACGGATGGTGACTATTTTCCCATTGGATTCCTAAGCCCGTTAGTCCAGCAGTATTACTGAGCCAAGGACAGGTCGCACATCGGCCCCAAATGTCTTCAGAAAGTGACCCCCAGCCTAGGCTACTTATCCGTAGGAAGGCCTAAGTGATATGCGCCCAGGCTACTTATCCGTAGGAAGGCCTAGCTAATACGCATCCAGGCTACTTATCCATAGGAAGGCCTGACCAAAGTGAGACTCCAGCTATTGATCCATCGGAAGACTGGGCAGCCCGTTAGAGATCCCTGCCCCGGGGAGTGGTACATTAATTCCTGTGCACAGGCCGAGCCCTAGGCTTGGGCCCAGGACAATAATTGGGTACTGGTACCATTGGTTCACGTAGTGTAGGTGTAGTGTACCTGTTTAGCAAGAATAAGTAAGATATATAAAGTGATTTAGGAGAGTAACCCTGATGTTGTTTGACCGCATAAGTTTTTTTGTTGTCTATCGTATCCAATGTATGTTAAAAAGTCTGATTCAAAAAGTCTGATTCATACCGAAGTGTGCTAAGTAGGGTAGCATTGTTGCAAATGCTAGTTGCTAATGATGACCAATAAATCTATACCTGTTCTCTAAATCTCATCCGACTGTTGCCTTTTCAATACCCCGGATTAAAGATCCGAGCCGGACCGTGCACTCCACACTAGCATCATGCTGAAAGCTGCCCAAATGAGTAAACTGAGAGGCTTTTAGGTAAAAGTCAGCCAGTGTGTACAGGGCTTTAGTACATATGCACATACAGTAGAACAGTGGTTCCCAACTCTGGTCCTCAAGTACCTCCAACAGTGCACGTTTTCCAGGTCTCCACACAGAATCAGTGAAATAACTAGCTCCACCTGTGGATCTTTTAAAATGTTCCTGAATAATGAATGCACCTGCCGGGTGACCTGGAAAACGTGCACTGTTGGGGGTACTTGAGGACCAGGGTTGGGAACCACTGCAGTAGAACATATGGCTTAGGGATGGCCATTGATTATCCGAAATCATCAATGGTTTATGGCCAATGTCAAATAATTTTGCTATTGATGGGAGGTTTTGCTTTTGCTTTCAAAGTGCTGGGACACAGAGCATAACTCTGCCTCTGACACCTGTGAAGCCAGGGCCAGTGCAAGGATTTTTCGCACCTTAAGCAAAACTTCTCCTGTGCCACCTGCCCCCCCCCTCCCTCCAGGCAGCCACTACTCTGGGTGCCACATCAGCCCTAAAAAGATCATATCACTACTGACCGAGATGGCGGGGGGAGGGGGGGGGGGTTTACTGCTAACGCTTTGCCCATTGTCTGCTTAGTTATGCTGTCAACTGCGTGGTGGCTGAAGTGCTTCCCATCACTCCTCCCCTGGATTCGGAAATAGTGCTGGGGGAAATTGGAATCTGCTGCTGCCACCAATGCTTAATTTATTTGTTGGGCTGAACAAAGAGCGCCCTCCAGTGGTCGCTGCCTTAGGCAGCTGCCTAAAGCTGCCTAATGGTAGCTACAGCCCCGCGTGAAGCCCTGCCCACACGTTCTGGTTGGCCCATGGGCCAGTCAGGCAAAGAAAATAGATAGGTAAAACGGATTCGGCATGAAAAGCCGGCGGTCGGGATCCCGGCGTTCAAAATCCCGACGCCGGAATCCCGAACGCCGAAATCCCGACAAGGGGGGGACGTGGATCGCCCCCCGCCCTTGTGGGCTCGCTGCGCTCACCATGCAGCGGGCCCGGTGCCTCGCTACGCTTGGCACACTAATTTATTCTCCCTCCGAGGGTGTCGTGGACACCCACGGGGGGAGAAAGTGTCAGGATTTCGGCGTTCGGGATTCCGGCGTCGGGATTTTGAACGCCGGGATCCCGACCGCCGGGATTTAAACTGCATCCCGGTAAAACTATTGCTGGTCATCCATCTCATAGTTCTTTACTAGCAATGACCGGTTGCAGTATTTCCATCGATGGCGACTGCTCCAATGGCCATCCCTAGTTTGGCTCAGGGGCATACGGTGATTAGGGCGACACATTTTAGGTCTACATACTTTGAGTTGACCACTGAAGGTTGACATGGCAGAGATCGACACATGAAACAGGTGGACATGCCTAAGGTCGACATGGTTGTAAGCATAGTTACCCGGCTCCTGCATTCTGCAGGAGACTCCCTGAAATAGCAGCAATCTCCCTCATTAGTCTAGCAATCTCCCTTATGTCACCTAGCACACATTACACTGTTACATCATAGTTACCTCCCCTCCTGCATTCTGCAGGAGACTCCCTGAAATAACAGCAATCTCCCTCTCTCCCTCATTAGTCTAGCAATCTCCCTCATGTCACCTAGCCCACATTACTGTTACATTTTTGAGGAAAAAAGGAATGAGAGACAGATACATTTACATTGAATCATCAGCGCCATTTCCCAGCACTTTACCAAGTATAGCAGCTCTTACTAACTGCTTTGGGGCTCATCTACATTAGGATATAAGTCATTTTAAAAGATTCCCCTCAGATGTAGCAGTGCACACCCACGCTTCTAGGTACCACGTTCACAATCTTTTCACAATCTCTCCATATATGCAACTAGACACGCCCTTTGGGAGGAGCATGACACGCCCCGTCAATGGGGTGCTGTGCAAAATTCTGCTACCAACTATAATCTCCCTGAAACTAGTTTTCAAAAGAAGGCAAGTATGGTTTTAAGGTTGACACAAACCTTAGGTCAACAATGGCAAAGTCGACATGAGTTTTTCACTTTGTTTTTTGGAACCGACATGTGCCAACATGACCTAATATCCACTACAGCGTGGTGGGAGAATAAAATAGTGTGCTGAGCATAGGGAGATGCATGGCGAGCACAGCGATCAATGCACAGGGAAACACAATGAGACAGTGTCCATGTCGACTCTGTCAACATTAGGGACAAAAAAATGAAAACCTCATATCGACCTTTAGACTGTCGACCTTATGCTTCCAACCATGTGGAACCTTAGGCATGTTGACCTATTATATATGTCGACCTAAGCCATGTCGACCTTCCATGATCGACCATATGTATGTCACCCTAATATATGCCTACCCTAATGCAATGACGCATAACCGGATCAGGAGCTTAGAACTTTTTGACGACGTCACGGGCAGCGCGGCAGCACATTGTAACGCAGTGATCTGTGTAGGCGTGGTTTCGCACTGAAGCGCGTCCGGCCCTTGTGTTGGCGGAGGGATCTGTGTACGCGCTGACTGGGGCCTGGTCACACGCCGCGCGGCAGGCTCGCAGTAGTGGCAGACGGGTGGAGAGCGGAGCTGCAGCGCTCTCACCGGCTCGGTAAGGACGAAGGTGTGGGGGGGAGAGGAGGTCCGGGAAGGAGCGGGGTGGCTCGGGTTGGTGCCCCGCCGGTCGTGGGCACGGTTGGTGGGTGCAGGCGGCGGATAGGCCAGGGCTGGGTCCCCTGCTCTCTCACAGTGTAAGGCCCGAGCCCGTCTCCCGCCTCGGGGTCCCATAGAGGCTTCGTCCTTTATGCGAGATGGCATGAGAGGAGGGGGCCTGTAGTTCCACAGCAGCAGGACGGACTGGCTATAGAGTGGGCTCAGTATCCCATCCTCCCCGGGGAGGTATCGGGCCCGGGGACTGGTATGTACCGTGAGTGCGGGCGGCCGGGATCGCGTTATATGGGGAGCCCGCCTCGTGTCGTGTGGGAGCTGAGAGCATCCGGGTCCTAGCATGGGCATGTTACTGTATAGTATCTATATTATAGTGTGTAACTATATATGTATCTATGTCTGTATCAATGTGTGTGTGTGATATATAATCACACGCACTCACTGAGAGCAGGGTATGTTGCACACATGCCCTGTTCCTCCTCCCCATGTTATTATGGCTCTGCCCTTGGTGCTGGACCCGTTGCTTGTGGCATTCCGTGTTACCCATCTCACCCTCCTGTTGAGCTCTGGCACAGAACAGGGTTTACGTGGAACAAAGAGGAGACATGGCAGACTGCTGCAATGTGTGGGACACAGACCCATTGTACAGGGTCACAGACTCCTATTTTAGGCTCATGCCCTCACCTCCCCGCACAAGTAAATAGTGTGTTGTGATATGCACGGCAATGGCAGTTAGTGCGCTATCTGGTGCCATATGGTTAAAGTAGATCTAGGCCCGCTGAAGCCTCCATCCTCACCGTGTATACTGGTTAATATACAGGGATCTGCAACTAACTGGGTAGTGCTGTTTAATATACTTTAGATTTAGTGTCTGGTTCTCAAAGCAAAGGAGGGAATGAAAGCATGAGGGCGCACAGGGCGATATTATTGTGGATTCAGTGTTGCAGGGAAAATACACTGGTGAAACAGCTGCCTTCACAATTGCCAGGTACTTGGGGATCTTTAAGGAATAATGTAGGAATAATGTTTATGATTTATTAGGGTTAATTTATAGGGTAAAACATTTCTGTAGGGTTATGTAGAGCAGCAATACAAACATGTAGTTAACGGAGTGTTGGTGAATCACAAAGGTCTAAAATTGGATGGATTTATACAGTTATGGCTTTCCAGCTATGGCGATCCCCTCTATAATCAGTATTTTCCCAAATGTATCAGTCTTTCTCCAGGGGAAAACATACTATCACTTTACAGCAGCAGAAGTGCTGCAGTCATTGTTAATTGTGTATACACATGGTGCGATTTTGACTATATAGACAAAATCGACAGCATGTTAGTTCAAACTTGTTTAGCCGATTTCAATCCCAATGCTCCAGCCCGCGATGTTGTATTTGCAGCAAAATCTTTCTACTATATCGTAACGAGAGCCATGCTGCTCAGTGCGATTTTCATTACATTGTTCGGCATACACACTGAGCAACAACTCCCAGTATTTCTGTCTTTTAAGCCGCAGTCATGCAAAGTTCTGTATATCTGGTACATGGCAAAACCGTAACCTGCCACTCCACTCCTAACGGCTCCAATCCAGTGTCCTGGAAAGTATCCAATACTGTGGATATAATTAGCTGTGTTATTAATCTTATTTAAGCTAACTTTTTTGGGATAAGAGCATCTTTTCCATTGCAGCGAACGGGTCCGGTTGCCCGTTTATACCGCACTGCGATCAGGGTTGAACTCTTGTTCAATCCATAACGCTTGCCGCATTAAAATCTTGAGGTCTCACGACCCCGGTCAGATCGTTTATACCGTCTGCAAACCTGGGATTTTGCACGCTCCTATGCAAACTCCCAGGTTTGCAGGACTGGGGTGAAAGGGGTATAAGTCACTTTGATGCTTCTATGGGTTGATAGTTTTATAATAATCTCACAGGTGACATTGATTTAAGGAGGAGTTATGTTTTTGGAGATGGTGCATTGTAGAAGGAGTTTGTTGTTGTGCACAAAACACTTGTGTTTTCTAACCACTTACCAATTTTTTTTAAATACAGTTCTTCACAATGACGCAGTTTTTGCCCCCCAACCTGTTGGCTCTGTTTGCTCCCCGAGATCCAGTTCCATACCTGCCCCCTTTGGAGAAGCTACCTCATGAAAAACACCACAACCAGCCATACTGTGGTATTGCTCCTTACATTAAGGAGTTTGAGGTGAGGCCTTTATCAATGATTAAATAGCTGTATTTGAATTATTGTCGACATTGCTGAATTGAACTAAATTGTATCCTGTGCGCAGGACCCTCGTGATGCCCCGCCACCGACCAGAGCAGAGACCCGCGATGAACGGATGGAAAGGAAGGTAAGACTTGTAAACCCGAAGTATCATGGGACATAATTTAAACACTGGAGGCCTAATGTAACCGGCAGCAAGATTCTAACTGAGAATTTGTGGAGTTAACAGATTAAAACCTTAATGTTTAGTAACACAACCCCAGCTTGGTTTGTCTTGCTACATAATAACACTTAAAACCTGACTGCTGACTTGCCAAAATCTCAGCTGTTCCTGCACCAAATTACATTTTGCCCTACATATATGTGGCTCACACACACCCGAGTTCTTCAGTTGCTTAGTGCAACAAGTGTTTGTGTGAGATCACCTCTTCTGACAGTGCTTGTGTATTTCACACCACTTACAGAGATACCCTAATATCCCCAGTAAAACATTGGGAGTGAAAAACTGGGTTTTTCTGGGCTGTTTTTATTGTGCTATCCTATTGGGTCACTCGATAAGACATGTTTTCGGCGGAAAACAAGAGAAACAAACCGTTTTTATCTTAGCAGTGTTCAAGATTGGTTACTAATACCATTCAGTGAGCTGGGGGTTAACAAATTATTTTTTTTACTTACTCAAATTTGGAAGCACTAATGGGGTTTTATCTTAGCAGTGTTCAAGATTGGTTACTAATACCATTCAGTGAGCTGGGGGTTAACAAATTATTTTTTTTACTTACTCAAATTTGGAAGCACTAATGGGGATAACTTATTACCAATGATCGCCGATGATGGGTAATATGCTTGCTCAGGGGGTATCTAATTTGCCCCGATGAGCTGGCAGGAGCCGCGGCTTATTGGGGCAAATTCAATATACCTGAGCGAGCATATTACCCATAATAAGCAAAACTTTGGTAATAGATTATCCCCATTAGTGCTTCAACATTTCTTCAGATAACGTTAGTTGGTGAATAATTGTCTGATGCGCATATGTGGAATGCCTTCCCCCAAGATTTTATCAAATATTATCAGGTTTTGTAAGAAAGTAGCCCTGAATTATTATTCATCCCTGTGAAAGCATAGGGTCACATGGTATACTGGGCTTGAATAGTCATTTGAATTGGGGCTTTTGAGCAGATATTACAAGTTTCGGTGAATGAAGCAAAGGTACAGGGAGGTGGCTCTCCTAACAACTCCACCCTTCAGTAAACCTATTGGGGTACATTGCAGTTAACATTCACTTCATTGTGACTGTAAACAAATCATGCAGTGTGGTCAAAAGGTTTTCAATTCACATGCGCATCCATTTAGCATGAGCGGATTCAGGAGCATACCAGTCATCTTCCAGGCAGGTTTACAGAAGGAAATCACAAAGGGTCTGTGTGAAATCTTTTAACGGCTTCTTTGTTCAGTAAAGTAAAATCCTAGTTCGGTGGTTCTCAAACTCTGTCTTTGGGACCCCCACACTTGTGATTCTGTGAGGAGACCTGCAAAGCATGCACTGTGTGGGGTCCTGAGGACCGAGTTTGAGAACGTGTTCTAGATCCACTCACCATGGTGAAAGAATCAGGTTTAGAATCACCACAATAAGGATGTTCTGATGAGCCTATACTGTTACTCCTGGGACCGCACACAGAGGTCTGATTCAGATCTGACCTCCAAATTCAGAATTTGTAAATCAAGCGCTTATCTAACAACTGTTTGTGTATCATTTGCATGCACATGGGTAAATGGCTACAGAAAGTGCATATGGATCGCAAACCAAATTCCCTAGCAATTTGACAGGATGCCGGCGTTTGTGGGTGGATACATGCCTTTTCTGGGTGTGTCTGAAAAAATGCAGACACTATTTTTGAGTAGGTTCTTTGACGTCAGCGGCCACCACTTCCACCCTGTCTTGCACAGATTAGGGAAAGCCTCAGATACAGTGGCAAACTTTTTTGATGGTTTGGGAATTGTGCATGGATCAGTTTAGCCAGGGACCATTTTCTTTCTGTCTGGGCGGCGACTTTCTCTTCTCCTCGCATTGGTGATAAGGTAATTGGGTCTATTGTTTTTCTCTAACAATCAACAAACTTACAAAGCCAGTGATGTACGGATAGGAGTTTGAGCTTTCACTGGTTTATCTTTAAAAAAGTCAGTCCACACAGTCTCAAGCGCTCTCCCCCTGCAGCTGCTGAATCCCAGGTGAAAATATTCAATCAATGATTATTTCAATGGACAATCTCTATGCAGAAACAGGGATTATCTGCAGCGCTGGGTTAATGTGCAATTCTTTATATGGGGTTCGCAGGTTTTCAAAATTAACAGATTGTTCCAGAAGTTTTTTCTTCTTTTACTTAAAAAAACTTTTATTTATGAAGCCAATATATATGCAAAAAAAACTTTTGCCAAAGATATAAGTAAAAAACTTTTCCCAAAGATATGAATAAAAAATTGCAAAAAATACAAAATATAAAACACAGTATACAGTCTCGTTCCTTGCAGAAAAAAAGTTTTAAAATAGGCTCACCGGACCTCTCGGGGGCAGAATCTCCTACCACTTAGATGTTTCTCAGTGGGATTTCTTTAGCAGGATGAAATGCTGCTCCTTCACTGGTACTCTTCCCTTCAGGCACCACACTGCCACTGTGGTGACCCTTCGGGTTTTCCCTGTGTTTGGATAAAGTATTCCCTCGTGTGTAGGAGATAGGGACAGGTAATCCTTAGAGCAAAAAGAACACACAGCCTGCGTTCCTCTCACCAGCCAGCACCTGCCTGCGCTCGCAGTCTGGCAGGGTCACCGGGACGCTGATCTTTAAATGTATGCTGTGGGGCTCCGATGTTATCTGGATACCTCTCCCAGGCTTCACTTGAATGTATGTGAGCCTCTCGGGGTGCGATTGTATATACCCCGGTACTGCTCCCTTGTGTCTGGCGGCTTTTTACTTTTCTGTGAGCTCCAATCTCCAGCTGCTCATCTACTAGTTTCAACCTCTTGGGTCTTTCTCAAGATGCAGCTGGAGAGTGTAGCTCCTGATTATTTATCCTCCCTGAGAGTTCCAGTTTGCCTGTTCCTGGGCTTCATGTTCTTTCTTGTACATGTTGCCCGGCTTTCTTAAAGTTGTATACACATATAAAAAAGCATGAAAAATTCTTACACATAAAATATATAAAACCAGATACATAAATCAGGTATATAAAACAAGATAGGGATATTTCTATTTGTAATGCAGTTAGAATACAAAGTCGGCACGGGTTTTATCTGGAGTGAGGTATTGAGGATACGTTATAGAAACCACTTTATTTCGAACTCCCCATTTAGCCCGTTTGGGTGCAATGTATCTAACTCGTAGATCCATCGCATTTCTGCGCGGGCCAAATCACTTTTTTTGTCCTCTCTTCTCCAATTTCCCTTCACTGAGTCTATTATTTTAAAACTCACAATTTTATTTAATGAACATTCATGCACTTGTTTAAAATGGGCCGACATACAGTGTGTCTCCACCCCTTTTCTGATATTATTTAGGTGTTCTCTTAATCTAATTTTGAACTGCCGACTTGTTCTCCCTACGTACTGTTTGTTACATGCACACTGGATTAAATAGATAACGTTGCTGCTACTGCATGTAACAAAATGATCAATTTTATACTCCTTTCCTGTAGTGGTAGATGTGAAACTTTCTATTTTGTTTCCCTCTTTGTTCTTACATTGTTTACAGCCGGCACACATACCGCAGCGGGAAAAAAAAGCAACCATGCACACAAGGGTTAAAACAAAAGGATTTTTTCGCTGCGGTATGTGTGCCGGCTGTAAACAATGTAAGAACAAAGAGGGAAACAAAATAGAAAGTTTCACATCTACCACTACAGGAAAGGAGTATAAAATTGATCATTTTGTTACATGCAGTAGCAGCAACGTTATCTATTTAATCCAGTGTGCATGTAACAAACAGTACGTAGGGAGAACAAGTCGGCAGTTCAAAATTAGATTAAGAGAACACCTAAATAATATCAGAAAAGGGGTGGAGACACACTGTATGTCGGCCCATTTTAAACAAGTGCATGAATGTTCATTAAATAAAATTGTGAGTTTTAAAATAATAGACTCAGTGAAGGGAAATTGGAGAAGAGAGGACAAAAAAAGTGATTTGGCCCGCGCAGAAATGCGATGGATCTACGAGTTAGATACATTGCACCCAAACGGGCTAAATGGGGAGTTCGAAATAAAGTGGTTTCTATAACGTATCCTCAATACCTCACTCCAGATAAAACCCGTGCCGACTTTGTATTCTAACTGCATTACAAATAGAAATATCCCTATCTTGTTTTATATACCTGATTTATGTATCTGGTTTTATATATTTTATGTGTAAGAATTTTTCATGCTTTTTTATATGTGTATACAACTTTAAGAAAGCCGGGCAACATGTACAAGAAAGAACATGAAGCCCAGGAACAGGCAAACTGGAACTCTCAGGGAGGATAAATAATCAGGAGCTACACTCTCCAGCTGCATCTTGAGAAAGACCCAAGAGGTTGAAACTAGTAGATGAGCAGCTGGAGATTGGAGCTCACAGAAAAGTAAAAAGCCGCCAGACACAAGGGAGCAGTACCGGGGTATATACAATCGCACCCCGAGAGGCTCACATACATTCAAGTGAAGCCTGGGAGAGGTATCCAGATAACATCGGAGCCCCACAGCATACATTTAAAGATCAGCGTCCCGGTGACCCTGCCAGACTGCGAGCGCAGGCAGGTGCTGGCTGGTGAGAGGAACGCAGGCTGTGTGTTCTTTTTGCTCTAAGGATTACCTGTCCCTATCTCCTACACACGAGGGAATACTTTATCCAAACACAGGGAAAACCCGAAGGGTCACCACAGTGGCAGTGTGGTGCCTGAAGGGAAGAGTACCAGTGAAGGAGCAGCATTTCATCCTGCTAAAGAAATCCCACTGAGAAACATCTAAGTGGTAGGAGATTCTGCCCCCGAGAGGTCCGGTGAGCCTATTTTAAAACTTTTTTTCTGCAAGGAACGAGACTGTATACTGTGTTTTATATTTTGTATTTTTTGCAATTTTTTATTCATATCTTTGGGAAAAGTTTTTTACTTATATCTTTGGCAAAAGTTTTTTTTGCATATATATTGGCTTCATAAATAAAAGTTTTTTTAAGTAAAAGAAGAAAAAACTTCTGGAACAATCTGTTAATTTTGAAAACCTGCGAACCCCATATAAAGAATTGCACATTAACCCAGCGCTGCAGATAATCCCTGTTTCACTGGTTTATATATGCTCTTGAAATGCAAACAAGGACAATACGTTCCAGTGATTCTGTTCATATGCCGCTGTCTGTAAAGCCTTTAAAGATCTAGGCAGTGTTTTCTACAGATGTTGTTTTGTTTAGCACTATATGGCGCATGTTAAGGTTTGCTGTGTTCTCTGGTGTCCAATGTGCAGTGTATAAAGGAGAGGGGTGGTAACAACCCACCTGTCAACGTCTGTAACTGGCTCATCATTCCTAAGCTACTTCACACGTTACATGATCTTGTCATTGGTGGGCTGAGTGATATAATGTGACGATGGGTCATTTATTTTAATTCCATTTTTGCAGAGACGAGAGAAAATCGAGAGAAGACAGCAGGATGTGGAAAATGAACTGAAAATCTGTAAGTACCATATAGATCATGGTCATGTGTGCGGCTCCTGCTGCCTATGCAGTTTAATATTTTAAATACCTGCTTAAACTGCAAAGAGAACTGACCAGACATCTGATATTATTTATTTTTTCTTTCCGATTAGGGGATCCACACAATGATCAAAATGCCCAAGGAGATGCCTTCAAGACGCTGTTTGTTGCCAGAGTGGTAGGTTTCCTCCATATGTAGCCTATATAATACGATTTCAGTAGAAAGTCAGTTTAATTTAGTAGAATACGGTTTATTTTGTTATGTGACTTTCACAATTGTATGTTTTCTCAATTGAACATTTCAGAACTACGACACAACGGAATCAAAGCTGAGAAGAGAATTTGAGGTGTATGGACCTATTAAACGGGTATGTATTGGCGTGAAGACAGGCTGCTTCTTTAGCCGTTTGATTGGTCTGCCCATTTTCTTTTTTTTTTTTTTTTAGAATTTTTATTAAAGCTTTTTTAGCTATTCAACAATTCGTAGTACTAAGCATATACCGAAAACAACGAAAATGTAACATGTAAAGGGGGGAGAAGAAAAGAAAACGGGGAGAGCGGGGAAAAAAAGGGAGTAGGGAGCATAGAACACAAATGCACAGTTCAATTTACCAGTCTTAGTTGAGAAGAATAGGACAGAGGCGCACACATACATATTGCGCCTATTACAGAATGCAAATAATAACCATAAGAACAGATGAGAAACACCCACAACTCTATCAACATTAATCGGTTTCTAAATGTAGCGAAGCTCCTTCTCCATCAGTGGTATATACATGCCAACTGGACTGTTTCGTGAGAGGGGAGTAGGGAATTCTTAGGGTCTCCGTTTAAGAATCTTGTTTTACGTATAAATGCAAAGGGAGGGTGGGGTGGAAAGCTTCCAGTTGTGCAGCGAAATCTCCGGTAGCTATGAGTATGTCCTAAGAGAATGATGGCTAACCTTGACACTGCAGCTGTTGTTGAACTACACATCGCAGCATGCCCTGCTACAGTTTCTCTTTGGCCATGCTAAATCTGATGCAGGGCATGCTGGGATGTGTAGTTCAACAACAGCTGGAGTGTCAAGGTTAGCCATCCCTGTCCTAAGATATTAGAGTATGCATTTGAAAGCTCAGGAGTAGTGCGATATTTTTTTGCACTTTAACCATAGATAACCTTGCTGTTAAGTACCTAACATAAGACAGTAACTAGTAAAGGACACCTCAGTCCATCTGCTGCTCTGCCCCCTTTCCGCTATAGAGGTCCTAGTAGAGGGCACCCCAAACCCAGTACTGTCCTTTTTCAATGTTAATTTCATTATCACCTAGATTAAGGGTGGTCCTTGAGATCTACCAACAGTTTGTTTTCCAGACCACCGGTGGATCTCTCGAATGTGTCTGTTAGGAATGAATGCATCACAGGTTTGAAAATCTGATCTTAAGTAATGACTGCACCTGTGCACCAGCTGTTGGTAGATCTTGAGGAACGGTTTGGCCAGACCTAACCTAGACAAGTAGGCTGTAAAATCAGTGCTGGCTGGACATCTAGCAGCTAGTTAGTGGTGTCCACCCAGGGTTGGGGTGAGCAGGTTGGTAACTGGACCCTTGTGGATTTATTAGGTGACGTTTTCTTATAATAGAAATGCATTTGTCTTATTGTGAGTAGTTTAGATGATTAAATGTGTTTTCCAAACCTTCAGATCCACATGGTTTACAGCAAGCGTTCTTCAAAGCCCCGTGGATACGCCTTCATCGAATACGAACATGAGCGTGACATGCACTGTAAGTATCTTTTTTATTTACCTTCATTTCATTTGTAGCCTTTGTATATATTAAATGTTATTACAGTGTAAATAAGTGTAATGCCCTTAACGTAAAGGGCTGATTCCGGAAGGTAAGTTATCAGTTGTTGACGTGGGTACCCGAATTCCATTAATCCCATTGCTACACTCAACACATAGGGGAGCAAATTGTTTATGGCTGTAGGTAGTAGGTGCCGGCGATAGGCTTTTTTTGGCTATCTGGCAAAGCATTCTGGGGTTTGCACAACATCTACAGAGCTACCGATGGCCTGGACTTGTTTAAATAGAGCCAAGCAAGTGGTACATTTGCCAGGAGGAGATTTTTATTTATTTTCCCATTTATTTTTGACTATTGGGTGTACGTTGCCTTCTGTAGATGATGGGCTTTTTGTGCTCCGATATGAAAGTATTTAACTCCCATCATGCACCAGTCGCAGAGCAGAAGGTTATACGGGAATTGTGGGAAGGAGTACACGGGTGCGCGTGGTAGAGAAGTTTTTGCACTGTAGTGATCCGCTTTTCCAGTATGGGTATGGTATTCTGGATTGACGGTCGTTTCTCCGCCATTGGGAGCCCGACAGGCTGGTGAGCGTGTTGAAGGAATCTTGCGGGGCTCTCCACCTACTCTATTCTGCCTCTGGGGTCCACCAGGAAAAATAGCCCCTATCGGTCTGGATTCCGATGTCTGAGAAACGACTGTCGGCGATTCATCCGGCACCCTCCAGTACACGCGTTGGTGTTGGAAGGACACAGAAATTTTGCTGCAACAGCTCCCAGGTTCAGACCACAATAGATATTGTTGGTATATAATCTGGGATTACTGTAGTGCGGGTCCTACCATATGTGGGCAGATTTTGATGGGCAACAATGTTTTAGTTATGCCATGAGTTCCATTAACATTCTGGAGCAGTAATCCCCGCACAGTAATGTGCTTTATGCGTCCAGTTACACGTGGCATTAGTCTTACAAACCATAGGCCACTTTACCTGTTTGGTTTCCCATAATGCATCAATAAAACATGTACTTAGTACACTAGATGTATGCCCTTTCTCAGTAGATGTCTGTTGCCCATCTTTGTACTGTGAAATGTTTTCTACAAAAAAAATCTGTACAAAGTGTAATGTGAGTGGGGTGTATTAATTTTGTGTTCTTATTGCCACTGCAGCCACCATTGTGATGGCAATTGCCACTGCTGGCTTGCAGCTGACGCAAATGCTCCCCTTTACAACATCTCATTGTATGGTTGGTATAAGGGTTTGTATGATGGGTAAGACTTTGCAGCACTTACACACAAGACACAGGGAGGCAGACTAAGCAGCAGTAGCCCAGCCCCTAGTTATACCGGACAGTGTAATACCTACATTACACAGGCATCAGCCTGCCTAGTGTGAGGCAAGCAAGGGGGTTAGCAGGAACACGATTAGAGATTATTTCCTCATATTCCATGCACGACACCAAGAAAATGTTATTAACGACTTAATCTCTCAATTAACTACTTCCCCTAATTTACCACACAAGACAACAAGAGATGCTTGGGTAATTAATTAATCAGGGAGGAGGGGAATTCTATACCATTGTAACACATATCAGCCTGAATCAGTGAGTGGCTGAGACACAGGGCAGGATAAGGACTAGCTAGCTTCCTCCATGGCTGGACTTTTTCTCCCCTAGCAGCAGTTAAGCGCTTGGACACATACAAGAAAGGGGGTGCATGGGAGGTTTTTGTGAAGAAAACTGCTTTCACAACATGTACGGCTTCAGACATTTTACTCAATGCTTGTAGGGCAATTAACATTTTTTAGGCCTTCCATTTAGTTTTAAAGAAACTACAGACCATGGCCTGAAATGGTCTTAATCCATATTCAGTATTGATTTTTACATTTTGGTAAGTTCAAGTAGAAACTGGAGACAGCCACTGTGTTTGGTCTCTAACACACATTCAAGTTTTTTGCAGTACACTTTTTTTTTTTCTTTTATCACGTGCAAGTTAAAAAAAAAACTTTTTTATATAAAGAGTGCCATACCACAACTTTTTTTTTTTTTAAATAATACACTGATTTTATTTTTGTATTTCTTTTTATTTTTTGGAGACCTCATTTCCTTAAGAAACCAGTGCATCTGGCCATAATTGTAAAAGGGGGGTATTCAATCCGCGATTCTGATTGTCGGAACATCTCGACAATCGAAATCCCGGGCCGTTTTCGGTTCTTCCGACGGTAGTTCGACAGCTGAATTCGGTGTTCCGTCTGTCGAGTGTCAGAGTCTGTGGATCGGCAAAACTGCTGTGAATTTGACAATCCGCAGCAGTTTCCGACAACCGAGATCCGACTTTAGGGGATAAAAAGTTGGATCTAGCTGCCTTCAATGTTGTCAGCGTTCAATAGGCAAGTGCCACTTTTTCTACTGGCAGCGGCACAGATTGAATACCCCCCTCTTCCCTCCCTCTTTTGGGTCAGTCTTCTGACCTGCAAAAATGTTTTTTTTTGTCCCTTATTCCATGCTAAAAATAAACCTCCATCTGCTCGGAAAGGTAAGGTTTTTAGGTAAAATTATTGTCTATGCCTAAAGGCTTTCTAGAAAGGGGTGCCGACCTCCAGGGAATTATCTGCCAAGCAGATTTGCCAGCTGTTAGTGCCTCATGTGAGGCCCAAACATTAAGCTGGTGTCTGAGCATTGAATATAACTGCATTTGCTGCATCTAAGGCTTTGTCCAAGACCTGGTGCGATAATAGATCCTACTAGCAATTAATTTTATTTCTCTTCATTTTGCGTCCCAAATCTTGTACATGGCCGGGGGTGCATCAGAATGAAGTCTGCCTGGCAGATTGAGTTGTCCGAAGGCCGAGATCCCTTTTTAGGTTTGTATATGGGCTGTTTTGCAGAGGTAGTGGCGGGGTTAGTTTTTAGATATTATATATTTTGCTAGTGTAGGGCAAATTAAGTTTACTTGTGAACTTGTGAAATGCTTCGGCAGCCACATTTTCATGGGCCAAGCAGTGCTTCCATTACGTCGGGGCACCATCACAAATAAGCCACCGATCTGGCGGTTTGTATTTGATTTCGTGACTTCATTCTATGGCCTTTTTGCATCATGATGGTTAGAAGCCCAATGCTGCTTTAAGAGATTTCAGACAGCATGCTGGCAAAAGGCACAATTTTTATTTTATTTGATATTAAGTTTACTTAGCCAGAAATTTATGCAAATGTTGAGTTTAAGCAATGATTTTTGGGTGGGTGTTTTTTTTTTTTTAAGGGTGTTATTTAGAATGGGATCTTAGTTTAGTAGTTTAGGGATACTGAGAAGCAGGTTTTACCTTTTTTGCATGTGTGACTGCTCATTAGAAGCACTCACAGATTGTAAAACTTACTAGCTTGTGCAAGGTGAGATGGTGAGGGCCCAGGTAAGCCACAGCAAGTGGAGACATCCTCTGGCCTTCTCGTTGGCGCATGATGCTTCAATCAAATAGAGGCAATTAAAGAATCGCCAGCAAACCAGCAATGGTAATTCTTCGCTTTTTTAAGGATGAAGCTGAAGACTGCTTGGATGGAGAGGGGTAGGTGTGGGAAGTAGGTTTGTGTAAGTGAAACCGGCCATGTTGCAGTTGTTTTTGATTTGTTGAAGGTACCGATCACCTGATCAGGTTTCTGGTGCGCACAATTCACAATCTGTGTCCTTTTAGTCTCGGCCTTGATCCCAACTGTGTCTTTGGACATTCTACTTCAAGTGCAAACTTGCTGTCTCTCTCCCCTTTCCACTTCTTATTCCCCTGACCCCTTTCTTCCAAACTGCCGGCATGAGAAGCCATCTCACTAGTGTCGCTTTTGGTCCATTGGTCAGTTATACGTGGTTTAAGGTTATCTATTATTCTCTTAGTGGACATCTGGCATTAAGGTAAGGTCCAAGCTGTTCTGGTTTGTGCCACGAGAACGCCTATTCAGGACAAGTGTGCATTTGTAAACATTTCATTTAATAAAATGACTGCCGTTCCCGGGTTACAAACCAGGCCAGTTCCTGGCAGGCTAAGCAACCCCCCCCCCTCCCCGAACATTGGCCAGGCCCCTGTCATGTCCCTTTTTTTTAATACAGTTGTCTGTCTCTTCTTAACTGTCTTGTTCATAAAGCTTACTAACCTCCAAAGTGTCAATTTCCTACCGTTGCAAATGTCTGGCATCTTTCTAAGCGTACCTATTAAATGGTTAAAACATGAACCAGCTTAGAATCTTGATCATACAATGTAGAATAATTGACCTAAAAATCAAATGGTATACCGGGAAAAGATTCCTTCTACAGCGATGTGCTGCCTATCTGCCGAGCAGGTAAGCTTGGTGGAAACCAGTAAGAGGTTTTCGAACTTAAATCCACCTCCATGAGAACATCTGAAGCTCTACGTAAGCTTTTGTCATTTCTAGCATAGTTGGACTCTTTGTATGGACTTAATTACATATTTATTTGTGGTTAGTTTGAAATCGACAGCAGTTTCCCTTTCCATGCCGTGTATAATTCAGAAACAGAAACTGCTCCCTGTGCTATTTGGCGCGAGTTATCCAAAGGAGAGACTTGATACTGTGAGATGGCAGATTATGCTAGATATGCAGACGATGCAAGGCCGTAAAGACTCAAAAGGAGCCTGTGTGTGTATTAGCCACAGTCGGCAGTCATTGGTGTCCTGCAGCCGTCAACTATTATCCGTACGCAGTAAATAAATGCTTGCAATGGATTTATCTAAAAAGCAGCTGAGACAGGTAAGCGTTTCTCAGCTGTAAGAAATGTCCTACTTTCCAAAAAAAAGAAAAATATAAAAAAAAGGACCTTCCGAGATTCAAACATCCTTTCCCAAGATATCGTCATGAAATTCGTTGAATTTGAGGCGGTAATTTGAAAGTTTTTGTAAGTAGTTTCATCAGGTAACTTTTTTTATTTTTTTATTATTTTAGTGGTTCTGTCTAGTGCTTCTTGCTGTATTTAACTGTAGCTATTGACTTACCCGTGTTTTGTACTTTTCAAAAGGGCAAGTATACACTTAGGACACGCCTAGCTGGCATACACCTCCCCCACATGCTAGTTAGCCACTGAGCAGAAAGGAGTGACGTCTGTTAAGTCAGATTCAGTTTATGTAGTTAGAGGCATACCCCATCTAGAACTCACAATGTTATTAGTGCACACAGACCTTTTTTATATGGAATATTCTGAAACCATTTTCTATAACCTGCATTTTTCTCCCTTTCAGCTGGGTGCAAACAAGTGGGAAACATTGGGCAATGGGAGAATGATTTGGGGGTGGGGTGTCTTGGTAACAGTCACTTTAAAACTGCTCTTTCTGGACAATGGGGATGTTATTTAAACCCCATTTGCCCAGAAAATGTCGATAGGTTTTCTGCTAAATCGATGCTACCAACTGCTTCACTGCAGATTTGTGACATCCCGTTAGATTATTGATACCACAACACGAGGTGCTGCGGTTTTATTCCTTTTGAACCTCTTGGAGGAGTAACTGCTTGAATGTTCTACATTTTAGTATGCAGTTGTTGTTTTTTTTTCTCTGTATGTTTGGTTTTATTTATCCCCTTTCAGTGATTTATCATAATGGGAGGGGGGAGGGACGGGGGACACTTTTTAGCTAATGGCTGCTTTTTTTGCTCTTCTGGGGATGGTGTTACAGCGGCATACAAGCACGCAGACGGGAAGAAAATAGATGGACGGCGTGTGTTGGTTGATGTGGAGAGAGGACGTACTGTGAAAGGCTGGCGCCCCCGCAGGCTCGGTAAGAATATTGTCAGTCGCTGCCTGGTCCCATGAAGGATCCGCAGTTAAAACGATGGCATCAGTTGTCCTAAGATATATATATATATATATGCTGAAACACTTGGCAAGAGTTAAACCGTTTTTGATGACTTATTCTGCACAACAATACTTAAATCATTTCCGATTGTAATTAAACAAGGGTCTTATTTGATAAACTTGCAATTATGTATCTTAGGCGGTGGTCTTGGAGGTACGCGACGCGGAGGAGCGGATGTTAATATACGGCACTCTGGCAGAGATGATACGTCTAGATATGATGAAAGGTAAGGTTGTAGTGTTCTGCCACCTGGTGGTATGTTTTTGCAGTGCACAATGTTTCTAAGTCATTGCTAGCCCTTAAAACAATGGACAACTATCTACCAATGACAACCATCCGCCATTGTACAGTCTTGCCCAGCTTATTCCCTGCTTTCAACTCCAAACCATAGCTCTGTTTTGGGGGATTTTTTTATTCCCCCATTTTAAAATGATTTTAGTATTCCCTTCGGGAGGAGGGTATGAGTCGGTGCAGGTCCGACCTCCGGATTCCATCCTATTCACTCGGGACCGCGCATCGGATGTCCGACGCATATGATTTGGCCAGTATTGGACCTGGGTCAAATCGGACTAGTGTATGGGGGCTTTTACCGAATTAGCCACTGTAGTGTAAAGGTGGAAGAAAGACGTGATAATGCCTCTGTATAGGTCATTGGTACGACCTCCTCTAGAGAACTGTGCTCAGTTCTGGAGGCCATATCTCCAGAAGGATATAAATACATTAGAGACTGTACAAAGAAGGGCAACTAAAATGGTGCATGGCCTACATCACAAAACGTACCAGGAAAGACTAAAAGATCTTAATATGTATACTTTAGAGACGGGAAAGGGGGGACATGATAGAAACTTTCAAATATATCAAGGGCTTTAACAAGGTACAGGTGGGAGACATTCTTCACAGAAAGAGGAGCAACAGAACACGAGGACATGCACTGACACTAGAGCAGGCATTCCCAACCACGGTCCTCAAGGCACACCAACAGTGCAGGTTTTAGTGATATCCAGGGTTCAGCACAGATGGTTTAATCAGAATCACTAAGGTACTAATTAAGTCACCTGTGCCTCAAGCCTGGATATCTACAAAACCTGCTCTGTTGGTGTGCCTTGAGGACCGTGGTTGGGAATGCCTGCACTAGAGGGAGGAAGATTCAGGGGAAATTTGAGGAAGAATTACTTCACAGAAAGAGTAGTAGATAAGTGGAATAGCCTCCCATCAGAGGTGGTAGAGGCAAATACAATTTAAACATGCTTGGGATAAGCATATTGATATCCTTACAAAAAAATAAGGATCAAATATGGTTTGAGGTAACATGTTTTAAAAAGGGGCAGGCTAGATGGGCCAAGTGGTTCTTATCTGCCGTCAAATTCTAAAAAAAAAAATTCTAAGGTGTATGCTTTAATTTAAAAAAAAAATGATACTTTCTAGATACCTTGAAGTATTTATAAAGACCTTCACAGGAACTTTTCCTTCATCCTGTACCACTGCGGCCTACAAGTTGCACCACAATTGTTCTGGTTGTATGGGTGCAGATGGAGGTGCTGTAGTTTATTTTCAGACCTTTCTAGATCCAGTAAAATTGTCTTTATATGGAACTTGTTTGACAGATATTTTCCTGTCCCCAACGTTCTGTCCTTACTAGAATGCAAAATGTTGCTAGCACATACAGTTCAGTGTATGTAATATGGAATGTGACGGCGTATAAGAACCACTTGGCCCATCTAGTCTGCTCCTTTTTACTTTTTGGTAACCTCAACCCTATTTGTTATATATTTCTTTGTAAGGATAGTCTTTTTTGTTTCTCCTAAGCATGCTTTCATATCTCTTAATTTAATTATAAACGGACCATTTTTAGAACCAACTGAAAAAGTTTCCTTTTTTTAGGTGCCAACCTAAAGCACAGATTTCTTTCAGTCATGGCTCTGAGCTAGTCATTCTTTGAAATGTACGAATAATGACTCACAATTCAGTAATTCTGTTTGTACTTACTAGGGATCGTGACCGTGAAAGGGAGAGAGATCGCCGTGAACGGAGCCGCGGCGAGCGGGATAAGGAGCCGGTGCGAGAGAGGCGCAGGACTCGTTCCAGGGAGCGCCGGAGGAGGACACGAAGCCGTGAAAAGGACGAAAGGAAACGTAGCAGAGAAAAGAGTAGGGATAAAGATAAGGACAAGGATAAGGAGAAAGATAAAGACAAGGACCGAGAACGCAAGCGCAGGAGTCGTAGCAGGGACCGCAAGCGTGATAGGGACCGCGATAGGGAAAAGAAAGAAGATCGTATTGAGGGAGAAATTCCAGGTTCAGTGGAAGTAACTAACGAGGACTTGCCAGCTGTTGATGTAGCAGTCGATGGCATCGAAATGAAGCCTGAGCCAGAAGAGAAAAGCAGAGAACGTGATAGAGACAGGGAAAGAGACAAGGACAGGGATAAAGATAGGGATCGCGATCGGGACAGGAGACGTAGTCATAGAGACAGGGATAGAGAGAAGGACCGGGAAAGAGGAGACAGAGGAGATAGGAGACGTGATAGAGATAGGGATCGAGAACACAAGCGGGATAGAGACCGAGGTGACCGCAGTGAAAAGCGAGAGGAGAGGGTCCCAGACAACGGTATAATTCCAGAACCAGTTGAAGAGACTAGCCAAGATATGTACTTAGACCAAGAATCGATGCAGTCTGGAGACGGATATTTATCCACAGAGAACGGCTATATCATGGAGCCTCCCATGGAGTGATCTTATTTATTCTCGTGTAATCTCCATCCTCAAAAGGAACTTTTTCTTCCGTAGCCAGACTTCTGTGCATTTAAGAGCCACAGCCACTGTTTCCACTTGTGCATACAACTTGGACTCCCCCCAAACATGATTTAAATGTGGAGTTACTAATGCTTTTCAACATTAATTTCAACTGCATTGGGGATTTTTTATTTTATTTTTTGGAGTTTTTATTTTTTGTAGGTGGGTATGTTTTACAAGTTTATGTAATGGTCATCCCTGATCTTGTGTAAAGTTGCATACATATGTTTTTTTTTTTTTGTTTTGTTACATCCTTTCAAAAATAAAATCATTTTAATGTTCTATTCAGTAGATTTTCAGTTGTGTTGGTTTCTGGTGGAGGAGGGGCTGCAGAAACTGAAAGGAAGTGGAATTTGACATAATCATCGACAGACTTGTTTTTTTTTTTTTTTTTATAAACAATTAATTGAACTTATTGTCCTTAAGCATTGGAGTTTGCTGTGACATTTGGTTATTACATGCATCAGTATTTATGCCTCATTACAGCACTGTTGACCAGCATCTTACAGAGTTGGTGTACCTGTCCTCCTCCCAACTGCAGTTTATTGTACTGTTTTTAAAGCATTGGGTAGTTGACTTCGAGCCAGGAAGCTGAGCACTAGCAATAGACCCTTCTAGATCTTCTCTTTGGAAATTAGTGTTGCTTCTGCCGCCATTGATAGGCATGTCTTGCCATTGTATGGATACTCAAGAAGTTCCTGTTAAATACATGGCTGGGAAAGAAACCAAATTCTACATCAGTGTCCTGGAAATAAAACCAGCTGAGAACTCCCCAATAAGGGCTCACTGCAGGATTGACCGTTCCAAATTTATTTGGAAAATGTCACAGCTGGGTTACACTCAATCATGAGGCACCAATGGCAATGAAGAGGTTTTCAGAATGATGACATGGGCAGATTATGTAAATGTTTGCACTATTTATGCCTGGAGTAGAGGTTTGGGAGGCTAGTTTCCCAAGCAGACACCATAGAAGTTTCTCAATTCGAACAATCTTTCATCTCGGGGTACATTTCTACACAAGGACCTCTCGTATAATGGTGTCTCTTGTTTTCAGAATCCATGCTTCATTCTGTTAGAGGACGTTCTCCTAACCATGTTAAAAGCCAGTGTTAGCTAGTCACAAGACATGGAGAGGCCTTTATTGCTACATCTGGAGGCAGGATTTCACGCTTCATCTCTAAGTCCCCCCATACGTTTGTCAGACTTGTCATAAGGACAAGTCGGACCCGATTGTCCCAGCAGCTCCCCGGAGGGATCACATGCGATGGCACTTGCAACTCCCGGGGAGCTGCAGGGACAATGGGAGCGGGGGACAGCAGCGGGGATATACCCACGACCAGAGGGCGTGGTGCAGGGAGCCAGGCAAGATACCGCTGAGTGGGGGGGGGGGAGCCGGGTAGGACAAGACGCTGCAGCAGCGCGAGTGGTGGGAGCAGCAACTTAAAAGAAAAAGCCCATGCAAACGCAAAGGAAGCCATTGATTGGCTGAGAGAGGTCTCAGCCATTCAATGGCTTCTTATGCGTTTGTATGGGCTTTTTTTTTTTTTTTGGAAGTGCTCTGCTGCTGCTCTAGCCACTCCCGCTGCAGCGTCTTCTCCTGCCCGGCTCCCTGGTACTCTGCGCCTGATCCCTCCGCCCGGCTATGGTAGGTCCCCCATTGCGGGGGAGCAAATCTTATGTGCAGCCCGTCCGACTTCCCAACTCCGATCCGATGCGCACGGGTCCGCGCATCGGGTCGGAGGGGATGTCTCCATATGCGATTTGGGACGATTTCACGGCCCGATTCATTCGAATCGGGCAAAACCGTGCCCAAATCGCATAATGTATGGGGGCCTTAAAGACACTACACTAGTGTGACTTGTCTGAGGACCTGATTTTCCTCGAACTCCCCCAGCATCTCCCCTGGAGTCCTTCCATACAATTTGGCACTTGGTGTGCCATTTTTGCATGCAATTTATTGCATGCAATTTATCGCATGTAAAAGGACTGCCGTGGAAGTTCAAGGGAAATCAGATACGACATATGGCAGGTGGTAAGCATGTGTAGCAGGTTCAATCACGCGGATAAGATGATATGTAAAACACGTGCTATTTATTTATTTATTATTTTTTTTCTTCCTCCTCTTAGCCTAATCAGTCAATTGTTTGAGATCAGCCAAAATCACACTAGTGTATGCAGGCATTTAGGCTTTCGTGATGTGTGTGTGTGTGTGTGTGTGTATATATATAGATCTAGAGATCTATCTGTATCCCAATGCTCCTTTTTAATAAGCAATGTTTCAATACCTCTGGGGTATTGTCATCAGGCCTGATGTCATTTGAGGGACACTTAGGAGAGCACACACACTTTGTGGTGGATTGAGGGTTTGGAGACACTGATTCTACAAGTTAGCAAACTCTTCGGCAGAATGATCCAAGAGGGAATTTCCCCCTATCATTTTATCAAATTATCTACTCATTTCCATCATGACGTCCTAAAAAATCTTTCTTCGCATAAATAAATCTTGTTTCCTTGTCAGGGTCCATGGGTCCCACAGGGGGCATCGGGTTGTAGGCGGATCCAGGGGGTCTGAGGCACCAATCAGCGAAGCGCTTTAGAATTCCCAGGTTGCCCGGACCCTCTCCCCTACAACCCCGCCTCCAGGCTCATGCAGCCAGTTTTTGTTTGGTGCCTGCAGGTAGCAGACGCACCTGTTTTCAGCAGGGATTACCTCACTGAGGTAACACCATAAGAAGCTCATTTTTATTATAACGTTTTCATTTTAAATTTTGCCGCTCAAGCTGCACAGCCGCTCTTACGGCTGAGGCTGCACCTGCTGTAAGTCATTGACGGCGGCACGTGCAGCCGCATCACTGCCCGGCGCCGATATTCCTCCCATGGCGACAGCCTAGCAGGGGAGGGGGGGGGGTGGCGGACATCAGCGCCCAGCACCGCAGATTTCTCCCTCCAGACAGCGTGGCTGGAGCGCAAGCAGCTAAGGCTCCCTTAGGGAGCGCAAATCGCTGTCTTACCGCGGCTGTGGGAGACAGCCGTACCGCGGCTGTGGGAGACAGCCGGGGTAGCTGGCATGGACACTGGCTCCGGTCAGGGACTCGTCTAGACCATCAGGGACTGAGTGTAAGCCGGGGACCCATTTCCTAAGGCTCATAGCTCCGGTGGGGGAAGTCCAGCAAGGGGAGGTAGCGCTTGGCTTACAGTCCCTCCCCCAGCTTTGGCGCCATTCTCGCAGAGATTAGCCGGCCAATAGCTGCGTAACGCTGTGCCCACCCCCTTCCTCTCAGACCAGCGCCATTTCCAGAGGCATAGAGTCTCCAGAGTCCAGGCGCGAGCTCTTCCCTGTGAACCGTCTACAGGCTAAGTAGATTACTTTCACAGCCACCCTAAATCCCACTTGCTCCATAGAGCTTAAGCGGTTGATAGCAAGGTATGATAGCTGTTATTAGGCTATTGTGTGTGTGTGACCTTGTGCTAGTTCTATCTTTCACTGTCCGTGTAAGCTTTCCTCTTATTCTCTTATATTGAGGTGCTGTCTCATAGGTCACATACATGCAAGCCAAAATATGTGTACACATAAGACAGGCGGCATTGTAAATCATGGAGGCCATGTCTGACGCAGGCTACTTATCAGCCAGGGCGTCTGCCAGTTCTGTTCAGGCCCGCCGCATTATCTGACTCCATGTCATGTCATTATCTGACTCCATGTCAGGCCATGGAAAGCGGATGTGGAATCCAAGAAAACCTTGGAATTACTGCCCTTTAAGGGTGAGAATTTGTTTGGGGAGGAGCTTAATAAGATTGTAGCCTCTCTAGCAGCTGCCAAGAGGGCTTGTCTTCCTACAGCTCTGCCGCAGAAAGCTAGGACCTCTTCCTTTCGGCCCTTTCGCCCCCAAGGTAAGACCAGAGGTTAGTCCTATGTTAGGCATACTCCATAACCTTCATAAAGCCTCCTCAAGTTTTTTTGCCCGGGTCTTCCTCATGATCCACACAAAGCAGAGCATTTGTTAAAAATTCTGCAGTTCTTGTTAGTCTCTGGTCATTGTCCCAGTACCGCCACTCGAAAATGGGCGGGGTTACTACTCCACTCTGTTCCTGGTTCCCAAACAAGGTAGTAAAAGTGTCAAAATTCCGGATTTAAACTTTGAGAACAATATTCCTGGCTCTGGAAGCAGGGGATTAAATGGTCTCATTTGACATCCGGGACGCATACCTGCACGTCCTGGACACTCGATCATTGCGGATGTCGCTCCCCACGGACAAATGCATTTCTCTGCAACACAGAATTCGGATGTTCCTTCAAGCCCCACAAGTCTCCATTCACGGGGCAATGAGAATTTTGGGCCTGATGGTATCGACATTCGATATGGTGGAGTGGGCACAGTTCCATTCTCGTCCCTTACAACAGCTCATTCTAAGGAAGTGGGACGGTCTTTCTCACCACATCAGGTTCCTCTCATTGACTCCTCAGGTAACCGAGTCCCTGCAGTGGTGGCTCCAAATGGAACACCTGTCCCAAGGACGTCCATTCTGGTTCACAGAGTGGAGGATTCTCACTACCGACGACAGCCTTCGAGGCTGGGGGGCGGTAGTAGGATCCAGATCCTTGCAAGGCGTTTGGTCTCCTTTGGAAACTCACCTTTCCATCGATATCTTGGAACTACGGGCAGTCCAAGATGCCCTGAATCAGTCGCTGGACCTACTCCAAGGGAAACCTGTGCAGATCAGGTCGGACAACGCCACGGCGGTGGCATATATCAACCGCCATGGAGATACCCACAGCAAAGCTGCTCTCCAAGAGGTGTCCAGGATCTTGTTCCACCTGGGCGGAACAACATCTTCTGACCCTGTCGGCAGTTTTCATCCCAGGTGTTCTAAACTGGGAGGCAGACTTCCTGAGCCAACAGGACATTCACCCAGGGGAGTGGTCACTCCATCCAGAGGTCTTTGCACTCCTGGCAGACCGTTGGGGTCAGCCAGACGTAGACTTAATGGCGTCCAGACACAACCGGAAAGTGTCCAAATTCGGGTCGAGGTCCAGGGATCCTCAAGCGTGCTTCACAAATGCCCTGTCGGTTCCATGGAATTTTCATCTTCCATACGCCTTTCCACCAATAAACATGATTCCCAGAGTCATCAGAAAGTTCAAAAAGGAAGGCGGGAACCTCATCCTAATAGCTCCAGCCTGGCCACGCAGACATTGGTATGTAGACCTCCAACTTCTGTCATTCCAGCCTCCATTCCCTCTGCCCCTTCGGCAGATTTGCTGAGTCAGGGTCCTTGTCTGCACCCGGACCCTCAACGTCTATCTTTGACAGCGTGGCACTTGAAACTGCCTTACTAAAACACAAAAGATTCTCTTCCAAAGTAGCTAGGACTATGATCCAGGCACGCAAGCCAGCGTCCTCCAGGATATGGCATGCTTATTTCACATGGTGTACTCCAAAGGGATTCAATCCGAAGGTATTCAAAGTAGCCAGAATCTTGGCTTTCCTTCAAAAGGGTCTCGACATGGGCCTGATATTGGCCTCCCTTAAAGTCCAGGTCTCGGCCTTATCGGTCTGGTTTCAAAAGAAAATTGCGTTTCTTCCGGATGTTCGCACGTTTCTTCAGGGAGGGTTACATGTCCAACCTCCTTATGTCCCTCCTACAACGCCCTGGGACCTATCCATCGTGTTACAGGCATAGACTAAATCCCCATTTGAACCGCTTCACACAGCAGATTTCAAATAGCTGATAGTTAAGACCATTGGCCATTTCTTCAGCCCGACGAGTTTCAGATCTTTTTGAGGGGAAAAAAGGGGAAGGGGATGGCGACCGGTGCACAGGTAGGTATTACAAAAAGTGATAACCTATGATAACGTGTCGGTTCCACAGTAACTGCTATATATCAGGAGGGATACCCTCCGTTTATTTAGGAGTGTGGAGGTGCACCCAAGAGAGTGGTTATAGTTGCAAAGAAGGAAAGACTCTCTGTTTTTTGGGGCACTCTTTTACTTCAGATTACGCATGGTAATCTATACATATTTTAATTCGGTCGTTAAGAGAAGTACAAGATTTTGCGAGGTACACACTATCTCACCTGTCACTTTAATAGTACATACGCAGATTAAGGCTTCTTATATAGGAGTGAATATCTGCAAATGAAAAAGCAGTACCTGTAGTAGTTAAGTAACTGTGGGTAATTATTTCTAGTTCACAAATGTGTAGGGGAGAATTGGGGACCCTGTGTGGGGTTCCCACAGTTCTCCTGCTTAGAGTGAATTTCTTAAAATATAGCTTTTAATCAAATACCTTAAAAAATTGGACTAGACAGACATATAACTTAACTTGGACACACATACATAAATGACATGAAAGAGAGACAGTATACGTTGGTTAGTCTCCGTGGGTTGAGGTCTGATACAGTCCCTCCTCTATAAAAAAAAGAGGAGATTTAGTGGCAGCTAGTATCAATCTGACAATTTATATACGTACAGAGAGAATATTGTCACAGAGTATCTACTAATTAATCTTGTAGAATTTACAACAATTTATTCTGCAACATTGTTTGCTTGATGGAGGAGACCAATTTTCATATGTGTCTCTAGGAACAAATGATCCTATTTGTTACCACGGAGGACGTATACTTACATGATTTACTGTCCTAATACAAATAAAAAAGTCACACTATACAGTGAAGTTTGTAGAATGCATATAACTAATACCAATATACCTGCCGCTTTATGGTGCTCTCATATTTATAGCATCCAGTATCTGGTATGGGCATTTGTCATATAACATTCCCTTTTTGCAGCAGATCAATAATATAATAACAGCTGTGGAAAATCTGAGGGGTATCGGTGTGATGTTGCCAGAGGTTTCTCTGGTGCTTATATGTGTTTATAGTAGGGTTCTGGGTAAAGAGGGGTTAGAGGTAGAGTGGTGAGGGGGGTTAGAGGTAGAATGGTCTGAGGATCCCTATGAGGGTGGTGTGAGGTGTTCCCAAACCTACTTTATATACCCTCGACAGACAGGAAGTGAGATCTGGTCAGACCAGGGAAATTCCCCCTTACCGTCTGGCAGGTCCCTCTAATCCTGTGGTCAGCTGCCACCAAAATAATTGAGTGGGCTTTATGGGTATTGTGGGGGAACACTTCCCCCCCCTGGGTCTCAGAGAAGTGGTAGTTGGCTCCGGGGGCCCTTGAGTGACAGGCGGCTGCTGCCCAGCTTTATATACCATATGATCAGAGTGGAATTAATACATAGGTTTGTCTGAAGAGGTCCCCCTTCTTCAGCAAATGTTTTCGACACAGCTGACAGGCTGCCACCAGTTCAGTTTAGGTGGGCCCCTTAGGTATTGCGGGTGAGCGGGCCTGTGTGCACAACAAGGAGGTTCCTAATATGGGAGCCAGTAAATGGGGGTACTGCTGCCCTGTACCATCCCTAAGTCCTCCCTGTTAAGAAAAAATTCCAGTGCAGGGAGGTACTTGGGGATAAATTCTGGGTGAGTGGCCCCAGAAGTAGTAAGGGAAGAGGTAGTGCTGGTTTAGTATGCTGCTGTCCTCCACTTGTGACTAGCTACAGAGGTGGGGGATGAGTGATACTGACAGAGTTAATCCAGCAGAGATAGAGATAAGTAAGTTTGAAAGACTGGATACAGTTAGAGGGTAATTGGATAAGTGTGTGTAGGTTGGGAACCAGTAACCCACTGTTCTGTACCTACTCTTATGGCACCCAGACAATTATGGTATGAATTGCCCGCTACTGCTATGTGTGAGGGTGTCGGGTGAAGCGCTGATGCGCTTGTTGCTCTATGATGTCTGAGCCGGGCTGTACAGCTGCTGCCGGCTGGAATATGGGGGGACTAACTCAGAGCGTGCTGATACGCTCGTAGTACCTGGGCAGCTGGTTGCTGCTGCGGGAGATGCACTGCTCCGATCTAAGCTGTGCGGCTGCTGCCGGCTCGTGTCTGGGGAGATACCTCTGAGCGCGCTGGTGCGCTCGTATAACTCAGAGCGTGCTGATACGCTCGCAGTACCCGGGCAGCTGGTTGCTGCTGCGGGAGGCACAGTGCCCAGAGATACGTGAGCGCCTGATCTCAGCTGTGCGGCTGCCGGCTAGAGTCTGGGGAAATACCTCTGAGCGCGCTGGTGCGCTCGTAGTACCTGGTCAGATCCGGACGGCTGCTGATTGCTGCTGCGGGAGGCGCGCTGTGTTGGCGTTACTCCACTATCACCAACGATCGTTTCACCTTTAACCAAGGCTTCTTCAGGGTGAGTGATCTGTGTCTTTCTTACAAGTCTCCTTTCCTTGTTTTCCATCCCGATAGGGCGGTGCTAAGAACTAAACCGTCTTATCTTCCTAAAGTCGTCTCCAGATTCCATGTTAATCAGGAGATTGTGGTCCCTGCATTCACCACAGAAGGCCTGTCGTCAGAAGACTGTTTACTTGATGTGGTCAGGGCTCTGACCATATATGTCGACCGTTCTAAGTCGGTCAGAAAATCTGACCCTTTTTGGGCTATACGGATTTCACAAAAAGGGGTGGCCAGCGAGCAAACAGACTTGCTCGCTGGATTCGCATGGCTATCCAAAAGGCTTATCAACAGGCTAATCTTCCTATCCCTGTCTCAATCAAAGCACACTCTACCAGAGCGGTTGGTCCATCATATGCAGCACACCGAGGTGCATCTGCCGAACAGCTGTGCAAGGCTGCAACGTGGTCATCTGTCCATACCTTCATTAAGTTCTATGCTTTTGACATGTTCGCCTCCCAGGATGCCTCCTTTGGTCGTCGGGTACTTCTGACACCTCAGGCAAATTCCCACCCTTAATTACAGCTTGTGAGAACCTAGGGCGCCCTCCCTTTAATTTGTTCCTGAGGTTTCCCTATGTCTGATATGTTACACTGTGACCGATAACGACCATTCTCTTGTCCTCGTGCTGCAATATGTGTGTATGGGTACTTGGGCATGTGTTTTTCCTGTCCTCTTCTCTGCTCCGCTTCCTGCTTATGGCTTGATACAAAAACTGGCTGCATGAGCCTGGAGGCGGGGTTGTAGGGGAGAGGGCTTGGGCATCCTGGGAATTCTAAAGAGCTTCACTGATTGGTGCCTCGGACCCCCTGGATCCGCCTTCAACCCGATGTCCCCTGTGGTTCCCATGGACTTCAAGGAAAGAAAGTTAACCAAGGTAGGTTCGCACAAGCTGTAATTAAGGGTGGGAATTTGCCTGAGGTGTCAGAAGTACCTGACGACCAAAGGAGGCATCCTGGGAGGCGAACGTGTCAAAAGCATAGAATTGGAACTACTTTCATAAAGTAATACCTTAACTGGATAATCCCAACCAGTGGCGTAACTACATTTTGGGCGCCCCCCCGCCGTTAAAGGGAGGGCGCCCAGCCACTCACCCGCCCCTCCGCCCGCCGCACCAACCCCCGCAGTCTAGATGTTCAGATCCAATATATCTGTGGGTACCTGGGGGAGCGGCAGGCGAGGACCGCAGGCGGCGCAGATGGAGACCGGGGGCGCGGCGGAAGAATAGGAAGAAATCCTATTCAAAAGACCGAGCGGCCGCTGATTGGCTGAGCTCTCAGCCAATCAGCGGCCGCCCGGTCTTTTGAATAAGATTTCTTTATATTCTCCCGCCGCGCCCCCGGTCTCCATCTGCGCCGCCTGCCGCTCCCCCAGGTAGCCGTCAATGCAGGTGGGGGGGACGCTGCGAGGCGGCTGGGGGGACGGACGCTGCGGGGGACACAGAGGCGGCAATTACTTACAGCTGAGCCGGGCCGGGGGACCCGGGAGCTGTCACTGTCAGTACGGAAGAAAAAAAAAAAAAGCCCATACAATGAATCGGCAGCCTGTGATTGGCTGAGCGCTCTCTCAGCCAGTCAGCAATTGCTGACTGGCTGCCCATTCATTGTATGGGCTTTTTTTTCTTCAGTACAGACAGCTCCCGGCTCCCCCTGCCCGGCTCAGCTGTAAGTAATTGCCGCCTCTGTGTCCCCCCTCTGTGTCCCCCGCAGCTTCCGTCCCCCGCAGCGTCCGTCCCCCCCAGCCGCCTCAATGCCCCCCTGCCCCCTGCTCCCTTCACATTGCAGCTAATGTAACTACAGCACTGCAGCCCCCGGCGCCCGCACATGCATAGCGCCCCCCCCCCCCCCCCCGCGCGGTCGCAGGGGCTGCGGTGCTATAGCTACGCCCCTGATCCCAACATAGTCTTGGACCTGAAAAACCTAGCAAGATAACCTTCATCTTATCTAAAATCTGTTGCAAGTTATAGATCTTTTGTTACCCCTGATAGTTTCTTGATGAACCGAAACGCGTTGGTGATGCTACACTTGTGATTTCAGACAACTGTTAAACACGGAGTATTTCTCCAGCCACAAGGAGCATTATAAATATATACAGTTGTAGCTGGCCGGCACTCCCAGTCCTTGAGGGATAAACTTGCCCGGTGCCTTCCGTACTTGTCCACCTGGTAGGTGGCATGCGTATATGTATATTGTCAATGGCGGCACTCTCAGACATACAATAAATGACAAACTATGGCAGTCTTTATGCCAACGTTTCAGTGCCCGTGGTTCTTCATTCCAGTTTTTGTTTGAGTCATTGGAATCCTATTTTTCATAAGCAAGTACATCCGGCACCTAAGGCTTTCCACATGTTGAAAAAGGACCTCTTCCAAATGGCTCCCACCAAAGTAAACAGAATTGTATCTCCAGAGATAAGTTAGGACAAATAGCAATGTGGGAATTTTTTTTTCTACACTAAGGGGGTTATTCAATCTTTGCCATTATTTCTGCCGGTGGAAAGATTGGCAATTACCTATTCAATGCTATCGTTTCTGATAGCATCAAAGGTTTTCAGATTCGACAACTTTTAAAATGTCAGATCTGGGGTGCGTCGGGCAGGGCTCCCTGCAGCGGCCAGGCAACACGGCCTGTGGGACCACCTCTCTCTCTTGTGCTGACACTAATTAGTCACCCAGATAAAGATGGTCTCGCAGGCAGTGTGTCCGACACCGTGCAGGGTGTCGAATTAGCAGCTATTTCTGACAAAAACACACTGATTTTCGAGTAATTCGCCATTCCCTGTGACTTCGGGCTGTCAGATTTTTTTTTTACGATCGTCATTGGCACGGTCCTGACATTGAATATGCAAATTCAACCTAATAATGTAAAAAAAATGGGCGGTATTGTCACCTGTTGGAAATATGGACCCCCCTACAAATACCCAATTCATGTTAAGACAATATTCTTTATACTCAATTATTAAACAAAGAGAAGAAAGGGGACTGCTCTTAGGGGAACGCACTAAAGAAATAGAGTCATAAAAAATAGCTTTTAATATGTCGTAATTAATAGTCCCACAATTAACTTGAATGGGATTGCGGCGAAAAATGAAAGTTTAAAATATTAGACGTACACACATATACACACAATGTGCACAAAAAGACAAAAAATAAGTGCTTTAAAAATGACACTAGAATCCTGTCCAAAAATTATGCTCACCAAATAATAGCCAGAGATGTGGTATTACTGATCACGAAAATATATATATAACCCTATTTACTGATTATTTATTCTCCAATTGAAGGTACCAATTTCAAATTCCAGTTCAACCTTTTTATAATTGTACTGCCACCTTCTGATAAATTAATGACAGGTATCGGTTGTTCAGGGACCTCTCTCACTGAGGACCTCTGATATACTGTCCTTTTGGCACCATCTGGTGGTGATTTTTGAGATATTATTTCAAGTGCAAAAGGTTTTTAGTTTTTATTAGCAACACAGAGGGGCATAATTATACCATTGTAATTATGGTTGAACAATTGAAAATAGAGGAGAAAAAAAAAACCAAACACATATGATGAAGAGAACATCAATTTTTGAGGGCTTTTCTGAGATCAGAGTCAAAAGTGCTCAGATGGGTATAGTATGCTGAAAATCGGAGTTATAATTATCTCCTTTAATTTTTATTTAACAGCTCAGGCACATTTACAGGGTATCTGCTACCTACTTCATCCCAAGTGTTGATAATTAACCCTTGGATGGTCTGATAGCGCCCTTAATAAACCAACATCACTTAATATACATTAATCAGGCTAGTAAGCATATTTTGACAGGTATAAACCGACACTAGTGTTTCGCACAGCTTTTTCAAGGCTGTGCGAAAAAAAAAAAAAAAAAAAAAAAAAAAAAAAAAAAATGTTGTGCAGACTTGGAGGTAGTTGGGCCCTACTGCAAGCTTACAATCTATATAGATATATATAGTAGGGATATAGTAGGGAAACACAAGGACAGGCACCAGTAATAGCATAGCTTGTAGGTCCAGAAGGGAAGCTATATAATACATAAGTGCCTCAGAGGGTTATGCTTGTGGTACTTAGATATGATAGGCTTGCCTGAAGAGGTGAGTTTTCAGGGAGCGCTTGAAAGTTTGGAGGCTAGCGGAGAGTCTTATTGTGCGTGGAAGGGCATTCCATAAGGAGGGAGCAGCCCAATCAAAGTAATAGTGAATAGTATAGTAATTGATATTGAATATGGTAAAACACAGGTAACCAGTGAAGGGACTGGCAGAGCGGATCAACAGATGATGAGCGTCTTGCTAGGAAGATCAGCCTAGCAGCAGCATTTAAAATGGATTGCAGTGGTGAGAGTCTGTTCTTGGGAAGACCAGTTAGGAGACTATTGCAATAATCAATGTGGGATATAATGAGTGCATGGATAAGAGATTTAGTAGTGTCTTGTGTGTGATAGGGTTGTATTTTGGATATGTTTTTTAGATGCATGTAACATGAAGAAAGGACAGTTCAGAGTCGAGGATGACCCCTAGGCAACAAGCTTGTGGGGTAGGGTAGATTGTCCAGTTGTCAACAGTGATACAGATCTCAGGATAGTAACTGTTCTTGGCTGGTGGGAATATAAGTAATTCCGTTTAGGAAATATTGAGTTTGAGGTGGCAAGAAGACATCCAAGATGAGATGGCAGAGAGGCATTCAGAGACTCGGGCCAAAACCACTGGTGACAACTCTGCGGTTGATATCATCTGCAAAAATTCCTAGTGTGCGCAAGCACACATGGCCAATAAAGTTGATTCTATTCTATATTAATGATACTGAAATCCGAAAGAGCTGATGAGTTTTCCAAGAGAGGAGGTATAGATTGAGAAAAGCAGAGGACCTAAGACTGAGACTTGCGGAACTCGACTGACAGCGGTAGTTTCACATTTCCAGTAGCACCGGCTGGAGTGAAACGGATGCTAGGTGCTTTGATATATGGTTTTTGCATAGACGACAGAAGGGAGGACGGCAATTGGATAAAAGAAAAACCAGTTTTAATAAAGATACGATGGTACAGAAGATGAGGAATGGCACAAGGATAATACTGTAGATAATGAGTAAACAAAGTCAATGATATGCAATACTTATTGTAGAGCTTGCAGGTGATTGGGATGAAGAGATGACTTGACTTGAAGGTTTGAAGAAATAAATGAAAACTTGAAGAATTGGATGATTGGATTGCCGAATTGGATGATTGAATGAAAGATTGGATGTTTGGAAGAATACGGGAAAGGTGTGCTGACAACCCTAATAGCTGTAACCAGGAGGGATCACAGAGGAATAACCGTCAGGCTGGAGAAAGGATGACCCCTTTGGGCGGCTAACCTTGTCTGGTCCGTTAAGGCGGCAGCAGGGGTCTGCGATGTGATGGTTGAAGACAGCGGGTGTAGCAGGATACCGGATAGAGTCTCTGAACCTAGAAGTAGCAGCGCTACCAGCAGCAAGGAGAGTCAGATGCCTAGCATAAGGACATCATTGTACTGACTGCTGGTTTGGCCCAGCAAGTCAGAATTTGAAGGGAGAGCTGTACTGTGATTGGTTGAATGGAAATTGGCAGTGCAGCCTGATAAGAGAAACCAACAAGATGGCCGCTGCCAGGGGGGGCGACAGGTTTCTGAAGCAGGAAGTGTGTGCAGCATGCACCAGCCAGCGTGTCCAGCCAGACCCAGACAGGACACAGAACACTATGGCAGCTCAGGCCCCACGCCGTCCAGGCCCCGCATGTCATCGGCGCGCACGCTACCACTGTCACCATGAGATGACAGCGCAACATCACGCAACCCAGGTACAAGGGGACTGATAGCGGAGGTGAGTGCCAGAGTCTGAATTACCCTGTTAGGAACCCCAGGGGCAGCTATGGCATGGGAGGCGTGAGTGGCAGACATGATGGTCGTGACAGGTAGTGAAGAGGAGGTAGAGTCAGAGAAGCGAACACTGAAAGAGCGATCAGATAGGTAAGATGTGAACTAGGAAATGGGTATATCATTAAGACCTAGGGAGTGCAGTGTTTGTATGAGAAGAGTATGATCAACAGTATCAAACACAGCAGAAAGATCTAGAAGAATAAGTAGTGATTAATGGCCTTTTGACTTGGCATTGGCCAGATCATTCACCACTTTAGTAAGTGCTGTCCCAGTGAAGTGTTGGGAACGAAAGCCTGACTGAAGCTGGTCTAATAGGGTGCAAGAGTTAAGAAAGTGTGTGAGGCGAGAGTAGACAAGTCTCTCCAGCAGCTTGGAGAGGCATGCGAGCTGAGAGATAGGACGGTAGTTAGAGAGAGAGTTAGGGTCAGAATTATGTTTTTTCAGAATGGGAGTAATCACTGCATGTTTGAGCAGAGAAGGAAAAGTACCAGTAGCAGTTTTTAGTTAAGGTTGGGACAAGCACAGGAGATTGGAAGTACGTTTGTTTGGCAGTGTCCAAAGGATTGCAGTAGGAGTGGTAGATATACTTATATCTTTCTCTGCCCTAGTCTCTCTCTCTTTCTCCTCACTTCCTCTTTCCCCACACTTGCCCTCTCTCAGGGCCAGATGCACTAATCTACAAATGTGATAAACAGTGGCGTATCTATGGAGGGCGCAGGGCTTGGGGGGGACCCGAGGGCCCAGCAGGCAATCCTCTACACCCTTCTGAAATGATATACTGTTTTAAAATGTATAATGCAGCACCAAGATCGTGGCTGGCAGGGAAGGAGGCAGACGCAGAATGCAGACAGGTCGGCACTCGGCAGTGCTGCAGCGGCCTTCTCTGTTTTCTATTTGCCAGGCCTTGCTGTCAGTCAGCTCTGCACAATCCTGGCAGTCTCCTCCCCCAATCACAGCGCCGCAAAACCTGCGGTGTGTAACCCAGCAGAAGAAGGGTGTGTCGGGGCCCATCCAGCAGGCGGACACTGAAAAATGATATCTTCCTGCGACCCCTGGCATTGGAACAGCTGACTGTGATCAACCACCTGAACAGGTAGAGGCAGGCGGTCTAGGGAACTCCGGAGTAGGCGCACGCCCAAGTCAGGAGCATAGGCTCATTGTATGGTAGGCTGCTTCCCTCGGCTGCTGATGCCCCCCTTCCCCCAGTCTCCAGCGTGTGTATGCAGAGCCTGTCCCTTTCTTGCTGCCCAGCTGATGCCTCCACTGCCCCCACATGTCAGAGCCTGACCCCCCCCCCCCCCCATGTCGCAGCCTGCTCTCCAGCTTCTTGTGCCTGCCTCCCCCTTGCTGATGCATGTGCAAGATGACACGCCCCCCCAACCAGGGCAGCCGAGAGGGGGGGGTTCTAATTACCTGGGCTTGCTGGAGGGGTCCGGCAGGGGCCCTGGTCCGACCCCCCCTTCCCCCTCCGTCCCTCCCGGCATCAGCAGCAGCACACATACAGCATGTGCTGTGCTAACAGCAGGCTCAGCATGTGTGTCTCACTGACAGCGTGAAAACTCATGCTGAGCCTGCTCACAGAACATGCTCTAGGTGTGTGCTGCTGCTGAGTTTAGAGTTTTCTTTCACCCCTCTAAACATTTTTGGGGCGTGGCCTAAGCACAGGAGGTGGCCACACCTCGCACACTTAGGCCATTCCTCTCGGCTGCCCTGCCCCCAACACACCTGCCTGAAAGTGGCAGCCATTCCCCTTTGTCTCTCTCCGTCCTCTGTCTCCCTAACTCTCTCTCTTGTTCCCCTCTCTTTCTCTCTGACAGTGTGTGTGTGTCTCGCTCTGACACCCTCTCTTTTTCTCTCCCTGAAACTTACTCTCCCTGACAATCCCTCTCCCTGACTACATCTTGCTCTCTCTGACACTGTCTCTCCCTCTCCGACTCTCTTCTCTCTCCCTGACAATCCTCACACGGGATACAGTGCTGACACATAGCTGGCTGCTGAGCGATCTTGCTTAACATTTTGAGCTAAGAGGCACAGAGTGAAAGAGGGGGGGGGCAGACTGGGAGACAGAGGCAAGGGTGGGTAGGCTGAGAGGCACAAAGTGAAGGGTGAGTATGATGAGGGGCACAGGGTGAAGGGTGAAATGCACAGGGTGAAGGGTGAAATGCACAGGATGAATGGTGGGTAGGCTGAGAGTCAGGGTGAAGTATGAGTAGGCTGAGAGGCAGAGGGTGAAGGGTGAGTAGGCTGAGAGACAGGGTGAAGGGTAAATAGGCTGAGAGGTACAGGGAGAAGGGTGAGTAGGCTGAGAGGCACAAAGTGAAGGGTGGGTAGGATGAGAGGCACAGGGTGAACGGTGGGTAGGCTGAGAGGAACAGGGTGAGGGGTGGGAGGCCGAGAGACACAGGGTGAAGGGTGGGAGGCTGAGAGACACAGGGTGAAGGGTGGGAGGCCAAGAGGCACAAAGTGAAGGGTGAGTAGGATGAGAGGCACAAGGTGAAGAATGGGTAGGCTGAGAGGCACAGGGTGAAGGGTGGGTAGGCTGAGAGGTGAAGGGTGGGTAGGCTGAGATGCACAGGGTGAAGGGTGGGTAGGCTGAGAGGCACACTGTGAAGGGTGGGTAGGCTGAGAGGTACAGGGTGAAGGGTGGGTAGGATAAGAGACAGGGTGAGTAGGCTGAGAGGCATAGGGTGAAGGGTAGGTCGGATGAGAGGACAGGGTGAAATGTGAGTAGGCTGAGAGTCACAAAGTGAAGGGTAGGTCGGATGAGAGGACAGGGTGAAGTGTGAGTAGGCTGAGAGGAACAGGGTGAAGGGTGGGTAGGCTGAGAAGCACAGGGAAAAGGGTAAGTAGGCTGAGAAGCACAGGGTGAGGGGTGAATAGGCTTAGGCTCAGGGTGAAAGGTGGGTAGGCCGAGAGGCACAGGCTGAAAGGTGGGTAGGCTGAGAGGCACAGGGTGAAGGGTGGGTAGGCTGAAAGGCACAGGGTGAAGGGTGGGTAGGCTGTGTAAGAGACACAGGGTGAGGAGGCTAAGTGGCACAAAGTGAAGGGTGAGTAGGCTGAGAGGCACAGATTCAGGGGAGAGACGGCATCTTCCCAAAATGCCATCACGGTTCTACAAACTTTATGGGCTGGGGGGAGTAACATTTATAGTGATGCCACAGGTTAGCCTTCTGCCACACAGCCTCATAGTCGAGGCAGGATGGTGCCCCCGATCATCCTATACACCGGTGGCCAATTTCCACTCTGCGCGTTGGCCAAAAGGGTAGAATTGAAAATAAATTCTACATAAAACTGGACTTCTTTTTGTGTGAAGATGCCCAATGTCACTACAAATACCAGTAGCAAAGAGTAGGACGGCAGATAGAGCAGATCCTGACAAGATCACCCTGAGGTTGGGCATACCATAAAACAACACTAGGAACATTGCACTAATCTGACTGTCGCTCCACAATGTCCAAACACTGCGACGCGTTCTGTGACAACTCCTAGCTGTGACACGTACAGGAGGAGGATGGCGAAGTGGCTGTCAGGATGCTCACAGCATCTTCACAGCTTGTAGATTGAGCAGCTCCGTCCCCTCCTTCTCCTCCTCCACAGTGGGGAACTCCTGGGCATGTGACTGCTGGAGTTAAGATGGCAGCTCTGACTGAACCTTTAGGTCTGGAAAGAGGTAATAGATACAATGCATGTTTCATTGCACGGGCTGGGATTTTGCCTGAAGCAGCTGAGTGCAGCCAGAGGGAGGAGGGGATAATGAATGGCTTGGCCTCCCCCTCTCTCTATACTGGCACCAACCTGCTAATCAGAGGAGTGAGTGATTTGCAGAATAACCTTGCATTTGTCTCTCCCTGCAGCCTACGGTCATTTCTTCTGCTTCTTGGCAGATTCCGCACCTTAGCATCTCTTATACTGGATATCATCGCTTCAGTCAGTGTTTAATCATTCACATTTCATCGATACACCTTCCACATACATTCACAATTCCACGCTGCAGTTTTTTTCCCATTGCATTTAATTGAAGTAGATTCAGTACACTATATACACACTACTATATATATATTTATATATTTTTATATATATATATATATTTATTTATAAAATAAAATAATAGCCAGCCACAGAGCCTGTGTAAATCATAATTGTCCCAGATTAAAAGGAATCTTTGGCAAATTTATATATATATAGATGTATACTTTTATTATAGCGTTGACCATCATAAGCTGTTTTAAGAGATCTGTTGCCTTTTCCTTACATGTAATTTGGGTGGGGTGATTCAGGTTGGCTTTTGCCGCTTAGCGAGCCTTCTAACGCCGGATATGTGCCTCCCCCCCCCCCCCCCCCCCGCCCGCCGCGGTCCGCACATCCCCGACGCTTTGCGAATTCATTCGATGGTCACCGATCATCGAATGATTTTTCTCCTGCTTGCAAGTAATTCTGGACTGACTTAAGGTGGCCATACACATGCAGATTTATCTTCAGATCTGGCTGGTTGGAACAAAAACATGGTTATGGATTAGAGCAAATGACAGTTGACCATCTGCTTGGAAATGCTGGAAAACTGACAAACTGTCACTCATCCATAACCATGTTTTTGTTCCAACCAGCCAGATCTGAAGATAAATCTTACTAGTGTATGGGCACCTTTAGACTTGCGGCGCCTGGGTCCGAGAACTGGGCGGGCGGCTGACGTCCACGAAGGCGCCCTGCACTTGCGCATATGCGAATATGGGCATGGCAGATACAGCGGTCCCTGGTGGGAACATGCCAGGGACCGAGGCAATTACAATCAGGAATGGGAAAAATGGGTTAATTCAGTCATCATTATAACCAGACTAGGAACATTGTATCAACTTCTTATACGCTGCATCCTCAAATTGTCATATTTTGTTTCAAAATATCATCATTCGCAAGAATTCAGCATTTTTTGTACAAATTTTATACTCGCTATTCTAGACTGTGGAAGGGGTGTGTGGGAGGGCGGACCAATCAGCAGGGCTGTGCTAAAGGCCTGCTCCGCCCACCTCATGTTGGGCAGCCTGGTTTCCTTCTGGGTCCACACAGGCTCTCATGTCTTTAAAGCACGCATGAAGCCTGATTTAGTGGTAGATGCTGCGGCTATGTCAGACGCAAGCGACCGATGATTTCACTTTGCACATGTGTCCTGATGCTTACCGCTCTGTGATGCAAATCGAACTTGGACAAAGAGATATTGCAGTGGGAGTTGACATGGGGAGGGGGGTGTGGCTAGCAAAGCGTGGGTGTGTCACAGGTATTAGGCTGACAGCGGCTGTGTCTAAAGAAACAGAACCGCTGACACGTAAGTCCATATTCAGAGAGAACGTCTCCATATGGCTGGTGGAAGTGTCGAAGATGAAGAGACCCCAATGGTAAAGAACAGCATATTAGTCACAGTTGCTGCAGCATCATTGGTCACAGTGTATTTGTGTCAGCACCCAATTTATGTTACCTAGAAGACCGCATGTCTGTCTCTCACCCCTGGGAGATCTGCATTGGTTAAAGATCACCTTGATACGCTGGAGAGCAAGGGGGCATCAGGGGCAAACGCAGGATTTTCAGAAGGGGGTTTCCAGAGGGGCGGAGCAAAGCACGGAGATGGACACTTAGGTGACCCAGTATATGCCGGGTCAGTTAAAGTATTATAGGTAGACCAAATGTATATAAATAATAATAATATAAAAAATATATAAATATCTATATATAGATATATATCTCTTATATATTTGGCTACATCTGTCACTCAAAGTGTGTCTGAAGCTGTAACGCTGGGTGGAGCCTCTGACTCACATGACTGACTCACACGACAGAGAACCAGCCCAGTGAGCCCACAGTGCCAGACACCCTCTGCCTCTCCATGTTACACAGCAAAGACACAGCTACTCACCAGACACACCAGGTGAGCGCCCCACACCTCCATACCTCCCAACATGACCCTCTCCAGGAGGGACAGAATGCTCTGTTTGTGGACTTCCATCTTAATTTATGATTGTCATCACCTGTTTTAAACAGGGTAATTGATAAGAAAGGTGTTTAAGCACAGGTGATGGTAATCCATAAATTAAGAAGAAAGTCCAGAAACAGAGCAATGTGTCCCTCCCCCCCACCCCCCATTCACGGCAACCCCACGATTAACCCCTTCCTGACAGAGCCAGTTTTTGCGTTCCTGACAGAGCCCTTTTTTTCAAATCTGACATGTATCACTTAAGTGGGGATAACTTTTTTTTGCTTTTACTTATCCCAGTGATTTTGAGATTGTTTTTTCGTGACACATTGTACTTCAAATTAGTGGTAAATTTGGGTCGATACAGTCTGTGTTTTTTTGTGAAAAATACCAAAATGTCGGAAAAAAATGGAAAATTTAGCAATTTGCAAAATGTTAAATTTTCTGCTTGTGAGACAAATAATCATACCACTCAAAATAGTTAATAACTAACATAGACCATATGTCTACTTTATGTTTCCATCATTATTTCAACTTCCTTTTCATTTTTTTTGGACACTAGGAGGCTTACAATATGAATAGCAAATTCTCAAATTTTCAAGAAAATTTCAAACACTGATTTTTTTAGGGACCAGTTCAGTTCTGATGTGACTTTGAGGGACTTGTATGTGAGACACCCCCATAAATGATGCCATTTCAAAAACTGCACCCCTCACAGTTTTCAAAACAGCATTTTGGAAGTTTGTTAACCCTTTAGGTGTTTCACAGGAATTAAAACAAAGTGTAGGTGAAATTTCAAAATTTCATTTTTTTTGCAGATTTTCAATTTTAATACATTTTTCTAAGGAACACAGTACATTTTACTAGAGAAATGTGACTAAAAATTGATTCCCCCAATTATTTTGTTTTCATAAATATCCTATATGTGGCCCTAGTGTGCACGTTGACCAAACCACAGGCTTCATAATAGAAGGAGCACCTACTTGATTTTGGAGCCTCCTTTTTATGAGATTATTTTTTAGGCACCATGTAGGTTTCTAGGCACCATAAGATGCTAAAGTTAGGAACCCCCCCACAAGTGACCCCATTTTGCAAACTACACCCCTCAGGGAATTCATCTAGGGGTATAGTGTACATTTCAAACCCCCAGGGGTTTCACCAATTGTGGTACAACTGGGCAGTGAAAATGAAAAATTACATTTTTTACACAAAAATGCAGTTCTGGCTCAAAATTTTTCATTTTCAGAAGGTATGAAGGAGAAAAAGCACCCCAAAATCTGTGCCCCAATTTCTCCCGAGTACGGCAATGCCTCACATGTGACCAAAAAATACCAATAGGGTGCATGGCAGGACTCAGAAGGGAAGGAGTGATTTTTGGATTTTGCAGCTCAGATTCTGGTGGAATTTTGGTGGGTGCTATGTCGCATTACCAAGACCCCCCAAGCACCAATACAGTGAAACCCCCCCACAAGTGACCCCATTTTGCAAACTACACCCCTCAGGGAATTCATCTAGGGGTATAGTGTACATTTCTTTTTTTATTTTTTTATTTTATAATTTTTATTTGTTTCTCTTGGGTATAGTGTACATTTCAAACCCCCAGGGGTTTCACCAATTTTGATACAACTGGGCAGTGAAAATTAAAAATTAAATTTTTTTACACAAAAATGCAGTTCTGGCTCAAAATTTTTCATTTTCATAAGGTATGAAGGAGAAAAAGCACCCCAAAATCTGTGCCCCAATTTCTCCCGAGTATGGCAATGCCTCATATGTGACCAAAAAATACCAGTTGGGTGCATGGCAGGACTCAGAAGGGAAGGAGTGATTTTTGGTGGTGGAATGTTGGTGGGTGCTATGTCGCATTAGCAAGACCCCCAAAGCACCAATACAGTGGAACCCCCCCACAAGTGACCCCATTTTGCAAACTACACCCCTCAGGGAATTCATCTAGGGGTATAGTGTACATTTCAAACCCCCAGGGGTTTCACCAATTTTGATACAACTGGGCAGTGAAAATGAAAAATTACATTTTTTTACACAAAAATGCAGTTCTGGCTCAAAATGTGTCATTTTAACAAGGAATGAAGGAGAAAAAGCACCCCAAAATCTGTGCCCCAATTTCTCCCGAGTACGGCAATGCCTCACATGTGACCAAAAAATACCAGTTGGGTGCATGGCAGGACTCAGAAGGGAAGGAGTGATTTTTGGATTTTGCAGCTCAGATTCTGGTGGAATTTTGGTGGGTGCTATGTCGCATTACCAAGACCCCCCAAGCACCAATACAGTGGAACCCCCCCACAAGTGACCCCATTTTGCAAACTACACCCCTCAGGGAATTCATCTAGGGGTATAGTGTACATTTCAAACCCCCAGGGGTTTCACCAATTTTGATACAACTGGGCTGTGAAAATGAAAAATTACATTTTTTTACACAAAAATGCAGTTCTGGCTCAAAATTTTTCATTTTCATAAGGTATGAAGGAGAAAAAGCACCCCAAAATCTGTGCCCCAATTTCTCCCGAGTATGGCAATGCCTCATATGTGACCAAAAAATACCAGTTGGGTGCATGGCAGGACTCAGAAGGGAAGGAGTGATTTTTGGTGGTGGAATGTTGGTGGGTGCTATGTCGCATTAGCAAGACCCCCAAAGCACCAATACAGTGGAACCCCCCCACAAGTGACCCCATTTTGCAAACTACACCCCTCAGGGAATTCATCTAGGGGTATAGTGTACATTTCAAACCCCCAGGGGTTTCACCAATTTTGATACAACTGGGCAGTGAAAATGAAAAATTACATTTTTTTACACAAAAATGCAGTTCTGGCTCAAAATGTGTCATTTTAACAAGGAATGAAGGAGAAAAAGCACCCCAAAATCTGTGCCCCAATTTCTCCCGAGTACGGCAATGCCTCACATGTGACCAAAAAATACCAGTTGGGTGCATGGCAGGACTCAGAAGGGAAGGAGTGATTTTTGGATTTTGCAGCTCAGATTCTGGTGGAATTTTGGTGGGTGCTATGTCGCATTACCAAGACCCCCCAAGCACCAATACAGTGGAACCCCCCCACAAGTGACCCCATTTTGCAAACTACACCCCTCAGGGAATTCATCTAGGGGTATAGTGTACATTTCAAACCCCCAGGGGTTTCACCAATTTTGATACAACTGGGCTGTGAAAATGAAAAATTACATTTTTTTACACAAAAATGCAGTTCTGGCTCAAAATTTTTCATTTTCAGAAGGTATGAAGGAGAAAAAGCACCCCAAAATCTGTGCCCCAATTTCTCCCGAGTACGGCAATGCCTCACATGTGACCAAAAAATACCAATAGGGTGCATGGCAGGACTCAGAAGGGAAGGAGTGATTTTTGGATTTTGCAGCTCAGATTCTGGTGGAATTTTGGTGGGTGCTATGTCGCATTACCAAGACCCCCCAAGCACCAATACAGTGGAACCCCCCCACAAGTGACCCCATTTTGCAAACTACACCCCTCAGGGAATTCATCTAGGGGTATAGTGTACATTTCAAACCCCCAGGGGTTTCACCAATTTTGATACAACTGGGCAGTGAAAATGAAAAATTACATTTTTTTACACAAAAATGCAGTTCTGGCTCAAAATTTTTCATTTTCATAAGGTATGAAGGAGAAAAAGCACCCCAAAATCTGTGCCCCAATTTCTCCCGAGTATGGCAATGCCTCATATGTGACCAAAAAATACCAGTTGGGTGCATGGCAGGACTCAGAAGGGAAGGAGTGATTTTTGGTGGTGGAATGTTGGTGGGTGCTATGTCGCATTAGCAAGACCCCCAAAGCACCAATACAGTGGAACCCCCCCACAAGTGACCCCATTTTGCAAACTACACCCCTCAGGGAATTCATCTAGGGGTATAGTGTACATTTCAAACCCCCAGGGGTTTCACCAATTTTGATACAACTGGGCAGTGAAAATTAAAAATTACATTTTTTTACACAAAAATGCAGTTCTGGCTCAAAATGTGTCATTTTAACAAGGAATGAAGGAGAAAAAGCACCCCAAAATCTGTGCCCCAATTTCTCCCGAGTACGGCAATGCCTCACATGTGACCAAAAAATACCAGTTGGGTGCATGGCAGGACTCAGAAGGGAAGGAGTGATTTTTGGATTTTGCAGCTCAGATTCTGGTGGAATTTTGGTGGGTGCTATGTCGCATTACCAAGACCCCCCAAGCACCAATACAGTGGAACCCCCCCACAAGTGACCCCATTTTGCAAACTACACCCCTCAGGGAATTCATTTAGGGGTATAGTGTACATTTCAAACCCCCAGGGGTTTCACCAATTTTGATACAACTGGGCTGTGAAAATGAAAAATTACATTTTTTTACACAAAAATGCAGTTCTGGCTCAAAATCTTTCATTTTCAGAAGGTATGAAGGAGAAAAAGCACCCCAAAATCTGTGCCCCAATTTCTCCCGAGTACGGCAATGCCTCACATGTGACCAAAAAATACCAATAGGGTGCATGGCAGGACTCAGAAGGGAAGGAGTGATTTTTGGATTTTGCAGCTCAGATTCTGGTGGAATTTTGGTGGGTGCTATGTCGCATTACCAAGACCCCCCAAGCACCAATACAGTGGAACCCCCCCACAAGTGACCCCATTTTGCAAACTACACCCCTCAGGGAATTCATCTAGGGGTATAGTGTACATTTCAAACCCCCAGGGGTTTCACCAATTTTGATACAACTGGGCAGTGAAAATGAAAAATTACATTTTTTTACACAAAAATGCAGTTCTGGCTCAAAATTTTTCATTTTCATAAGGTATGAAGGAGAAAAAGCACCCCTAAATCTGTGCCCCAATTTCTCCCGAGTATGGCAATGCCTCATATGTGACCAAAAAATACCAGTTGGGTGCATGGCAGGACTCAGAAGGGAAGAAGTGATTTTTGGTGGTGGAATGTTGGTGGGTGCTATGTCGCATTAGCAAGACCCCCAAAGCACCAATACAGTGGAACCCCCCCACAAGTGACCCCATTTTGCAAACTACACCCCTCAGGGAATTCATCTAGGGGTATAGTGTACATTTCAAACCCCCAGGGGTTTCACCAATTTTGATACAACTGGGCAGTGAAAATGAAAAATTAAATTTTTTTACACAAAAATGCAGTTCTGGCTCAAAATTTTTCATTTTCAGAAGGTATGAAGGAGAAAAAAGCACCCCAAAATCTGTGCCCCAATTTCTCCCGAGTACGGCAATGCCTCATGTGTGACCAAAAAGTGGCAGGACTCAGAAGGGAAGGAGTGATATTTGGATTTTGCAGCACAAATTCTGGTGGAATGTTGGTGGGTGCTATGTCGCATTAGCAAGACCCCCAAAGCACCAATACAGTGGAACCACCCCACAAGTGACCCCATTTTGCAAACTACACCCCTCAGGGAATTCATCTAGGGGTATAGTGTACATTTCAAACCCCCAGGGGTTTCACCAATTTTGATACAACTGGGCAGTGAAAATGAAAAATTACATTTTTTTTACACAAAAATGCAGTTCTGGCTCAAAATTTTTCATTTTCAGAAGGTATGAAGGAGAAAAAGCACCCCAAAATCTGTGCCCCAATTTCTCCCGAGTACGGCAATGCCTCATGTGTGACCAAAAAGTGGCAGGACTCAGAAGGGAAGGAGTGATATTTGGATTTTGCAGCACAAATTCTGGTGGAATGTTGGTGGGTGCTATGTCGCATTAGCAAGACCCCCAAAGCACCAATACAGTGGAACCACCCCACAAGTGACCCCATTTTGCAAACTACACCCCTCAGGGAATTCATCTAGGGGTATAGTGTACATTTCAAACCCCCAGGGGTTTCACCAATTTTGATACAACTGGGCAGTGAAAATGAAAAATTAAATTTTTTTACACAAAAATGCAGTTCTGGCTCAAAATTTTTCATTTTCAGAAGGTATGAAGGAGAAAAAGCACCCCAAAATCTGTGCCCCAATTTCTCCCGAGTACGGCAATGCCTCATGTGTGACCAAAAAGTGGCAGGACTCAGAAGGGAAGGAGTGATATTTGGATTTTGCAGCACAAATTCTGGTGGAATGTTGGTGGGTGCTATGTCGCATTAGCAAGACCCCCAAAGCACCAATACAGTGGAACCACCCCACAAGTGACCCCATTTTGCAAACTACACCCCTCAGGGAATTCATCTAGGGCTATAGTGTACATTTCAAACCCCCAGGGGTTTCACCAATTTTGATACAACTGGGCAGTGAAAATGAAAAATTACATTTTTTTACACAAAAATGCAGTTCTGGCTCAAAATTTTTCATTTTCAGAAGGTATGAAGGAGAAAAAGCACCCCAAAATCTGTGCCCCAATTTTTCCCGAGTACGGCAATGCCTCACATGTGACCAAAAAATACCAGTTGGGTGCATGGCAGGACTCAGAAGGGAAGGAGTGATTTTTGGATTTTGCGGCTCAGATTCTGGTGGAATGAATGGTGGGTGCTATGTGGCATTAGCAAGACCCCCGAAGCACGGTGAAATTATGAACCTAATAATCCATAGATGTGTGGTATAATTTAAAACACTCCTTTATACATAGGCCGGGTTTGTCGGGGCAAGTGTCACACTGGAAAATAGTTTGCTTTCTTATTCCCTTTTTATAGCAAACTTTGCACCTTTTTTGTGTCCTGCCCTTTTTTCCAGTGGAGGGGATTTCATCAGGAAAATGCTGCCCTGGTACAATACGGGGGCCAGTACTAGAAGTACTGGGGCCCTCTGCCTGCTGGTTCCCAAATATTAGGCCCTTTATGACTTCCTCTTGAAAGTGCATAAATGTCCCCCTCTGGCCGGTAGAACGGAATAGCACGTAAGCGTTATACAGTGCCATCTGGATGATATACACGGCCAGCTTCTTGTACCAGATTTTTGTTTTCCGCAGGGCACTGTACGGCTTCAGTACCTGATCTGAAAGATCCACTCCGCCCATGTACCTATTGTAATCCAGGATACAATTAGGTTTTGAGGTGTGGGTACTGGTACCTCGTACAGGGACGGAGGTGGTACTGTCTCCGTGAATTGTTGTCAGTATAAGGACATCCCTCTTGTCCTTATATTTGACCAACAACATATTTTCGGTGCATATTCCCCTGCTTTCACCCCTTCTCATTACTTGGGCAATGTGCGCTTTTGGGAGGCCTCTTTGGTTCTTGCGCACAGTACCGCAAGCTGCTGTACCTCTTGAACCAAGGGCCTTAAACAGGGGGATGCTGGTGTAAAAGTTATCCACATAGAGGTGATAACCTTTATCCAGGAAGGGGTGCACTAAATCCCAGACAATTTTTCCACTAACACCTACGAGGGAGGGGGGGCATTCTGGCGGTTCAATTCTTGAATCCTTCCCTTCATATACCCTAAACCTGTGGGTGTACCCTGAGGTGCTTTCACACAGCTTATACATTTTTATGCCATACCTTGCCCTCTTACTGGGAAGGTACTGGCGGAATTTAACCCTTCCTTTAAAATGTATAAGGGACTCGTCTATGCAAATGAATTTATCTGGGATGTACATCTCTTCAAATTTGGCACTGAAATGATCAATGACGGCCTGACTTTGAATAGCCGGTCAAAGGTGGGATCATCTCTGGGTGGGCACTGTGCATTATCGTTGTAATGCAAAAATTTAAGGATCGTCTCAAATCGAGCCCGGGGCATGGCCATACGGTAAAATGGGGTGCTGTACAGAACATCTGTACTCCAATATTGCCTAATTTCTGGCTTTTTTACTATGCCCATATGAAACACCAGACCCCAAAACCTCATCATCTCTACTGCATCTACAGGGGTCCACCTAGCAAATGATGACGTGGGGTTTTGAGCAATAAACTGCTGGGCATATAAATTAGTTTGGTCCACCATTAAATTTATAAAATCATCAGAGAAAAATAATTTGAAAAAGTCAATTTCTCTGAGACCTGTGGAATCAAATTGGATTCCTGGCATGGCCAAAAACTCAGGAACCTGGGGCTCAAAATTGTCTGGTGGTGGGGTCCATACGAGATCAATTATTGGGGGGGGGTCTCAGCTGCTCTACGGGGGCGTCTTTGAGGGGGTCCCTCATCACCAGAGGAGGAAGAGGAGCTTAAGGCGAATCCTTCAAATTCCCCGCTTGCATCACTGGCTGTGTCAGAGTCAGAAGCAAGCATGGCATATGCCTCCTCCGCTGAATACATTCTTCTGGATGACTGGGATGACATTTGGGATGACATTTGGGATGCCATTTTTATTTTTGTGTTACTGGTAGTGAAATGTTTCAACACGTGTATAGTGTAGGGGGGGGGTACAAACTTTATTTCAACCCGGGGGGTATGTAGTGTGTAGTGTGTATGTAGTGCAGAAAAAAAAAATTGAAGGGGTTAAAAAAAAAAAAATTTGAAGGGGTTAAAAAAAAAAATTGAAGGGGTTAAAAAAAAAAAAAAAGGTCCTGCGCCAAAAATTTAGCACAGATGTTGGTCAGTAACGTCCGTCACTGAACAGCGCTCAAAGGCAACAGGAATTTGATAAAAAAAAAAAAAAAATATAGATCAACCCTGTGCCGAAAAAGCTGATCAGTGATGTACGTCACTGATCAGCGCACAGTGGCCACAGGACACCCACAAAATCACAGTGTGTGTAAAAAAAAAATTAAAAAAAGACCCCACAGCACCCACAAAAAAAAAAAAAGGTGATCAGTGATGCGACACTGATTACCAGTGAGGGGCAGCAGGTGCACAACCTTTGGTGCAACTGACAGTGCAACTGGCAGCAACTGACAGGTATATATAAAAAAAAAAAAACCTCTGCACCCCCAAAAAGTTGCTGATCACCTCAGATATAGTGATCAGCACAAAAGGCGGGGGCAGCAGACACAAAATTTAGCACTCTCTATCACTCTCTGTCACTATCTCTCTCTATCTCTCTATCTCTCACTATCTATCACTCTATGACACTGCAGCAGCAGCACTGCCAGTTATATATATGAAAAATAACCCCTACACCCCCAAAAAGTTGCTGGGGGTGCACAAAAGGGGGGCAGCAGACACAAAATATAGCAGTCTCTATCACTCTCTGTCACTATCTCTCTATCTCTCTATCTCTCACTATCTATCACTCTATGACACTGCAGCAGGTATATATATATATATAAAAAAAACCTGCGCCCCCAAAAAGTTGCTGATCAGTTAATTTATACTGATCAGCACAAAAGGGGGGGCAGCAGTCAGTTAAATAAAAAATATATAGCACAATCTGTCACTATCTCTCTATCTCTCTCTCTCTATCTCTCTATCTATAACTATATCCCACTGCAGCAGCACAAAATATAGCACTCTCTGACACTATCTCTCTCTATCTCTCTATCTCTCTCTATCTATCTCTCTCTATCCTAACGCTATTACACTGCAGCAGCACAAGTTCACAACACAGGAAGTCACAAGTAGTAACAGGATCCAGGAAGCATCCAGCACACTACAAGCAGTGATGAAGCAGTGATCAGGTAAGTATTTTGCTCGGTTCTGGTCAGTAAATGGCGGCAGCTGGGCACGGTGACCGCACTGCATGCTATTCCAGACCGGAATGGCGTCTGCAGTGCAGTCACCGTTAGTTTAAATCCCCCTCCTTGGCTGTGATTGGTCCGTCGGTCCGACGAACCAATCACGGCCTTTGGGGGCGGGCGGGGTGAGGTGGGGTGACACCAGTGTCACCCTTACACCCCGCGGTGATTGGTGCTGTACTTTACAGCACCAATCACCTCCGATCGCGTGTCACCGGCGAACGTTATTCGCCGGTGACACAGAAAACGCTGTGAATGGCTGTTCACACTGAACAGCCAATCACAGCGATCGCCGACGGGGGGGCGGCATCGCAGCCCCCCCTGGGCATGCAGGGACATGTCTGCTGTCAGGGACAGCAGACATGTTGAAACTGTCACCGCGTCTATAGACGCGGTGACAGTTACAAGCCATGACGTACATTTACGCCATGTGTCGGGAAGTACTTCCCGACCATGACGTAAATGTACGTCAAATGTCGGGAAGGGGTTAAATGGCACATGCAAAACACTGACATGGCTATGGTCGACAATGAAATAGGTTGACATGAGTTTTTGAAGATTTATTTTTCACTTTTTTAATGTTTTTTTGAATATTCATTCTCATGTGTCGACATGGACACCAATGAAATCCCACACTTATGTCAACATTTACATGTGTTGACCTTTCTGTGTTGATTTTTTCTTGTGGCGATTCGCGGCACCCCCCGGCGACCCCCCTCCTGCGATACACAGCACACCCCCCCCAATTCGCGGCGAATCCCGCAATTTGCGGCCCCACCCCGTGACACACCCCCTCCTGCGATTCGTGGCACCCCGCGACCCCCCCCCTCCCACGATTTGTGCCAACCCCCCAGGCCCCCCCTTCCTCGCGGTACCCCCCACCCCCCGTGACCCCCTCTACCGCGATTCCCCCCCTGTCATTGCGGCAACCCCCGCCCCTGCGACCCACCCTCCCACGATTCACTGCAACCCCCCGCGTCCCCCCTCCCACGATTCGCGGCACCCACACCCCCCCCCCCCCCCGCGACCCCCCCTCCCGCAATTCACGGCATTCACCCACGACCCCTCCTCCCGTGATTCGCTGACACACCTCACCTCCTCCCTCCCCCCCCTGACACGGCTATGGTCGACAATGAAAAAGGTTGACATGAGTTTTTGAAGATTTATTTTTCTTTTTTTAATGTTTTCATATTCATTCTCATGTCTCGACATGGACACCAATGAAGTGCCACACTTATGTCAACATTTACATGTGTTGAACTTTCTGTGTTGATTTTTTTTGTAGCAATTTTTTTACAGTGACAACTATGTGCAAATCAACCTACACATCATCAACCAATTCTTTGTTTTACTGTAGGTGTTTTAAGTCAGATCTTTTACTGCTACTATTACTGTTTATGTAAATGCATTCTGAATGACAGCAACATCCTACCATCCTTCTACAAGAATATATAACCAACTAGGTGATTTATCGCGCCCCGTGCCCCCCCTCCCGCAATTCACGGACCCCCCGCGCACCCCCCCCCACGATTCACGCCCCCTCCCACGGTTCACGTCACCCCCCGCACACCCCCCCCTCCCGCAATTCGCAACCCCCCCTCCCGCAATTCACGCCCCCTCCCACGCTTTGCGGACCCCGCCCTCTCCCGCGATTCGCGGACACCTGGGCCCCCTCCCTTCCTTGATTCACGGCACCCCCCACGCCCCTCCCACAATTCACGGCACCCCTAAGCCCCTCTTTAGTCCCCCGTATACTCACACACCCCTATCACTACCCAGCTTCCTGCTCTCCTGAACCGTAACTTCCACCACTGGGGAGTCGCTGACGCTGTGTTGACCACATGCCCCTATCATGCCTCATAGCCCAGCCTCCTGCTCTCATGTACCCTAACTCCCACCCAGTAGGAGGAGACACTGACTCAGGGCCACCATCCTGTACTCCTGTACTGCCACACTGGACCCTCACCCACTGGCAGAAGCTGCACAGTGTCTCCCACCCTCCTCTTTAGTCCCCCTTATGTCCACACACCCCTATCACTACCCAGCCTCCTGTTTTCCTGTGTCGTGACCTCCGCCAGTGGGGAGCCGCTGACTCAAAAACACCCTACTATGCTATTGCTCACACACACACACCTAAACAACATGCACACACAGCCCCCCCCACACCCACAAATGTCACTGTACCATCCACACTATCAATGTACATCTTACTCTGTAACCGCTTTTTAATTAAACAAAACAATACACACCCCCTTCCACATCATATGCTCTCTATATAACACATTTCACCTATAACTCAAGTTGCAATACAGGCATCTTTCATACAATTCTAACCATCTTTCTCATATACAAATGTTTACAAATTAAGGGGGCGCAGCCCCTTACGACGGTGTGAAGAGCGCCCGTAGGGCGCGATGAATCTCCTAGTATATCTATATATATATATATATATATATATATATATATATATATATATATATACATAGATACTGAGGCGTCAACAGCAGTGTAGACCCCTGGGCATAGCAATGTATTGGGCCCCTACCAATCCTCCAGCAGTAGGGGTGGGGGAAGCTTTGATGTCCCGCATGTGGTAGGGGGTATTATATCAACAGCTCAGCATGTAGGGCCTGGATCAGTAATTTGCACTAATTACCCCTTTACTGCACATATGATGGGAGATGGGGTGGGAGAAGGGGGCATTGGGCTGAATGAAGGGGCCCTGATACATAATTCCAGGGTGGTAGAGGATGTTTAATACGCAGAGGAGGAATGTATAGTGGAGTGGGCTTATTATTCATAATTTTCTGGTGGGAGGACAGCTTGCTTGACTGCAGATGACTCCAGTTTCCAGAAATAGATTTCTTAGATTTTAATGGAATTAAAAACTAGAGAACCCTACCTGCCAAATGGTATTGGGGACTAGGGGATCAGAGTTCAGGAGGCATAGCAATCTGCCAACGAGTATATAAAACTACATACCAGGTGTGTGGAGCTGGAGCAGTAACCAGCTGCTGGAAGGCTGATATCCGGAGAGTCCCAGCTTTTGGAATATACCCTCAGAAAAACTCTTAAGTCAGACAGAAATTGAAATATCTGACTGGGGAGAGCAATTAACAGGCTTGGATGGGGACCACTGCTTTGATGTCAGATATCTCCGGTTCCCAAGGGCCGAATTTTTAAATTCTTGTACCCATGGAAAGAGGGGACCCTCAGCTTTTAGGCTCCTTGGGGGGGGGTTCTGAGTACTCAGAACCCCCCCCCCCTGCGTGCGCCACTGGGAATGACGACACAAGTCATCCCTGCACAATGAAGGCAGAGCCTGATGACACAGATTGTTTAGTCATGGCACCGCCTACATCAAAAGAAAGAGAAACAGGATCCATTGAGCTGGTCTATTCTCCTGGAAGTGCAGGACTTCTCGAAATTCATTTGGCTACTGGACATGATCCGAGGAGTGAAGGGAAGATGCCGTTCTTGAAGATGATCTGTCGGAAGGAGGAATAATGGGCAACGCAAGGATCTGAGCAACTCTGACAAGGGCCAAATTGTGATGGCTAGACGACTGGAACAGAGCATCTCCAAAAACATCAGGTCTTGTGGAGTGTTTCTAATGTACTGTGGTTTGTACCTACAAAAGTGGGCTAAGGAAAGACAACCGGGTGGGCCTTGTTTACCTGGGGAAGAGATGGCACCAGGCTGCACTTTGGTAAGTAGGTCAGATGGCAGAGGTAGTATGATGCTCTGGAAATGTTCTGCTGAAAAAACTTGGGTCTTGGCATTCATGTGGATGTTACTTCGACATGTACCACCTACCTAAACATAGTTGAGGACCAAGTACATCCCTTCATGGCAATGGTATTCCTGATGGCAGTGGCCTGATAATCCACCTGCACACACTGTTTAGGAATGGTCTGAGGAACAGAACAAATAGTTCTAGGTGTTGACCTGGCCTGCAAATTGCCAAGATCTCAAACCAATGGAGCATCCGGGGAATGTGCTGGTAAAACAAGACCAAGCCATGGAGGCCCCACCAATCACTTACATGACTTAAAGGGTCTGCTGCTAATGTCTTGGTGTCAGATACCCCACAGGTCACCTTCAAAAGTTTTGCAGAGTCCATGCCTCGATGGAGTTGTTTTGGTGACCAGAGTGGGACCTACACAATATAAGGCAGGCGGTTTACATGTTAGGGCTGATCGTTGTGTGTACGCAGGGCCGCCAACAGGGGGGTGCCATGGGTACAGCTGTCCCGGGCCCCTGCCTCTGGAGGGGCCCGGGCAGCTGCCCACAGTGGCACGGCACCACCCCCGCACCCGCACAATGCATGCCCCACCCGGCGCCCCCCAGCCAGGCATGCACAATACACAGTGCAGCTTGCAGAGCGCCGAGCCTAGGATACAGAGGGGCTCGGCGCTCTGCAGGCTGCACTGTGCAGTGAGTGCTCACTGCTCCAAGTCCCGACCGTGAAGGAGGAAGAAAATGCCGCCGCTGCTGGAGGGAGATGTTGCGCCGCCGCTGCTGGTAAGTAATGGTAATTGGGGGTAGGTGGAGGCGCGTGGGGGGGTGACGCTGGTGTCGTCGCGCGCGGGGTGGGTGACGGCATGGGGGGGTTTGCTGGGGGCCAGTGCTGAAGGTCAATCCTGGGCCCCAACATGACTAGTGGCGGCCCTGTGTATATGCATGTATTATATTTCTATGTATACACATTATTGATTCTATTTATTAGTATGTGGTATGAGGATGGTGTTCTAGTGATACTTCCTGTGGCTATTACATCCTGAGATGGCAAAAGCTGTGGTACATTTATTGGCGTGATCTATATTAAATAGGCAGGGAAGACTTTGCCAGAGATATCTGGTGTAATCTGTCACACATGTGGTGAGTTACATGTTCTCATGACACATGTAAACAATAAATAACATGAATTTGCCGTTAGGTTAGATACATGTTGCTACTATCTAGGACAGTGCATGTGATACTGCATACCTCCCAACATGACCAAATCCAGGAGGGACAAATCTTCTGCTCCTGGACTTCCTTTGCGAGTGGCAGTTGCAAAGGTCGGACTGCACCACTCTTCGAAATTCAAATAGGGGAGCCACATGTGCCAGTGAGTCGCGGACTGTGGTGTTTGGGGTGGCAGTTGGTGAATTTTAGACTTGCCCTGTTTCTGCAACTGTCACTGGCATGGATGTCGAGGAACAGAGCATCTTCTCCCTCCTGGAATGGGTCATATTGAGATGTATGTACTTTATATAGGAGTACAAAACAGATTTTCATTTGTCTTCATCAGTGGTTAGTGTTCCGTCTGAGTTTTGCCGTCTCATCAATAAATAGAAAAGAAATTAGTGATAGCGCTGATTCACGTTTTTTTGGTTAACATATCAAAATTTATTAAGAAATATATATAATTAATATTAGCATTTAATCACCGGCCGGTGTTTAGACAATACACAATATAAAACAATAATAAAAAGATAATAAAAAATTAGAAGGTTAGGTAAATTAATTAGGAACTGATTCCTTTTAGGGATGCCAGGTAAACTTTTGATTCAGCCTATGTTGTGGAGGCTGGCAGTTTGGATGTTAGTCTGTGAGTAATAAATTCGTCCAATATAGGTGACTCTCTCACAGCCCCTATATATTGAGCGATAATTATGCATGCAATAACCAGTTTAGTGAAGTTAGTGGTTATAATGTTGGCCTGAGGGTTAGCTGGTTAGTCCCATTCACACTAGGCAGCTCTCTCACAGCTCCTATGTGTCACTGGAAGTTCACATGCAGGACCAATTTAGTAGTATTAGTTATAAAGACTTGCCAGGTTCCGGATTCAGCTGCAGATTCTCTGCAATTGCAGTGCAGCCAGGCGGACTCGTCCACACTCCCGGATCGCAGGGCGGTCAGTCAAAGGGCTCAATGTTGGCAGTAAGGTGTACCGGTACCGGTGAGTAACTCCTTAACGCGTTTCCCCGCCTTTGGATTCAGCGGCTTCCTCAGAAGGATAATTCTTACTGTGCTAGAGGTTCCGTTTAAATAGACCTCTTAATTAGGTCTACGCCTGCGCCTTCATTGTGCTGTCCAGGCCTCGTTTTCACTTCTGACGCGCATCGCGTCTTTGTAATGGATAGATTGACCACGCCTCATTGCGTGTCATATATGCCGCTTGCGTCTCTGGCCTCGTTTTCGTTTCCGTCTGGAGTGCATACTACGTCTCCATGGTGAAGAGGCTGACCATGCCTCGCTTTCATTTTGCGTACGTCTCATACATCCCACTGATGTTTCCAGCCTCAATTCGGGCATATTTGGGGGGATAGTTATTCGCTTCATGACTCACTTTGTGTATATCACGCATTCTGTTGCTATTTGTGATTACTTGTTGGCATGGTTACTATTTTATATGACTTTTGATTAGATTATATTTAGGCATATAGTTTCCATTCATTCGTGTATAGATTTACACTGGCTTTCAGAACCCTTTTAATAGGGAATCATTGGACATTTATATAAAACTAAAATACAATCATCAAAATATAATAATCTAGCACTAATTATAAAAGCACAAGAGTATGTTTATATCTATAGATGTCACCATTATACAAAAAAAGGACTTCCATTTTTGATTGGATTATATTACAATAGAAGATCCTATGATTTTATACCCTATATTAAAAGACAAAAACACTTTCTAAAGTGTTACCAATATATATACATTTTTGCGAAATAGTATAGTTTCGAGTAGTGTTAATTGGACTATGAAGTTTTCAATATATACATTTTTTAAAAAAAATATAATTATTAAAGCACAATTGATAGAGGATATGTGTTATACTCAAAATGACTAGTAGATGTTTAGAATATATCTAATAAGAATGTACAAATGGTTAGATAATTACACAGTACATACAGAATGATAGGTGATGGTAATAATGATATGGTTAAGATCTTTTGGAATAAGCTTAAAGAGAGGATATGGAGGTGAGTATACAAGGAAAAGAATGGATAGCCTCGAGATTGGTATGGATATAGAGAAAGTTAGTGAATATGAGTATAGTTACATTTCATTTATAGATTTATCGAAGGTGAAGAGCGAAGGTGAAGGTCAGGAGACTTTTCGGTGGTTCATTCATATATTGTTCAGTTCTACACAATCATTTAGACCTTTGGGTGTTAGTGTGGATAATCTAAATATCCAATATGCTTCTCTTCGGCATAGGTTGCCAAACCTGTCTCCACCTCTTATTGTTTGTTTAATTTGTTCTATTGCCTTTACAGTGACTTCACTTATATTGTTGTTTTGGCAGGATGAAATATGTTTAGACAAGGGGTGTGTTCGTATACCACCTAGGATGTTTCGTCTATGTTCTAGGAATCTGACACTTTTGTACAAGGGGAGGAGTATTCCCTTGCTAGTGACAGCTGCAGATCCAGGTTTTTTATTGAAATATATATATTGCGGACTTGCGCTCTGACAAATCTTCTTGCCCTCATCAATAAATGCTTAGTATTAATACGTTTCTCTTTGGTTGTTCTGTGCCTAGCGTTGCTCAGCTGAGAGGCAGACACTGGGCTGCTGTGATTGCTGTGCCATGTGCTGGTATTGTGACTGAACCCCTAAGGTCTTATTCCATTGCTGTTATTATCTCGGTGGGACAGGACAGAACGCCTCATTTGTGGGGACTAAGTAAAAACCGGACCCGGATAAGACACCGGAACGCCGGACCAGACATCAAACTCTGCATTCCGGAGCTTATAGTGTCTGGTCCGAGGGGTGTCCCATGCGGGGGGTGTCTTGTCCGGGGGATTGCCTGTGATTGCTCACACCAGGGACATGGGGAAGGGGAGATTACAGCCTCCCCGTGTGGTCTGGAACGTTCCAGTTTTTATTACACCCCCAGACCATGCAGTGAGGCTGTATTCTCCCCCCTCTCCTCTCCCAGGTGACAGGTGTCAGAGCAGCCCCATCAGATGGAGCACCCCCGGACAGGACACCCCCGGACCGGATACTACAAGCTCCGGAATGCAGAGTTTGATGTCCAGTCCGGCATTCCGGTGTCTTATCCGATTCCGGATTTTACCCATACCCTCATTTGTTCCTTAAGGAGAAACATCATTCCTTTATACAGCTGTCAGTGCTGCAGGGCTATTGCATCGTAACGACAGAATAGTATGTTTGGTGACACAAGCAGGCATATTATAACCACACCGCCTCAATGTGACCACGGGGTATAATCATAATGAATAATATTTTACTTTGAATATACTTTTACATACTGGAGCTGCGACAGCCCACCCGCTAGTAATAAGGAAGACCATCGGTTGGTGAAAGCATTGATGTTCATCATTCATAACATTGGTGGAAAGCCATCAATGGTCACTTTAATGTGCTGCAATTGTTGGCAACCAATAATGACGAACATAGCTAAAGCTGGACCCCTATTGGCTGTTACAAGCAACACCTCCACTTTTCCCTTCTTTAGAAGTGATGTGTTATTTTGTGGTTTGTAGATGTGTCCCGTGCAATTGAGCTTCTGGAGAGACTCCAACGAAGCGGGGAAGTGCCGCCACAGAAACTGCAAGCCCTGCAGCGGGTCCTACAGAGCAAGTTTTGCTCGGCCATAAGAGAGGTCAGTGTGTCATCTGTCACATACACAGGAAGAGATGTGTTGTCCATGGAGACACAAAGCCTGTATGTGTGTGATGATAGTAAGAGGTATATACAATACAGGTGATGTGGAGGCAGAGGCTGACAGGAAGAGGTAGTGGGAGACCGTGGAGGCAGGGAGAGGCAGAGGGTGACGGGAAGGCAGGGGGTGGTAGAGAGTGAGGTGAGTAGGGAGAAGCAGAGGGTGGCATAGAATGTTGGGGGCAGAGGGTGTCATCATTGGGAAGCACTGGGTGGTGAGACAGGTTGACACGAGTGGCAGTGTGTGGCAGGGAGATGCAGATGGTGGCAATGGGAGAGAGGTTGAGGAAGTGGCTGCATGGAGTTGTAGAGGGTGACTAGGGAGAGGCAGATGGAGTAGCATAGGTTGGCAGGGGGATGGCATTGGAGTAACAGGAGATGGAAGAGAGTGACAGGGTGACGGTGGGTACTGGAAGATGACATCGGTGACAGGAGGATGGCAGAGGGTGATGGGGATGTAATAGGGAGTCAGTGGGTGGCAGATGGTGACTGGTGAGAGTCAGTGGGTGTTTAATGAATGAGTTTTCCCCTGCTCCCGTCCACATCCTACACTGTGTGCTCCCCTCCCCCATCCACAGACATATCCCATACAATATGTGCTCAGTGCACCCTTCCTCCCCCTCATGCTCTCCTGCTGCTGCTGCAGAGGGAGGGGGTGCGGGGTCCCTCCTAAATGAGACCCTTTTTTCGGGACCGGGTAGGTAAGTATGGTCAGGACCTAAAGTTTGAGAACTGCTGCAATACAGAAATGATATGCAAGGAATTTTCAGCAGGACACTGGTTGTGTATTTTGTGTGGTATATGCATCCCTGGCCCTCTGACCAAACATTATGGGATCCATAACCTCAGCCCCCCGCATACTGTTAACGGTGATTGATGTCTGTTGAGCATGCAGGTCAATTTGGTGTGACGTCACTGAGCCATATCGATATCTTTCAGTGTGTATGCCAAATATCGGGACCCGCGTCTATCACAGGGTTGCCGACTTTTGAAAGGAGACTTTCAGCAGGAGTTTGGGGGCGGGGCTT